>NC_139349.1:63295539-64010539 GCF_055883805.1 Amblyomma maculatum | reverse complement strand
CTCTTTTTAGTAGGACTGATGCCACTCATTGTAATCCGACATTGTTAGCGAGGGACCCCGATATCCTACTTACAGCAAAAAAAAAAAAAAAAAAAAAAAAAACAGGCGATAACAATGTGGAAAAGTTTAAGTGAATACAAAAAACTACAGATATTTTCTTAGGTTATTAGTTTTTGTTTTCTTTAAAAAGTGTGCTGCTGCAGTATTTCTTAACATTTTGAAACTGCCTTCAGTGCTCCGACTACTATAACTAGAAAAAGGTAAAACCAGCAAGTAAATAATATTTAGATTACGTCATTGTCATTCTTATTTGCTTCAATATTTCTTCACAACGTCCAGAGATTTCGCGACGTGGCCTAACACAAAGAAATAGCCCAATGGAAGAAGCCGCGCTACATTTCTAAACTCACGTAATGACTTCATACCGACATCATTAGTCGACCGTTGGGGCTCTTCAGAGGCGTTTGAAATACTACATGAAATGGTAAAAAAAAAAGAAAAATGATTGAGAGAAAGGAACAGCGTCCTTGAGGAAACGGCAAGCTCAGTAAACTTTTTATAATCTTCAAGAGTAGTCTTTCAACAGGGAACAAGGAAACCACGAACATGAGGCCGCGAGTTATTTCGGAGCCTCGTTTCGGGTGTCGGCAGGCTCCTGTCTTTTGGAAGGACAAGGAATATCTACTCGAAAGGGAAGCTGCACTCACGAGTGCCAAGCACTCTGCCTCGGGTTGAGAAGTTCCCTCGCGGTTCGATGCGGCTCTCTTTCACGAGTTTTTCCTTTCCTCCATAGCTCGTCCGAGTCTGCTTTTACTTGCTTCCTACACCAGCACTGTGCGAATCGCATTGGTGTTAAGCCGGCGGAGGTGCTTGGTGCGGCGCCCTCGCATTTGCTAATTAACCTTGGCTTTTTGCTGATAGCGACGCCATTAGAAAGACGTCCATTGTGCCTGACACACTATGCTTCTTAGGTTCCAGACTGGGCCGCCCGAGAAGCAAAAATCGCCGCGTACGCGATGGTAACCGAAACTGGGGAGGGGGCGGTCTGAGGGAGGACATTTTCCTTCTTTTGCTAAACGCCTACGTCACTCCTTGCGCCCTCCCATTCCCTCGCCGTCTCGTTCCTTGGCGCCGAGGAGCAGCGTAGCGCAGTAATGCGAGGAGGCTTCCTCTGCTTCCTCGCGCAGCTTTTCTCGACTGAGCCTCCGCTGCTCCCGAGCGCGATCTACGTATGTTCCAATTAGGGCCGTTGCCTCGGTGCCACCATGCTCTGACGGGCGTTTTCTAAAACCAGCGTGCTTCGGACGCAAAAAGCGAGGAGATGGGGAGCATAGGGAGGTAGAAGGAAGAACGCGCGAACTCTCCGAGTGTGAGCCACTGCTCTGCGCTCTAGCGATAGCTTCTCGCTAGAGAAGCACGCTAGCGTTTCGGTGCAAGATATATCACTTTCCCTATATCTCTCTCCCTTTATTTTCCCTCTCCTCTTCGCCGTCTTTTCCACGTTTTTTCGGTGCTTTAAGACAAGCTTTTTTCTTGTGCACCAGTCTGCGTTTACACGCAAGCCCACTCTCCAGAGTTAAACTCTAGAGGAATGAATGCTCTTGCTGCTCCCAGCGCCCTCAGCCCAAAATGCCTACCGCAGACGCGAGGGCCTCTGAGCGTGCATCGCCCACGTGCACTTGGCGGTGGCGTAGTCGCCCTTTCGGTTTTTGGCTTGTATTTCCTCTTTCTGTGTTCGTTTTTAGAGTAACATTAAGATGGGATGCACTCAGCGACGGTTTTGTCGGCGCCAGCCAGCGCGTCGCGCTGTCTTTGCAACACGCAATCAGAGTTGTTTAATGGGTAACGGATGTAGTGCCGGGGCAGCTTCAATGGACAGCTGACAAATCTTGTAAACGTAACGCGGCCCCACCTTAGAGGTGTAAAGCGTCATGACCCAGGTGCGCCCTTTAATGCACTTTGAACGCCTTCGGAGCAGATGTCGCACTGTAGAAAGAAAGAAAGAAAGAAGAAGAAAGAAAGAAGAAAGAAAGAAAGAAAGAAAGAAAGAAAGAAAGAAAGAAGAAAGAAAGAAAGAAAGAAAAAGAAAGAAAGAAAGAAGAAAGAAAGAAAGAAAGAAAGAAAGAAAGAAAGAAAGAAAGAAAGAAAGAAAGAAAGAAAGAAAGAAAGAAAGAAAGAACGTGAAGTGCGGTGCTGAGTGGAAGGAACCCTGAGCTTGAAAACAGGGAGACTTCGAACGATTATTTTCCGCTCGCCAGCTAGCTTCAGTGTTCTCTGAGCATTCGACTGCACTTTGCGGATGCCGTTAAGTTGCTGTTAATCACGGACTGAAGAGGGGCATTTGTGACGCGCTTACTTAATTGCACAGTGCAGTTAATATGATACGGACTCCATACGTATTCACCAGATGAGGCGGGTGATTTCGGGCAAGCATATGTAAAAGAAAAGCGCACCTGTATTCTATACTTTTCATGGATATCGATGTGTGCGATGGAATGAAAAAATAATGTTGACTCCTCTTCCTTCTAAGTTATACTCGTTAAAGCACAACTTAAACGTGCGCTGCCATATCCAGTATTTAGCTTGCGAAAAGCTCTACCCTTAGAGAAATAAAAAGAGCACTTTACTTAACTACTTTCTCAGTCTCCGCATAGCACCGAACTTGGACAGCACATTGATAAATGAAATATGCGCATCCAGCATGACAGCAATGCCATCGCAGAAGCACAACTGTTTTACAGTATATTATGCAAATAAAATTACAGGCATTTTTGTTACAGAAACCAAACATTGTGAAATCGTTTAAACGGATTCAATGCAACAGTGCAGTCAGGCACTCAATTTACTGGCAGAAACGAGGACGATTGTCAATTAGCCAAAGTGGTCCGTAGCTTTGGGAGCTAGATTTAAGTGAAATCTAGCTAATATTGCCTTGTTGAGGTTTATAAGATATCTAGCGGTTGGCACTGTAGCTAGACATTTTTGTTAAGTAGCGCAGATGCCGATATTTGGGCTCCCTGTCTTTTTTTTTTTTTTGTGGCTGGAAAACATTTGTAATAAAATAAATTAGCTGGGGTTTAGGTTTACGCAACCCGGTGGTTGCGTAAGCAAAGCCGATGTAGCTTTTCTTTCTGTTCTTTCTTTGTTTCCTTTTTCTACTACTACTTCTTCTTTTTTCTAGCTCTTTTTTCTTCGTCTTCTTTCTCTTTTCACTTTCTTGTTCTTTTTCCATTTTTTTTTCTTCTTTTCCTTTTCCTTTTTCTTCTTACTTCTACTTATTCTTTTTCTTTCTCTTATCCTTTTTTTTTCTTTTCTCCTTCTTCTTGTTATTATTATTCTTCTTCTTCGAAGCGGCGTGGCTACCGACCGGGTTTACCCGACGGCTTGAAGAGGGGCCCCATCTGCGGTCGCTCTAAAGATCAAACGTGGCTACCGGCCAGGCTTACGTGACGGGCTGAAAACTCGCTTAGTATTGCTTACGCAATAAAATACAAAACTAAGCGTCATACAAAAGAAGTGTACAGAAGAGGGCGCATAGAATACCTCGTAACCATTTCTATAAGTAGCTGGAGCACCAGAGTCGAATGTGAGAAAGTTTATAAGATCGCTGTACGGAAATTCGTGGTAAGTATTAAAATGCAAGATGCCGTGTTCACGCTGAACTAGCGCACGTTCGGCGCCACAAACACATGCAAAGAACACAAATAACTCGCATGCCCGTGTGTTCAGCTATACTTGCTTGAGCGACACCTTCGCATGGAAATTTTGTAAGTCACGCGTAAGGACGTACTGGCAGTCCTGTTTAGCAGTTACTGGTTCCCACACTGCAGTACTACTTGTTGCGAAAGTTTACTGAGGAAAAAAACAACAACCAAGAGGAACGGTTTTCGGGTTGTTGCCTGAGCGGATAAATTCGTTTCTACTAGCGCAAGCATACACTAGTGCTCGCATCTTATTACGAGAACTGGACATTCTTTCTTTAAACTAATGGCGCTAAGTTTTCAAGCACGCCATGTGTTATTTAACTATACTCTGACTAAAAGAAAATTGTACAAACATACGAAGCGTGAAAAAAGAAACAAACTGCCAGTGTAGCGGTTTCAACACCATGCTCAGCCATGAAAGCAATTTCAACACTGACGCAGTAAAAACAAAAGTGCACGTACTAAGAAGGACCGTGGTTGTGATTTATTTTAAACACTAAACTTATAATTTAAGCCGTGGTTCTATGAAGCGGGTAGGTAAGGCAGGAAGCATGATGGAATTTGTTTTGCATCCTCTGTGATAGCAGGAAAAAAAGGCCTTCATTATAAAACGCCACAAGCACGTTAAGCGATAAGATGCTGCCAGCATACTCCTAGCACGAAGACATCGTCCATCTTGTTCGTACGCCCGTCGAAGAAAAGCTGAAAAACGTGGGGAAGGAAAGGAAGTTGAAAGCATAAATAACACAATAACGCGAGATTACACCAGACCAAAAAGAATAGCGAAAAAGCAAGGATCACTCGAGTGTAACCGAGTGTCAGCCGTAAGCCTCGCCGCCTCATCAACGCTTCACAAACTAGCGCGACCAGCCAGGGCTACAGCAACAGTTGTGTGCGCTGACGCACATAGCTTTAGTGCTATTGGCGCGACAGTTCCTCGCCAGTCGCCGAAAAAATTGGCCGCGGTGCGCCGTCTCCTCTACCCTTTCTTAATTTATCCATTCTTCACCCCGCTTCTCTCCCATTCATTCTTGCCATGGGAATCCCTCGTTTTCCTAGCGCTGATGAAAAGCACAGGGCAGCTACCGCGAGCTCTGCAGTACGCAGATGCCTTAGCTGCGCAATGACGGAGAGGACGAGGACGACTATAAGAACACGACTGAGCTAGAAAGGAGCTCTCCGGGACCGGCCTCGCGCATCGCGCAACTAAGTCTCGGCGAGACAAGACGGCACAAAGAAGTGGGCTTCTCCCGCTCGCACACGCTTGCGCGTCTCAGACCATGGTGAAGGCTGTAGTGGTCGCAGAGGCTCGCATTGTTCGCGGCGCTCTCGGCCAGACAATAACGGCCCGCAGATTTGTCCGCCTCCTCTCCCGCCAGCTCTCCT
Organism: Amblyomma maculatum; assembly: GCF_055883805.1. Taxonomy (NCBI): domain Eukaryota; kingdom Metazoa; phylum Arthropoda; class Arachnida; order Ixodida; family Ixodidae; genus Amblyomma; species Amblyomma maculatum. Next base: position 64,005,449 of record NC_139349.1, on the reverse strand, counting down.
CTCTTCTCTCAGAGGCAGCTGCGAATATTATCCGCCGTGGCTCCCATTCCCTACAAGACGAGGAGAGACGACGCGTGGTGGCAACGATTCAGTCTGAGCCAGGGCCGAGATGGGCTGAAGGCGAACTCCCGGGAGACGTCGCCTCAGCGGCTTGTAGCCCAAGACTACCCTAGACCGCGCTTGGAGAGTCTTGGCCGCTAATCGGGAGGGGGCGCTGCGCTGCAGCCAACGATTACGTTTTGCACGCCCGAGTACGGGGCAGAAAACGCCACGGTGGACAAGAAAATCCGGTCGCCGCCGAACGAGTGCTGAATAATGTATTTCCTCGGGAAAGCAGTAAGGAACACACACAGACGCGCACGCGCACACACGTAGAAAAAAAAAAAAGACGTGGTCGCATTAACAGTATTGGTATTAGGCTTTCTCGTCTTACATCGCCTTGGTAACGTGTGTGGTCGTCGCGTTCGCAGTCATAAAAGGAAACTGTAGCTATAACGTGAGATTACTCCACCCCGAAAGAGCGTCAGCGACTGACCCGCACTCGTGCAGTGAACAGTGCTAACGTGAGGCAATAAACATTCATTATTACGTTCTCATATGCAATAATAGACTGATATTGCTGTAGAAGACTGCACTGCTGACACTTCGCGGTAGGCGAACACTCATAAACCAAGCCACAGCTTGCCGTTAATAGTGACGAGGACTTTATGGGTGTTAAACTTTCCTATTTACGCGGATAGAATGTCGTTGAAGCGCTGTTACAGCCTTTAATAAAAATGTATCCCCTTCCTTGACGTACCTTTGTGCTGAAGTCAGGGCAGTTAAGAAAACCTACTACGTAAGGATATCATGCAACATATTCAGATAAAAAGTTAACTGTACAACCGGTTTGCCTTTTCTTGAGAGTATCTCAGCTGTAGTGATGCAGAGCAGCCGCTATGCTATTAAAGTCGAAACCGCAAATGAGTACTTCTGTGATTGTAAGGTGGGACTGACAGTGTGATTAAAAAGTGCCGTACTAAGGCAAGTTGTTGAAATCAAATATGTAAAGTCTGTTATAAGTTAGCTATTATTTTTGTTAACTTCCGTATTTCTAAATAAGGATAAAATCATCCACTCATTCATACTTTACACGCTCGACTATCACATATATACATACCGTGATCATTTATTTCAACAAGCTGATAATTTCTTCTTTTAGAACTTGTGGTGGGCTTGGAGCAGCACCGTCTACGAAAGCCGTGTGCCAAGAAAAAAGGTGATGTGCATTAGGATGATGGTTCTCAGTAATATTTCCTGATTAGGGAAGGACAGGGGCAGCATTCTTAGCAGCCAGTCTTTCGATATTTTATTTTCCACCGCAGTAACAAAGCAATCACTATTCAAATCTGAAAAAAAAAAAAAAGGCTTGCTGCCTTTTAAGGTACTTTCTTTATACGGCAGGCCGAACTTTTCGCTTTTTCCTGCTATCAAGTTTCCGGACCTCGGACCCTCGTTTTGTGCTGGAGTCTGCCGTGAGAGAACTGTAGCGGCTTTCATTAAGGAGGGCCTTCGAATCCCCAATTTCTCGGTAGTGCGCGATCCCAGCGGGAACCGTTTCTTCTTTTCTCCGAACGAAGGTGGCCTCAGGAGGAGTTCTAATACAAGCTGATGCCACCGGGAGGAGAAAGGACGGACTTTCGTGGGCGCACCCGACACCAACGTTCCGCGCTCACACGCAGGGCATCCTCACTCATTTCCTTCCTTCCGCCTCCCTTCTGAAGGATGCGGCAAAGCATCGGCGACCTGATTGAAGAAAGACTGTCCGTTCCGGGCACCGACCGGAGGAGGCCGAGAGGACACTCCGAATCAGATGGATGTTCCATGTCAACGAGTCGGGTGTTATGCTGAGTCCTACTAGTTGCGTGCACTGCAGACGAAGGTAGCAACGTGTCAGAGACGGTTAAGGGATCACAATTTAGCTCGACAATGACCCTAACGCTTGTTTCGTTAAAGAACTCCGGCTTGTGAGCTTAGTCCGACAGCAGTGGCGAGCGGCGATACGGATCTAGTGACGTGAGTAGAGAGCGAAGAAAATTGAAGCCCTTGATAGATCTTTGAAAATCAGGCAATGATCACGAAAGTAAAAGAGAGAGAAAACGAAAGGGAAAGAGAGAATCAAGAAAATCGCGTGCGGAAGAAAAGAAGTAAGGGACTGAAGCAAATAAGTAAAAAGAAGAGCTTTCGTGCAGATCTTCTAAAATTACTGCAGTGCACTGTGGCCGATGTATCCATATAACAACCAATGTCTTTGTCGTGGAGCTCACATTGCAAATTACTCAGACTGTCCCTATAGACCTCAGGAATCACAAATTCTTTAAAATTGTTATCGAAAACGCTGTTAGCGGAGTGAAGCTATAGGAGAAATTAGAGACCACACGGCTACGCAGGCGTGTCAGCTTGTTCAGAGGTGTCACTGGTTTGGTTTGGTTTGGTTTGGTTTGGTTTGGTTTGGTTTGGTTTGGTTTGGTTTGTGGGGTTTAACGTCCCAAAGCGACTCAGGCTATGAGAGACGCCGTAGTGGAGGACTCCGGGAGGTGTCACTGGATGCATCAATATTTCTCGCTGTAATGACTGCTGTGGAAGACTATCACTAAAAAGATTGATCGGATACTGACCGCTGTCTCAGAGTGTTTAACTAACTTTCTGGCAGCACAGGTTACGCAGGACTTGCAAACAGGAATCACTCCTCGTATGTCAAACAAGCCTTCGTTAATGACTCATCAGTACTTAGGTTGGTTTGGTTCGTGGATTTTAACGTCCCAAAGCGACTCAGGCTATGAGAGACGACGTATTGAATAACTCTGGAAATTCGACCACCTGAGGCTCCTTAACGTGCACTGACTCGCACAGCACACGGACGCCACTCCGTTTCGCCTCCATCGAAACGCAGCCGCCGAGGCCGAGATTTGATCCCGCTTCCTTGGGAACAGTAGTCGAGTGCCCTAACCACTACTCTACCCCTGCGGGGCTTCAAAATTCTTTATCATAACGGTCTCAGCCCCAGGAAGAACCTACTGCCACTTCTTCTCAAAGGATTTCTACTTAAGTGATACTAGAATAATTCATGATAAAGAGATTGTGGATTCAGATACATGAATATTCAAACGCAGTAGGTCTCCCATGTCTAACCCGTATTCTCTACATACCCAGCCAAAATCAAACAAAAAGCAGCTTGGCTCTAAGTCAAGGGAAAATATTTTGAGGCAAGCAGTTGCAGCTGTGCAGATTTGGCAACTACAGGGGTGTTAATGGTTCTCCTGTGGAACTGTCGTTCGATTCTGTCAGCTTCAACAGATTTAGTTTATATGTTTTCGCAGCTGAGTAAAGACATAATTATTTTGCAAAGAACTTGGCTAACAACTGTAAGCATTTCCATTTGCAAAATTATAGCTCATTTCGGCTGGGTCGCCAGCCAAGAGGAGGAGGTTTACTCATTCTAGTTTCTTCAATATTTTGTCACGGAGCTAAGATTGCTTTTGTGCTGTATGCTTCAGACTGTGAACTATCGGCTTTAGGCATTGAAATTCCAGGGTGTAGTTCATTTTAATTACCGGATGTTGATTTTCCTTCCGGCGTGCCGGATACTGGATCACTAGGTGTCGTAGTAGTTTGTAAGAAATCAGTCCTCTTGGCTCACGACCTTAACTAATATCGTGTGTAGTGGGATTATAAAACTGAATTTTGTGGCATGTTTCTCTAGAATTTGCTTCCCAATAATTATCTTTCACTCAGGAATTCAGGTTCGGCCACTTTTCTCCGCACGCAAACTCGATCTCCGTTAGATTTCAATAGCACAAATCCTTGTGTTTTTGTAATGAATTGATCGATAGCTGATTGTACCATCTCTGGTAACCACATACCTATTGTTGTTTTATGTTACTGCCGCTTAACTCCTGCCACTTCTCATGTGAGGTCATAGGTTAACTATTACGATTTTCAGTTGTATTTGTGCCCTGCTCTTGCATCAGGTATTCGCACTGCCGAAGAACAAAACTCAAAAAGCATGGGCTCGACTAATGAGGAATGCCGTAAGAGGTCTGAATTTCTGGTGCAATCATCAGCATTTGATGGTATCCAGACTTTTCCACGGGATTATATATGCAGAAAGGCTGCATGAAAGAAGCTCTTCCACAACAAGTGCCCGAAAAGAGGCATAGTTATAAGTTTATTACAGCTAATTTTAAACGGTCCACCTCTCAGTCAATATGTAATTATGACTTCAAGAATTTTGATTTCTTATCAAAATATAGTAACCGACACGCTCTTTTTGAGTTTTTAAAGTTACGGTAGAAGATGACCTCAAGTGCTTTGACTCCAAAAGAAGCTGTCGAGGCAATTGAAACAATTTCCGAAAAATGAGTGAAGTGATTCTTCTCGTAATCTTTTTTTTACTCTCAATGTTTTCAGAGCGAATAAATTGTATTAGGTATGAGCCCAAATTGCCCGTTGAGAGCTTCCTCTAGCATCGATGAGGTTCCCAGCTACTGTTCCAAGTCCCCGTAGAGTTGTATCGAAAATGAAAAAGATCCTTATTGATGAGACTCCTGAGTCCTTACTACAGCCGATAAATTATTCCATCATGCATGCTCGGATACCTCCGAAATGGGAACTCACTAAAGCGATCCGTCTACTTAGAAGTAACAATGGCTACACTCTACATAATACTCGACATGCTTCGTTGCCAAAAAACAAAGTAAAATTTGTTTAGAGGGTCATAATCCCACATCCCTCGAACTTTCTGGACCACGAATATATCCCCAACCCTTGTCACTGGAATACGCGCGCCTGCCTTCAGACTATAATTCTCCTTGCGCGGCGCCGAAATATGCATCTTTCTTTAATGACATTAGATATAGACGGGGGTTTGACAGATTGGAACACAATGCTATATTACAGCGATTACATGCTCTCCAGTCTCCACAATATTTAGTAGCGCACATATCTGCATTCCTCCAAAACCGTGAGTCTGTCTGTGTATAAAAAGTGCCCAATAAGGGAGGTTTAAGCACGCCAGAGGCGTTCTTGAAGAGGCAGTCTTCTCGCTTGTGCTTTTCAACTCAATAGTAAGCTCGGTTCCAAGTAATCACCAAGTTCGCACTTACGTCCACGCTGATGACATTGAGTTTTTATTTCTTGCGGCATGTGATATTTATAACCTACATATCCGCTTGAAATCGTACCTGGGCTTTCTTCAGGATTGGTTGCGTTGCTTGCGATTCACTTTAAATTCAAACTGCGCTGCCCTTATTCTCCAAATAGAAGATCCTGTCGGTCTGTCTCACACATATCAGAAGTGAATGATTCGTCAAGCTGTTAAAATGTCTTTCATTCGTGACGATAATTTTCCATGGCTGTTTCACATTGACCATGTCGCAGGGGAACAGGCATGATGCGCAGATTAAGTTGGCTGCGGTCTGGAATATGCAGATATGCGATTTTAATAGTCTATGATATGTGTGTATGTCCGTACAATTTTAGACTTTAAATCAGTGTGGTTTTCAGGTTCGCCTGCTAAAAAGATTCGTCCACTCGTTCTTTTGGAGCGGGATGCCTTTCTGTTGTGCCTGGGCTTACCAGATTTGTGGCTAACAATGTGATAGACCTTGAAGCCTGGTTTACTTCCTTGTTATCTATATTTCAATTTCTAACTATTCATATGCAAATTAGGATATATGAATCGCATTTGTACCGCGCTCTATTCATTTTTTGTTGCCAACAGACCAGGTTTTTTATTCCTTGCATGTGACTTGAGCACATTTTACTTGAACCTTTAAAATACTCCTTTATAACACCTTTCTGGTGCACAGCAGTATGCTTTCTGTTGAAATTGTGTTTGATGACATTTATCTCAGTAATGGTAAACATTTACCACCCCTAATTCTTAATGGGTTATTAGAATAACACTTAAGGTGCCTTCATATTAGCATAACGTTAGCAAGGGACGGCTTCCAATGTAACGAAAAGGTAGGTGTTGGAATATATTGTCAGGCTTTAGACTGGCCTTTTCTGCGCGTGGTTCTCATTTCACCCCAATTTTTTCTATCGCAGTCTCTGGCGGTGGTGCTTTCTCTAAGAAACCTAGACCTTTTCAAGTACAGTGGCTGTCTATAGTGACTATCGTTGTGGTCGTCCCTTGCTTTGACTGTGGATTCTCTATCTTAAACACCTTGCTACTGCTCCCTTCACATTTGAAACCCGTACACATGATATGGTACCAGGCTACTGCGATGTTACAATAAATGAAATTTGTGACTGCTCGACAGAGGTCTTCCTTAGAAGCCCCGCCTTACATATATCCTCACGTATACAGCGTACGCCAGAACAGGTTTCGGAGACGCTTCTTTTTAACCATGCAAGCAGGATACTACTAAGATCTGATGATTAACTTCGCTTGAGAGGTTTATGGAATGGGAAATTATGTCATTCACAGGAGCTGGAGGTCCTGTTAGCAAGGCTGCGCTGCCGTATCCCAGCTCTAAATTCCTATTCGCACAGGTCCGGTTTGGCAGTTTTGCACTCCCTCCTGACAGTGCATTTTGAGCTGAACAGGAATTATTAGAGCATTTTGTGAAGTTTTGCCACGCCATCACTAGGTGAGAAGATCTGTTGTGCACTGCAAGAAATTGGCCTCAGTTTGAGCATCCCGATCTTATTGCCATTTGGCGGCTCCGTACTTGGCTACAGCCAAAGGTCTGTTTCTACCCTTCATTCAAAATTTGTGACTGGAATCTAATCGCTTGCTTCGCTAAGTTTTCTAATATCAGTTGGCTTTGAATCCCACAGTGTCGAACTCCCGCGTGCGTTATGATTTTTCATTTTATTTCGGTGCTTCGCCTTCGTGCTTAATTTTGCATTCCACTTCAATTTTTTGTTTGTTTTTGGAGACGGAAATATACGTCTAAAAACCTTTCTGCGCCCCAATTCTTGACCGGTACACCTGTGTGAGTATGTGTCATCAATTATTTGGGGAATGGTGAACTACTGCGAAAACCACTAATTATTAGTACTATTTTTTATGAATGTGGCTTAGAGATAAGATATTGCATGGTGTGGGCTGTCGAAACAGCGGTTCACTTCAGTTTTGAATTATGCAGATATTGAATCATATTAGTTCTTTCACTACACATTTGCACACCATGCACTGTCATCGTCACGCAAAGAGCCACATGAAATTGTCCAAAATGAAGCAGAAATAAGAATGGTTTCCTGCGGCAGACAGAAGGAAAAGGCTCTCACACAATAGCTACCGCAGCAGAACCATAGAGCAGATAAAGGACTACGCCGCACAATCTTTTGTATGTTTCTCTTTGTATCTGGAGAACAATGAAACAGTGGTCAGAATGGGCTTCGAAGGGGGCGCCATCGTCCTCGACTGGACACAAGCTCCGAGTGCGTGGACAACCAATACTTATGTGACGTTATAGAGGTCCCATTCCACATGATGCAGTGAAACATGGCACCTAAAGCACATTATATAGATTCAAAGCTTCCAGGCATTGTTTCTGGTACTGCTAACGGTTGCGACTTCTTACTACATTAATTTCGCAAAGACCGTCGCCACTAATTACATGTTCTGCGCCTGCTCCCTCCTGCAATATTTGACAAGCCAGAACGTAATGTAATGTGCCTAGGTGTTCAGGTTAGCGAGACACTCTCATTTTTTGTAGTTTTTGTGTATGTGGTATGGGCAGAGGGAAAAAGAAGAAATGTTGCTTAAATAAAAGTTGTAGAACTGTGCTACGCAGCACAGCTGTCATGGTAGGATAATGACAATAAGAAAAAAAAAAAGAGTGAAGCACTATTCGGTACACAAAGTTACATTTATTTCTGGATGGCGTCTCGCTAATGAGAACGTTACCACGTACTTCCAAGATATGACCTCCAGAAAGAAATTGGTTTTGTTTAGAGCTATACTTGACAACGGGAAAACGCTCGATTTAATTTCAATGGCGACGTACTCTCCTCGCGTAATTTGAATTCTAAGAAAAGTATTATATACCTGGCCGTGCCACCGGTGTAAAATATTCAAGATAACATTCACTCGACCATCAAGCAGCAGAAATGATGAGCAAATCTCCATTCCATTTTTCATTCCATTCCATTTTGTTTGCGTTCATACCGACAGCTTCTATTTTATTGCAATGATTTGTACCTGCATTTTCGTTTATTTGTTTCTCCTGTGTTTGCCACTTGCAGTGTGTATTGTTCCACGCTCTTTGCTACTTATCTGCTTTTGTAAATTTGATGTATGATTGGCCGTCATCTTGCTTTTGGCTGACTTGTAAGGGGTCGGGACATCGTCAAGCTCTCCAAGCTTTTAGTCCTGTACTCCTCCTTTTCAAAGGAAATAAATACAAGATTGATTGATTATTTGATTGATTGATTGATTGATTGATTGATTGATTGATTGATTGATTGATTGATTGATTGATTGATTGATTGATTGATTGAAATTTGCCTTTTCTTTCACAGTTGTGTGCATATCACGAGCGACAATGCGTTCTAATGGGCCGCCGAAAAATGTTTCCTTGCCTTGATTGAACGTCAACCAGACTTTCACCTTTGTGGGGAAGCGGTTTACTGCGCAGTATAAGCGCTGATGCCAGTCGAAGTGTTCGTATCTCAAGACAGGAAGCAGAACGGAGGATAAGGGTGCTGGCTAGGCGCACGTCTCGCCTTTTCAATGTGTTTGCGTTTGCATGGCCGGCAATAACCATATGAAATGCGCCATCGCTGTCTAAAAGAGCCGTCGCGGCTGTATTTTCTTTTGTTTTGTATTGTAACATCATTTTTTAAGAAGCGGAGGAAAGGAAAGAAAGCTGTTCCTATTCAGCACTACAGAATGCGGGTCTACGGTTATCTCAGCCTGCGTGTAAAAAACACTGCGTCGACTAAAACATGCTTTCGCAACGTGACACCGCCGCCGGTGAAGTAAGATGGAAGGACGAATGCAAGTGACAGCTTTGTCTGCGCCGAACGACGTCAGCACATGTTCCCAAAAGTTCATTTCTTCTCTAGCTCCGAAGCGGCAGGCATGTAGCGAGTGAAAAACGAAAGTGAGGTACAAGGGCAAGTGAGGCATACAACCATATGCACAACTGGCGCTCAAACAATCTGCATGTCAGGCGGATACGCTGCCTTACGAAATTGAGGTCTATGCCGAATCGTTTTTTTTCCTCCGCTCGTTATTACAAAGCTCTTCGCTGGCACGATGCAGCCAGCAATGACTGAGCGAGCCAATCTTCGTGGGTACCAAATTTTCCCTTTTGCATAGCGGTTGATTTCTGCACGTGGAAAAACTGAAATCTTCGTTATTTCTATTGTTTAAGGATTGATTAAAACCACAGTCCTTCTTCAAGGCTTTTCAATTATAAATAAGACGGGCAGAGCTTCGCTCCATTACTATTACACCGTTGCGCGACCAAAAAGGCTTCATTTGTACTATTTTATGTTGCCGGCTACAAAAGTGAAGATTATTTTGAAGAGTTTATAGGCAAAACAAAATGTAAATGGGTTTCTTCGGGTGAAAGTTGCTGAACATTCATTTCGACACAAAGAGCCTTAAGAACAAATAAAAATAAACAATCCTAATTTCGAGTCATTTGTTTCTTATGTTGCCGAAGACTTTCAATTTCGAGAGGACTATACAATGTTCAATACTGTTAATGTGAAACACCCGAAGCTGCGCGGAAAGGCAGCGCGACGAAGTAAAAAGATTGAGAATCAGCTCTCCTGTGAGATAGAGAATCAAATCGTAATCCTGAAACTTTCTCGAGAAGGTTAAAACATCGTCAAGAAACTACAAGACAGGTACTACTTTGCAGAGAAATCGCCCTATGCAGCAAGCTTGCAAGAGGCCATCCTATTCCAGAAAAATGAAACGATTAATTAGTCATAAGGCTGGATAGTTATCTTAAATACATAAATATATTTAGCCGCAAAGTATTTATGGCGTGATTTACTTCTATAGTTTGTTATTGTTACGCCATAGCTCATTGAGCTCGTCGACCTTCGTTGGCGGCGCATGGTGTTGAGAGAAAATACTCGCGTGATTTAGTATGAAAATGATGATGCAACCGCTCTTTATGCAGCTTGTAGAGTTGTGTCGTATAAATTCGCTTCCAATGTAACATTAACCTGATAGTCAAGATGGATGATAGTTTCCGATAGGAATTCGAAACGACGACCTATGCACCACCCGTTCTAAGCCACTTATTTTAAATGTAGGTGTTCGCCCAGAAATGACACGGATAATACGCCTTATATGCTCAAAATCAAACTAATTAAAACAAAGTTGGAATGGAAAGCCGGGGTTACAAGAGCTACATCGTTTGCGTTTAAGGAGAAGATTTTTGCATATTACTGATTCCTATGCTTTGGAAGCAGCGATAATTTTTAAAGAGTGTTTTTTGACTTATTTACAATACCTATTTATTTCAAAGTTGTAATGAAGAAATTCGCGATTTTTTCTGTTGATGGTCTTCGTATTTGTTGCATTTTCTGTGTAAGCTCCGTGTCTAGTCAGGTGTACTTGAAATTGGCATTTCTAACAAACTTTGTAACACAAGTTCGCTCGTGTATTTTGGCTACCACTGTTTATCGTAGTTCTTAACTTGTCATTATTCTCATCGATAAAGCTTTCATTCCTGATATTGGTTTGTTAGAGTCTGCAGGTGAACTCTCAGGAGCAGAATGGCTGTGTACCACTCCAGACTGTTAGAGTATATTGCCGCGCCGCTTTCAGGAGACGCCTGCTGTCAAAACAGGTGAGGATGCAACCATATTTATCCAGAGGCACGTCGGAGCTTACGTCGCGATCCGCAGCCCCCCGGCACGCACAAGCATCAGAGGATGCCACAAGAGCAGTGAGCCACGCAATGATGAGATAAGTAAATGCAAAATAATCACTTTATAAATGCATAAAACTGCACTGGTAATTGTGAGCATAACAATGGTTTAGACACTTCCAGTAAAGAAACTTGAAAAACGATGAAGGAAGTGAGTCCTAAAGCGCTTCAGGTATCAATGGCGTTGTGTTCAGAAAGGCACCAGTAACGCAGATGCCAATAAAGCGCATTTGATCAGGCATCCACTGCAGCGTTTGATAAGGCACTGGTGAAGGTGATGCGTCAGCTTTTTATGTTCCCGCTTAGGGCTTTAAAAAGATCCACCCTCCCTAATCCGTGAATCTCGAAGTGATATGAGGCTCAATTGTAGTCTTGCGAGAACAAAAAGGTGTTTGACAAAAGCGTGTATGATTATTTGTTTCTAAAGAAATGACAAATATTCTACGGTTTGCTTTACTGTAGCGTTTTCTGTTAGTACGTCTATTTCATATATCATTTCGCTCACACTTATAGAGTTAAAGCAGCATAACTGCTCCCTCGGGAAGTGCACAAATTGCACAAATTGCACAAATTGCACAAGTGCATAAATTGACAAATTGAAGTCTGATTGCATGAACGTTACTGGCCTAGTTGGAATACTGTAACGGTTATAGTTTAACGCCTCCGACTTTCGAAGGTCGAATTCAGCTACTTCGTTGCTAATAACCAGTTTCCTGACTATCTAGCCTGCCGCTCTAGTTGATTAATTAGGAGCGGCTTTCATAAGCTTCCGAGTTCCATGTCGAATCCCCTTGATCCTCGGATATTGGTTTGTTTCGTGACAAAGGCTGGACCACTGACTCATTAGAGACCTTACCTACGCATTGTCTGCATTATGAAGCCACGCGGTTAGCAGTGGCGATGCTTATCCTTTGAACGTACCCGCAATCTTGTGGTGTTTCGACAGACCACTGCTGCTCTCGTCTGATGTTGCCGTCCGGATGACGTTTGACTAAATGAGAAACGAGATAAAAGCTCGTACAATACGGCATCATGCTTATCCTGCACAATACTATGCAGCCTTTTTTTTTTGCCGCCAAGACCCCATGCAGCACTGCCTCAGTGTTAGTAGTGGTTATGGTTTCAATAGCCGGTGTCAATATTTCGAATAGGTGCCACAATTTCCGCTTGAGAAACGAGCGTCAATAAAGAAAACAGCAGGTTTAATGAGTGCCGTAATATTCTCACGGTGAGTGTGATGCAGTATGTTAAATTAAGTGGAATATACTTCTATTTTTCAACGAAAAATGTACGGAAAGTAAAAGCTCTACACTCGGTACCACGAACTGTCAGCAGCACTACGAATGGTGAGTGCGATGCCAGCTAGTCATGATGACACGCACAAATAAAAATGGTCCTTCCAACCTGCCACTAAATTTTTTGAAGTGGTGGGCAAAAGGTGGATTTTTTTTACATGCCCATACAATGTGGTAGACATCACAGTGTGGGCACCCCTCATCTATCTTATAAAAACATCTTGCACTCTCATTTTTTCTCCTTCAAAAGTTTGCAGCCCTCCACCCTCCTGTACTGCCGCCGGCGACAGCTAGAAACAATGACATGCAGTTTGATTCATCCTGTTTGAAGCAAATTGCCCTTAGTTCTCGTACTGCTGCACTCAAGACAGTGTATATTAATAGGTTGGTGATCGCTGGAGATATATGTGTGTCTAGGAAGTACAGGAATACACAACATGTATTCTTTCATGTTTATGTACGCGGAAGAAAATGTATCCCGGTTTGCATGGCAAATCAAGTTGCGATTTAGTTGTCGTAGCACACTTTTCCCTTTTCTAACGGAGCACTACGTTGAAATAAAAAACCGTAAAAGAACCGGCCTCATGCATGAATCACCGGTTGCTGCACATCGCGCCAGAGCATGTCGAGGTATTAACATAGCCAGCGACAGCGTCATAGAATATATGCCAGCTGCAGCCACCGCAGCACACCCTCTCTCTCCACCTACTGCAACTGGTGCTAAGCCAATTTACTCCCTTTGATTGCAGCTGATAGGGCTCACTTTCCTTCCTTTTGGCTGCAGCTAGCGCGAAACCGTTCTTCTCACCCTCCTTGAACACATGTACCGGAATTGCTCATCAGTTCCTTCAAACGGATACAACGAATGTTTCGCAAATGAGACTTTATTGCTTGTATAGGTCCAACTTAGACTGCTGAAGAACACCAAATGGCACTGACAAGATACCGCAGCGAAACTTCTGCCTCTTCATCACGAACGCAAGAGAGGCTCGTGCGCCCCGCACGTGTCCCCTGCTGCTCTGAGGCCTCACCATGACACAAAATGGCTTTTTCTCTAGCGACACGCTCCTAGTGATAACGCACCAACAGACACACACAACACTTTCACTGGCTCCGTTGTATGGCGTCAACCCGGCATTGTTCCAAGTTCGTTCCGTAGAGCAACGTACATGCCTCACGTGGTTTGCCTTTAGAAACAACGGCTTCAGAACAAAAGGAGCAGGTAACAAATCGCAGCATAGCAGCTTTGTTCACTCAACGCGTGCACGGAAGTGCTTTCGGGGATTTTAAAAGGGACGTGCTTTGGACAACTGCCCCTGCTTAGCTCGCGTCGTTAAACTCGCCTCAGAGCCGGTGGGACCGTCATTCTCCGCAGCCCCAACTTGCTGGCGACGCGCACCTTTAATGTCATTGTTCCTTGAATCAACTCCGTCCTGGAAACTTTATGGCCTGGAAATAGGCTCAGGAGAATAGAGCCATAAACGCTGCTGCGCCCGCATTATACGTGCGGTAGAAGCAAAATGCCGACAGCACCGCCGAGTGGAGCAAGGCCGTCGGCATAACAGCCCGAGGAACGAAAACACTAGAACATTGCTTATGCTCGAGGAGGTCGCAGATGAGAAGGGCTCATTTTTATTGGCGCCCGCCCCTTTTTTTCACAACAGCATAACGTAAGCAGCTAAATGTTTATTCTGAGACGTTCTGCATATGTGTTTTATTGCAGGCGATATTTTTGCCACATTTGAACGAGATGGATGCCCCTAACGGAATAAACAACATTAGGAATGGGTTAATATGTTTCCCAATCAATTAGCCAATTGAGGAGCTGCTCATACCACAGTTATTTGTGACTGCGTCAATGGCTTGCAGTGTTCTTTCAGGGAAGCGCTGAAGATTATACATTTGGCTGCAATCGATGACCCCTATACCAAAACATTTTTAGAGCATAAGCTCTAGTAGTTACGTTTCTCAAGGTCATGTTTTCTGCAATAAAAGATAATGTGAGCTACAGTTTCAAAACGGCAACCCAGCGTGGCCGTTTGTATAACAACAACGTGTATATATCATGGGATCAAGGTGGTACCACACATGTTGCCAAGGTCTACTGTGGCACGTGATTACAGGACTTGGCATATAGCAGCAACGGAGCAGTGCTGCTCGAGCACCGCAGTTGGGATCTGTATTTTGGTTTCGCTATATATAATATCCAGTTTGGCAAGCATCGAGGTTGTAACCCTTAGTATCACCATTTGTATAACATTTGTGGGCCACCCGTTGGGCGCAGAAGGTTCAGAGTGGTGTCGAATCACTGGGCAGGTCACGAAGCACAAAATTGCTAGTTATGTCGAAGCCAAGTCTAAGAGGAGGTACCGCTCCGGAGACCTTGGCTCTCCGAAACCATGTTCACAAGCTATCTTCAAACGGTACATAAGCCGAGCCGTTTGTCTCAGGACGTTTCGGATGGTGTCAGCCCATTCGCCGTTTTGCGCTGTACACATGTACACATGGATACATAAATTTGGCTCACAGCATAACAAAGAAGTATACTGGATATAGCAAATGTGGATAGACATCATGCGATCCGGATATAAACACAGTTGGTTACAGCATTGTTAAATCAGTTTATGCAACAACGAGAAAAACAACAGTAGATTTCCACAGTTAGCTCTCGACAACCAGATCGCTGCCTAGGCGTCGGATCATTTCTTGCGCAGTCTCGTCTGTGAGGCTCCAGACTATATGCTAAATATGCCGCCGCAGCAAAGTTGGCTTTACTGCAAAGAGCCGTCATCAGTGGAAAATAGGTTCTACCTTCATGTGATGTTTTTTTGGAAGACGGTTAAAAGTTTTGGTCGGGAGCATTAACCATGCCTTCCTTTTCTTTAACTAGCTATGGTACACCACATCGTTAGTTGTCGGTCTAAGCTCGCTCTCAGGCTTTAGGAAAGCGGAAACCACAGTGCGGACAAAATGACCGCGCAGTAACCATCAACTGATCAGCTACCATGTGAATAAAAAACTGTAGAGACCGTCCGCTCTCTTTCTCAGAGGCTAGAGGCAACACAGCTGAAGGTGAAGTTCACTGAACCAGAGTCTCGTTTGCTGACCGAGAGTAAGACTTAGCCATATCTTCCCTTCGTCAGGAACGAATGCAGACTGAGGCATGCGTCTGGAGATTTTCAACGAACTGACGAACCTGGCTACTGACTATGAGCCGAAACCTCAGGTTATGATCGCCTTAACTTACCTGCGTTACTAATAATATTAAGAATAATCAATATTTGCACTTTGAAATAGAGAAGAAAAACAAAATGCTACAGAATGCAAACCCATTTTACTCGGAAATGTTTTTCATGGCATGCCCAAAAATTTATCACAAGGACCTCATCTCAAAGGGCTAGTTACAGTGCATATATCGATCGGCCAATCAATCAGCCAATGGGAGTTCATTTATCAGCAGAATCTGGATGCTATCTTGCGGGCTAAAAGCTGCCCACGCAGCTTGACAAAGGACAAGGAAACAATAACATGGCAGTACCAGACGCTACCTTAACTCTGTGATCATGCAGATATTATGCCGTCATATACTTCACTGACATTTTTCACTGAGAACAGATGAGCATCTGATTGTATCTTGAAAAGCATGAAGCGGGCATAATATAAAATTCTCAGATCAGGGCAATCAATAAAGTCGTGCAGACCCAGACTTCAAACACAATATAAGAAGCTGTAAATGGCTATAGGTCTGGTTTAGGAGTTTAAGTTCCCCAAGCGACTCAGGCTATGGTGATACCGTAATGGAGGACTGCAGAAAATTTCGACCGCGTGCGTAGCTTTAACATGCACTCATATTGCACAGCAAAAGGAGACCAAACTGTCAATATAGCGTTGCGACCGAAGCTCCCGATACCGGCGGAGCACTTTACTTCATTGCATTTGTGATGCATGAAAGGAATGTTGACCCATTCTTCATACAGAGTGTGCACACCTTGAAAGGAAAATGCTATGAAAGTGGACGATGGTGGACACCTCTCAGGGCGCAGATTAAGACTGATGGAAGGCGGCTCGCTTCCAAGAAGGCAAACAACGCATCTATCGACCACTCAATTGAGCGATCACGTTTGTCTTCGTTTCCTTTTCCTGCCAATCACGAGGCGCGGACGTATTTACCAGCGCATATAGGAACTTCGTGAATGCATATGAAGCGGAAAGAGCCATCAAAACATTCTGCTTTGTTTTCTTTTCTGTAGTCGTTCATTTGTCCCTTAAGCTAAGCTAAGCTAAGAGTTTCCTTTGTTTTTGCTCGAATGCTGCTTTTCGGAGGAGTGCAGCGAAAAACATGCCACGTAAGCTTGCGACACAGAATAACCATATACGTCTCGTTGTTAATTAATCTTGTTTACTAGACTGTGTGACTGAAAATCGCAAGCTTTATGGTTTCCATTACATTGAATGTGGGCTGAAGAAACCTTTCTGGCTTTACGGATGCCTGCTTGATAGTTCGGGATAGAAGCTCAAGACCAAAAGAGCCTACCTGAGTAGAAAATGTTAAACATATCATCTTATAATAAGGCTTCAGTGAAGTAAAAAAATACATTTAAATTCTTAGCTGAAACGACTGTTCCTGCGAAAGCGGGCACTAAAATGCAGCCGTCCGCTTTTATTTGTTTCTTTCTCAAGCTGCGCTTTTCGCAGCGCTGTTACTTTCAGCGGTGCGCGAATAATACTTGTTCTAAACCGAGTTAGTTACGAATAGTGCAGCTTTACTGCCGGATCGGATGCCATTATTGTACCTAAAAATCAAATCTCAATCAAATACGAATAATATATTCATCATGCGTAACAAGCGAGAAAAATGCGTGCCTTCCGGGACCATGCTGATCATCGACACTAATCTAATACATCCCCTAACAAATGCTTCAGTAACTACGCATATTCTCGGGAGATTGGTGAAATCTCTCACTTTTAGTTTACTGCATATTTTTGCAGAAGTTTAGCTGACTACGTGTGCGGATTTTATACATCACTGCAAATTTTAGGTCTTTCGCGAGAGCACTACTAGCCCCGGCGAGCACTTGAACCAACCCTAAATCTCTGGAAACCGCACATTTTCGGAATATGGTATAGCTGGACTATCGTTGGCGAGTCACGCGCGCGAGCATGCGCTAGTTAAGTTGCTAACTCAGAATACACTTCTAAGCGCTCAGGACATGTAGTGACCAATTATTTTCAAAAATTCATCTCTGCAAACAGGCGAGCACTGAAAAGCAAGCATGGAATCTTGTAATCCGTGCAAAAAGGGACCGAGCTTAGGGAACCACGGAAACTAGAGCACAGCGTTTAAGTAAAGCGTACACGTAAACATTGATAAAAGACATGCATCGGTGCCTAAATTTCTTTAAAATCTTTATATCGTCAGTTGCATTTTTTCAGGTCTAACGGCAACTGCGGCAATGAGGCAGTCATAATGAAGGACTGAATAAACTCCGCCGTCGCCATGATGTTACGCCACGCTCCACTGGATAAGCTTATGATGAATGAAACCCGCAATAGTAACACACTATAGAAAATAATAGACGCATGATAGTAATTGTGGTCTTACGCGGAGTTCAAGCTTGCGTCCAACTAAACAGATGAGCTTTTTTGTGCCCTCCATGAGACCACTACGCCACCGTTGCAGCCTGGCATCTCGCGCTTTAAACTGTCAATTTCCGGCACCGTGTGTCGTTATCATCATCAGTTTCCATCGGTGCGCTATTGAGTCCAAAAGCAAGAGCACGCGGGTGCCTGCACGTGCAAGCAGGGCATTGAATCTAAGACCACTTGACGAAAAAGGCTAGTCAATTGCTTTTGGAAGCGTAATCTCGCAATCATTCAGTAGGTCTGAAAAAGAGAGCGATTTCAACGAAAAGCCTAAATTATCACTGGTGTGCAATCACTTGCTTAGTGTATCTAATGATCTCGCATTCTTAACGCTTCATAGAAAAGAGGCGGACGGAAGTTTTTTTTTGTTTGTTTGCATGGAGTTTTAAGCAAGCCGGATGCTCTCCACTGATGCTCCCACTGATGCTCTCACTGATGCTCTCACTGATGCTCTCACTGATGCTCTCACTGATTCACTGATGTTCTCGGATTCGCTTGGCGCCTGCCGGACAAACTATTTATTGTCCCTGGTGCGACAATGGTCAACCTAAGTCTTTTTCCAGGGGTGACAAGACGACCGCATGCCAGTGGCTGCGTGGACGTGGTAGTTACGTCGCGTGCCTTCTTGCCCACTGTCGGCATACCGTGGAGGCAGCCGGTTTGCAAGTACATTTCCTCCTGCGTTGAGGGTCGAAAGCAAAGGTGGAGAGGGGGGAGGCAGCCGATCGCTTTTGGGGTCTTGTCCCCTCGGCCGAGCCCATAACCCGAGTAGCTCGGGCAGCCGCTAAAGACTCTGCAGAGTGTTCTACATGATTGATGTGGGAAAGAGAGCAAGGATAGAGATCAAAGCCACCGCCTACGTTTCCGGTCTACGTGTATCCGGAACATTCTGCCATTCCACATCTTTTGAGCTGAAATATTGATGAGCTAATGAGATAAGCTTACCTCCACCAACATTTACTTTTTTTTCCAATTCCTGTGCGTCTCTGTCGTATCAGCTTTGTTTTTTAGTGGCCTTAAAACATCGCTCCTAAACTCTGTCTGCCCTTGGTCTCTGGAACATTAAACATTCTTGTTCTTTGACACATCTAAGGTGGTGAAGGACATGAGGCCAAGCGCGACGCAAACTCGTGAGCTCAAGCGACGTTTCGTACTATTGCTTTTCTTTTATCGTCATCGCTGATACGCACTGATGCGACAGTCGATACAGTGCAGTCGAAACCTTACTCAGCACTACGTTTATTAGAGTTGACTCCTAGACTGCTCAGCCGGGCAAACTCATTCGGGAGTATTGGTGTCTATATCTCTACAATCACATCAAAAGCTTCCCTACACACCGCATCAACTTTCAACCTTCAGCCAACGTTGTCCAATTCTTCAAGTACCAACAAGTGCCGTGTTGGCAGCGGGGCCTCAGTTTTCAATACAAACGGGCACACATATGCACACCACGGTCTGTTCTTTCGTGTAGCAAATAAAACCAGGCACAGTATTCATTCCTGCAACACAGAAGAGCCACTCTGAAGCAACATAAGTGAAATAATAAAACAAGCTGTAAGTAACTGAAGAATGTTATTTTTTTTAAAAAAGCAAGCTTTGCAAGGCGACTCCACGTTCGGTTATTTTCTTAACAGAGTGCCCATCACCGTTGACGTTCGGTACCTGGCACTCATTGATTAAACGTAGGTACGTATTGAAAGGATTGTTTTTCTTTTTGCTTCAAACAAAATAAGGCGATTTCCATCATGTTGTCAATACGCACTGGTGTTCTTCCAATATTATAATTCTCTGCCTGAAACTGGATTCCGCCTAGGAGTGATGAAAGAACGTTTGATACTTGCAGGAATGCGCCACTACGGTGCGATGGTTCAGCGAAGTCGGGGGGGGGGGGGGGGGGATCTAATCCGTCACTTCTCCTCCAGTGCCTTCTTTCTGCCGGTCGTACGCGAAGATATCCTCGCTAAGAAGCTGGCATTTAGAGCCACTTCCTATGATTGAGACGAGAATCTGAAATCTCCACTCTCTTGTTTCTTTTGCTCTCGCCGTCTCTCTTTCTGATTTCTTGGCATCGCGAATTGCTTTCATAGAGCAAAACCTACAAAACGCAGAAATGTGCCGGAATCCGGGAAGATTTACTGTCTCGGAGATTTACGGCTGCGAAGAGATGGAAACTAGATCTGGAGGCCAAAAGTAAAAATAAATAAAGAATGAAGAAATGCAGGCAATAGTGAAGAAGAAAGGAGCCGGAAAAAGTAAGTTGCTCGGTAGCACTTAGATGGCCGGCGGTATATAGAAAGGGCATCGCTCTGCTTCCCAAGATTAAAATTCATACATCCATGCAGTGGAGAGGCTGTTTTAAACTCAGCTCCCCTCTTCGGTGCAGCTGCTTCCAGAAGCGACCGGAGAAAAAAAAGACGTAAAACGAAATACTGCAAATGCCAGGAAAAAGTCGTTAAAGAAAACACGCACAAAAATGTACACTGCCCCCGCAAAGCGAAGACAACATGACGGCCGCAAAGAAAACAAAAGAAAGTGCGGAACGTGTTTGCCCTTTCCGAGGAGAAGAT
Source organism: Amblyomma maculatum (assembly GCF_055883805.1). NCBI lineage: Eukaryota > Metazoa > Arthropoda > Arachnida > Ixodida > Ixodidae > Amblyomma > Amblyomma maculatum. Next base: position 63,985,055 of record NC_139349.1, on the reverse strand, counting down.
TTGATTCTCGTTCTAGCTCGAACCTTCCTCCCCTCCGCCCTGCTTTCAAGTTCGTGTTGCTCTTGGGCGGAGAGCTGCGGCCGTTCGTTTGCCGCAAAAGGCATTTTCCTGCCCCTCTTTTGCTTTACTCTTTCTCCCATGGCCTTCAGACGCCTTGTGAAGAAAACCAAACGGAGAAGGAAATAATTTCGGCCAGCAAGCTCTCAGCTGTGCCTTCTTGCCGCGCGATCAATCGCGGTTCACGACGCAGCTGGCCAGAATCGCCACACGGAGGCCTCGCCTCGCCTCTGCTGCGCGCCGCAGTTCGCGCTATACAACGTCCCGTGCTTGAAATGTTTATGATTCGTGCGCACCTCCGCGCTTGACGTAGCCAAGCCTTACATACGGAAGAGAGTTTCTCTACGCGCCGCTACTTGTGCGAGCGCGGCATAGGACTTAAGAAGTCCGCAAAGACTCTCGTCCTTCCCGAAGTTGCAACCGGCGTCTTTCGTGGTAAACGCATGCATGTCGTTTGCAAGAAGCGAACTATTATAAGGCTGTGGATATATACAAAGAAATAGAACTCCTCGCGTTCTATGAAATATTCAAGAGACGTGCACAGATCCGGGAACTGGCGAGCAGAAGGCAGAATCAAACTATGGTTTTGCCAGAGTACTGACCACATTGTGACATTAATAACCGCAACAATTCCGTGCATAATCTAATATTTGTTACTGTAACGCTCATTTTCTTGAAACGGTAGTAAACGTTGCATTTTTTTTTTTCGTCGTAGGACGAGACATTACTTTTCCGCTCGCCTTTATAATGTCGGCACGCATGTGCATGAAAACCTGGCAGTCAAGGACGCTCTTTATGGTTACCCTTTATGGTTACTCCACAAATCGAGCAACCATAAAGACTGCTCTTGCTTTCAGTGCTTTGTTTAAGCGCTGATTGGTGTCGCCTTTTTGTTATTTAGTAGCGACGCTCTATATGTTTGCTTGCAGCTCCTGTAGAGGTACTGTATACAAGAACGTTCAAGTAAAACATAGCAAACACGATATATAGATATGTTACAAGAGCCTTATCAATCAATGAAAAAGGTACAAAACTCACTTCTTTTCTTTCGAGCCGATACAAGCCTCGCTTTTTACGCTGACTAAAGTTATCAATAAGTCTCAACCAGTAATAATGGACAGAAAGTGTGATTAACAAGAAGCAATCGAGGCGTTACACGTTCATCTCACATGCTCACATGCAGTCGCCTTTTTACCACTTCGGCTATGTTGCCTTTTCTAAGGCTGTTATCGCTGAGCTAACGATAACAAGTTTGTCTCAAACCGTTTACCTCTCCGTTGCATTACGTTTTTGTCCCTCTCAGTGGCGCCAACTGAGAGTGGAGAGAATTCTTATACGCGCAGTACGGCATCTGCTTATATACCTGTGGCAACCAGGGCATTATTACTAAATGACGAAATAATAATTTTCTGAAATAATTAGCACGTAATCAGTTAAAAAGAAATGGAACGTCCGTTTCTGCATACGCCAGCCTACTTAAAATCATGTCAGGCTAGGAACGATAGAACATTGTGTATCTTCGGCTAAAACACCTACTGTAAAAGCGTCACTGTTTTTTACAGCATTTTTGCACTAAGAAAAAAATGTGCAGTCTTTTTGTTGTTTAAAATGCGCACGAGAAAAGGTATTTACTTTTTTATGAACGATGGCCTCATTGTCTAGGCGCTGCTGAATAAATATTTTTATTTATTTTTTACAATACTCTTTTTTTTTTTGCAAGCGTAGTGTCAGATTAATAAAAAAGGTTCTTTATTAACAATATGCTTTCTTAATCGACCCCGGTGAGAGCACAGAATAGTTATGAAAGGCAAATAATGTACCGTCAAGTGTATTTTCTTACGAAAGAGGGGGAAGTAGCGTAGCTATGTGTAAAGTGGTTGTTGAATGGTGCTAACCATTTTTTGAGGGGTTGGTACTTTCTTTCCTTTACTTCCGTACAAATTTAGAGCTGACCATAGTCCTGTGGCCAGGCATCCCAGGGGAGTAAAGATAGCGTGGATAGTGCCACTTGATAGCGCAAAAGACATTCTCTCTTTCCTAATTAACACTTGCGCATCCGGTAATGTAGGAATCTATAAAAAATTGGAAAAAATTCAATCAAATCTGCTAGGAGCGGAATGAACAAAAAGAAAAGAAAGAAGAAGGAAGAGAACCGCGCCGCGTACGATGCGCGAGAGAGGCAGCAGATAAAGCTTTCAATCACTTATTTCTCTAGGCAGGTGTGTTATCCTGTGACGCACAGCAGCTCCCAACTTCATCCCCTCTATTCACGCAGCTCGCTGTATTTATCTCAGGACTCCTTATCCGTCATTCTCGGCGACATCTCGCCCTGCTAAGCCCGTACGCGGTACGGATCGAAGAGACGCCAAGTCACCTTGACAGGCGTGTCGCCGCAAATAAGTCCGCGGAAGTGCGCGCGGACGCGGTCGCTTGGGTACCCCTGATTAATGAAGCGGGTTCCCGCACTGCGCACTGGAGCCGCTCCCCAAGCACACGGTGGATTCATTTTACTAGGTATAGAAAGGTGGGGGGCTTACTCCTAACCTGCGTTCCGTGCAGCGCAGCCGAACGCTCGCACCTTAGACAGAATTTATAAACTGCAATTCTGCAAACAGCGCCCTTCCTGTTGTTTTCGGTTTTTCTGTTCCTTTGTCCCTGTGTTTTGCGCTGGTTTTATTATATGTAATCTAGGATTGGTTTAATTGAACAAATAAAATGTTCGTCTGGTATCCGCTGCGCCCGACTAATAACAGCGCTGCCTATGTGACGTATGTATTAAACTTCTCCAAATCCTACAGTACTCGACCGTTATAGCGATGTCGCGAATTTCGGCTTGTCGTCAGTCAGGCTGAGAGACGATGACTGAAGGCCTGCTCAAGTTATGTTCTGGCACTCCACACGCCCCTTAAGTTTTTCTTTTTCTTTTCTTTTTTGCGTGCAAGCAGAAGCAATGGCAAGTCTTGGCTCATAGCACACAAGGCCAGTACGACAGGTTGGGTATCCGTCATTCCCGTTGCCACTCCTACTCTGAAATGAAATTTCTTTATGGCGTTTCAAGGGCAGAAACTCTTTAAAAAAATGATCTTGCGCTACGACGTCAAAAATTGCTTCAGACAATGCGCCAATCATTATTTTTCATCTTTATTGCCTAACTATAATACCCGTGCTTACAAGAAAAAAAAAAGAAGAACGGAAGACAAGACCACACTAAAAAAACGTCTGTATGCTGTCTTGCAGCATGTATGTAAAAGTGTTTTTCCCAAGTGTGGCCTGCACAGCACTGCAGGAAACTGTTTAGAAGAGATAAAAGCTACGACGAAACAAGGCTGCGACATGTGGCAGAGGACGAAAAAGGACACTGTCAGCTGAAAAGGTTACGATCTGACAACTGTCATTACTGCTTCCTTGGTACAAGAAAAGTTGACGCGAGACAAAACCAAGACATTGCAGGCTGCTCTCCTGTTTTTGTTCCTGATTTAGTCGCTTCATCGAGCCTTCACAGTTTCTAGCCTTCAGATAAAAAAAAAAAAAAAAAAAAAAAAAAAAACGCGAGGCGTTGTCGGTGTGCGCGATGTATTTGATCTGAGTGGATCTAGTTTCGCGTCGTTTAGAACTGCCAAATAAGAACGATAATATTTTATGACAGCTGAACGATTAACATTTAAAGAAATGAGCGGCAAGACTGCAACTGCTTCAGTTGCACTCCACGCCCAATAAAAAAAAAAAAATGGGGACGTACAACGTTTCATTCATAATCATAAGTTCACAGTTTTGGTTTAGGTCATTATAACTCTCAGCATTCAAGCTTAGCACGAATGGATGGCGGCATTTTCAAATTAAGAAGACAACAACCACTAGCACGACCAGTAGCAGCCCCTAGCTAGTCTGGCAATTTATTTTGAATAAGAAGACTGAGCTTGGAGCTGATTTCGCGTGCTAAAAAAAAAGTTCCTCATCCTTTTCGCACAGGAAAATATTCGGAGCAGCACTTTCTCCCCGACATTCTTTACCCCATTCGCCCCGCCGGGGTGGTGCAGTGGTAAGACGCCCGACTACTGTGCCGGAGTTCCCGGGATCGAATCCCGGCCTCGGCGGCTGCGTTTCGATGGAGGCGAAACGAAATGGCGTCCGTGTGCTGTGCGATGTCAGCGCACGTTAAAGATCCCCAGGTGGTCGAAATTACTCCGTAGCCCTCCACTACGGCCCCCCTTTCTCTCTATCCACTTTCACTCCCACCTTCATCCCTTCCCTTACGGCGCGGTTCAGGTGTCCACGGAGCAAGTGAGACAGATACTGCGCCTTTCCCTTCCTATGAACCAACCAAACCAAACCAAACCAACCCCATTTATGGACTAAGTTCTCTGTCAGCGCCAGCCTTTCCCTGTTTAGAGACATCAACTTTCACATACCATTCTATGTCCTAGCTCTTCGAACAAACACCCATACTAGTGGTCCTATTTCATCTTATTATAGTATTTTTTATAAAGGCGGAAGGGCAAGCTTTTACCTACGGTGGCAATAAAATTCACCAGTCGTCACGTGATAAAACTGGTGAAGACTGAACCAAAGCAGCCGCGATTCTAACGTCTTCTCGGCTACGAACGCTTCTTCGATCGACGGACTGCACTCTTAGATTGGCGAGTGTAAATTTAGGGGCATAATTAAGCGTCGTCTTAACTGTATGCTGCAATAACGGCCTCTGATTACACACATAGTTATTATAATAAAGTAATAAAAGTGAGCAACCGCACTATGTCACACGTTCAAGGAAAGTTTCACATGTTTCGTGGCTATCCATTAAATAGGCTTTTTAAAATGAAACGGGCTTCCGTGGCGCAGATGTAGTAGTGCTGGTGGACATTAAAAATGACTAAAAATATGGTGCCATCCTTCTGTTTTTCCCTCTTCTCAGTCTTGTTTTGCGCTATTCCTACGAAATCGATCACCTATTCATCCAAACGTCTGTTTAAAATATATTTGCCAAATCAATAACGCGCAATAAGAAAAATTGGTTGTGATTTAACTCTGGTTAATCCTAGTTAAATTGCGATAGCAACGGGGGAAGCTTCTTTTGCCTGCTACATTATTCCCCTGTTACGCCCTATCAGTGTAAGGTGCTACATTATTGGGGACACTTAGGCTCATCCTTTAAGTGCATGATACGACAGCTTAAGTTACCAGTCTTCTTTTTCTTCTTCTTTCTTTCTTTCTTTCTTACATTTTTCTTCTATTTCTTCCTCTTCTTCTTCTTCTTCTTCGGCGGAGGAGGAGGAGCATGGCTAAGCGTGGCCTCCGCCGGGACCACGCGACGGCTCGGAACCTGGCGCAGTATTGCTGTCGCAATAAAAGCAGCCCTGCAGTTCGCAAACCGTGAGTCAATCCACGCTTGAAAAAAGATGAATAATGTGAATAAGGTAGGGAGTCTTTACTGCACCCTTTAGGTTTCTCCCCTTCAGCTGTAACACAGAACTACGGTACCAGCGGCACTCCAACCATAAGCAGGCATCACATCTCATCTTCATTAGAGCGACTGCGTGAGTTAGCGTCAGTTGATTGAAGTGCTTTAGGCGTATGGCATGCGCATTTTGCTGACTGCTGGCCAGCTGGGCTTCGAGATTCGCCGTTAGAAGCTTCCCAATTCGCCGTTAGTGCGGTGTCTGCGTATTTATTGTTCTTTTAGCCTTTATTTTTTTATGCTCGATCAAGGTACGGGTGTTGAACGCTGCAAGCACTCTGCTGCTATTACGAGGCAAAAAAAAAAAAAAAGAAGAAAAAAAAAGCGCTTTCCCCACTGCGCCATCTTCCATAGGCGCCAGGTCCCGGGCCAAGCCGGATGCCATCCCATCAATGTAGTAGTAATATCAGTAGTATTGTGAAACACGCGCCGATTACGGTATAGCGCGGCGATCATGGCATGTGCAGAGAGCCTGAAAGAGCTGCAAGGCTGGCCCATGTAATCGGAAAGCTGCCAATGTGTTTTGGGCATCGCAAGATTTTTAGGACCTATTTGAACTGCGGCGGCATCTTACGACCTGCAGCTGGAGAAGCGATTATCGCTTCCTCCGGGAAGGATGTGCCAACGAAAGAGAGGCGAGTGAACGGCCTTGCTTTGAAGCAATCTTTTCTGATGGCCTAGAGAAATAGGGTCCAGCCGTTTCTCGTGGAAGCCGAGGGGCTGAATGGCCGAAAATGGGGCCTTTGCACTGCCCTCACCTGCCTGGGTGACTCCATGGCATGTGTATAAATATCGGGGCAGAATTTCGCCAGAAGTGTATCACAGAGCGTTCCTTCGTCCCATCATTGTGTAAATTTCGGCTGTCCCGAATGTGGCATTATTCAGAACAGTTAGAGTGGCTGAAGGAATCAAACGCAACCATTGCCGGCACCACAAATTTAACAAAATTTTTTATTGCTTGGTTTGTGCAAGCATTCAAATATTTTTTTTCAGCACTTATGATTAAGCGTTGTGATCAACGCTGAAAAAGCATGGCAGGCTGGAGTTTGACTACTAAGCCTGACAGTTGATGCCTAAAAATATCTTCGAAATTCATCACACAAGAAATACGCAGACACTAAAGCTCCGCCTTTCAGGGTATGACGCGACATTCTTAAGGGTTTCTGTTTGAAAGCTTCCTCTACATATCATCGTTCACCTGCACTTTGCTATTAGCATGATCACCGATCTCATGGCTTTTATTTAAATTATAATGCAGATTCACATTGCCATACAGTCGTATCACATTACATGAAAGACCACCTAACACAGGCAAAAAAAAAACCGCTTTAATGTAGCCATAAAATCATGCCTGCACGGCCTAGAGGCCGTGGATCTAATTCCGAATATGCAGCCCTCCAGGGCTGCCTATTCATCTCACCATCTCATCCCAAAGGCGAAGCCCGAATTGGCAGCGTCGACCAACTCAATCATGCCGCGCTTTCTCGGTGTCACACAACCTGACAACCAGTCTATGCAGGGCCGTGTCACCTGTCATCTACCACCTGCGAGAACCATACCCAACATTTTTAGCTCGCAATGCCGATGCCGACAACGTTGACGCCGGTTTTTCTGTTGAAACGAACCCTTAGAGCAGGCACTTTAAATGTTAGTTGTAGTAGTGTGTACTACTGCCAGTGAATTTAGATTTTGTCCGAAACGACAAATAGAGCTTTACGATCAACAAAGCACGAAAGCATCAACAAACAAAGTGGTCACTGTTGAGCCGCAAAACAAAACTTCGGATTGCTTTCTGAAAACATGCGGAGCGCGATAAAAGCATGTGAAGCTGCAAACATGGGTTTAATTTTGATGCAGCTCACTTTTTGTGGTTTAGTTAGAGAGGGGAACGCAATTTCAGGGGAACCCCAGCACAACAAGCACTCATGCTTACAGAGCTCGACTAAAAAACAACGGCAACATCCAGCTCCACCAATGGAATACCGCAACCGTAGCATGCTTTCACATAATAATTTTACCTGTCAATAATTTTCCTCCCACCAACAACAAAACGGTATCTCAGACAGAAGCCTGTGCGAAGTCTGAGGACAGTGCATTGCATGGTATTAGTTTTAGCTTCTTTATAACTACACCTTCGTTAAAAAAAAGGAAGTTTTATAGTTGTCAGCGACGCATCTGCAGCAAAACGTGGTTCTGGAATTTCTTAATCTTTTCTAAATCTTCCAAGTTTCGAATTCTTGTTCGCATTGTGCTTAACTGGTGTGTAAATTTACTTGTTTCCGGCCGATGCATTTGCTGAAATCACTGCTATACAGTGACCATGTAAAGGTGCACAATCTTGACGTTGCAACATGCAGAGAGTAGCTATGTTCAATGTAGTGACGATTTAAAACAAACTGGCCCCATTATAATGGTTCTCTTATAATTTCGACAACTGATGTTATTCATTGAATGCAGTGCATTCTGACAGGCTCTAAGCGCTCAACGTTGTAAATGTGGAGGGCCAGCCAAACAGGCGCAAATTTTCAATTCAGTTAAACTTTATAAACAATCTTTATATAACCGATGTCATATTTTTAGAATATCATAACAGATACCCACCTCAACGTAAAGGTTCCGAAACACTGAAAGCCGCTTCTGTAAGTAACCAGCGTTGTGTAGAATTCGCACCATACCTTCTGCACCTCATTTCACCCCTCCTGGGTGGCATTCGAATGTTGTGAAGTGCGACAAAGTTTCGCTTTCAAACTAGAATGAGCAATTGTTCACATTGTTCTCACACTGTGATTTGAATAACAATTCCAGGAAATGAATTCTCAAACTCGGACTGAAATACGCATACATTTAATTATAGGAAGAATAGCACCTGCAAGAAACTGCAGATTATTACCAATTTAATTATTCTTTTGGATCAATCCTGTGATTCCTGAGAGTTTTCACAACAGCCTACACAGAGGCGAGGACATCCCGAACCACAGCAAGATAAGTGACAAAGTCGCACGTAAATTCACCGTAGTCCATGAATAGTTGCTTTTTCTGCTCATAATTTCATATGAAATGCCATTTCTAATTGAGTAATCATGCATTGCAGGCTTTAAAGCCACCGAATGAAGTCAGACAAATTTGACGTGTATACCCCTCTCTAAGCTGGATTTATTTCAGTTGCACGTGCTACTAGTGTCTCCAGTACTGCGTTCTCATATATCTTCAAAGCATTTCTTTAACAAATTGGGAATTCTTCTCTTCAGCTATGCTTAATTCGTGAAGCAAACGTTTAGAAGATATATGAGAGAGTGAGACAGGCGTTCTTCTTTTCAACAATAATTATTATTGCAACAATAATTTCAACAACATTATTATTATTATTATTATTATTATTATTATTATTATTATTATTATTATTATTATTATTATTATTATTATTATTATTATTATTATTATTATTATTATTATTATTATTATTATTATTATTATTATTCCAAAAATCAGCTTCAAAAGAAATGCTTTCACTGATACCGAGTCTAAATAATATAACTTATTGCACAAGTTAGAGTTGCGCCTAATGGAAGTATGGGCAAACCAAATTCGACGTGGCCTCCGGCCTCTTCAGCGGCCATCAGGAGCCTCAAGCCACATGCGAAAGGCGAACGAATACTGTCCGCCAACGAACGTGGAGGGTCCGTATCGCAATCCGGGCAGCGGTGGTCGCCTCTGTGACCCTGCGCTCTCTCTCTCTCTCTCTCCGGCCATGAATAATTGCGCCCTCCCAGCCCGCGGCGGGCCCGTTCGTTGTTCCGCGCCGTTAGGCGACGCGCTTTTGTATGTCCACAGCGCGCCACGGTGATTCGGACTCCGGACACAGCTTCCACGAATATGGCGCCGCTTCCGCTATCGGCGAGGCGATCCGACGAAGTGGCGACACGGCGCAGTCACGCCAGGACGAACGATTATATGTTTCTGACGCTCCCTCGTGAACCATTCCGTTACACCGCTCTTTCCCTCCATTTCTCCCTCTATGCGTGATTGTACACGTTCCTTCTTTTTCGTTCCATTTTATAATGAGCTTCATCCTAGCTATTATTTATCGTTTCTCATGTGTACCGACCGAAATTACTGAAAACTGACTGATTGGACATTCGCCCTGCGGTTAGTAACACTGTCGTTGTAATTAAGGGGGTCTATGATCTCCCGAGGGAGGTCATTTGGAATGCGCGTACTCTCCTTTCCAGTGCTCCTTGTCTTTTTTTTATTGCATGTTCTAATTTCTGTGATTTTTTGGCACCGAAGTGTGTATTATCATCCACACAAACTTTCTCCTTTCCGTCCTTCCGCCGCCTTGCTTTTCGTTTTCGACAATTTTGGAGCTTTCTATAAAGAATGCTAGTGAAATCTACAGAACTTCTCATTTGAGACTTCAGAAAAAAATATCCGACGTTTTTGTTCATTTTGTGTCCATCTGCGCTTGTTTTTGTTTGCTTGGTTAGCACGATCATCCGGACCGCGTATTTTCTGAATAATAAACCTCATTCAAATCTCACACATCATTATGCTTCTTTCGCGCTTAATACTGCACTGCACACAGTAACAACCAATAAATGGGCTGGCCATCGGTTGCATAGCAGAAAACATGTGTTCTCTGTTTGGTAAAGAAACAAATGCTTATTGGTAGGTAAGCGAGTAACAGCGTGATCGATGAACGCTACGATGATACTCGTATCTGAAGCCAAACGAAATTTCTGTTTTAATGCGATAATAATAAAGTTCTCAATCCATGAAAAGCGTGGCGTTCGACGTAAATTACCTGACTTGTCTATAGAGGACACGTGGCAAAGTGATGTAATCAACCTGTCGACCAGTCAGCGCTGATCGATCTGGTAACCAGGTCACGTCACCTGAAAGCTGAGCGCTGACTGGTCGTGAGAGGTGTTATGATGTCGCAAGAGACGCAATATGAGCAAGTTGGCAGGTGATATGGCAGATGACATAGCCAAGCACCGATCGGTGGCCGAAGGATGGGAAGGCTCAGACCATTTGACGCGGGCAAAGTTGTAGGTGCCGAGAGCGGTGGCAGTTGGTTGGATCCGCAACCGAAAATGCAGTAAGAATCTCCTGTCGCTCACTTCATTGACTGCCTGTCAATCTTACTTACTATTCCTTTACTTCCGCCGCCCTAGTCCAGGTGATTCTGATGATTAGATATAGCAGATATCGAGGCTGGCAAACATGTATTTACTTCCGTTTTTGTTTATGTGAATAAAAAAACCCTAACAATCTGCAATCTGCGTAGGACTAGAATGAAAGAAAATTTTAACAGCAACATTCTTTCTAATGCTATTGCGCTCCACTGTATCCTCATATTCTTAATAATGTTTCTTGACGGACTGCTACACTCGGCTGAGGATCAAAGGAGAGTGCCTGGTGTAGGTTCGTTGTAACTACGTTATAGCGCTTTCTTTACCTGTACTCATGCGAAGGCATATAAGTATGGCACCTGTTCGAGCTGCCATCTCCCTTGGCAGTGGGGTTTTATGACGATGTTACGAAAGCTGCAAGAAAAATTGGTTTTGACAGTGGCCGACACAGAATAAACAGGGGCTGAACACATAACCTCTAGTGCTTCCCGCAACAAATAAACCGCAGCAGTACAAGCACAGAAAATTTTTTACTGTTACTTCCCTTTTTAACAACAATAATTCTAGCCCAAAAGCACCATCAAAAACTTGTATACAAAAAATATATATGCGGTTATTCATGTTCTGTTCTTTCTCAGTGAGCTGTGTTGAGCTGTGTTTTAGGGAATGAAAAGACCAAACACAATAATGAGTCAGCAATAGAGCATAAAACGAAAGCTGGAGTCCAATTGGCAGTGCCCCCTCACCTTCTACCTGCATGTTTTAGCTGTGGACAGAAGTTTTCAAAGTTTGCTGAGATCGGCAAACACTGACCAGACATTGCAATCGCGTTTAACAATACTACCGCTGGGCAAAAGCGCGCAAAGCCTCGAATTCAACCTCGTGCCACTGACACGCTTAGTAAAAAGACAAGAAGCTTGTTTTATGTGATTGCAGCAAGGGTTAATATTTATTGTACATTTTCCTTTGTTTATCATATACCGCTTATTTTAGGCACGAGAAGAACGCCTAAAACAATTTCCGTGATCTCTACTCGCAAATTCGTGCTGTTCTCCGCAATCAGCAGGAGTTTTACATAATCTAACGTTCTTCTTCGGCTGTAGTCTTTTTATCGACGTTCGTAGCCACTACGATGTCGCAAGAACCATTGCTAAATGAACTATATTAAGTACTGAAATTTTCTTATAAGTTGTTTCATTCAGAGGCACATTGCGTAAGCACTGAACCATGTCCGCCAAGCGCCCTGTTAGCACGGGTAAACACACATAGCTATATTAAAATAGCTCTTGCAGCATAGATCTGAATTTCGCGTTTTGCACATTTAAAAACACGGACTGAACGACAAACAGCACCTCTGTCGTCACCAACTGCGCCTTTTATTTCGCCATGGAGCTGAAGTTAGCCGCACTGGAGGACTGAACGACAAACAGCACCTCTGTCGTCACCAACTGCGCCTTTTATTTCGCCATGGAGCGGAAGTTAGCCGCACTGGAGTATTGAGTATGGTTTCGTGACGTGCTGTAAGCGCTTTCAGGGAACTGGGAGCTAGCGGTAGAACGTTTCGTGCCGTGTTATGAAACGATATGCCGGATGGGCTCGGACAGACTCAAAACTCAGCCCCTCCGCATTCAACCGGCTTTATAATTACATGCAACAACGCTTTATAAATTCGCCAGAAAGCTGCTCACCTCCAAGTCCTGTTTGTGCTTATAGACAATGACATTACACATTTAGTTTTGGCGATCATTCGGAAGAGCAAACACATTGCTTAAAATAGACAATAAATACTTTTTCAGTAAAGTTTAGCAGTCACTCGTCCTATTATTAAGCTCTATTCACTCCACAGGCTACGCAGAGCCATCTCATAAGTTTCAGAATACAGTTATATAGACGATAAGAACTCGGCACGATAAACAAATAATGAGAGGAAAATTGTTCTGAAAAGAAACAAGATCTCTAAACCTGTCACGCTATATGTAATGCTAAAAATCTATGCATGACGTTTGAGAATAGAAAAACAGCACATCCTCGTGTTCTTAGCTAAAACCACACAGACCGAAGTCCGCGTTAAAGACAAACGAAGCACTACAATAATAGATGTCACAAGCAGCGTACAGCGAATCCAGAAGAGGTTAAGATTGGTCCAATCATTAAAAAAGTCACCAGTGAGTGGTAGGCAGAGACAACTTCAATCCATGGTAGTCATGCTTGCAACGTCAGACAGATTGGACATTGCGTAACATGTACGAATACAGCTAGTATATTATATATATATATATATATATATATATATATATATATATATATATATATATATATATATATATATATATATATTTGCACTCGATCACATTCCCACGCGTCTTTCGCCGTTCTTCTCATTCATTTGCTCGATTAAAATAGAAGTATCCTGGAGCTTGGCCTTTTCCTAATGAGGTAAAAAGTGGCTCCTTTGTTCCGGCCCTGCATACCGAACACGTCAGGTCGCGCGCACTGCCCTTGTTCGGCACTTTCCTCACGTCCTCTCTGGCAGCGCTCGAAATGAAATCACACGAGAGCGCTTTTACGCCACCGCTGTTCGTGCAGGCGTCAACATCCTAATAACCGCCCACGAGCAAGGAGGGACTCCGCCGCTCCCGCTGCTTGTCGTGCTTCACGCATGCGGTCAGCCACCGAAGCGAGCGCGAAGTCGAGACTTCATGCACAGCACGACCTCGCGGCGTATTATGCCTCGACATGTCAGGCGCGTAGTACAAGAAGGCAGAAGCGACCGCACGCTGTTCCTACACGACCCCGGGCGAGCCACTTTTCAATCAAGATAGTAGGTTCATTCTCATTTTAAGTAAACCGCCGTTTAATATAGAAAACAAGAAAGCCTTGGGCAGAAAATTAAATTCTATTAAATGCTAACATTAAGGCTGGGCGAAAGGACCGCATTTTATCTTTTTTTTTTTTTTTCAAAAGTGCGCTTGATAATCTCGTTACGCTGAAACCTACCACGCTTCCTAAATGTGCGCGGCTATTTTTACTATCGATATTGCAAAGAGGGCACAGGGGGAGTTCACGGATTTTACGGGCAATTGAAGAGGTTTTACAATTCAATGAACTTAATTTCTTTAATGAGTCGATTTTCTGTAGAGCGTAAGAAAAACCTGTGAAGTCGACCCTTTGAAGTTATTTAGTGGTTTTAACAGTTCGATGTCCGACTGCTGAGCTCTGTGTGAGTCTTTCACATGTTGAAGACGCCTTACTCATCTACCCCCTCTCCTCCTCCACTCCCACCCTACAAAAAACGCCTTAATTAAACCTGAGCTTTCCATTATTTTGTTTCCTATGTAGCTTCAGTAACTTTCTAACGTTAGAAGCACAGAGTCCATAATCGATGAGAAGATTGACCGTAGCTTAAGGAATGGTGAAATAAATGTTGAATAAGCTTGGACAGCGCTCAGGCTGCTTTGCAAAGCATAGCCCAGGTCAGCGACCACGCTCAGTTTTGAGCGAAGGAACATCTGCTTCTAGGAATGACACCAACCCAGCTGAAAGTGAAGTCCTCGAAGATCGACATCGCACGATTCACGGCAGGATAGAAACACGACACGAGCAGCGTAAATACAAAATCTCGGCAACAGCGATGCTGTGATGAGGTCTTCTGTACTTCTTGGGCACCGTGAAAAGAAGCTTAAACGATAGCAGTGCTAAGTGGCAATGACGTCCCTATTTAAAACGATAGTGTTAAAACCTCTGTAGTCTTACTATATTTTCGTTGTGCTTCCTAAACTTGCACCTATCCCGCCGGGGTGGCGCAGTGTTTACGGCGCTCGACTACTGTTCCCAATTGGATGCAGGATCGAATCCCGGCCGCGGCGGCCGCTTTTAGATGGAGGCGAAAAGCAAGGCGCCCGTTTTCTGTGCGATGTCAGTGCACGATAAAGAACCCCAGGTGGTCTGAATTTCCGGAGCATTCCACTACGGCGTCTCTCACAGTCTGAGTCGCTTTGGGACGTTAAACAACAAAAACATAACCAAACCAAACTTGCATCTCTCAAGTTCAAAAAAAAAAAAAAAGGCTGAAGCGTGCTCGCAAAACAGCAACACTTTCGTTTCTCCCACCTGGTAAATGAATCACTTCAGGTCCACGGACTATTTAATGAGATTGACTTCAGATGAGAACGAACGGTCTTTGGTAATGTTTTAGAGGCTAGAGTCTGTACGTGTGAGCTGATGAAAGGCCTTCACAACTTGTGTGATTAGTGATGAAGTATAAATTTTTGTCAAATGTTCATTTCTGCTGGATTGTTAGGGCGACATCTCGGCACAGGACTCTGCAGGCAACAACATTAAACTAAGATTTGTATATTGAAAGGGTCGAGACTTTTCTGTCGCTGAGATAATCCCCATTGCGCGAGCTATTCAGTAAAAAGAGAACGATAAAATACGTAATGAAATATAAGTAACGAATGAAAGCAAAGCACGCTTTATGGCCGTTGTCGCCATCTCTTTCCTAGTGGCTAATTAATGGACCGTCATAAATAGCCACATCTTTCGTCTAGGTGCGCCTTTTTGTTCTACATTTTTATATCCTAGTTAGTATCGCACTTTTCCTGTAGCTTGCCGGCACTCCAAACTCTGATTTCGGCTGCGCTTAGTGGCTCCCTCAAAACCATTAGCGACTACCCCAAAAGAGTCGCTTTAGTTTTTGGCCCGAGCGCCGAGCAACTAGACGCGACGACTGGAAAGGAACGCGGACGCAGGAAACACGAGCCCCGACAGATAAAATTCGATTAAGAACAAGAGCGTTCCCTCATGTATCTCCCAGCGGAGTTGAGATAGTGAGGATGGTTTGTGGAGGAGGTGAGGACATCAGTTATCTGGCTTCATAGAGAAACCTCTGAGGGAATGACGCAACAAACAATGCTATCGTTGTGATATATCTCTCATATTTTTCTCTTTTGTCATGCGAAAAAGGATTTATCGAAACAACGCATTGCTCGAGTGAAATGAGGGAAGGCGTTTTTGCAAAGGAGGAAAACATACGCCGCAGTTTATACGTCAAAAAAAGAGAAATAAACAAATAAAAAACGAATTCCGCTGAACACGGGGAGAGCTGGGGTTACTCTCGGCCGCTTGTGCAGGCCTCGTGCGCTGCGCATTCCCAAGTGTACAAGCACAGCACGGGATGTCAGGCGCACAGAGGTGAATGTTGAAGATGAGGATGTGGAGAAGAAAAGAAATAAAGAAGAGGTAAGCTCCAGATAAACAGAGAAGAATGGTGAGAGGATGGCCCGACCACCCTCGAAGCGAAGAAACAAGAGAATGAAAACCGCGCCAGCAGCGCGCAGCCGTCGCCAAGAGATCGGCAGGCTTAGCAGCAAAGAGGCTGAGAGGAGGGTGGCCAGTTGCCCCGCACAAGCACACCCGGTTCCTCTCCTCCTTCACTTCCCTGCTCGGTCGTTGGGGCGTACAGCGGCGCTAGTAGTAGTAGTAGTACCGCGTGCTGGCAATTGAGCGCAGGATGGCATGAATCCCAGAGGACAAATCGGGGTCTTCTAATGGCTCTGAACGAACGCACTCTAATTGTGAGACGACCGGCCAAGGCTGCACTTCGCGCCCGGTCTATCCCTTCGTCCCCTTCATTCGGCGTCACCGCCTGCCTGCATGGCCTGGTTCCCTTTTTTTTTTTTCGTTTTTCGTCTTTGTGTGTGTGTGTGTGTGTGTGTGTGTTTAGTTTCGGTGGCCGAGAAATGGCGGCCTGAACTCCCGCCATCTGGCACCACGCGAAGAGAGCCGCCCACTCCTGTCACCTTCATGCCGCGAAAAAAAGGAAGGGAAGAAAAGGCAGAAAGAAATTAAAGCAGGATTATGAGACAGGAAGCTGGCGTGTTTGCTCGAAGTAGATGTTGTGGGCATATGCGGGTATGCGTGATATGACTGGGCTCAGAATCGAAGGCGCGATGTAGAACTTCATTTCAACGCGAAGTTCGAGTTCTCTCGTGATGTCTACTGTTCAGAAAGCTTTTACGCAGGTTCCGAATTATCTGTTATTCGCTGTGTAAAGAGGCGCCTCGTGTGTACCGTGTTTGGAGCAAGTTTCAGGTAATGAACATGGGAAAGTTTAATTCCTTTTCTCATACATGTCGCCGACTTCATGGCAGTATAATGTACGGAAGACGGAAGAAGCGGGTCCGGGCTCAGTGTAACACTGAATGGATTTAGGATTTCATCTTGTCTTATTCAGAGTACGAGATAAGGCAACAACAAAGGATTGGCATTGTGCATTAGAGAAATGCTGGTATGGGACTACATTTGCTCACTGTTTCTAATACGTTTATTTACCGTGGACATAAGAAAGGCATACTCAGTGTCCCTTTAAATATAGTCAAAACAAGCAGCACTGTCACAAGCGTCATCATTGGCCACATGAAGTTCAACATAATACAAAGGCGTCTTGCAAAAGGCCTTTTGTAAGGGCCTTTTTCCGCCCTCCAATATTTGTCTTTCCGAACAATGTAAGTTCCTCTTTATCAGCATCGTTACCTTCTTTGATACTTGTACTTGTTGAAATATATAAATCTCCTGCTGTGACACTTTCTCTCTTATTCTTTGGAACCTCATATACGGGAATAGAACTTGACCTCTGTAAGAATACCGTTTGTAACTAGACTTAATAAAGCGCTGTGACACTAGAATATTAGGTGCTAACGTAAAATATATAAAAAAAATACAGAATTGTTAGTAGTCTAGCTAAACTTAAGATGGCCTATCACGGGAGATGCTGTGGGGATATCAGAAATCCTTCGTCTGTTGGTGAAACACATTGAATGTAAAAGCGAGGGGAGACGATGCAGAGGCTATTGAAGATGCGATAGAGAGTTGTCGGGGCATTTTCTGGGATTGGTTGCTTCAGAAGTGACGAGAGACAGCTAGGTTTATATAAATGTAACACGTGTGTCGCAGAATGGTTCTGACTGTCATAGTAATCGCCAACCACGTAATCGAACTGAGGACTCTACAGACTGACTGACGTTAGACAATTGCATTCGAGTGCTCAGATGGCAAACGCGACTGTGTCGGTACGTGTGCTTACAAAGAGAGAGAAAGAGAGAAAACCCCTTTTTGCAATTATCACAACGTACAGAAAGTGTCTATACAGTCTGTCAAGTCAGCCTATCATTTTTCTCGTAATCGCACGTCTCGTCACTTACTGATTTCAGAAAAGTGGATGTTTTTTAGGGTACTCATAAGGAGAACTTCTAAAGTGCTTTTCCTCGGTCTTAATGAAGAGAAGCAAATATTAGCAAACAACTTATTTTATCTAAACAGGCGAATCTGAATGTGCAGCTCTATCTTCTTTGTTCAAAAAGTGTTTAGGAAATGCAGTGAAGCAATTATTTTTAGCCTGCGGTTCTGAGCCTTAAGGGACACACTCTGTTCCTCAGGGAAATTTTTTTTTTTGTCATTTCTTTTACTTGAAGCGCGTGACTAATGACGTCCTTCATAATACAGGGTTAAAAGCAAGGTATGATGCGCTTTCTTACGGTATATTTACACAAGACAAAGTCATCACGAAATATAACATGAAAGCTGGCAGTTGTTTTCTCACTACCACCTTTTCTCTCTCTTTTTAGCTAGCTAGGTTCTTCATACTGCACGCACAAGCGAGTTATAAAAAAAAAAAAAGAAAAACATATATGTACCCAAAACTCAAGCCATTGCTACGACCTTGACTTTCTATCTTTTTACGCAACTTTAGAGGAAACGTTTGATTTTATTTTCTACTGTTAAGTAAACAAATACTCTTTGTTTCGGTACGCTGTACATGCGGCTAATGCTTAAGACACCAAACTGCCACCTTCGCCATTGGTCCAAATCTGGGCCGAGCAAAGCAAACAAGGATCGATCGGGCTGTATACCTTGAGCCACTCTGAGGGATGAAGACAGCAAGGAGAGATGATGATGAACGACGCGTGGATTTAATCGGCTTGCGCCAAACACTCGGCGGCTCCTGTGGGCGAAACCACCGGATCGATGTCTCTCTCTAGCTCGCTATCTCTCGCTCTTGCTGCTTCGTAAATATGTTTACACGCCCCTCCTCCTCTTTTCAGTTTGTATATACTTTGTTATTAACGCCTTTTAGAAGCCAAACTAGGAAAGAAGAGAGACGCCATCGTTGGGTAACACCATTTGCCTGACAGGGCAGGAGGCTCAGGTAGTACGTGCTTGAACTAACCTCTACTACTACTAACGGTGGCGTTAAGGTTGCCCCAAAGATCCTTTAAAGAGTTGAACGGGTAGAGGAGGACAAAGGAGAAAGAATACCTGGTTATGAAGGCTGGGAGGTGTCGCAAATTAGTGACTAGACTCATTAGCCGCCGCGAGCGGTGGCTTAAACACCAGGTGGTGTACAGGCAGCGAGAGCTTATTAGAGAAACCTCGAGAGTACAGCCTTTGCCATAAGTTAAAATGATAAATAATTTTCCCCTCAGCCATATAGTAGAGCTCTTATGCCACCAATCTGAAACACTGTTATTGTAAGAGCTCTTACCCTGCCTACCAAATACTTTTTGAACTTTAGGGAGGCACTAAGCCGTCTACTTTGCTGTATGAAGTGTAACTTGCAGCCCGCTTAATCTGGCAAGGGTGGTACCTCTAAAAAATATGAGCCCCAAAGTAAGGCCAAGCTTGAAAGCAGGCGTCATTTGGCCTAGCATGTGACACAATATTGGTTTACACTTGTACAACGTGAATAGTGATATTAAGCGCGGCTTCTGTTGCTTATGGCGCATAAAACCGTACTAAAGCACCATCTCTTCCCCACCGCCACCCACCACCCCAATCAATCTCCTTTGGCCACCCTTCTTTTCACTCTCCTTGAAAATGTGAAGAAAGTAAGGTTATGCTGCTTACTTTTCGAGGTAAAAAATAAACATTCATATGGCGGTGTTTTGCTGTCTATTTAAGCCTCGTCTCGCCACCAGTTTAGATATCACCAGTTGGATGCTGACTTCAAAGCATGCCGTCGGAACCATTTCCAGTGAAAAAGTCTGCAATTCCCTTGATCGAGATGAGAACAAAGCATTTTGAAAAAAAAAAGAAATAATCACGCCGGCCTTGCGTGACCTGCGCCGCTTACTGGGAACAAATGAAACGTTTCAAGCAGGGGCGCGAACAAATCAATCTAAGAAGCCGTACAGAGGCGTAGAAGGCCCAAATGTCGCCACGGAAAATCATCTTAGAGTAGCCAGTAGACGCGTTCCACAGTGGCTGGGGGAGGCTCTTTTTCACAAAGTGGCCAGAAAACCAAAACAGCGGGAGAATGCGTCGGAATGTAGGGACAGGGCCCCATAGAGAATACAAGTGTAAAAGAAACTATAAGGAATAGGTGGAGAAGGAAAGCGAGGGACGTAGCCTGGGAAGCAAGGACAATCGTCTTTTGTAGCAAGGTCACGAAGCCAAGAAGAGGCGCAGTGCAGTTAGGGTCTCGTCTGACTCCAGACGAAATGAAAAGGGTTGAACGCCAGCATAAAGGGGTAAGCGGTCAAAGTGGAGAAAGGGTAGGGGTGGGGGATGTTGCAACTGCAGCGGGGAGCAGTCGGCAGGCACTTTAACGCGATAAAGGGGAGAAACGTGCCCTATCGACCCCTCACAAATACGCTGAACCACCCCCTCTAGCCCACTCACCCATGAAACTGCTAAGTACACAAGCGAACACCCGAGTGCAAGGCAACAAATACACAACAGACGCGTGAACACGCTAGGTCTGAACGAAAGCACGCGCCAGCTCCGAGACGAGCGACGGGGAGTCGACATGTCTCAGAGCCGTGGAACACGAAAAGGAAAACAGAAAAAGAAAGCAACTGTACGTAAAGGAAACAAAGTTTGAAAACACGGCAGACTCCTTGGCAAGCAGCGTCTCAAGCTAGTGCGGAGAGATAAAAGAATAGAAGCGAAGCGTCACGTGCAAAAAAAAAGGAAAACCTTTACGTACTTGGGGAGGAAAAATTACGAAAGAGCCACGTAGAAGTAAATCGGCTTCGTGTTGAAAAGATGCAAGAAAACACTGCTTGAGGGAAGGAAGGGGAGCTAAGGCAGGCTAGAAGCGGCGCGCTATCCCCACCTCCTTTTTGTAAACAACGCAGAGAAAGCGAAAGCAGTACTCTGTCAAGAAGTGAGAGGAGGAGCAGTGTGGAAAGAGAGAGAGAGAAAAGGAGGCAACGGGAGATGATAGCAGGAAAAACAAAACAGCCGAGCGAAATGAATTAAACTAGATCGAGCCACTTTGCGGAAACACGAACGAGATGGGGATAAGCACGCGAGAAGGCACGTAGCTGTCCTTGTAGCAGACGCGCAAGGAGGCCCACTGAGAGGAACGTGGAAAGAAGTCGTGCAAAGATTAAAAGCAGCCAGCCAGGACAAAGTGCAAAGACAAACAGTCTTTGACGGCCGTTTACTCTGGCTGGCGCCAATAAACCGGCGGAGCCCCTCCGGGAAGAGCGTGGTTTCTGGGAAGGTCCAATAAAGAAGCCGGCGTTATAAACAGATGATAAGGGAGCTGGGAGTCCCTGCCGAAAGCTAAGACCGGCACACTGGGGGAAGATGTCGATTTATATATATACAGATTATCCCCAATTATTACGACCCTACGAGAGCAACACGGTTGGTGGATCACATTTTGCCCAATAAATCACACCGACCATTCGCCAACAGGGAACTGGGGCAAAGGGGCGGGAAGGGCCAGGGAGCAAGGTTGACGGCAAAGACCAACCCAGCCGCAAGTGCGTTCTCGCTGATCTTAGCGACGGTTGGAATGTTTTTGCTGCTTTTGTTTTTTCCTGAGACAGTGAATCGGTCCCGAAGATGGCCTTCCCGAGATTGATGAACTCGGGGCCAGGAAGTGGCTCAGCTGTTTTCTGCATCGGCCTCTTTGTTGCCTACCAGTCTTATCTTAGTTGCTTCCGCCTTGTTTTCTTTGTTCCGAACAGTGAGTCTTCTGGGTATACGCGAACGCCTGTGTCGCCACAGTGCTGCCCGCCCTTGCGCGGCTTCAGTTTAATCGATCTTCAATCGATGAATCTAATGCAGATTTCGGTGTATTCCACAAAACGGGACATAAAAGAGCATCGCCTTGGCTTCATTCTTGCTTTCAAAAAAATGTCAGACTTCTCCTCGAGACAAAGAAACTTGATAAGAGGTCATTTTACTAAATGCGATAATTACGTAATGGAAACAGTGCACATATTTTGCTGGATGAATTGCCAATGACAGAATATGAGGGCTTCTACGGACACCGCATAAGAGCAGAATAGAACGTTTTCGCGCAAAATAGTGCTGCTATCACATGCGGAGTAACTTAATTACGATGTTATATTCAAATAAATTGTTGTCAAGATATGAAATTATTAATTTTGTCACTGATATCATAAACAAGTGAATGACTTTCCTCGAGGACATCTTTATTTTTTAAGCCTCCTTCTTCTGATTTTTCGTATGAATAGAAAAGTATTGCCTGAATAAAAAGATAATAGTAGTAATTATGTCTGCCTTCAGCGCAAATAAAAAATGAATTTTTGAGACTAAAGACAGCCTGATGTCTCAGTTTCTGAAGTCCTCAGAGAGATAAATTACTTTTGCGTTCATGTCCTTTAGCTGAATGGCGCTTAACGACATTTATTTGGCCTGAAAATGCTCTCAAATAATGGGCTATGCGTTTCAAGGCATCCTGCCGTTAAAATGACCCTGACAGGACATATAAGGTGGCATTCTAATGCAACAAATTCGTAGAAGTGGTCTTATTGGTATCCGAGTTAAGCTTAAAAATTCTGCATGGACCATATGATCCTTCAATAATTTTTAAAATGTTCCTGGCGAACGCTGGCAGTCGATTAGGGCGACACCTCACCACGCACTTGCAGCTACCCCCTTCCCGTTGACTTCAGCTGGGATTTAAGGCCCTCTCATTGGATTCTCAAAGTGGCGTCACTCCGTCACAGCGAAGTGACGTCATTACCTTGTTTGTTAATTACTTTCTAGCGCGCCGGCGTACGCTTAGTTGAGGGGGAGAGGAGATAACTTTTTATCACCATCTTTTCTATTATTTAAGATCGCTTAAAATGTTTCAAATTGCGGAGAGGTTCATGAAATACCGAAAATTCGCGCGCGTTTTCAGCATTAAAGCTAATGAAGTATTTTTTTGTGATCCCCCTAGCCTGAAAAAAAGGGGGGTGTATAGGGTAAAAATATGGTGTTTTCGGCGAGCTAGTGCCAGGGGGGCGGACGTCAGAAAATAAATGATATTAACAAGTAAGTCAATTTATTAAATACTTAAAGTTAACATCTTCAACCCTGAATATAACGTTACAGTTCAATGCAATTTTATTTCAGAAGAATGGGCGTTTATAAAAACGCGCAAAAGGTAAATATACACAAGGTGAAATATATGTATGTGTAATGTGTAAGTGTCCGTTAGTCATACCAATGCCCCCCTTCAAATTTTCCAAAACGCTTTTACCCTAAGCGCTGTGACTAAGTACATTCTTCTTGGAGTTCAAATATTGCGCGATGGCTATGCACGCACAACGACATTAATTAGCGGCACACGTGTTACGTGACCTTTTCTCGACAGACGCAAAGATAGAAACAACTTAATTTCCGAGGATTTGTCGATCGTGGGTGGCGAACCTGAGTGTGACTCTCATACAAGGGTGATCCTAAGGCTCAGGTAAGAAGAGCTTCTTGTTTTGTCGTTTCCACCTTCAGCAACAGTTGAATCTAGCTGTCTTTTGATGGAACTAGCAGGAAAGTGGAGGCTTGATTTGAAATCCCTATAATATATGATCTGGTGTCACCAATTCCTGGTAATTTAGGAGTGCGGAGCTGCATTCCTCGTTCGTAATAAATGATAACCTGCGGGAGATCAGAATGAATCTAGTCTGAATCCTTCTTGTCATCGGGGCCTGTATTTTGCTGAGGTCTGCAAGCGGAGGCACATACATCCGTGGTCGGCGCTTCTCCCCGTGGGGCGAATCTGAGGGGGCTGATCTCCCGGTTCATCAAACTTCGTACTACATGATCTTGCCCTTCGTTCTTTGGATTAGCTGAATGAGCGAGGTCCCCATAAATTCTGTTGGAGGTTCTGGAGTAAGTCCCGCAAGATGCGGACTTCCGCCTTCCCACCGCGCCTTTAGAGAAATTCGTAACGACATGCTTTGAATCACCTAATACGGTTTGCGTCAACGTATCCGTGATGTCTATGGCGCCACGGCCGCCTCTTAAGCTTCGACAAATGAGCCAGAGTAATTAGCCGCAGTCGTATTAATTATCCTTCATTTCCTTGTCCCTGCACACACTGTGAAAATTTCGTAAGTTTGCTTAGCAGCGTCCTCCTTTGGGATGTTTCAGTCTTTCCTACTCGGCTTCCAATGTATCAGCTCTCATTATTCGTCTCGCATTGGTTTAGTAGAGTGCCCGGAAGTGTCATTCTTTCTTCCGGTTCTATTACAGGAATAATGTTGACTTTGCTTCGTTTGTGTCAGTCCGCCTTAATACGAGAGATCATTTCAATCTGTAATCTGTGATATGTTGTGGGCCTTAATGAGTTATCTGTTCTATAATATTACCTACTCATAGTCCGAGAATCCTTGCAGTACTAATGAAAGTTGGCAATCCAACAGCAACTTTGTACGCCGGACGCATAATCCTGTTCTAAGATTAGTGCTCGCTAACACGAAGGTGATAATCCCTCTCCTGAGCAGTCCGCAATTTTGGTGCGTAATCTTCTGATGTCTTCGCCATTGTACGTGTTACGCTAAATTACTATACCTAACACCATGATAACCGCGACTTCAAGTTCCGAATTCCCAGAAACAGTGATTTTTGTTTTGAGCTGCATCTTTTAATCATGAGCGCAGATTTTGTTGGTGAACACGTGCGATCTTTTTGTTGCATAAAAGCCTGAACGACATCAGCTACACTGTGCAAGGCCTCACGAATTTCTCGATCCGATCCACTGTTTGTCCAGGGGAATCGCAAGCAAAGAATGAACTCTTAATATGTGGGATGCTATAAAAAAACGAGTGGGGCAGGAGGTCAGATTTAACATGTTCTTATTGAAAAAAAAAAAAAGAGCTATAACTGCTCCTAGCTAGGTGCCTCTCGTACTAAGGTTGCTACTCTCGCTATTGAGTTCCTCTAAGTGGATCTCTGCAGTTCTGTTTATCATAAAATTGGCAATTTAGTTAGAGGTACAGTTCTCTATATTCATTTCTCTTAAATTAGCGAGCACAGCTGTATTTGAAACGTTATGGAAGGCCTTGCTGACGCACAGCCGAAGAATAGTTCGAGCAGTCTTAATTAGCCGCTGGTGTAAAAGGTCATGCTGTATCTGCCACATTATACATTACACGAACAAAATTAGCCCAAAGCTGACCATAGCAAAGGGGCCTTTGTTTTCGTGCTGTTTTCAACCTGCTTATTTTGAAGCGCGGCGAGCAGACCACGTAACAACGTGACGTCAGTCCACCTGTCGTGACCCCGCGAGCAGGTGGCCTTACGCGGTGAAGTAAGATTCACTTGCGGGCGTCGCTTTGCACCCAACGCAGGCCGTTACATTCGCATTACGCAAGCAGTGGCCGAAATGTGTTGAACCATAGCGCCCAAAGTAATAAAATTTTCGAAATACTAAACAAGATATGGCTATTACCAAATTTACTCGAATCTAGGCTGCCCTCGATTCTAAGCCGAGACCTGAAACGCTAAAGCGTGGCAAAAAAAAAAAAAAAAAAAAAAAGAAAAGAAAAGAATCCTCCAATATAAGTCAACACTAGACCTGGCGCGCAGGTGCCGCAGGCTTGGTGCAGACGCCGAGATGCCGCAGTTGCCCCTCATGTATGCAGGGGGATCACAATGTATGTGCCAACTTTGGCGCGTGTAGCTATAACTCGTCGGTCAGGTGCCCGTGGCAGCACTTGATAGCGAGGAGGGAGGAGAGGCTGAGAGGGCTTTTAGCGCTACGCTTGGCACGAGAAATAATTAGCGCAACCTGCTGGAAACCGTTTTCAGCTAGACGTTATGCATACCGCTAGAGGCTTCGTAGGATTCGAAATGCCGTTGGTATGCAGCAAGCAGGCTGCCGGGTCGTGTGGCAGGATAACGTTCCACGACTCATGGAATCAGTGCGTGAAGACAGAACCACTCTTTTAAGTACATCGATAGACTACGCCTAGAAGTATTATTTGCTACTTTGATGTCATCTGGTAGAGTTTGGCGGAAATATTTCTAATTTATTTATTTGTTTCTGTAACCTCAATGACCCTAGTAAGGAGCATTAGAGGAAAGGTGGTTATTCAAAAGGAAAACAACGGCAAAAAATGGATCATACTCTCCACTGTGTCGAATACAAAGGGACTAAATGTAGATTTGACGCATGCAAACACCACACAACATCAAAGTACAAAACGCTACAACGATAACATAAACAAAAGACAAGCAGCTAACGAACAGTGGATGAAAAAGGGACACGCACTAGTAAAGAAAGAAAAACTCGAAACAAAAAGCAAATTTCAATAGATCAATGTTTCAGCGGATAGATACTGAAAAATGTGTGCGTAAATAAATTTCAGCGAGTGCTTGAATACAGGAGAATAATCAATGGTTACAGCGATGTTCAGAAGGCTGTTCAATCTTTTGCTGTTCGAATGAGGAAAGACGTGCAAATGTTTGAGTTTCGACAAGGGCATGCCACCTGCGGATTGTGGGCTGTTGACTGACGCAGTGGTCTGCAAAACTGAATGTTCGTTATTTATGCAATGAGAAAGATTGTTAATGAAAATAAGAAAGAGGAGAGGTTCGAGCACCGATCCCAGGAGCATGCCGGAAAGAACATGGGTAGGTTTAAACGCTGTCCTATTATTTACTGCAAGCTTTTATTTTTTACTCGTTAAGAAAACTTTCTGTGCAAGGACTTAGAATCTCGGCCCATCTGTGCAAGGACAGATGGGTCGAGATTTAAAATTATTAATTTGTACATTAGCCGGCCATGAGAAACTCTGTCAAAACCTCTTTTGAAGTCAAGAAGGATAGCGTCGGTTACTAGGTTCCTATCGACGTTTGCGTGCACGTCTTGAAGAAATGTAGCTAAAGATGTTCCACAGTAAAGGCGAAGTGCGTGCTAAGCTGGGTGAATATAATTATGAGGCTCGAGGTATTTAATAGTATCGGAGAAAATAATGCGCTGGTGTCCTTCTTCCAGTTTCAATTTTTCCTCTTATATTAATGAAATCTGCTGATAAACTCTAAAATCCAAGTCCACCTACGACTATTAATTGTATGTCGTTTTGTTAAAATTCTACGGATCTAGACTCAAATAAATGCATTACTCACGGTGAGCTACAAATTCCTTATTGAATTTAGGTGCCTATCTGCAATTCGTAAGAAAAATACTATTCAATTTTAGTTGATCAGCTTACTAGCTAACACTGTTTATTTTTCTAAAATATCCAAAAGTCATCTTTTTTCCAGAAAACGCTGATGCTTAAATGATTGAGGTAGGGTTCACTGACCCATCTAGTATGTAATGCGTTGTTTCTTTTTTTTTTTTTTTTGTCGCACAATTTAAAGTTTGATATTTTTTTTTTTTTAATCCGGAGGATATGTTTTACTGGCTACGCGTCCTGTTGAATAATAAGAGTCAATAAATTCAATTATACATCAGCCTAACGAGAGCTAGTGTAGCAAGAATCGGCAAAGCTGAAATTATTTCGCGTATATTTATTTCATTTGGCAAATCGGTTACGTTGTAACCGTTACATATAAATGTGACTGCGTTTCTTGTAGCTCCATGAAGTATGGTTACATTTGAATAAGTAGGAGGGAACTCAAGTATGTTGGCATATATGAGAACCTATTAAGCAAATTTATTTTAAGCTGATTGAAGAGAGCCCGGTCGCAGACATCAGCTAATAAAAAGGAATCGGTTTGTATTTGTTGACGCAGTACCCTATCTACGTGTTTGTTGAAACTGGGGTCAAGAGCTATTAGAACGTGAAAATATTTAAATTCAGCGATCGCAGTGATTGGTGTGTCAATAAAAGTGCACAGAATATTATATTTATTCTTCCCTCATAGTGGTTGTCATAAAATCTGATTAGCGCCTGGTGTCATGTGCCCCACAGAACACCTTTACTGTTATCGCTTTTAGCAGCTTGCTAAAATTTTAGTGTTAGGATCTTCAATTCTCAGTGATCAGTGAAAAATCATTTTAAACGTAAGATGTGCACCTGCCTTACCAATGAATACTCAGAAGTGACTAGGAGGCAAGAAGCGATGCTAAAGAACTCTGGGCTGAACACGCACATTTAGTATATGTGAACTTCTTCTTCTAGACGCAGCGCCGGCTCGGGGACCACGGACATGACACACAGCGACGAGCGGTTAGACCTGACGTTAGACCTTTCGCAATAATAACTCTGCTCAACAAATTGGGCAGTTCATAACTTAACTGTAGGTCCATAACCTACGATTGTTTGTAGCCTAATACTTATACCAACATTTGTCGCACGATGAAATAGCTTTAAAAATAGATTGACGCTAGGCATGTCTCTGGCAGTGTTTGCTTGGGGATAAAAAAATAATTCTAATAATTCTAATATTGTGTTACCTCTGAAACCCCTTGGCGGAAGTCTTATTCAGAAATCATGCACTTAGAATAATGTGTTCGAGTAATTTAGACACTTAGCAGTAAAATGGCCGTACGGCTGACAAATTTCAACTAACATTTCTGAGAAGCAAGTTCCAGTGCCTGCAAAAAAAAAAAAAAACTCTCAGTGTAGTATGCCATTCTTGGGACTAAGACAAGTGACGGATCTATTAATGTGGGCACTGTCAGCTACGTACCAGACGTGGCCAAATTATTACACATTTTTATTTTGTCCAGAATCCAGCCTTACAAATTATACAGTGTGGATTGCTGTTTGGAAAGAACATCATTAATTTCGGCTGGATTTTGCTTACAGCACGCATGCATTCGCAAATATCAGACAGTGAACAATATTCTGAGCCAATTTTAAGCACAGAAGCGTGAATAGCGTGAATCGCACTTATCTTCTACGCTGCGAGCCGACATGTATTGGAGTTGTGAAATTTTTGTAACGGTCTCAATGTTTTGGCGTGACCTATATAGGGCAAAGAAGGGAAGAAATTGCAAAGAGCAGAGCTTAGAAATCACAAAAAAACGGCTTATCTCTTGCGCCTAATGCAGTTTCTACGCCTGCGATTTGTTTTTTACACCTTCTTAGCGTTCCCTCGCCCAACGTACGAGCGCCTTTCGTCTTGACAATGGCCCGCGGGTATGGGAGTCATTTTTCCCCAGTGGGACATGATGCCAACAATTTTATTTTTGCCCTGGAAAGAATACCTTTGGTTATGTTTCTTTTTTATTTTTACTCACATTTCTTCCTCTTTCTTCCTTCCCTTGGAAGTAATCACTTTCTTGTTGGCAATTTTATTCTGACTTCGGAGGAGGTGTTAAAAAACAGCCACCCGTCACCTTGTGCGCGTTGCTCGTTGTTGGCATCCGAGACTTTCATTCCGAACTCCTTTCACACCCATTTTTCTCTCTCCTCTCCACTGCACGAGGTTATAGATTTAATCCTTATAACATTTGGTGCCCGTTGCGACTTCTGGATTCTAGAGACAGCGCCACCCAACGTCAGAACGCATAAAGTAATTACGCGCCCCCAGGAAACTTCGCGCGCATTCATTGAATAGGAAAGAACGCGGGAGGCGTGACGTTTTCTCTTTCCATTCTAAGCTTCCCCCTTCTCTGCAGCTTTAACGGTACGAGCTTCGAGATGAGGTAGGAAACAAAAGAGACGTGGTGCGAATGTCACAATATAGGGCGAAAAGCAAAATTACTTTGAACGAGAGAAAAGACTATGGAAATGGGGACGGCGAAAGTTAACAGAAAGAAAAGCCATGAAAAGGAGAAATCCCTTAACGGGAAGGCAAATCCCGCGCTGCTATAAACGTGCAAGACACGATCGTAAAAGCTGCTCCGTAATAAGCTGTCACATGCACTGTGCGACAATGCTTTCCGGAGGGAGGTATTTGAAAGAATCCTCGAATAAGGGAGAGAATGGAGAGAAGGTTGACAGGGAATGAGAAGAGAAAAAGCGATTGAACTGAGAAAGAAAAACTCGAGAATTATTGAGCGAATCAGCTAACATGACACTTCAGAAAAAAAAAAAAACAGAGGCAGGAATGTTCTAATGTAGGAGCGCATGCATTTCAATAAGGCAAACATGGAAACTGCTGATGTGTGCCGGTGTGGAGAGAAGACGAAAGAGAAACGCAGATACACACAGTGCGACGAGCAAAGAGAAGCACAAATGAGTTGTCCCGTGAGCATGCAAGGTGAACGCTTCTAAAACATGAAACGGGGCGCAAAAAAAGAAAACGTTCCGAAGGAACAGCAATAACGATAAAGGATTCAGTAAGCTCGTACACCATGAGACCGAATTCAATTTATCTTAATGCTGGCCGTCAGTAACGATTTCGTTATCTTTTCGCTTACGTTGTCCAATGGTAAAGGACGCGTACGCACCCGCGAGATTCACAAGGCTCGCCATTCTGAGCGCAAGTTAAAACCCTCGAGACTAGAAGGTAGATAAGGAATCGTTAATCCAATAAGAAGAAAAGAGGTGAGCGGCAAACGGAACTTTTGACAGCTTCGTCCAAGAAAAGAAGGTTGTAAGGCAAGAGTAGGTATGTAATGAAAACCTATATTAAACTATACACACCTACAAATAGTGATGTTTTTTGTGTGCCCATGTGTGTGTCAGTGTGTGTGAGCGTGTGTGTGAGCGTGTGTGTGTGTGTGTGAGCGTGTGTGTGTGTGTGTGTGTGTGTGTGTGTGTGTGTGTGTGTGTGTGTGTGTGTGTGTGTGTGTGTGTGTGTGTGTGTGTGTGTGTGTGTGTGTGTGTGTGTGTGTGTGTGTGTGTGTGTGTGTGTGTGTGTGTGTGTGTGTGTGTGTGTGTGTGTGTGTGTGTGTGTGTGTGTGTGTGTGTGAGTGTGCGTGTGCGTGTGCGTGTGCGTGTGCGTGCGTGTGCACGTGCGCGTATGTATGCTTTGCCTGTTAACAAAGTCAAACGTTACCGAAAGTAGAAGACTTTCTTTCGAACGGCTAATTAAATTATTTTCTGAGCATGCTGCAGGGCGCGAGAGTTCTCTGGAAGACAGTCAGGCCAGGTGTAGTTATCGCTAGTGGTAAGCTATATGCATATATACGGGGAAAGAGGTAAATGTAGCCCGGTAAAATGGCACCTAAAGCAACGCTGTGTATGAAATTATTACCGTATAAAATTATAAACAGAAAAGAGGATTATGCTATGATTACGGCCAAATAGTATGAATAAACTGGTATCGCATGAAGAATACACTGCTTGAGCCTACTATCTGCTTAGCAGTGTCTGGTAAATTTTATGTCAAATGTAGAAATTATCATTATACCATGTATGAAACTTAGCTTATTTTTGTTTCTAATTTATTCGCAGCATTGGAAAACCGTCTTTTCATTCGCACCTATATAAAAGCCCTAAGGCAAGTTGCTCAACTGGATGACGGGCTCCCAGTGTCGGGAGAGGGGTTCTTTTTGGATGACAGCTCGACACATCTTGCAAATGTACTCTAATGAACGGGATATTCGTGACGGGCTCTAAAAGTCTGTTGGAAAATAAAAACTGTGCCATAGGCAACACCATAATCTTTCGAACATAATTTTTCTTCTTGTGAACGACCGTTATCAGTAAGCAAATGCAGCGAAGTCGATCGTCCTTTTTGCTTGGCACTCGTCTTTTTTTCTTTTTTTTTAATCATTTTTGTGTACAGATACATCATTTTGAAAAGACAAAAAGACGTTGCGATGTGTTGAGTGGCAAGTCATTATAGACATATGATTTTGAAGTGAAACATAGGCATAGAAGAAGAAATTTCAAGGCGAACTTTTGAGGTTCTTTTGAATGATGATTTGTTTTTGCGTCCATTCGCCCGAGCTACCACGGGCTGGGAAATTTTTCTGTGGTCAGCAGCGAACCATCGGGCATGCTGGGATAGATTGAAAACTTTCAGCACACAGTGACAAAAACACAACTAGCAGTCACAGAGAGCTATTGCAAATGCGAAGAGAGGAAAGAAAAACAAAATATCAACACATTTACCGTTTGCACATCTGCTATTAAAGCTACGAAGTCGGTAATTATACGTTGCCTCCGTATGTAAAGTGCGCAATCGCTTCTCTGCTTTGTATAAAAGCAAATAAATACATTAGCCTATGTACTTCTTTCTTTTAGGGGCTAAATTAGCTTATTTCCTTCGCTTCCTGTAAGGCATGCGAGTCGCCTGAGAGACAACCACGCTTGTTGCCCTTACCGCGACTCCAAGCTCAGCTTCGGGCTTTGATTTATTCACGAGCTCTTTTTTAATGCGTTTTTTTACCGAATAGCCAAAAGAATTCAAAACAAAACAAAGCACCTGAAGTTATGATTTGCAAAGTCACAGTTGACGTAAAGAAAACAGAAGCCCTGAATGAGGGACGATAGCGCGCGAAGCAGAATGGGCTCTGCTAGGCACAATGAATAAATACATACCTCAAGCAAGGTCAGACACCCTTTAAGCGCTCTGCAGGGCTATAAAAGTAAGTTTACTCTAAAGAGGGCATCTCGAAAGCGGCTAAATAAAAGCTATATGCAAACAACCAGAACTGCAGAGACAAAAGGCTGCTTGAAGAAAGAAGCATAGATCAAAATTTCAGAACTAGCACACGCTACCATGCACTTAGCCGACTTTAACATTAAACGGAAGTAGAGAAGAAGCGATTATGTTCATGAAGTGCAGGCAAATTTCATGCAGTTCGATGACTGTCATAGCCCTCCAAGCTAATTATAACATCTGAAGCTTTATTAATTCATCTTGCAAAAATTCACATCACTGATCTTTGCCTAGAGGCAAGAATAAGTGCAGTAAGAAAAAATAATAAGCGCTACTTGGAGTCGATGGCCAGCAGCTGCAGATTTTCTTCACCATGTTGTTTTATGTCTCTTTTAAATGCTAGCTTTGTATGGATATATATTGCTGAGTCTGTCCTTATGAGCGACGAAAAATTAAGGTTCCCCCTGAACTGTCGGTACTGGTTTAAGGGCAAAATGGTTCCGCTGCCGCTCGGCATGAAATTGTGAAAATACATATAGTAGAGAAAACGAAAGTATGGAATACAGAACCTTTCTTTCCGACGTTTACTTTAAGCTTTTCCTGCAGCACGTGGTTGTCTTCAATATAAATTGTTCAGGTGGCATAACGTTTGGACGCTTGATTCAAAACATTCGACAAACCGGTCTTGTTACAATGATTCATCACTAATGGCGTTTTAATTACCGCGTCTAGTTTCTTCTCCTCGAAAAAAAAAAATGCTAGTTCAAAGCAGCTCATAATGAGTTTAGAGGTACGTGAAAACATAAACGGCCCAAATCTATTACAGATATGCCAGCTTATCCAATCTTCGAATGCCTACTAGACTGTCGCCACTGAAGCAGTGGCTACAGCACGTTTACTTACGAACGTACTCTCCAATTATCAGCTTGAAGCGGGCACAACAAACGCAAACTTGAGGTCCAATGCGAAGCCCGTGGCGTGTGCGTTTGCGCGCACATGTTAATCCACGCTGCTTTTAAAACGTTCATTGTGTGTTCCTACAAAATGGGAGCGGAGAATTATGGGGGACACTTAGACTCCGTCTTTAAAGGTATGACGCGATCCAACCATCCGGCGTTTAAAGCCCGCTTTAACCAAGCCGCATGAATGTGCCTGCATGGCCTACAGGAGTAGAGTGGCTGACTTGGCATACAAGAAATCTGGAAGGTTCCAGAAGAGGACGAATTCGGGCTGATGGATACATGTTGACGAGTCGAGCAACCGAGTAGTTTATTGGTACAGATGAGGCAGCAATATTAGGGAAACAACACGAGTAAAACCTGAAAAAGAAAGCGCACATGCACATTACAACTAGGAATGATGCAAAGTCACTAATTTAGATTGTCGTGTTCCTTAGGGAATAACGGTATCAACGGGCTGCTGATGCAGGTGTCTCCTAGCCATTTTATATTGGAAGCCTCAGATATGAGCGTTGAAGTTTCATCTCTATATCTGGTGATGATATCGGTATCTTCCAAGGTATACTGTGCGCACAAAAATAAGGACGAGAAAGGTACACAACAAGCGCATATTGTGTGTACCTTTCTCGTTTCGCATCCTTGGTTTTTTGTGCGCAGTATACCTTGAAGATATGTCTGACCAACTCGCCCAACAACGCACTCTTTTAAAGATAGTGGTATCCTTGAGATGCGCTTCACAGTCTTTACAATCTGCGTAATGGATGGCAAGCTGGTTTCTTGGTGAATTGTTTTTTTTTACATCTTTTTTGCGTGTTCACGTAGTCTACAGTTGATGCAGCATCCTGTCTCGCGGATATAAAAAATGGTCACATGACGTTGGAATCTGGTAGGCAACAGCAACAGAAGAGTCCACAAACGTCTTGTGCTTTTTGCGGCAGGCTCGTTTTCTTGCTTCCATCATCGTTCACTCGTTCACAATTCGCTCAACCTGTTCCTGGCCGAAAAAACCAAACTAACCAATCTGCTAGTCAGCGCATGTGTCTGTTCTTCAGGTGTCCCGTCTTGCCTAGCGCTGTTTTACTCGACTCTTCAACTGAAAAGTTGGTTCTTATTCCAACTTCACATCTCAAATGAGAAACCCGAGATGGCAGCTCCGCCCTATTTTCTGCAGATGCGGTCTCGTAAAGTGGCACATGTCATCAAAGAATGAGTGTTCGGGCATGTCAGCTGCTAGCTAGCCCTTGCCAGCTACCCCTTGCCGGCTACCCCTTGCCAGCTAGCCCTTTCCAACGACATGCCCGTGAGTCTTCGCTCCCAACGGCTACTCCTACGCCATATTTTCTGAGTAATGGGATCTTTAACTCCACCGCGTTTAAAGGAAAATTTCGTCGTAGGACAACAACGCTCTGTCCTTGCACTACATTGTAATGCTAGGCAGCATTTGATCGTCGAAATTGTGTATAAATAGAAAAAAAGTTTCGCCTCATTGCAAACTAAGTTAATAAACTTTGCTCTGAATTCATGCCGCAGTTTTTAAACGAAAACGTTATGAGATTTATGCTATGAGAGGCCCTGCGCCCAGATTCATTGCCTGGTAATATTAGGATTAATTTCATTTTATTGGTTGTTTACTTGATGCGTAAAATTTACTGGCCTGCAAAGGTTATATCAAAAGATAGCGACGTCATACTTTTGTGCTTCTAGTTCGAAGATGAGTTAGTCAGCAATATCTACAAAACCTGAAGCTGCTGTATGAATTCCTGCATTGAGGCAATTTCACGACTAAAGTTCGCATAAGATGGCCTCTCGAGAAGCCTTTGAGTGTAGCCTGGCTAACCACGTTCTATCTGACAGCAAAAAATTTTGAATTCCCCCATAACGGAAAAAAGAATCTGCAGTGTTCCACAAGAACCCTTCCACGTTTCGACGCGTGAGGCTTCTAAGGCATCAGTGGTTACTATGTCACCGCTTTTTGTCTCGCTGCTTCAGGTGGCGGAGTGGCCAACTCGGTCAGCTCATGGAGCCATCGCAGGATTTTCCAACTGCAGCTGATTCTTCGAGTTGGGAGGGTGAGACAAAAAATTAAGCCCTCCGTAATCTTTCGATCCCAAGTGAGGCATGCTACTCCCAGAAGCCGGCGCTCAGTCACGTTCCTATACTGCTTGGTTAAAGTAAGGCTTTATAACTATGTCGGACGAAGTTTGGATTGTAGCCTAACGAGTATGTGTGAGATAGCAGATGCATGAATTAACAGATCAGTTATCGGGCGAGTTGCGAAGTGCTCCTAATTGAGCAAAGGTCGACAAGCAGAGCTGCGAACCGGCACCGTTAACGCTGTCGGGTCAGCCATAAAGGCGTGCTGCTGCAATTTTTTTCCCCTTCACTACTACTTTTTACGGTTTTTTCATTGCCTTCTCTTCTTCGTCGCGGGACTGCGCCACTTGTTCAGCTCGCTTGTAGCAGCTGTTTTATGTCAGTGTGCATCTCGATGACCATCGACAAGATGGCGTCTCTCACCCTTCAGAGGTCTGATTCTGATTTATGGTATGGCTGTGGGAAACTAAAAGTACAAGAAAAAAAATAAACCCTTAGTTTCACTGCAGCTTTGTGGAAGGGAGATGTTTTGGGATGAAGAATACTGATGAAAAATAGTTGCCTTTATTTGTGCGAGTACGATACTACTACTTTTTGAAGACGCCAGTATCGTGATTCGTCCTACAGAAACATACGAACTTGTTACTGACAGACCAGCATCAGCAGACGCGCTAGATTGCTTGGCCGGACAGGGAAGCAAGCACGTCAAGATAACGGAAGGACTTCATTCGTTACAAGACTGTTTCAAGATGACTCGAAAATAAAATGTATTACCTCCCAAGCAGTCTAGAATTACCCATATAGGGATGTCGACAAAAGTAATAGAAATAACACAATGTGGCATCTAACACGCTTTGCCTTGAACGATGTTAAATTTCACAATTTATTGCAAAATTCTAGAAAACTAGGAACCTTAAGCATATCACTTGGTAGTCACGTCGCTCCGTTTAGGCGGGTAGCGAAATTAGACAAAATTCGGACAAAGTAATTTTGTGAGCGCATTCCGTCATTTCAGTGCAAAAGTAATCACGTGATCAACACACATTCAGACTACAACACACACTCGCGTTGCACACCGCACGTCGTTACCTCCATCAACATAATTTCTAGCGTTCGTATGCCCTACTCAGTTTAACTACGTTATAACTGTATAATTCTTTTCTCGATATTTTTAAATAATAACTGATCATGTGATAGTTTTCGGCAAGTAATGCTCTGCGAAAAGAAGAAAATAAAAAAATCAATGAAAGCTACATGCTAAAATTTAAAATTGAACGCTACCAAAAATGACATCATTGGTGAAGCACTACGTCGCGAAATAAGCAGTGTCATGTCTTTAAAAGACTAAGCGCATTGAACCGCGAAACCAGCCGCTATAACCGTGTTTGCTTTTCGAGGTGCCTTTGATATGAACTGATCTCCTTAAGAGCCCAGAGTTACACTGGAGCAAGATGGTAGTCGTAATTTTAAGATGATGTTAACTGGCGTCGTTGGTGGCATATGGCCTAAACGGGGCAGTGTCAGGCCCTTGTAACTTTGAGGGACGACCGCTGTTGCTTATGTAATATATTAATAACAATAATATTTAATAGGCGCTTATTTTGTATTCGAAATACGCAAGTAACACCTCTGGCACTCCGTTGTGGAATTTCAGAGAAGTTAATAGCTGTTAGAAGTATGACTGCGTCCCCGTGTAATCGAATTTACCAGAAGAGAACGACAGACTGCTAATGAACTACGATTAACTCCTTTTGCTTGCCAGCCGGGCTTCGCAAAAAGTGTAACAATGGTGATATACAGGATCAATTCAGGACCGCCAGATCATTCAAAGAATGCAAATCCTGTTTATATTGGAATTCTTACGGCGAGCGGTTCCTCCATGCTATTTTAGCGGATGGCGCTTAGGCCCGCGCACGTTAACTAACTAAACAAAGCACCACTCCATTATCGAACTTATTAAATAAGAAAATAAGCAACTAACTGACTAACTGAATGGCTGACTAAAAAAAATACCAACCAGGTAACGAACTGTCTAAGTAAAAATCAAAATAACTGACCAGCGCACTACTTAACCATGCAACCGATTAAATGACTAACCAGGTAACTAGCCATCTGGCTAACAGCATGCTTAGTTCATGGTATAGTATCCCGAGTAATCAATACTAACCTGCCCTCGCCATCAGTGTGCCTGTTGCCCACAAGCTCTTTCTTAGTACGCTGCGACTACTATCGCGTGGGGGTTCCAC
Organism: Amblyomma maculatum; assembly: GCF_055883805.1. NCBI lineage: Eukaryota > Metazoa > Arthropoda > Arachnida > Ixodida > Ixodidae > Amblyomma > Amblyomma maculatum. The sequence continues at coordinate 63,947,416 of NC_139349.1, read as the reverse complement.
CGGCCTGTACGTGTGCACTACAGGCGCCTCGCAGACGTGGATGCCAGAGGCTTTAACAACCAAAAAGAATAGAACTGCTCATCTGTCTCTCCATTCGTGTTTTTAAATTTAACTGCTCATTAGTCTCCATTCCTCCAGGTACCGCCGCATCAGCAGTATAATAAACGTGACCCTGCGTGCATGCGCGCACGTTTTCACATATTTTTATTATCTCAAGTTAGTCGCTATGAAAACAACATCAGCCGTAAAATTGATGTGTAGACCGTGGAGAAGTTCCATCAAACCAGTATATGAATTTCTTTTAGTGGTTGTTCTGACCCACGGTATTAACACTAGCCTATTGACTTGAAAACATTGCCTTCCAAAATATGCCTAGCTGGAGCCATTCTTTATGGTTTGTCTCAAGACCGACTATAGCCATTCACCTCTTGTGGTCTATGCTATCCAGGATTCGAAAGCTGACAGTAATATAGCTACTTACAGCTACTTAAGGTAAAAAAAAAAGATTGTATGAGTTGAAAAAAAAAAAAAAAAGCATCATCGCTCTGTGCAACGTCTAGCTGCAGACCACGTGTCAAAACTCTTACGCGACTTAGTCAGCAATAAAGGAGGTGTCCTCTTCAAGCGAGAACTCGGCGCATGATTGGGCAAATGTTGCGCTCAGGAGCTCTTCCATGATCTAAGGAAAACGATGGGCATTTTTTTCGAGCTTGAGAAAGCAAAGAGTCCACCCAAAACATTTACTCTTCGAACTATGTCATCATAAAATACGCACACCATGGACTATCTTCTACGTTCATATATTATAAAATATAAATGTAGGGATCCACTTTCAAAACACACGATTGACAAGCTCTGCTGCGATAGAACGCGTGCTGCAACGCATTTTCTGGAATAACAGGGCCAGCCTTTCCAAATAAAAAAAAAAACAAAGCAGCTCTGCGCAAGTAGCTTGGGTGATACGCGATACGTGCCAGCGCGGCAACTAAGGATTCTCCCTGTCTCGACAGAAAAGGATGAGCCGGCTGTCTCGAGGCTCCCTAGTTACAACGAAAACGGTGCGTAAGTAGACCGGGGTAGCAACGTAAAGATGTTGAACGAGGAAAGCAATCCAACGAATATGATAAGATGAGAAAGCAATGAAACATAACAGCGACCGGAAAACAAAGACACTATTGCGAGCGCTTTATGCCACGCAAGATGATGTAGCGGTTTACAGAACACGCAAATGCATGTTGCGCAAATCAGAATGACGGAGCATATTTCGCTTTCAAGGCGACTTACGTTTCGTGTCCCTCTACACGCTTCCGGTTCTTGTCTTTGCGCTTTCATAATGAGGATTCTAATTTGAGGCTGAATTATTTTGTTTATTTTAGGAGGTCACCATACGAAATCTACACTTTCCCAAAATATTATACTTTCCGCCATGCTTAAAGCGAGACGTTACCTGTCCCGCTTTTGATATTGGGAAATATTATTGCCCAAAGGATGCTGTTCAGTGTATTACACCAGCACTGAATTTACACACCAGCAGTTCTTTTCTGATGTTGCAAGATGAGCGTAGATATTCAGAGGGCTCTGCTTTATTACTTATCTGCTGGACATTTCCCAGTGAATATTGACTTGCTATATTTGAGGCTGTCTTTGCCATTGCGTTATGAGCCCCTCCATAGGCTCACAATTGAGACAGAGCAGGAAAAACAAATTTTATTTTGTATTCTTTTGCTCAACTGAGCTCGGGATTCTTAGCTAAAGAAAAGTCTATCAATAGCAGCTGAACATATTATATATATATATATATATATATATATATATATATATATATATATATATATATATATATATATATATATATATATATATATTGTACTGAATCGATCGCTCAAGCGTTGAATGTCACTGTGTCCGAAAGGAAAATAACGTTACGCGAGACGAGCAAGCGGCAAGCGTAGCTAGCCGAGTGCAACAGCAGACACCGCGCGCATTAACCCCCACGCTAGCTTTGCGGTTGATAGGCGCAACTGCTGAGGCCATTGGGGAAACGGACACGCACGTGAGAATATCGTGGCACTGTATGTGTTTATGTGTTTGCTTTTGCTCGTGGATTCCAGCTGAGGCGCCGAGGCTTAAGGTGCAGGAATGGCTTTCAGCTGCGCCAAAGATTGTGCTGCTCGAACGCGGCAAATGCTATGACCCCCCCCCCCCCCCCCCCCCGCCTTTCCACCAATATAAGCGATTCCTACGTTTTAACTTTTAAAGTTCCAGGTGCTTATACGTCTCCTTGATGTACATTTCATCAGTAAAACAAACACAGAAAACGAATGATACGACCAGACGCTTTGATTTTTAGAAAAAAAGGAATTTTCTCACTTTTCGTGATTTAAAAGCTCCCTTCTCTCCCCTCCCTTAAGTGGATCCTAGCGATTTCAGAAACGATAATTACTCATTGTTCGCTAGAAACATTCGCGACATGTATAACTCGCTTGGCTGCCAAGTCAACCTGTTTCATCTCACATGTGCGTGTGCTTTCGCCTGTGCGCGTGTGCTCTGAAATGACAAATGTCCTGACTTTTTCTGCGAGGGAAAAACGTACCTAATAAGTACTCCCTGGCGCCTGTGAGGAACAAGTGTAGCGCCCCGTCGACTTTCCTCCGCCGACTGACGACTAACCTACGGGTTCAAGCTGTGCCGTAGTTGACGCCTCAGCGGCTTCATATGCGCCTGCTGGCGGAGAGCTGTCGTGTGCAGATACTTCAGCGGAGCGGAGCGGCCTGTCGCGCTCTTTAGGAATCCTTCCGCTTCTATAGCTGAATAAAAATGATCGAAAGCAGCAAATAAAGCCCAGTTCTGAGAGAGCGTTTGCGGAAGTACCGTAGTAATGACGGGTGCCGTAAAGTTCTTATTTTGATTTCCCTCAATTACTTCTCTATGCCAAACTCTCCGGCCTCTAGGACCCTGTACTACAATGCCTTGTTTTTGTACCAGCACGAGCAGCACTGCGCCATAAAATATAGAATTCTGGGTAGCTGTGCTGGGTGGAACAAGGAAGCAGGCTTCTTATAATATAAATAAGGGCAAAAAAACAAAAGGCAACAACGCGACGGATACACGCAACGCCCTTTAAGAGGGAATATGATGAGATTTGATTTCTCGGCTGCGTTTACTTTGTGCACTGTGTCAGTATTTCTGCATTCGTCGGTACATCACCCGACACCCATCAGTGGTAAAGACATGTCCCCAAATATTTTGGACGGGTCAAGAGGCCGGTTTTGTACCTGATAACTGTGCATGGTGGTGTGTGATTGGTTTTTCGTCGTCGAGCGACCTGTGTGCCGTCATTTCACTGGGCCGGCGCAATTAGGGAATTAGGGAAATACTGGAATTTGATTTCCTGTCAGGTGTGCTCTTTGGCAGGCCCTTCAAGTCGCGCGACATCTATGACATCATTACTGTCTCCACCAGCGGCGAATTCTCTCTCTATATATATATCGGTCGGGTTCTGCAGTGATGAGCATTATGATTAATTTGCACAGTAAGGAACAAGCGTGAACCTTTACCACCAGTCAAATTGCGGACCAGCGATCAAATCAACGATCACTTGGTCATATCTCTACTCGTTACATTACGCAGGAGATAAACCAGCGCTATTTCAGTCATGAAATAAGCGGCTGAACTTTTTTTGCTGCTATCTTCTTTAAATAAACTTGGCACTACCTCTAGATATTTTGGTTGATATAGATGATATGAATGTCCTGGAGTTAAGCTAACAATTAAATGGTAGAAAATTTCTGATATTCATTTTCGATCTTCATAGTTACAGGCCAATACAAGAGCACAAAAAAAAAGTTGAAAAAGAAAGAAAAGATCAGAGGAAGGCAAGTTGTAAGGGTGCGCTGAATTTAAGACCTTCTTCCAATTTTATCAAAAAACGAATTCGTCGACAGTAGCTTAAGCTGATCTATGAATAGATTTCTGCCAAGCATCTGTTAAAAAAAAAAAAATAAGATACACAGACCGGGAGATTGACCCTACAGGTGTTCGTTGACAAGAACATGTCTAAGCAAAACTTTTTTTTTTTTCGTTTATTTGTCCAACACAAGTTCCTTACATTCAGATATTTTATGAATCTCTTGGTATCGTTCGTTTTTACTTTAGTCTTAGTCAGAAACACGTTGCTGTATTCCTCAAAGGGTGAACCAATGCTTCGATTGCATGGGCAACATAGTCGCCTTTTCAGTAAAAATGCGAAGACTTTGCCCTTGTACGCCGGGCAAGGGGAGGTACATCCGAGTCTTTGAAGTAACGTCGCGTTCTTGCACAGAACAAGTATTCTGCCTGCCTGTTTGCACCGGTTCCACAAACTTATGCATTCGGAAACACATGGTTTTATCTCAGGATCGGGCAGAAATATAAACTTGCTGAACCGCGCTCACAAGGCAACAAGCCGTTCAGCTATTCGTGTTCCAAAGTTCGCTGTTAAATGAAAATGATGGACTCCTCTACTTCTCGATTTGACCAGGCAATTCTCGAGGATCTGAGGCTGAGGTGAAAGCATTCGTTTTCAAAGGCCTTCAAGTATTGAAGCTACGGAGGCAGACTACCACAAAATTAATCTTAAGAGAAGTCTTTGACGTGCCTCAGGGAAGAACTTTCCGTTCTTCCAACAAAGGGAGGAGCTTCAGATCTTCCGCGAAATGTGACTACGCGACAGAGGCATTTCAAGCAGTCAATTTATCATTTCGCGACTTCAGCAACGTCTTTTTGCTCAACGTAAAGATAGAGGCTGGCACCCTCTGTAAATGCCTGAAAATGAAGAACTGGTGTCACGTGATTAACCACCACACGAACCTTGGCCAGAGGATGTGTGTGCCGGAGGCATAAAGTCAATCTTACATGCCGTATCACTATTCTGCAAAGAATCTGCTAATACTACAAGCTATTGAAGACCAGTTTTTTGCCCAAAAATAAAAAAAAAATGCGGAGCCATTTCTTAAGCTCAGCACCATCGTCTCATCTTCCGTAGGTTAGTTGTCTGCTTTCCAAAAATCTTTCGAGATAAAATGAACAAGCAAGCCATATTAAGAACAAGGTTCAATTTTTTTTATATATGCAGATGCTGCTAGAATTCTTGCAGGTGAATTTAGCAACTCAGTGTAAAATATTGTTTCCTTTCTTGCCGCGTTTAGGATCTGATTTTGGTTTTCGTAGGACGCTGCAAAATAAAAAACCATTCTATTGTGCAATATGTGATCCAGTTTAGAGTGAAATATGAGCAATTAAATGACGCATTTTTTTGCTTCTCCCGTTGAAGCTAAGTTGGTAGTATGAGCGGGTTCGTCAGCGTAAACAATCATATAAGACCTATCATTATAAAAGCGCCTGTAAAGCATGCATTGCCGCAAATACACTCTGTATAAGAAGAAACAAACTTTACACAAATGCGTCATGCTGACTGATATTGTGTTTGAATGAAAGAGTGAGGAGAGAACGCTTAACCAAGCATGGTGCAGCGTATTGAATATGTGAGGGTGAAGGGCAAGTATGCTCGCGTAACGCGCGCAGTATTCTCTAAGTCTACTTTTGTTATGACGCGTCAAATTTTGGTTGAATTGTTCGTCGACGCGAGCTGAAAAAACTGGTTGATTTATAGGAAGGAAAAGACGCGGTAACTGTCTCACTTGTTTTCTGTGGACACCTCAACCGCGCCGTAAGAGAAGAGAGGAAGGTGGGAGTGAAAGTGGAAAAAGAAAAAGAGGGGCTTGTAGTGGAGGGCTACGGAGTAATTTCGACCACCTGGAGATCTTTAACGTGCGCTGACATCACACAGCGCAAAGACGCCTCTTCGTTTCGCCTCCATCGAAACGCAGCCGCCGAGGTCGGGTTCGAACCCGGGTACTCCGGCACAGTGGCCGGGCGTCTTACCACTGCACCACTCCGGCGGGGCGACGCGGGTTGAAGCCGGGATGGGAAACACTAGGTTGGCGCTGGTGAAAATCCCGCTATGCGAGCAGATTCAAAAAGGAGGTTTTGTGGACATCTGAACCGCGCCGTAAGAGAAAGGAGGAAGATGGGAGTGAAAGTTGAAATAGAGAAAGGAGATCTGTAGTGGAAGGCTACGGAGGTGGTCGAAATTACTCCGTAGCCCTCCACTACGGCTCCCCTTTCTCTCTTTCCACTTTCACTCCCGCCTTCCTGCCCTTACGGAGCGGTTCAGCTGTCCACAGAGCAAGTGTGACAGATACTGCGCCTTCCTGTGAACCAATTATGCTTAATTATTAACATTATGTTATGAAGTCTCTCAGTGTGGTGTTTGAAATAGTACTGTATTGAAATTTCACACTTATCTGAACTAGGTAGGTACGCCGACATTTTCTCAGTTGAATTTCACGAAAGTATACTTATGCTTCTTTCTTTTTTAACAGTGCTGTTCTTGTGCGACCGTTGGGGCGGTTGAGCCGCGGTTGGGCGTGATCCTGTTCCCTCAACGGTAGGGTCCTCTGAGCAGCGTCACCTGGTTACAGATAGCGGAAATATTGTAAAAAGAAATAATAGCGGGTTTAAAGGTGCCGTATTCTTTGCTTCAGTGGCGCAATGGATTGACACTACTTAACTCCGCAATAAGCGATTAAAACGTCTGTTCAAATCCTGTAATAGCAACTTTTTATTTTTTCGTTTATTTTTTTTAACGCAACATTACAATAACCTACCAAGCTCATTCCTGGGGCTGTTCCCCTTCAGGTTACAATATGTAGTGTTTTTATTTCTTAATAGCCGCAAAACCAGCCTTGAACAGAGCCACGAGGTGATGGCATGACAATGGTTCAGTTCAGTCGTTCAGTCGTTCAGTCTTGTCCGACGCTTCGTGACACTATGGACCATGTCACGCCACGCTTTCCGGTCTCTCACCATCTTCCTAACATCACACAACTTCATCTGCAGTGCCTCGAGAATGCCATCTAACCATCGCGTTCGATGCCTACCCCTTCTCCGGCGACCCTCAACCTCTCCCAACATCAAATCTTTCTCCAGCGACTCCTCTCTACTCATCGGATGACCAAAGTAGCTGAGCTTTAACTTTAAAATTTGACCCTCCAATGAGCAGTCAGGGTTTATGGTCGACAATATCGACTGATTTGATCTTCTGGCAGTCCAAGGAACTCTCAAGAGTCTTCGCCAGCACCACAATTCAAATGCGTCAATTCTTCGGCGGTCAGCCTTATTCACAGTCCAACTCTCGCATCCATACATCACAACTGGAAAGACCATAGCACGAGTTATACGGATCTTGGTTGGCAGACTAATGTCTCTGCTCTTTACTAGGCGGTCAAGGCTACCCATTGCTCGCTTTTCCAGAAGCAGGCGTCTCCTAATTTCATGGCTGCAGTCTCCTTCCGAGATAATCTTGGAGCCCAAGAGGAGAAAATCTGTCACAGCTTCCACTTCTTGTCCATTGATGCTCCAGGACTTGATAGGGCAAGACGCCATGATCTTTGTCTTTTTAATGTTCAGTTTAAGCCCAAACTTCTCACTCTCATCTTGTAAGCGCATCAGAAGTCTCTTGAGTTCCACTTCACTTTCTGCCATTAAAGTGGTATCATCCGCATATCAAAGGTTGTTGATACGTTTTCCAGCAATCTTCACTCCAGCTGAAGACTCGTCCAGACCGGCCTTCCTCATGATGCACTCAGCATATATGTTAAATAGGCAGGGCGACAGTATGCAGCCTTGCCTCACTCCTTTCTCGATCGGAAACCAATCAGTAAGACCATGCCCAGTTCTGACTGTGGCCTCTTGCCCTTCATACAGGTTCCTGAGGAGACAGATGAGGTGAATTGGAACTCCCATCTCTTGGAGAGCTTGCCACAATCTGCTGTGATCTACGCAGTCAAACGCTTTTGCATAATCAATAAAACAGAAGTAGATGGGTTTCTGGAACTCACTTGCTTTTTCCATGATCCAGCGAAGGTTGGCAATTTGGTCTCTAGTTCCTCTACCCTTGCGAAACCCAGCTTGCACGTCCGGAAGCTCCCGATTTACATACTGCTGCAGCCTACCTTGGAGGATTTTCAACATCACCTTGCTAGCATGCGAAATAAGCGCGATCGTGTGGTAGTTGTAACAATCTTTGGCACTGCCTTTCTTTGGGATAGGGATGTAAACTGACCTCCTCCAATCCTGTGGCCACTGCAGGGTTGTCCAAATCTTCTGACATAATGTATGCAGAATGTTAACAGCGTCATGATTGAGGTTTTGAAGCAACTCAGCTGCAATGCCATCAATTCCGCTAGCTTTATTCTTAGCAAGGCTGGCTAAGGCCCATTCAACTTCACTCTTCAGGATGCCCGGCTCGAGATCAGTAATTACAACTGTCTTATGTTGGGTTTGCACTTTCGGGTCCTTCTTGTACAGTTCTTCTGTGTATTCCTGCCACCTCTTCTTTATCTCTGAGGCTTCAGTGAGGTCCTTGCCTCGTTTGCCCTTTATCACGCCCAGCTTAGCACAGAAGGTTCCTTTGATATCCTTGATTGTCTTATACAGAGCTCTTGTGTTCCTTAATTGTCTGTTGTCCTCAACTGCTTGGCACTGTATGTTCAGGCAGGCATTCTTATCTCTCCTTACTATTTTCTGAAAATCCGCATTGAGAACCTTCTATCTTTCTCTTTCCCCCATAACTTTTGCCATCCTCCTTTCCTCAGCTATTTGCGAAGCCTCTTCAGATAACCAGTTTGCTTTCTTGCATTTCTTTTGCTTTGGAACTACCTTAGTAGCAACTTCTTGTATTATATCACGGACATCGGTCCACATCTCTTCGGGCTCTCTGTCTTCTAGATCTAATTCTTGAAATCGATTCCTCACTTCCACAGCATATTCTAATGGAATTTGATCCAGATCATACCTGAAAGGCCGTCTAGTTTTCTGCGTTTTCCTCAATCAAAGTTTAATTTTGGCAACAAGAAGCTGATGATCGGTGCCACAATCGGCCCCAGGCCTTGTTTTTACTCCTTGTAACGCTAATGACAATGGTAACACTAATCAAATACCTTCACCGTAATCATTTCTTGCCTTCAGTGAGTGTATGTTACCTTTAGGTTGCGTTCAGGGACACCTTTCGGTAACTATCGCCGTTTCACTCGCTGAGAGGTAACCAGTAAGGAGAAAGAAGTTGCGGGACCCAACCGTTGAGGAGACGGAATTACGCCGCGGTTGGTCCGCTGCCAGTGTAACCGAGGGAAAAGCAGTCACGATCCAAGGAAAATATCTCAGAAGGAAGAGAGAGAACAGCCACAAGTTGTGCGCCGCTTGCACGCGCTTCTTCCTCTTCTTCTGAAAAATCCTCTTTGGCTGGTGAGAAAATAAATAGTGCATTGTCGCGGCACATAAATACATAGACGCAGAACTCGAATTTTCTGCCTCTTTATTGCTGAAAAAAAAAAAAAAAAAAAAAAAAAACCTTTATTATTCGACGTCAAATTTCGCGATCGCCTTAGATTTTTTTTTTTTTTTTCTGCTAAGAAAATGAACCATCGTTTCTCAGTTCGAGGTTAACGGAAGCGCCTAAAAATAGGGAACATGGCTTTCAGTGAAGCACGTATCGCATATCGCAGTTTCGAGTTAATGCGCTTGATAAACAAAGGTCTCCTCAGGGTATCCATCATGTGTGTTCATATTGTTTGTTTAGCGAGAATTGTAGTCTACCTTTGACCTGAACCAACTAGCTCAGTACAGATCGCCCGGGAAGAGCAAGGTTTGGGTGCAGTTTATGGATCGAATGTATTGAATCCAAATGAAAGATTGCTTGAAATTGAGGGCGGACGTTCGACAGAAGAATCGCAAATGAATACTTAAAAACGATATCGCTAACATATTCTATTTAAACCTCCGTACCAATATTATAACATTTATTATAACATTTCGAAAGTATTAATTTCTTAACCACAACTTAAACTTAGTGGAAGAACTAGCATACTGTCTTCTCTATATGGCCTTTCTATTCTCAGCTTGTTACTGCAGGTGACCAAGCTTGCCTGCTTTGCCACTGCTGACCTAAAGAAAATGTACTTGCCTGGAAGAATACTAATTTCATTTTTGCACATTGAGCAATTAGTTCAGCAATCTAAACAGCCTCTATACGTCTGTCTCGTGCACGTAAAATCTCGTTTTATTGTGAGTGAAGTTTATAATGTTGTCATTACATTTTCCTCAAGCTTTCTTTGCCTTAAGAATATAATTGAGGGCTTTTTTTTTTTTCATCTAATCCTAACATAGGCAAAAATAAATCTTTTTCTTAAATTATGGTATGTTCAGTATAACAGATATAAGTTTGAGGACTTCAAAATGTAACAAGCTCTCGTTATGAAATTTATCGTGAGAAAAACGCTCGCTCTCTGGCAGAGTTCTTTAAAATCCCGAAAACACTAATATATGGGAAACAAGTATACATTTCGAATCCTGCGACGTACTGCGCCTGCAGAAAAGAAGGCCGACAAGGTCAGCACACTTCCATTCAGCACCAGTTCTTTTTTTTGCGTTTACGTCCGCCTTGGCCCTTAGTTCACATGCACCCTATTTGCTCCCAGCTCGAAGAATCACTGCGATGCCCCGGCAACACAGAAAAAAAGAAAGAAAAGTTTGCATTCTAGGATTCGCATTGGCCTTTTTTTTTTTTTTTCTTCGTAAAGAGCAGCACGCGGGCGCATGTTCTAAGCAGGTACGATGTCAAAGAGCGGCCGAGTCATATTTTAAGCCATTCGAAATACTTATAAGGGAACGCAAGAAAGCACGGCATGAAGTAAAAAGAGGCAAAGGACTCGCGTGGAGCCAAAAAAGGCAAAATCTCGGTGCCCGAGATGAAACCACCGGTTTCAACACGCGACGCCGAGGCAGCTGGGCCAGTTTTCCTTTCTGTCATTACTCTTTCTCCATTGCTGGAAACTTTTTTCTCTTTTTTTTTTTTTTCGCTACGAACGTTTTCTCACGTATCTACCTTTTCTTTTTTTTTACTCACTTTCAGAAGTGAAAACATAGCACTCTACTCAGTCAACGTGTTTCCAAATGGTGCGTTTTTGGGTCGTTTCTTGTACTTCTGCGGTGAATTCGCAGCGGGCGCACCGCGGTAACACTAGGTAGTAGCTATACTCAAGCAGCAAAATATGGGAGTGGCCATGTTACGAGTCAACAAGAGGGTTTTTCATTTATAAAGTTCGGTCTACTGAACATTTGGGTAACCTGTTTCTTCTGTGCATTTTTCATAAGCTAAATAGCAAACACCAAAATTATTTCTTTCCGCTTGCGATACATATAAGCAGAGGGTAAAAAAAAAAAAAAAACGGCATTGTCCTTTCCAGAGCAGAAAGCAAGTTATTAAATTGAGCACAAATTTGCACTTTTTGGACGGTTAAAGAAAATGTAAGGGAAGCCAAATGTTTTTTTACGGCGGGGTTTAACTGAGAAGTTCCTCATTATAAAGTATACGACTGTTCGACGTCATGTGTCTATATTGCTGCTACACAGACGTTTTTTGACTAAACCGAGTTCGTCACCAAAAAAACAAACACACACACACACACACACATATATATATACAGAGAAAGAGAGTAACATCCATGCGGTTGAATTTATGTTACCAAAAGCTATAGACTGAAGTTGTAATGTTATTTTACGTTCTTGAAGATTATCCATTGCAGAAAGATCAGCCGGTTCTGTGCAGAACGGTTCCAGTTGCTGCTCAAACCGAGCAAAAGAACTGGTCCAGAAACAACTGCGACCTCTTTGGGGCACTTACCCGCACCCTCTTGTCAGCCCATACTATTGGACTCGTGTGCAGTACAAAAGCATCAGCGTTCATGTCAATGATAGGCGCGACAAGGTGAGAAGAAAAGAAAAACATGAATTGCTTACCTGAGTCGACTCGATTTTCCATACTATGCAAAAGCAAGGATACCTGCAAGCCCACAAGTACCCTAACGAGCGCCAAACGTAGGCTAGTCAGGAGGGTCATGACGGGGGCTGGCAGTGCAGGCTTTAGAAAAACGTCACAAGTCGCTGGCTGAGTTGATGACACCAGATTCCCATGAGCGGAAGAAGGGTTAACGCTTCGGAGTTGCAGCGCTCATAACCAGGCCCTTAATGGTGCTCACGCACAGATTGTAGCACGTTACGAACTCACAGAGGAGTTTATTACACCGCGGACACCACAGCAGTGTAGATCTCCGGCTGTCGCCGCTGCAGTCGTGGTAGTAATGAAGCACAGTATGAGCAAGGGCCCAACTAGGAGGAGCACACCACACGCAAACGTATCCAATGTGGCAACGGATGAGAGCACAATGCTGTTTCGGCACTCCTGCCTGTTAGCAGCCTGTGGAATTACGACGGACAGGAGCCGCACTCACTCGCGCATGAGCACGCACACGCACGCTATTACGTTCACGCACTACTAAAAAGCAGCTGTACACACTGGGGAAGAAAGGAGAGCGATCTATCCACGACAGCTCAGGCAGCGCGACAAGCTGCCGACGCTGCACTTGGAAAGGCGTGCAAGTTTCGCGGCACAGATGAGACCGGTGACGGCGCGAAATTGGCGCTTTGGAGAAAGTCAGGGGTCCGTTTCTTTTTTTTCTTCTAATGACACGTCGACTCGTGCAGCGAGACAGAAGAAGAAAGGAACCACGTCCGGTGCTTCCAGCCCTGATCGTTGCCTCGCGCCCGCGCCTCAGGCACGCTAGCGAGACAATCGAATGAACCGTGCTATCCGGGAACCGGCGCACAAGCCATCGCGAGCGACGCCAGCAGACCGACTGGCGCGACCCCTCGTGGCCGAATCTTTCGCCTCCGCTGCCACCGCCGCTGCCGCCGCCGCTCTCGCCGCCACGCGCGCTGGAGAGGGAAAAAGGGAGAAAGCGAACGTAGAACAAAGGCTTGCTCCCACGCGCCACTTCCTCATTCCCTCCGTCCCTTTTTTATCTTTCCTGCGTTCTCCTCTTGGCTCCTGAAAAAAAAAAAAATGAGGTTGTGGCCAACGTCGGAGTGCTAGCAGCAGCAGTGCCGCTGTATATGGAAATTCAAGCACGAAGTTTTGTTCCTATTCATACGAAGGCATGTACATGCTTAACTTTGAAAGACTGTGCATATACTGATTTGTCCCAAACACGTATCTCTCTCTCCCTATCCTGAATGGCAGTTTTAAATGGGCCCTATATTTGGTTGTTTTCACTGCAGCGTTAAAAAGTATTTTCAACTCTTCGTAGCGAATGCCGTACAGGAGAGTCAGCAGCTTCCCTCGCTTCATTTGCCCCTGCATTTCCTTTCCCCGGAGGGCTGCGCTCTTAGCAAGTGCATTAGTGATATCTCTTACTAATGGGCAAGAATAATTATTATAAACTTAATACTGAGAACTTAATGTTAAAGGTGGAGCAACTGTGAGGTTTAAAAGATTAGCCGCAAAAAAGAGTTGAAATGAAAAAAAAATAATGTTACACCTATATACCCAATTTTTCATCGTTAGCTACAGTGTGCATACTTCTGTATTACATTTCTAATTAATAAATTAATAATAACAGTTAATAAAGCCGGTCAGAAACACAGTCGTTGAATATTTTTAGCTATAATGGCACTTCGCCGGACGTTTTATTAAGGGAAAGGAGCAGCAGCTAGAGGCGTCTTTGCAGGCGTTTGCTCATCTGGCGTTGTCAAAACACCGTGGCTGCTGTCGCTCTACTACGCAAGTAGGAGCGGAAAAATGAGTAAATGTGATGAAATATACCCGCAAATGTTGATAATATTATTGCATTAAGCGGTGCATGCACTGGTATGCGCATAAGGAAGGAAGAAGAAGAATCTCGCGAGTTTTGGAGAAGGCGACTTTCGAGCACTGTCGACTGGTGCCTGCAAAAATGCCTGTTTTTTGAAAGCTTTGTCTTCCGTGTCCGCTCCCTGCAATCACAAGCGGAACTACCCCGTAAAAATATCTTCCGAATAATATTACTTTGAACGAAGGTCAAGGAAAGGTAACCAAGATCAAATTATTGCCTCATTAGGCCTTGGATCGAAATCTTCGATGGCAAGAAATTCATGGTATCTGTGCTATGCTTCCGTATTTTTCCGAAGCATCTTGTAGTAGCAATCTGAAGCGGACTCTGTGTCCTTCAATGACTCTGCCAAATATTTATGCGCCACATGTTTGCAGTAATTCCAACTCAAGAACGCGCTTGTCGCACATTTCATTTCTTTTGTGTGTATATAAAAAAGGCTTTTAAATATTGCAAATTCCTCGAACCAGCGGTCAGTTCGATGAATGTGTCCTTCTAATGCAGGAAAGCATAAATAACCAGGGCCAAGATTTACTTGAAGTATCTTTTCTGTAAATTCCTCATTTTTTGCGAGTGGTTATTTTTTTCTACTAAGGTATCGTGGGGGGGGCTCCCTAAGATATGTCCTGGCATTATATTGTCACGTACACGGGCATTAAGGATACCAAGGATAGCAGGGGGTAGCCCAGACACAACGACAGCAAGCAGCACAGAGGCAAGCGCGAGCGACACTTTGTCGTCCTCTCAACTTCGTCCTCCTTCACTCCTCAGTCATGCGCCACCTGGCAACGCTAGGTGGCATTACCCCCCCCCCTCTCCCCCCACCCCTTTCCGAAAAAAAGGATTGAAAAAAAAAAACGGAGGACGGCCGTAAGAGCGGTGTGAAAAGCAAGAGAGGGGTCACAGAGGGTGGCCATACGTTATCGTTGGTAGTACGGCTTCAGCCGCACAATGTGCACAATGTCCGAGCTGGGCTTTCGACGTTTGGTTGTGCGGCACCGTCTGGAATAACTTCATAACTGAGGTCACTCACACGATGCAACACTTTGTACGGCCCGATGTAGCGGGAAAGGAGATTCTCTGACAAGCCTGGACGGCGAACTGGTGTCCATACCCAGACTTGGTCCCCAGGTTTGTAGTCAACCTGGCGGTGCTGGAGGTTGTAACGGCGCGCGTCAGAGGTCTGCTGCCACCCGATGTGCACACGGGCGAGCTGGCGGGCTTCCTCAGCGCGGATGGCATATTGCTGGGCATCTGGGGAAAGCTGGTCGCCATCTGGACACGGGAGCATGGAGTCGAGCATGCTGTGAACTTCGCGTCCGTAAACAAGTCGAAATGCTGTAAAGCCCGTTGTTTCTTGTAAGGCTGTATTATACGCAAATGTGACGTACGGCAGCACCTCGTCCCAGTTCTTGTGCTGCACATCGACGTACATTGACAACATGTCTGCAATCGTCTTATTCAATCTTTCTGTAAGACCATTGCTTTCTGGATGGTACGCTGTGGTCTTGCGATGGGTCGTGCTACTCAGCTCAAATATGCGGTCGATCAGCTGCGAAGTGAAAGCTGTCCCTCTGTCGGTAATGACGTATGAAGGGGCGCCATGCCGCAAGACTATGTTGTGCATAAAAAACTCTGCTACTTCGGAAGCTGTGGCATGAGGGATTGCCTTTGTCTCAGCGTATCGAGTCAGGTAGTAAGTAGCGACTACTATCTATTTGTTTCCCGCCTGCGACAAAGGGAAAGGGCCAAGGAGATCCATGCCAATTTGGTCGAACGGAATGCGGGGTGCTTTAACGTTCTCGAGAAATCCGGCAGGCTTTTGGGGCGGTGTTTTACGGCACTGCCATTCGCGACAGCTTCGTACATAGCGTTTCACAGCTGCGGAGAGTCCTGGCCAGTAATACATGTTGCGCACTCGAGCAAGCGTCCGCGAGTAACCCAAATGACCAGACGTCGGTTCATCGTGGCAAGCAAGGAGAATATCCTCACGGAGCTCGCAGCTGATTCTGGAATATCGGCAGCTCTTTGCTCCACTACGCACGCAGAATTTTTGGGCGGCTCTTTACTTTAGTCATGCCTTGACCATGTCAATGTACGCTCAGAACGGAATTATGTTCCTTTTGTTCTGGAACAAGAAGATGTCGAATCATTTTTTTTTGTCGGCTGCTTGTTTGTAATGAATTATTTATGCCGAAATGATAGATTACAATGCTCTGTTACTGTGGTTACTAATAAGCATAAGGGTGACTCGTTCGTAAGGAACTATGATTGGGAACATCCAATAAGTACTGTACCAAAAATAAAGGTTTATGACTTTTTAATTAAAACAATTGTTAACTTTATTAATTCCTCGGGAAAAAAAACAGTTCCGCTAAAACACCAAATATCTTGTTGCCCATGGATTACGAACACTGTCCTTGCTACTTTGAAAGAAAGGGTATTAGCTTGGGCTAGGTGTGACCGATTACCAATATGCAGATTCTTACGAGTTCAAGTTTGCTCGCAACCGTTCAAATGCAATAAAAAGAAACGACAAACTGACATACTTCAAGTGGAGGTTCGAGGAATTTCATCGAAGCCCTAGCCAGACTTGGTCACTTCTAAATGAGTTAAGAGGATACACTTCGAAGAGGCCAATAAATGTTATCTCTAAAAAATTTTCTGCTCTTTTGAAAACTCTAGCTAATGAATTTAAGGCAACTCTTTCTGCTGACAGAGACAGTGCTCCTGTTTCTCCATGAGTTTTAATTAATGAGCTTTTCATCCTCAGTTCAGCAGCATTGCATGAATGTACTGAACATTATCTTCGATCTGTTTTGTTCAGCTTTAATATATGGTTATTCTTACCCACGTTTTTTCGGACCGATTGTGGGCAGCACTTAGTATTCGGTTATATAAAATTGATATTAAAAGCAATGTATAAAACTACCGAGGTATATCGATCCTTCCAACTGTTTCTCTTACCATAATAAAAAAAAAAAAAACATTTAAACTTTAATGTGTACCTTCCGTGAGGCAAACGACGTTTTTTCTAACCATCAGTTCGGCTTTCTTTGGGGAAAGAGGAATTCAGCTTCCTTTAGATGAAGTTTGTGATGTGCTTAAGTCCGTGCTCCAAAACAATATATTCGCTTGCTCCCTGTTTTTGGATGTCTCCAAAGCATTTGACAATTTTCGATAGTATACTAATTATGCCATGTGCTTTACCAATACGGCATTCATGAGCCATTCCTGTCTCTTTTATTGCATTGCCTAACAAATCGTTTACATATTATAGCATTAGAATAAATCCGAATTGAGCCGATAGTCATTGCTAAAGGAGTTCCGCAGCGCTCATTTTTAGCACATCTGTGATTTAATACTTAAGGAAATTACCGTAGCACTACCCCATAAAAGAGCAGGATTTTCCAATGTGCAGATGATAACCTCCTAATTACTCACCATCATAACCACGACAAGCCAATCTCGAATCTAAAGCATGGCATAGCAAGCCATGTGTTGATTGCACAATAACCTAATTAACGTTAACGGCGCGAAAACTGAGCTTGTATGTTTTGGTAGTCCTTATAAGCAAATCGCTGTTGTTAACATAATTTTGTACTCTCATCAACAGTGATAAATTCACTTGTCTCCCTATAGAATGTGTGTCATCAATTAAATGCCCAGGAAATCATCTGGATGCTAACATGCTCTAGAACATTCATTTAGCGCATATATGTAACGGGCTATGTAGGGCAGCATATTAGCTGTATTTTATTAAATCGCGTCGCCCTTAGCACACCCGTAAAAATGTTGTCAATCCTCTAACTTACTGTGCACTGCGATATGGTACAACCTGTTTTCAGCATTGTTCTAGTACCCAGCGTGAAAAAATTACCAGTATTTTAAAAGCTTTGCGGAAGTCTGTCTGTTACGGTATGTCTTTGCCTTTGAATATGAATTTGTTAACCTAACTGCGAAACCCTGAGTTTGACCACCTGTACAAACTAACAGTTGTACTAAAATATATTTGGAAAAGAGGAGTTTGCAATGAGTGTACACCAGTAAGATAACTTCGGCCAAGGGAACGATTTACTTTGCCTCGCGTGAGAACCAAATAAAGAGAACTTGTACGTCCTTTTGTGTTCCTCTGGTATTGAATAGCCTGCCTGAAAAGGCTTTTGCATAAGCTGGTAACTTATGAAACTCTATGTTTTGGAGCAATGGCCTTCAGTTTCATCTCCGCTCCGCTCCCCTTTGCGTCGTTTTTTTTTTTTTACCCTTGATCTCTTGAAACGTCTGGACTTATTATTTGTTTTTTACACATTATTAATGTTCGCCAACATCCAGGCACTGCTCTTGAAGCTTTCCTTGGAGGCCTGAATTTGTATCTCTTTTTGTGAAAATATTGATTATCATTAATATTATTACCGGTTCGATTTTATTTCATTTGCAGAGTTGTTACTACTGAGGAGATTCAGAAAATACGGAAACGCAAGGTGCGCAAAGAAGCCGACAATGCCTACTGATTACGAAAAATTTACTCTTGTAAGTTCTTCTAGTATGGCTGTAACAAAATATTAAGTTAGAAACCCAGTCCTTATGTTTGTTTCTTCAAGACAGCGTGTAGCAAGGACTTTTCATTCATCATGCATACAGTTTCATATTTCGCCATTCAAGAGCGTACTGAAACGTGTGCATGAAAAAAACATATTACGGCTTTTTCACTTTGTAAGCGTGTTTCTGCCTAGATGAGTTTATTCTACATTTCAATAAATTATTTACATATTTTCGATGTGCTAACGTTGAGTGACCACACTTCTCAATGCGGAGATTTCCACATCGCATATTTGCTGAAAGCATTTGCCGATAAACTGATTTTTTGAAGGATGGATGCTTGAATAAAGTAATCACAGCATGTAGTTTGTTCAGACTGATTAAATCGTGCTCCTAGATGGCAATGGATTGCATATGGCTCACATTCGCTTCTGTTAGCATTGCAAAATGCTTAACGAGACGTCGTGCCGTTAAGCACAAACACAAACCTACTATCGCAGTGGTTTGTCTTAAAATCAGACCCCCCCCTCCCCCGCCCCCTCCCGGGACTTATGAATAAATGAGAATGAACTGCCTAACAGTAATCAAAGACACAAAAACATAAATTCACAATCAGCACAGAAACTGAACTAATTTTCGCTGAAGGCAGGCTGCCAGACGTTTTTATTTTCACAACCTCTATGAATCTTCGATGTAGTGTTTGAACGCTCTATGTCACAGCAAATATCAGATGTCACGGATTATATAAACACAGATTATGTTGAGTTTTAAATGAACATACTTCGATGTGTTGATGTCTAACATGTGCAGTAATTTTCATTCCGATACTAACTTTCAAACCACAAGCCCATTCTCAACAATGTGATCCTGTACTATAATGATGCTTTGCTTGAGCGTGTAGATTGTCATACATTCTTAGGTGTTACTTTCCAGTCAAACCTAACATGGTCCCACCATGTGGGAAATGTAAGAATGAAAGTAGCGAGATGTATTGGAATATTAAGCCGCCTTCGAAATCTTACCCTGTCAGGCTCGAAAAGCAGCTCTATTCCTCACTAATACACTCTCTCTTTAATTACTGTTGTTTAGTATGGGGTACCGGAATGAAAACTGACAATGACAGACTATTTGCACTGCAGCGGAGGGCCATTAGAGCATTATATAAGGAAAATTCAGACACCGTAACGTTCATGGCAACACATAATATCCTACCTTTCCACGATATATAACGCAGAAATTATCTGTGTACGTATTTTCTGAAGTGTCGAGCAATTATAATAGATTTTCTAGTCATTATCTAAATAGGGACACAATCTGCGGAGGACTTTCATTGTTGTATATAAACCTCGGACTAATTATGCTAAACAGACAATTGATCATCAAATCATGAAACTATGTAATAATTACCCAGACATACTTGATATCGCAAGAACAAGTAGAAGTCTGCCAACTTTCAAACGGAGAATAAAACCTCTTTTCACTTCAATAGAAAACCAAATACATGACTAAATTAGATGCGAAATCGAAATGTATTGTGCTATTCCTTTACATTGTTCCAGAGTTCCATAACTGTTGTTACATTTCCTTATGTTTTGTTATTGGCACGTGTCTGAATGCGTATTTTGTACTGCGGTGATAGTTCTTAACTCGGTGTTTTTGTTTCATGTGTAGTTATATACGGTGAAGATTTTTGTATGTAGTTGCATGTGCATTGCCTGTACTTTGTACCCGCTGCTGTTGCGCCCAGTGGGGCCATGACCTCGTAAGGAGACTAATTACCCCCTTTTGTCCTGCCCCACGGGCAGTACCATGTATTGTCCACACAATCACTGAATAAAAAATAAAAAAGGCACGTTTAATAAGTCTCAAGGCGGTGATCTTAGTGGCCGAAATAAGTTTTTCACTGCGTCGTAAGGAAAATCTAAGCTTCAATACCATGGTAATGCAGTCGCAGTCTCTCACAACTCCCTCGCGCTACCGCTTCATGTCTTCATATCTGCCACGATGGGTCAACCATTAGCTGCACAAGGACGTTGCTGCGGCATTCAGTCTTGGCCGCGACGGAAAAAAGATGCATGAAAAAATGCGGAACAGCTAGCCTTGTGATGTGCCGTTTGAATGCAAGTTAAACAGCGTCAGGTGACAAATTTCTAGCTTTTTTTCCAGTGATTTTTATTGCACTAAACGCGACATGCGTTCATCGAAAGTGCGAAAGCCTCGTAACACATATATCTGGGTAGAATATCTGCATTTGAATTTTTGTATGCCTCAAAGTGCTTGATGATGGAACGCTTTTCTTTTCAATTAGCAAAATAAAAGAAACACGTTTCTAAGTATAGCCTCATGATCATGGCCTGAATTGCCACAGATTTGCGATTAAGTGCGTTGTGTCTCCTAAGTCGCATTTATTCCTAAGTACTTTTGCAAATTCCATCCCATTCGTTTTTATAACAAGAGTAAATTTTTTTCCTATACAGGATCGGGTGTGCTTGTGGCGGACGAGGGGAGGCGGCAGTACGTACAATAAGGAATCATCAATTATTACAATAATGTAACAGTAAATGATCCATAAGCATGCATAAACAATGAATGAAAGAGTAGGTAAGCAGACGAGGGGAAAGTTGATAGCGGCAGCCTATATTTGCCTTTAATAGCAGAGTTACTAATTAGTCGGCGGGACGTTTAGCGAAACTGTTTCAGAATTGGCAAAAGCCATTTTTTTTTTCTCGTTTCCATTGATAACACTGCTAGCGTCTGATTCTATTTTGTTATTTTTTCGATCATATATAAATATTTAAAAGTGTCTGCACTATGAGGTGTTGAAAAATGAGAGTCACGGAGCTTGACCAGGAGTAATGATCGTATGTTTGAGAAATAAACGAGAAGATAAAGGAAGCAGGAATCGCATGCTTATTCCATGGACGAGGGAGCTAAAGAAATACGTAAAACCCATGGAAAGTAATAAAAAAATGCGTTTTGTAGTGATGGCTCTAGTGATAATTGCTTTGCAAAGTCGCTTAGGTACATTGTCAAAAAGATTTAATCTCGTGCGCTAATAGAAACGTGTTGGTCTTTGAAAGTTTTCTGCGCGGCCACATGGCAATGAGGGCACTGTTATTCCAAGATTTTAACATGACAAAGAAAAAAAGAGCACGTTTGCCTTCTTGATCTTTTTTTTTTTTCTGCCTTGGAAACCGAGACTGTAAAAGCATTAACCTGTCATGACGAAAATAAATGAGATATTACACTAGACTTCATCTACATCACCGTAAACAAGACAAAAGGTCTCGAACCCAGAACACAGATTTCTAAATTGTAGTGACCCATCAAGGTCAGAGAACTTCATAAAGTTCCATCTTCGCCGCTATCTTACCTAGGAAAATACGACATCCACATACGCTATCTCGCTACATGCAATTAACGGTCATGACGACATTGCTTAATTAGTTTATGCCAACATACGAACCAATAGGTCGTGACAGCGCTGCTAAATGAGTTTACTTTAACATGCAAACCAACAGTTTCTGCAATCAGCGGTAAAGCATGCACTCAGCGTATCGAACGTTAGTTCGATAGCCATGTCGGACAGCGTCGAATTGCTGTTTTTTTTTTTCACTGACTGCTTGATCATAAATGTAGTAGAACCAGAATTCACAGGGACGTGCCAAACAGACATGTCCACATGAAACTAAAGCTGCTTCAATACAGCCAATGTTTGGAACAGGCTTAGCCACTCTGGCAGCTTGATTGAGCTTTTAAAGCTTCCCGCTCATATGTCACACTGTCACCATGAATTAAATCTTCACGCGTAGTGCTCTCTTGCCTGGGCTAGGGAAGCTGATCTTTTCGTTCTAGTGGTAATGGATTTCTATTTATTGACAGTTTGCTTTTATATTTAAAGACAGCGGACACACTCCGTCGACTAATCCTGTGTGCGCAAGTCTTGAGTCACGAGGCTTTCACATCCAAAAAGCATGGCCATCTCAGCATTTCTCATTACCATATAGTGGTGCATTAGCCTATAGAACACTTGGTTGAGCCTATGAATGAATCAGCCACTGCAAGGACATATATCATTGAGTTTCTTTTTTTGTTCGATCATGCATCTGTCCTCGGCCGCCTTCACATCCTGGTCGCCTTTGCGTGACGCTGCATAAATATCCAGTTAATGATCAATGCAGCACTTTCCAGCTTCAGGACAAAACTGAACTTTCGGCTAGTGGCTTCAACATTGGCGGAAAAAAACGCGAAGACGCTGACGGGATTAGAGTTAAAGAGAAAAGGCGCTGCTCCAGCCACAATACCTTATAACGTTTGCGACCTTGAAGATGCTTACCGTGTCTCGAGTCGCCTAACACGATGGCCCAGTTTTACCAACAGTGATGCCGACTAGGCAGGCACGAAGAAAGAAAGCCCGGCATGGAGTGTAATGAATGGCGATAATGATTCTAGTTATTTATACGCTTCCTCCTTTTATTCAAGCGCCATCCATTATCAGTTGGTCAACACGGTTTCTGTGCTTCCTATACTCCTCTAGCCACTAACTCATGAAAGACTACAATGGCAGACCAAAGAGTCTCGCTCCCATCATGAACTAACAGAGCGGGCGACATGTACCGCCTATGCAAAATCACCAAGAAAGGGGGTATATTTCTTACTCTTTTTAAACCCTTGTTCTCTCCTTTCGATACCCTTTGATCTTTACGTGAGCTTCAAGGGCTTCGTGATGCAGTTGGTATGCAGACCCTGTTTTCTGGTTAGTTTTTACCACTGCGGCACGCGCATGTACCACAGCAGAGACAATGGATTCGTCCGGGGCGGCTGTCTGAGTACTAGCTTTGCGCCGATGTTAATTGAATTTGCTTCTCCGCAGTATATATGTTTTTTGTATATGTACAGTGTACACGACTGTGAAACATTGAAACATTTCAGCGATTTGTACAGCCTATAACAACATGCAGAAAGCTGTCTACGGTCATGCAGACGTATATTTACTTATTTTTGGCTCGCCATCGACCGAAGACGGCGTAATATTTGATGAAAGAAGTATTCTGACAATATTCTTTCTCACCGTTTTTATCTACAGCCACAAGCAGGAACCTCTCAGAAGCACAGGTATTCTTTTTGCCTAATGGTAGGGATACCATGTTTCTTGACGTCTCTCTACGACTCTCCAGAGGCATATGTGCGCTCTGTGCGGCTTCCTAAAATTCAATTACTTGGGAACAAGTGCCTGCAGACAAGCCGCGAAGTCGCAGCGGGAACAAATAGCTGTGCATAAACCGAGAGATAGCGTTGTTTTCTTGGTAGGCTTATTTTTTTTAGAACAATGCTCGAAGACAATGTCTGAAAGCGGAGGCCACTCTACGAGCTCTACCGAGTGTTGACCTGCACGCAGCGGATATTCAGGCTATATACACGGTTCACTTCTTCTATCCTAGCTCTAGCTTGTGTCGTCCAGGGAACTGAAACAGGAAGTGCTTTGTGGAAGAAAGAAATGATACATTTTACTAAACTAACCACACAACACAAGGGTAACGAAGTTGAGATTCGGGTACTGGCTGGCTGCTGGTGGGATCAGCTTGGCAGGCAACTCACCCTTCGGCATGACGATATTTTAATGAAACAAATTTTAAGGGCGCACGGTTACTGCTCATACACACTTTTGGTATGAACTATGATTTATTTCTAGCAGAAGGAAGCCGACGGAAAGTAAGGAATAAATGTGCCATATTACTTGACGAAAATACTCATTAGGTTACGTTTGGAAGCGAACGCCCATTTTTGTACACGTGCAAACGTACTTGAGCCTCCCAGATAACCTAAAGGCACTCTGTCATGTCTGTATTTGTTCGCAGGAAAGTGTAAATTTATAATAATTTTGGCGCACAGTACCCTGCGTTAATCACAGGTTGAGAAACACCGCGAAAAGGGACCTACCTGTTGACATTCACAATATAACCGAACAATGGAACGCCATTCTCATTATTCATCGCAAAGCAAACACAGCACTTCGTGTAGGCATATCCTCATTGTGAAGGTGTTTTACGGGTCCCTTTTTTTTGTGAGGGACAAATGCTTTTTTTATTTGTCTTTTTATGCGATACCAAGAAGCTAGAAGCGCAGAATTATCGCAAATGAATGCTTTGCGTTTTTGTTTTTATTAGCCGAAGATCACTGGTAATATTTTGCTTCGTGCTTTTCCCCATTTTCTTCAATACTTCTTCAGACTTATGCTTTCAATCACTCAGGAGAAAGATAAAAATATAGCTTATTTCATGTATTTATTGCCTGTCTAGTCTCATTTTTGTCCAATGCCTGCCCTCCTTCATTCATAGGAAGTAAATTAATTCAAGCAATTCCCTTGATTGATATCTCCAACTCTGAGCGGGCAGAGATTGCCCAGTTTGTTCCGTTTGAACAATTTTGCTTATCCGCCTTTTTTCAACAATATGATGAACTGTTAAAAAAAAAAAAGGAATCGAAAAACTTCGGGGGGCACATAAGACTAATTACATGCTGTGAAATTCAACTTCTGGGTTTCTGAATATTTTGAGTTCATAATCGCTTTGCCTTCCTTAGAGTGCCCTCTCTCAGGTACATACATCAAACCGCTTTTCAAAATACCAAGTAGAAGTAATTTAAGAATGCAAAAACCGCGATGCAAAAACCAAAAGTAGGTTTTAGCGTATGACGTCTCGAATATAGCCGCAAAGCTCAGTTGATTAGCTAAACTGAAGACTGTGAGTGACACCTGTCCTACAGGACCAAAAGCAAGCTCTAACGTAAGCTCCACAGCAAACGCCGAGCACGTCTGCCTTTTAGTATGCAGGCACAAATGCGTAAGCATGCACACCATTGCACAAAACAAATTTAAAATAGACGATGTATTTTCACACATGTTCCCCTAGAAATGCTTATACACTTCGGTACATACTTTACGCATGTTACAGCACATGCGTATGCACGTATGGTACGCCCAGTGCGGTATGCGCAAGTGTCAAAGGCGAGAATATAACCATGTTTCTCCTAAAAACTCCAAGATGGCCTTCATCGCACGCCAGTTATCAGTTTGTTTCACTCTGGCGCTTCGAGTAGTTTTCCTCGAAGCGCCAGAGTTTTCCTTCGAGTACCATGCGTAGAAAAGATGTATGTTAGTGCCAATTGTTTCTTTCCAGCTGTTGGGATGTATGACGTTTTTACTGTATGTTCCCGCACATTGAGTATTGGAAGCGTTACTAAAAGCGCCTCAACACATTGGTTGGGCATGTATTTTGTAGACATCCCATTCGCTTGTGCCCTGATGGCTTTCTAATGGGTTATGTCTGGGCACTTATTTCTAATATTGGCCGGAGGACGGGGGGGGGGGGGGGGGGGGGGATGCCTGGGAAAACGTCTCACTTGCAGCCGTACTGGCTCTTGTTGGAAATAAATGCCGCCTAGGCAAGCGCGAGCCTCATAAAATGCGCCCCATGTCGAGGCCTTAATTACATAGTACAACCTATCACATTCTTAAACAAAGCGCCTGGGCGCTTTCCAGTGTTCGCAATTCCATTGGTCTCATCGGCGAAAGAGCCGACGCACAGTAGTTTAGATAACCGACCACCAGCGTCTGCTACAGGCGAAGTAAAGATTGGAGATTGACCGCAGGACCCCAACGAAATAAGTATTTAAATTCTTTTGATACAGCAAAACATGAAACCACGCCGAAATACGCTACAACTAGAAAACTTTAAAGGAGGTGTCCTAAAGGTTTAAGTAAAATTAGAGGAGATTGAAAAAAAAAAAAAACGCGGCTGTTACCCTTTAGAGCCTCCTTAGCTCTCCCTTTGCCGAAAGGGTATTTGGAAGGCGGAGAAAACTCCCAGACGCAATCATCATGAAAAGAAATCATGTAGCGCAAATCTAGAGTTTGTGTAAGTACTCTCTCTTGCCCAAACCTTTCGATCTCCTCAACAGCTATGAGGTATACGTAAAATAAAACTGCAGAATCCTGCAACTTTAACCGGTGCCTCATGTTCTAGAACCCAAAACGATACTATAGGCTCTCGCGAAAACAAAGCTGCCTTGAAAAATATTTACGAAGTAATGATCAGTTCGAAAATAGGCTCTCAGTATCATGCCAACAAATGGTGATCACAAAATGGTCCGCGATTCAAGAGTAAGTTCAAGCAGTTTACATAATTCGGGCCCTGCGCCTAGACGGGCGCAAACGGTCCTAGAAAACTGCAGGAAAAGAAAGAAAAAAGCTGAAAACAGAGATTGAATACAGTCTCTGACCGCCTAGCAGCTTCTCGGAGGCACTTTCCGGCGCTCCCAATCCAGCTGTACGGCCGAAGCAGTGAGTCGCTTTAGCGCTTCGTCGCGCTGAGAAACCCCAAAAAGTCCGATCATGCTGTCTCCCGAAAACACATTCTGCGGGAAGAGCCTGCAAGGAAGCGACTTCCTTAACTGCTCGACATTGTTACCGCTGTCTCTTTGTCATGTATCCGCATTTGCAAACGGCCCGGACATCGTTCGGGTGACACATTGAGCGCGCCACCCACTCGATGTTCCTTGCCGAGCAGCTTGCGCGGCTCCCCAGCCATTGTTGTCCGGTGGCCGGCCCCATGCGGAGGCACGTCCCAGCAGGAGGCGCGTTAAACGCGTTAAGATTCAATTTGCCTAAAAGGCCCCCGATCTCCGGAACATGGTAGCACGCGAAATACATCAAACTGCCGGGAACTCTCTCACCCTCTCGGCCACTCATCTCAATTTTTTTGCACGCTTTTATTTTTCACTTGGTAAATTTTGTTTCCTTTACTTTAATATTGCTTCTTTATTCGCTTCCTTTAATTCTTTTCCTCTCTTACCCCCTTGCGCAAGGAGGCGAACACTGCCACACGCCCTCAAGCCTTTACACCCTTGCCTCTCATTACGTCTTCCTTTTTCTCTCATTTGGTTCTTTGTGTACTTGCGTAGCGCACTCGTATTTTGAGCATGCGCGCTTGAAACTATATTCTTTTCTTTTTTTTTACCTTTTACACCTCTTATGGCCTGTGCGCGAAAGACTTCGTAACGCCCCTTCTCTTTACCTTGGCAGCAGAACCGTCCTCTTCACTCTTTCACCGGCCTCCCGTTCTTCCTTCCTTCTTCAGCCTTGGCTCGCTTCTTCGCGGCTTCACGGCGACCCCAAGCCACAGGCAACGGTAGCGCTTTGTAAAATAGATGAACACGACCGCAGTAAATTCGAGGAGGCTCGCCTCGGTACTGACTCTTTAGGATGGTTCGGAACACCCTGAAGGCTCAAGAAAATGCGCATCAAAAAGTAAAAGAGAAGGAGATGGGTGAGGGGAAAACCGGGAGGAGAAGGAGCCGGTCGGGGCGAACTCGAAGATCTGCACTGAAGGCGAAATATCGGCCGAAAGAAGACGGACAAAAGAAGCCGGTGGGTACGTGAGTAAGTTCAGGAGAGCGCAGAGTAGCCGAAAGTGGAAAGCTTTTCCCGGCCGGCGTCTCCATCCCATTATTTAGTTGCCGAGCCCACTGGGCTTGCCGTTCTAATGCAGCGGAAAGCAACCGCAGGCATCCTGCGGACGGTGGATGTATCGGGCCGGATAAGCTAAGGGGCCCGTTTCTTCTCCTCTTTTTCGCCTCTACCCCTTTCTTCTATTATATGGGCTACGCAGCGAATTTGCGCTTGTTTTCTTTTTTGTTAACGTACTAACCAGGGGCTGTTGAAAACTTACTGCAGTGAAAGGTACGTGCAAGAAGGGTCGCGACGACCTGATACTTCTTTGGTTGATGTAAAACCTGAAGCGCTACGCAATCTCTTCGTGATGTGCGAAAGCCAGCGTGAATTCTTTAGAAGCACGCGTGCTACTCAATAAGTGGGAAACGCGACGTGGTGCATAGTTTCTCCTGTCATTCTATTGAAATAGTTATGCGCAGTCGCCATGAAACAAACAGAAGACGTTTAACTCAGAAAGTAAATTAGTAATTTACGTTTGCGAGGAGTCTGGAATAAAATATTAAGCGTGAGTAGAAACTGTTTCATATGTTTGTCTCTGTGGGAACGAAGTTTGTCACCTTCTACATTATTGAGAGATATTAATGCGTGAAGTGTACATATTTAATTATCGGTATGAACCCGAGAACCAAGTCTGGAAAAAAATGCGATCTTGTAATTTGCACCCAGTTTTCTCGTTTAGCTGCTCTGTAATTTTTATTATTAAAGTTACCTCTTCAGTTGCCGCACCACAAGGGGGCTTTAATAAATATCGAGATAGACAAATGGATGTTTTTTTTTTTCATTTTCACCAATTGATTAGTGTTTAAAAGGTCGAAACGCCAGACTAATGAATAATAATAATAATAATAATAATAATAATAATAATAATAATAATAATAATAATAATAATAATAATAATAATAATAATAATAATAATAATAATAATAATAATAATAATAATAATAATAACAATAATAATAACAACAATTATTATTATTATTATCATTATTATTATTATTATTATTATTATTATTATTATTATTATTATTATTATTAGTCCACAGGAAGGGAAAGGTGCAATGTCACACTTGTTTCTGTGGACACCTAAAACGCGTATAGGGAAGGGAGGAAAGTGGAAGAGAAAGTGGAAAGACAGGAATAGGAGCCGTAATGGAGGGCTGCAGAATAATTTCGACCACCTGGGGATCTTTAACGCGCGCTGACATCGCACAGGACACATTACATGATTTTTTTTTTGTTTTTTTGCATGCGAGGAGCAGTTTAAACATCGTGTTTTGTTTTTTTTCTTTTTGTCTTTTTCGCCGAACGTAGGCGTGAAGCGTTCAAAGAAGTAACTGCAACCCAAAAACCACAGATGTTTCCAATCACTGGCAAGCAAGAAGTTTGAAGGCATGCCTGAAACCGAATTTTCACTCTGACAGCACAGCTGACAAAACTCAGGCTCGACAAATTGCCAACGTTAGACTGAAAGAAGGAATCACTCTTCTGCCTGGGTCAAAGCCCTTCTGCAGGACGTGGACTGTCATAGCTACATTGCGTCCTTTAATAAAAAAATTGCCTACGATTACGTTACTGCCTAATGCGAAATTTGAGCTCAGCTCATCAGCTGTTCCACCTTTTTCGATAGATTGAGGCAAAGATTTTGAACAAGAGACGCACAATTACAGACAACTATTTTATTTTTCACACATATTCCTTCAGGAAGCACTCCACTAACAGCTCTTGACTGTCATGAAGGAAGCTTTGTGGTCGGAGAAATGAAAAGAGCAATTAAGTTATCGGCAGGTTACGGGAGGCAACGCGTGGACCCTAAGGAACGTTGCGCGGCGAAGACTAATGCCACAAGCTGCAGATGAAAAGGAAGAACCTTCGCAAGTATCTTAAACTGACTTGAAAACGCTGTAGCCAAAGTTAGCAAGCGTCTCATCGATTTTTAGCACCTGTTTTTACAGAATATAGAGGACGGGATAGATCCGGGCCAGGCCTTCCTCGAAAGCCAAAGGATGATCGGACAAAGATCCGGACTATCAAACTAACTGTATATACGCAAAATACATCAAAATGTGCAACCCCAACCCCGATCTCGATGCAGACATGGGAGGTTCGAGCAGCGATGCATAAATTCCGCACTATGTCCGTCCCAGGAGTAGATGGCATAACAACCAAAACTCTGCGCAACCTCGATGACCATTCTGTCCAAGCCATGACAGACTTGTTCAACAAGCACTGGAAGCACTCGCCCCCCGGAATGGTCACACGCAAGAGTCACCTTCATTCCCAAAGCAGGCAAACTAGACATAACCAACCTCTGACCAATCTCTCTCACATAATGCATGGGCAAACTTTTCGAGCATGCAATCCTTAACAGATTACACAACCACATGTATACTGGCATTCTCTTCCCACACACGAGGGAAGAGAAGGAAGACCCTCTTTAACCAAACCGTATGAACGTGCCTTATTGAGCTCTAGGAGTAACGTGAATGCCAGGGTCCTGGCAGGCTGATTCGGACATAGCCGTCCCATGTGAAACGAGACCGAAGTTGGCAGCTCCTGGTAGCTTGGGGTCGTCTAAAGGTCAAAGATCAATGGAGGTCAGCGCCGGGCCACGCTTATGCCTCAAACTGCAAGCAGTATTGCTTTAGCAATAATAAGCTGGCGACAGCTACAAGCCAAAACATTCCTCCCCCAGATTGGTTGCCCTTGGCACACCCGGGCCGGTACGACCCCACCTGCTCTCTATGTGGCGCATTTAGAGCCACCTTCAATCACATAATGTTTCTATGCGAAGATTTCAAGCCACCACTCCAATGGGGACTCACGGATCAAGAGGGTTGGGAGATCGCGGTGTCCAGCTCGGACCCAGCAGCGCAAAAGATGATGGTTGACTGGGCTGAAGCGGTCGCTGCCAGGCACGGCCTGACCGACACCAGCCGGGACCAGGAACCACCTCAATACTTTTAATGTACCCTGGTTCCCACAATAAACGATTTACCACCACCACCATAACTGGTTCACAGGGATGGAAAGGCGCAGTATCTGTCACACTTGTTTCTGCGGATACCTGAATCGCGCACAGGAATGGTTTGGTTTAGTCTGTGGGGTTTAACGTCCCAAAGCAAATCAAGCTATGAGAGACGCCGTAGTGGAGGGCTCCACAAATTTCGACCACCTGGGGTTCTTTAACGTGCACTGACATCGCACAGCACATGGGCGCCTTGCTTTTCGCCTCCATGGAACAGCTGCCGCCGAGGCCGGGATTCGATCCCGCGTCCTTGGGAACAGTAGTCGAGCGCCGTAACCGCTGCGCCAACCCGACGGGGTCGAAGGGCGCATTATCTGTCACACTTGTTTCTGTGGACACCTGAATCGCGCTGTAGGGGAAGAAAGGGAGGAAGTTGGGAATGAAAGTGGAGCTGATTACGAGGGACAGCGGCGACGCCGAAGGCAACGACGACGCGAAACCCAGGCACGGGCGCCAAAGAGCTGCGCTCTAAAATTAGCAGTGGTTTGGCACGCCACCGCTCCGATGGCGGACGATGACTGTTGCGACCTTTCTCTCTCCCTCTTCTTTTTTTTTCTTCTCTATTTTCTCCTTCTTCCTCACGTAGCAAATGAGGGGGCTCAGTTACAGAGCCAGTAGCAGGCCCGTGCATTTTCTTTAGTCGCAACAACATCAAACAGCACACGAACACCTCTACGTTTCGCCTCCTTCGAAACGCAGCCGCCGGCGGCCGGGATAACCCGCGGTTACTCCAGCACAGATGGGCATCTTTAAACACTGCACCACTGCGGCGGGGCTGGCTCAAAATGCCCCCAAGTATCATTTCTCGTAAAGCAGTGCCTTATGCGTGGCTCATCAATGAGTGACCAGCCAAAAAACTCATTTCAGGTCGTTCCGGATCTTGGAGGAGACAATTCCCGGAGTTATACTTCATTTTTATGTTAGGTTTGTGCTAGGTTTGTGGGGTTTAACGTCCCAAAGCGACTTAGGCTAAGAGAGACGCCGTATTGGAGGACTCCGGAGATTTCGACCACCTGGGGTTCTTTAACGTGCACTGACATCGTACAGCACACGGGCGCCGTGCTTTTCGCCCCCATAAAAAAGCTGCCGCCGAGGCAGGGATTCGATCCCGCGTCCTTGGGAACAGTAGTCGAGCGCCGTAACAACTGCGTCACCCCGGCGCGGGTTAAGTTTTTTGTGTGAAGTATTAATTGAGCTCAGAAATGAATACAGACGCAGCGAAATCGTGCCACAAAAATTTTCAGGCCTGTGGAAAAGTGAGGTAATTGTTTGATTTAATCTTACTACTTAAAAAATTTTGAGTTCAGAATCAGCGTGTTTTTGCGTATTTCTTATCACCGTTGTTTAAAACGTGACAGAAAAAACATGGCTTGAACCAAGGAATAGAGCGAAAGCTTTGTGGTGCAGCGGTAGCCTCTTTAATATCCGCTTTTCGATCGGCGCTTAATAATTTTTATTTTAGTTAGGTTTTATTGCCACCGAACTGTGGACACCTACACCTAACTAGGTCGCGATCATGTTTTCATATTTTTTCTTGCAATTTGTTCATTGGTTTATCAAAAAGGGAAGGCGCAGTATATGCCAGGCTTCAGGGAAGGAAGATGGGAATGGAAGCGGAGAGAAAGAGGTCCCATAGTGGAAGGCTGCGGTGATTCGGCCGCCTCCGGGCCTTTAACGTACGCGGACATCGCACAATCCAGGGCTGCCTCTCAGGTAATAATAATAATAATAATAATAATAATAATAATAATAATAATAATAATAATAATAATAATAATAATAATAATAATAATAATAATAATAATAATAATAATAATAATAATAATAATAATAATAATAATAATAATAATAATAATAATAATCAATCAATCAATCTTTATTTAATGTGCGCAGGAACAACCATGTGGTCTTTGTGCTGCAGCACAAAAAAAAAAAAATGAAAAAGCACAAACATGTTTACACACACAGAGAGAACACAAAAAAAAGAAATAAATAATACATGAAATGAAACTGAGACGAAAAGTATCACGGAAATTAAGCAAACAATGAGTATCATCACTTATATACACAGTGAGAGAATTTTTTAGCACACCAGGAAATAAAGAAAAAAAAAAAGAACGGTAGGTAGAAGAGAAAAAAAAAAAAAAAAAAAACAGATGACTGACATTGATTATAGTAATATAGAAATATACATAAAATAAACAACCATTCCAGGCGCAACAAGTGCATGGTACTTAAAACACAGGCTAGAAATACAGAATAATACAATAAAGAAGTAAAATTGAACAAGGGACAGTAAGATTCGAATATAAAGTTTAAAGTTGAAATATAAGCAAGAAACGGATAAAAAGTAGTTCAAGATACAGACAGCATTGAACAGGAGAAAAAGCAAAAAGTGAAGTAAATACAATTTAAGGCTAGAAAGTGGGAGTTATATGTGATAAAGTACTATTTAGAATACAACGCTACGAACATCCAATGTAAATGAACAGAGCGAGTTTTGGAAGATGTCAAGGTGAGGACAAAAAGAGTTAAATAACCACTGCATCCTGTCCAGAGGGGAGTGGGAATGAAGAGGAGAAACCTGAAATGGTCTGAATTCCCTCATGCTCTTTCGCGGAACGCGCAGTAGGATGTACTCTAAGAGCTGAGGGCACATAATGTGGCCATGAAGGAGTTTGTACAGAAATATGATATCAAGTCTGATACGACGGCAGTGAAGGGAAGGAAGATTCAGTTGGGCGCTCCTGGTGGAGCGAGAGGGGGAAGTTGCGAAAGGAAAGCGATAATGAAATATCC
Source organism: Amblyomma maculatum (assembly GCF_055883805.1). Lineage (NCBI taxonomy): Eukaryota > Metazoa > Arthropoda > Arachnida > Ixodida > Ixodidae > Amblyomma > Amblyomma maculatum. The sequence continues at coordinate 63,913,737 of NC_139349.1, read as the reverse complement.
GTAAAAATTTTTTTTGTACTCTGTCAACCTTGTCCAAGTTCGATTTGCAAGTGCCATTCCAAACAACCGACGCATACTCCAAGACCGGGAGGCATATGGACAGGTACAGTTTTAGGAACGGAAGTGGAGTATGGAACTCTCTCGAAAGTCTGCAAACGAATCCGAGTGTGCGCATAGCCCGCTGAGCAATGCGTTTAGTGTGAGAGGAGAAGCTGAGGGTGCGGTCAAAAAGTACACCAAGGTCATTAATTTCATCAACCCTATCCAACAGCACAGAATTGACAGAATAATGGTAGAGAAAGCTATGTGTTTTACGAGTAAAGGACACAACCCTAGTTTTGGAAGAATTGAGGGTAAGTCGATTCATCGCACACCAATCAGAAAAAGCAGATATGTCCGATTGCAACAACACGCAATCTTGAAAAGAATGTATTACCTTGAATATTTTTATATCATCAGCATAAAGAAGAAACGAGGAGTTCTTTATCGCCGAGGAAACATCATTAATAAAAACGGAGAAGAGAAGCGGGCCTAGTACTGAACCTTGAGGAACTCCACTCGTTGCAGGGTAAACGAAAGAAGTCTGTCCATTGACACTGACAAAGCAGAAGCGATCAAGGAGATAGTTGCGTAGGAGGGCTACGAGAGAGACTTCAACGCCAGAGAGTAGAAGTTTTTCAAGAAGTAGTGAGTGAGTAACAACGTCGAAAGCTTTGCTCATATCACAGTACACAGTGTCAACCTGACCCCTCTGAAGGACTGCTGCAGAGGCATACGTCATAAACGTGACTAGGTTGGTGGAAGTAGAGCGACCCGACATGAAGCCATGTTGATTCGGTACTATGATATGTTTGAGATGGAAGGAAAGTACGCTGTGCAAAGCTAATTCGAAAAGCTTAGAGGTTGCACATAGAAGAGAAATCGGACGATAATTGGAAACATCAGTTTTGTTTCCAGACTTGAAGACAGGAAACACGCGTGCCATTTTCCACACGCGAGGAAAGGCAGCATTTTTTAAACAGTTATTAAATATGGCAGTCAGTACTGGTACGAAGATATAACTGAAGGCTTTTATTATGGCAGCTGGAATGCCATCAGGTCCAGGAGACAAAGATGGTCTCAGACGCTTAAGACTCTCAGTTATCAACTCCTCGTCAAAGAGAATGGAATTAGATAGTGCACCAGATGGGAGGCAAACGGAATCACAATGTGGATGTTTGTAAACGGAGGAAAAATGTTGTGCAAAACTGTCGGCAACATCCCGAATTTCCGAACCCTGAGAGTCAACTAAGCTGATACTTAAATCTGATTTAATGGAACGCTTGCGAACGTAACGCCAGAACTGACTAGGACGATTTGAGGCATACCTCTCTAAAGACTCAAGATAGGAGTCGAAGTCCCGCTTGTATAAGCGTTTGCAAAGAGAACGCACACGGCGAAACTCATCTGCCCAATTGTGAAACCCAGGGCGTTTCGCTTTACGATGGGCCCGTTCCTTGAGCTTTAACGCCGTTATTAGTTCCCTTGAAAACCAGGAAGGGAACTTCCTACGCGTAGGAGTATGCAAAGGTATGTACCGACGCATACCATCAAGAACTATTTCTGTAAAGCGACTGACTTGTCCATCTGAATCATTAATGTCCTTTAAAAGGGACCAGTCGACGGAAGAGAAGAAATTGAAAAGACCGACATAATCACCACGTGCATACGCGAAACGGGGCGAATTCCCCACCCGATCTGAGTTAGTAGAAGGTGAGGCAGAGACAGCAGTAGTAACTAGAAGCGGAGGGTGAAATTTGTCACAGCGAGTCAGCGGTATGTCCGAACTCGAGACTCGAACACTTTCAAAATTCGATAGACAGATGTCAAGAATATTACCGCAACAGTTTTCAATGAAATTGTGTTGCTGCAAAGAGTTAAAGGCTATGAAATCAAGTAGAGCGTTACACTTACTTAATATGTAATAATTGTTGTGAGAAGAAATAAGTGAGTTCCAGTTGATACCAGGAGTATTAAAATCACCTAAAATAAGAAGTTTGTGTTTGCTATGACAGGTTATAACATGTTCGATTGAGAGCAGAACATCATCATAGGCTGAAGGAGGTAGATTCGGAGGAATGTAGAAAGCTGCAAGTAAAAGTTTTTCATGTCGATTTAAAGTGAGCTCGAGCCACACACATTCTTCAACAGTTTCCAGATCGGAACGTCGAACACACTTCACAAAACTGTCAATAGCAATGAGCACTCCACCTCCTCTTGATTTGGGACCTGTTTCAGGGCGGTCGCTACGAAAAACAGAGTAATTATTTGGAAAGAAATCATTGGAAGGAATATCACTTGACAGCCAGGTTTCGGTAACCACAACAGCGGTATAACAAGAGGACAAGACGCTAGAAAAAAATTCTGATCCCTTAGTCCGAAGACCTCGGGCGTTTTGATAATAGATATCCAAATTAGGGGCCACTGCAATTTTGCGTCAGTTCAGAGGGATGAAGCATATCGTTGTAAAGCTTCCCACGAAAGTCCTTGTATATGCAACCCATCGGCCACATCGAAGGCTCAACAAGCTTACTGTAGGATTCTTCATCAACTTCAATATGGAAGGACGAGTAGGAGTCGTACCTTGTTTTCAGCTGCCGGCAGGAAATGGGAGTAATATTCACTGATTTTAGATGGTTGGTAAGGTCTACCGATGTAGTATCGGGACTGAGTTTAGAGACGAAAATAGTCTTCGGACGCTTCTTTTGGTAAATGGCAACGTTCAGGACAGATGAGCTCGATGCGCCAGTAATGGCTCGACTTCGGTGCTTCTTCATCTCACTGGGTAAGTCAACCGCACGGCGAGGAGCAGAGGCAGAAGATGAACAGGGAATATCTCCAGGAGTCATCCCTCGATGAAGAGCGGCGGAGTAGTCCACAGATGGCTGCTCCTCACGGGTAGGATTGCCCACAGAGACAACGAGAGGACGCTCGACGAGAGGACGCTCACACTGCGAAGCAGCGCACCGCACAAGCTCCTGGCGTAGGCCGCGAACATCGGCACGTAAAGAGGCGATAACCTCGGCTTGTTGTACGAAAGCCCGCGAGTTCTCTACACGAAGGCGCTCGTTCTCTTCCCGTAGCTGGGCAACCTCATCGCTCAGAAAAGAGATTCCCTCAAGCGCGTCGAGGAGGAGAGCCCGTAGCGAGGCAAACTCACCGCCATGTTCGCCGGTCGCGGCTGAAGGGGGAAAACCGGTCGGGTGGCTGGGCAGGAGCGGGGCACCAGGGACTCTAGCACCACCGTCGCTAAGACTAACACCGTCAGACGACGACGACGCACACAAATTACACAAGAATGGCCGAGAGCCGGACTTCAGAAGTTGCAGCTCGTCATCCGCCCAGGTGACGCACTTCGTGTGAACACGTTTCGCACAGTCGGCACATCGTAAAAACTGCTGCTTGCCAAAAAACGGGCGGGAGCACAGCGCACATGCGTCCTTACTGGGCGCCATCTTGGGAAAAAAAAGATAATAATAATAATAATAATAATAATAATAATAATAATAAATTGTTTCACAGGAAAGGAAAGGCGCAGTATGTCACACTTGTTCGGCGGACACATGAACCGCGCGTAAGGGAAGTAAGGAAGATGGGAGTGAAAATGGAAAAAGAGAAGAAAAGAGCCGTAGTGGAGGGCTACGAAGCAATTTCGACCACGTAGGGACCTTTGACGTGCACTGACATCGTCACATCACCCAAAGCAGCCCTGCCATTCTCGCGATGACTACGAATTTATTGGCTTCCGTCAGGTATTCAGGGGTATTATAGTTGGCATGGCCTGTCCCTTCATTGTAATCATATCGATGTAGTCAGCAGCTTTTACCGGCATCGCGGGCTGAATTAGACGTCTCGGAGGCGTCGTAAGAATTTCGGGAGACGCTACAGCTCTGATGTAAGGGTATGACGTGACAGCACTAATGAGCCCCTTCAGTAGCCTCCGATCCTGACTTCGCGGAGACGGACACAATCATTTTATTTACCCGACTACTCCCTCAGTCAAGAAAAACGAAAGTGCGTCCGTGTACTTAGGAGAGCATGTCTGAACCTCGAGCCAAAGGTCATGGGTTAATTTGCAATCTCACACCAATTGTATTTTCAGTGCTATCAATAAACATCGCATTCTTACTTGTCAATATCGTTATTCAGTCACGTTGCTGCCTTACCCCTACAATGTATCTGATACTTTGCTCACTTTTCATTCCGTAAGACGTCACAACCCTTTCGACCGATCCTGAGTTTCTGGATACGTCGCCAATAACACTGGGTTCTCGGCTGAACACAACACTTAACGTGTGAATATGCTACTCAGCGTTCAGAGAGATATGTCACAAAGTGGCAGAAGGGACGTCTTGTCCGTAAACTCTCTGTATACCTCGTTAATTGCTCTAAGGCAAAATTTGTTCCCGGGGACATGCTGAGAAAATTGTACGAAACGAAAGGAAACTCTGCTGCAGTTCATAGCCCCCACAATGCTTTCGTGGTTTGTAATATTAGCAGTTATGAAAATTATTGCGTATGATACAAAGGCTGACACCTCATATCTGACAATGTTAAACGGCGGATCGTAACTTCCAGAAAATGTGGCGGTTTGTTTCGGATTGAGAACGTACAGTGCATACGTATAACGAGGTGTTTACAAATACTGCTTTGGAGGCTGAGAGCTTAGTGCCGTAAGCCCAACCAGCTCCTTCTAACTCCATGCTGCTCTACCTCTTGTTCATCTTGGCTATAAAGACGTCGCAATATTGCCGTAGCTAGAAATTCATGTTGAAAGCAATGATGATGACGGCATCTGCCTGGTGCCGCATCTAGTGCCGACAAGAGGCCGCCCCTGTGCTGGATCGCCGAGAGTTCGTTGTTCGCAGTAAAGTCCACCATAGCTGTTAGACACCTCATTCCCAATTCAGGACTTATTTTTGTCGTCCCAAATTTTCTGTCAACACAACGGGCGAGAAATTTATATCTCTGCTTAAGTTGAAAAAGCTATTCCACTGAAGATTTTGGTAGTGCGCTGCTCAGGCCTACTTCTGTTTAGCCTCAGTCTTATTGCTCACGTGCACAATAGGTCTTTTTCTTTTTTTTTTTTTGTAAACACGTCATAGTGAATAACCTTACCGGACAGCGGACTCCGTGCATAGTAGAGGGAAGAACACAATATCATGTTCAACCTCCGCCCCCTCCCGTTCTACCCAAAGTAACAAAAAAAGTAAACAGGTTGCACCAGGGGTCGCCACAAGGTATACAAGATTTAGAATAAAATCGTCGACTATTTTCCTCGCACAGCAATATTTATGAATTGAGATTTTCTCCGACGGTGTAACCATCTGGTGAAGAAACATAAACTAGTATTTCGCACATAGTTTCTGCGCGTTACCTATCCATTTTCGCTTAAGGTCGCCATCAATTCACGCATGCCCATGCCCTGCACCTACGCAAGCGCGCACACACACCGGCTAACTACAAGGCAGTTTTCACTAGCGGAAGTGTAAAATAAGAAACCATGTTTTCGTGGAATAGCGACGGTTTCAGTGAAACATCTAATGATAGCAGAAAAACTGAATAGGGACGCTTATCGCAGCATACAGTCGTAACGCTGCTGTCAAGGAAACCAGCTCGCCTTTTGATTTGTACTTTGATGTAAACTGTTTCGCAGTGCTAGTACGACTCGATGGTTGGCAGTTCGACGTAAACTGATCTAGCAATGCTGTCATGACCCGTTGATTTGCACGTATAGAGATACCGTACGCGTATGACTCATTTAGATAGCCTAAATGAGTGAATAGCGCTGAAGAAATTTCATGAAGACGACGATGTTCGTGCAGTGCACAGTGCGAGAGTGTGTTGCAGTTTTACACGAGGCGTCATGGACTGTGAGAATTATTTCGTCTCTGCACTGTTTGGGCGCGACGATGAAGACAGCAATGTTTGCTGCCGTGCCGAAAGATGAAAAATATGCGGCACACGTAACGTTTGTGGCGCCATCGGCGGAACACATAAGGTGCAAAGAGTTTGAACAACGCGAAACTCTCAGATTAACGCCGCAGAACTAACCCTTTGAAACATCAGGTAGAAATAACAGGCGACCCGAAGAAAATTCAATAGATTAGAAAAAAAAAACTGCATTCATAATCAAAAGTAAAAACGCAAACAATTAAGATATGCACTCACAGGAACGTTGCAATGTCGTTTCTAGATGTCAGATTATTGCCAAGAAGAGGTGATGAGAAAAAGGAAGATGTGCCCAGCTCATCCGGATTAGAGGCGTATCCTGTAACGACAGGCCAAACAGATCACTTGGCTGAACCGTATCGAGCGATATTGCACATAGATGTAGCTATTTAAAATATAGTTGCTGCAGGAACTAAGAAGAAACACGCACGCACGTACACAAACACGGACACACACAAGGAAATTAACTCTGTTTTTATCTTTAAAAGAGAACAAAAGACGACATTGAGTTGATGAAGGAGCATTGTGGGAGATAGGGACTATGAAACAAATAAACGAAACGTGACATATGTAGAGAATAAAAATGCGGCACGTGCGGATATTTGTCGAAAAATTTTGAAGTTGCAGTTGCTTTTTTATACGTTCTAGGGCTCGACGTTATATGTAGGCGTAAGAGAAAAAAATCCAGGCAAAAATCCTCCAGGCATCGCGACAGATAATAAACGGGGAGAGCTACGCCAGATCTCAAGAAAAGAAATCTACAAGGCTATTTGGGTCTAAACCGACGCAACAGCAGCAAGGCGAAGAGCGGCGAGTAATCAACATTGGCGAAGCGTCGAAGCGGAACCCGGGGCCATTGCGACCGTCCTCCATGATCCTGGTTCTTTGTAAAATCATCGACCTATCTCGAAAGCTCGCACAGCCCGGTTTCCACGCTATCGTAGAAAGGCTTCGGGCGGGGCCATTTTCTCGCCCGTTACTCACTTGTGTGGAGGAAACAAAGAAGGAAGTTAAATGAGACGTGACGGCGAGAGGCCGAACTTAAACGCGGAGCGTTAACGGCGGTCATTGGTCCTTCCCGTCTTTTCCCCTGTCCTCGTAGCGTCTCCTTCTAACATCCGACAATTTTAGCCGCCTTTAACGACACGCCATGTCGTTAAGCGAACTAAAGGGTGTTCGATGTACGGCATCCATCAAGCCAGAACCGGAAATGAGCCACAACTACGGCATTCGAATGTACAGTAATATGACGCTTCTGAGTATAATTTCTAAGAATAAGGTTCACATGTTTGCCTCTATTCTGAGAGCCGCATTGTTCGCATTAGAGTTTTCAGTCGAATATTTTTTTAAATATCTTCTTTCAAAGGCGATGTTCAAATCTGCCCCCCCCCCCCCCCCCCCCTCTCTTAATTGTTTGTTGTTCCAGCCAGGCGCTCTTGCTTTTATTTGCCCCTTTCTCTTCGCGCCTCCCATTTTGATTTCTGTGTTCCAGCTCATGCATTGTTGTTCGTTTCTCAGTAGTCTCTGCGTGCTTTTCGTGACTTCTAGAGAGGCAACCGTCTGTCATCCGTTGTTAGCAGCACAGAAAGTGTTTAGTACGCTGAAACTACCTCGTCCAAACAAACGCATGCTACGCTAGCGTAGAGAGCAAACCCGCACCTAAAAACAAATATACACAAAACTGGATAAAAACCGGTCGTTTAAAGGAGAAACACCCACTGCCGTGAGCAAAAATGAGGGGAAGCCGTTCGCTCGCCTGCTGCCGGCAGTTAGTTAAGCGCAGGGGGCTCAGAAGTTGCTCGCAACGTTAATGTCACCGCCACGAGTTCCGGCCGAAATGAGCCTCCCGACGACGCTCCCACGGGGCGCCCTCTGCTGCAAAAGAGGAGCGTGTTTATGCGTGCTCGCTGAATCTGTCTCGGGGGCGGCTAACAGCAAGCGTCGCTGAAAAGCTCACAGCCGCCGAGGTGAGGAAACAAAAAGAGTCCGGAGAGCACCAGAAGCAACGATGTACAAAGCGTGTCATAAGAGAGCAAGAACGAACTTGTAAAAAAAATAAAAAAATAAACAAAACGAACATCAAGAAGGAGTGTGGGAGGGAGGGAAGTAGCGGATACGGTGTGAATTAGAAGGAAAAGAAAGGTTTGGGACATTTACAGGGTGCTAAAAGCGGCCCGACCCGCCCGGTGCTTTTGTAAACAAGCCGGGGCAACCTTAAGCTCAAGTAAATGTGCGCGTGGAAATAACGATGCAAACGCGCTGCTGCATGCCGGTTCTTCTCTTCCGTGTTATGAACCGGCTAATTACGAAAACGTGGGTTGTAGAATTTTGCGACGTTGACAGCTTCAGTGAAGAGGTGAGGAAAAGAAGCGGAGGCTCATCGTTGGAGCTGCTGAAGAGGCAATGCTGAAAGAAATAAGTGGGGATGAAAGTACGGTGGTGACCGGCACCGAGTATATGTTGCAGTTTGGAAGGTAAAAAGTGCTCGTGATCTGCACTGTCCACTGACTTCAGATAAACAACTTTCTACAACGTCGTTCCTTTTTATTTTTTCGTGAGCCCCTGGAATATAAATGAGCAGAACAGCGAGCATAGTAGCTGCTTTATGGCACTGCCGTTAATTACATGGCTGACCAACGTTTGCAGTTTTTGTAATTGATCCCTCTTATTATAGTTGAAGAGTATTTTTGTGTCTGCTCCGGGAAATTGTCCCCTTGAAACAGAGCAGAACCTATTTTCTTCAAAAATGATAGCTTCAGTCTGAGCATTTGTGCCATATGGGGAAAGTCTTCTTGTTCTAGCCTTGAACTGGATGAAGGCATTGCCGATTGTTACTGCTCTACTATTTTTATATACGTATAGGAGGTGATGAATGGCAGATAGAAGTATTTAACAGCAGTATTTTACCTAGACTCGCTTCTGAGGCATAAACGAGGTGGATACTGAAAAGGGGTTCACATAAATTGAGGCCACCGCAGCAAGCACGGGAAAGCAAGATGTAGGTGCAACGTAAGATACAGAAATTGCGAAAAGTGGGTGAGGGATCAAATGTGAGTTAAAGACATTGCAGTAAAAATTAACAACAAATCTGCATGGGCAGGCAGACAATTCAGTGTCTCTAAGACTGACTGGATTTTCAAGTGAGGTATACGCGAAGCAGGTGGCGGCAGAAAGTTAGATGTGCGGATGGCATAGGAAATTTGCGGAGTTCAAGTGGACGCAGCTGGCACAAGATAGGAATAATGGACATCCTATTCCTTTATTATGAGGGAAGGGAGTGATGTTTCTCTACAATCCCCGCCCAGTTTTGCGGCAGTTTTATGATGGTGTAGCTTGGTTTGGTTTGTGGGGTTTAACGTCCCAAAGCCACTCAGGCTATGAGAGACGCCGTAGTGGAGGGCTCCAGAAATTTCGACCACCTGGGGTTCTTTAACGTGCACTAACATCGTGCAGCACACGGGCGCCTTACTTTTCGCCTCCATCGAAAAGCGGCCGCCGCGGCCTGGATTTGATCCCGCATCCTTGGAAACAGTAGTCGAGCGCCGTAACCACTGCGCCCCGGCGGGGTGGCAGTTTTATTAGGTGAATAGACGCTTATATATGCAGTGAACTATCCCAAAGCTGTTTGTGAACATAAAAAAAAAATGATGTTTGCAACGCACTACCAATTCGAGTAAAGGCATGCAGGTGCGTCAATTTAATACGCTAGGGTGGCATAGTATGGATTTTTTGGCGACTGCCGGGGCACTGAAAATGTACGTTTCATCTGGGCAGACACAAAAACCATTAGCCTCGCTGCCGGCACTGCTTTGGCGGTACATATAGCGGCAAACGAGGACACTGGCGGGATGCTGCTCTTCAAAGAATCGCGCTATAGATTATATGCACAGTAGTAATGCATGCAGGCTCTCTACAATAAGCTTTAGACAAGTTCACTTACTTTCGATGGACAGATAACCTCTTTGCCGCTACAACTTTTAAACGCACGGGGTTAATAAACTGCTGATTTCCTTCCTTCGTGTGCTACCTTCAGCAGTGATTCAAAATGGCAGCATATAGCTTTCAAGACTTATTGGATGAGAAAAAGAAGCCACACAACCAGCGGCAGCAGTTGCCACTTTGCAGTGCACTATTTCACAGCTTGGCTTAAGTATATCTCGGGAGGTAATTCATACGTAACAAAGCTTGAAATTAGGTCTAAGTTCGTCTTTACCCTGTATTAGACTGAGAAATAATTTCTTATTCCCGAAGACTGATGAACGCTACACTTACACACGTCCCACATTGGGCGTAACCGGTAATGTTTCGTTATTTCTGTGGTGCATTGATTGCTGTATGAAACGATGACGATGTTTTCAGAGAGCGGCGAAATACATCGGTTCTTACGGAAAAACTTAGCAGGGTGGCGACTGGCGGAACCATTCAAGGATTTTGCATCATCTCATAGCCGGCTAGTTGTACCCTGTCCCGTTAGGCCGATAATACGAAATTTATGACAACGGTATTTTATTTAGCTACATGCTTCGTCAATTTCGCATATCATTTCTTGTGTTTCTTCTTGGATCAAATATTCTTCATAGAACTCAACACACATGCTACTCAACGGTTCTGGCTCTGGCATGAAAACGTTCACTCCCTTCCTTCTCCCATTTCTCTATATGCTTTGTGAAATGTTGTTAATGCATGCCATGCTTGACACAGCTCAATTACTTCATAGTTTGTCTTGTGACGTGTACTGCCTTGCCTCATTTCTGTTCCGAAATTCGTGAAGCAGCCATTGTGAAACCTGAGATGTGAACCACGTTTTGTAGCCTGCACGCTACTCGAAAATAACGTGCTGTATACTAACAAACCTGAACAAACCTAGGAACTAAATCCGGCCTGAACCACATTAGAGTGAAGTTTTTTGGAGCCATTTTCATTTTTTCTTTCCCTTCTCTTGCTGCCCTTGATGACCAACGGGAAGGTGGGTGAGGCAGAGAGCGATTTTTGCTTTGAGCTCCTTGTTACCAGCGTGGGTGGCTGACTGAAAATGTTAGCGTAAACGATAAACTGAGAAAGATTTATTATTGAGAAGTCGTCCAAACTTCGTCTGCGAGCAACCATTGCCATTCCTGTTTGTTGACTTTGTATATTATTAAGCAACTGTACGAATGGAAAAGCCCTTTTGCATGATGCCTGCCAGTTTATTATTACTTTTTTTTTTTTTTTTGCCGCGAGAGGATGCCACTTGGCTCTGAGTGCAGTCAAGAGATATCCGCTGTAAGATAGACATAGAGGCGCGAGTCTTAAATGGCTATAGACACTAAATTTTGTTTACCTGTTTTTTTTTTTGTGCTAATGATGAATATTAGATAACAAGACATGACCTACCTACATAGCATTCGCCTACTAGCGCGAAATAATTTATAACTCATTTTCCTATCGAGCTTCTTCGCTTTTGGTTTGACCCCCATAGCCAGAAGATGGCTATGACGTCAAAGTTGCCTATGAGTCACGTAAAAAAAATGCGATACAATCGCTCCTTCCTCGTTTAATTCACCCCAATGCAAAAGGCAACCTACCTCAGCAGTCAGAATCTGAGCAATAACGAATAAAGAAGCAGTGATTAATCGCAGTTTTTTCATATGGAACATTAATGTCATAGCATCGCTCAGCTGTTTTTCTAGCCATGGCTCGTTCATTGAAACCAAAAGAAGAGGAAAGAAGAATTTCGATTATAAATGTTTTAGCACTCGTAAGCGAATACCACGTGGCCATCCAGCTACAGTAATATGCTAAGCATCATTAAAAGCAATAAAACGCCGCATGAAAAATTACGTCTCTTATACTCCTTTAAACGAGTGCGCGATGTCTATCTCGCAAGTAGGAGTGCCACAGAAGGGGCAGCACTCGCCGAATGAAGGCATAAAACTGGCCCGGCCCCAACCAGATATCGAAGTCAGGGCGACACGGAGGCATGATCGTCAAAAAGCAAGGTGTTTTCTCAGCGCACCAGGCCCCTGAGGTCTCGTTGTTATGCGGTGGGAGAAATGCTAGCATGATGCGCGAAGGGTTCCTTTTCTTTCTAGAAGATCTGCCCACGGAGAATGGGGGGCCAATTGAAGGGGACGAAAAGCTGTTGAGTGGAGACTTGCTTCTTTTACCAAGGCTTGCATGGGATGTGTGTTTCGACGGATACATTTTACACGTATTATGACGGAGAAGCTATCAAGTATGTCCTCAGACCTTATGCCAAAACGTAGGAGTTTGCAACGTGCCGAAGACTGTGGATGGAGCTTCAGGATTCAGATTATGTGATTATAAATTCAAGAGAACAAAAAAAAAAGGTCTGAACATGCATAATATATCTCAAATAGGCAGCAACATCGCTTGTGTCTACTGGCAGGCTTGTGGCTTGAAAAGCGGTAATTATACTTCTTGCATATTTGCTTCTCTTAGTGGCCGATATGGTAGTTTGCAAGCAATACCACCGGAGGTGCTAAATCAGAACTCAAGTTTTGTGTGTTACTAATCCTTGAAAATACCTTGAAGCTTAACAAAGCAACCCCGAGTTTTAAATAAACCAAGGCATGTTATGATATACCATGACTAACCAACTGTCATTATGACTGGCCAGAACGCTTGACCTTTGAGCATAGCCATCACTTTGGCTTTTGACTTTGACTATGGTCCTGATCCTGACCTTTGAATCCTGGTTGTAATATTCGACAGCGTTTGACTATGAATCTTTCGCACGTCTTACTCGGTTTAGCTACGTTAAACCGCTATCATTTATTTAGGCTCCGAGAGTGCAACGAAACATTGATTATTCAGTGCCACCTTTTTATTTGTTCCATCGTAACCTCGGCGGTGATGCAGGCATTGCGAAATCAGGGGGTAGACGAGCCGTACGTGAAAGTGCTGGAAGATATATATAGTGGCTGCACAGCAACCATAGTTCTGCATAAAGAAAGTAACAAAATTCCCATAAAGAAAGGTGTTAGGCAAGGAGACACAATCTCCCCAGTACTATTCACAGCTTGTTTAGAGGAAGTATTCAGAGACTTGGAATGGGAGCAGTTAGGAATAAGGGTAGATGGAGAATACCTCAGTAATCTGCGATTTGCTGATGACATTGCCTTGCTAAGCAACTCGGGGGATGAACTACAAATAATGATTGATGACCTAGACAGAAAAAGTAGAAAGGTAGGCTTGAAAATCAATATGCAGAAGACTAAGGTAATGTTCAACAGCCTCGGGAAGGAACAGCAGTTTACATTAGGTAGCGAAATACTGGAAGTAGTAGGCGAATATGTCTACTTAGGACAGGTAGTAACCGCAGATCCGGACCATGAAAAGGAAATAACAAGAAGAATAAGATTGGGATGGAGCGCATTTGGCAAGCACTCGCAGATTATGACTAGCAGCTTACCGGTATCGCTCAAGAGAAAAGTATACAACAGTTGCATCTTGCCTGTACTCACCTATGGGGCTGAAACGTGGAGGCTAACCAAGAGAGTTCTACTTAAGTTGAGGACAACCCAGAGGGCTATGGAACGAAAAATGGTAGGGGTAACATTAAGAAATAGAAAGCGTGCAGAGTGGGTCAGAGAAATAACTCAAGTTACCGACATTCTAGTGGAAATTAAGAAGAAGAAATGGACATGGGCAGGACATGTAGTGCGAAGAGAGGATAACCGATGGTCGCTGAGGGTAACAAACTGGATTCCAAGGGAAGGAAAGCGTAGCAGGGGGCGGCAGAAAGTTAGGTGGGCGGATGAGATTAAGAAGTTCGCAGGGGTCAAGTGGATGCAGCTAGCACAGAACCGGGTTAAGTGGAGAAATATGGGAGAGGCCTTCGCCCTGCAGTGGGTATAATCAGGCTGATGATGATGATGATGATGATGAACCAAGCCCTGTTTTCACCTACACATTGCGCACCATGTACCGACATATTTAAAACTCTTTAAATATCTGCCTGGGTTACAGTCTACATAGTGAGGTATATCGTGCCACTTCTGTTTTCCATCAGCTGCAGGTTAGCTGTCGAAAGCGAAGCAGGTGAAAGGGCGAAAAGACAATATTCATGGTGTTCCACGGATTAATTCTAAATCTGTTGGCTTAATACATTACCTTAAGATGCAGTCTAGTTACCGATGTAAATCTTACCAGTTAAACACAGAGCCTAAAGTGAATGCTTTTAGGCAATAGCCGCACAAAGCAATTACTAAAAGTGTGTGCTATAATGTCAGATGCCGCTACACTTCGTCACATGTTGACAGAAATGTTACAGAACTTAATGCTTTCGTTTCCCTTTTTCAATTTCATTTGTTTTGAAGTGTGTAAGCAGGAGTTACGCAGACAACAAATTGCAGAAAGGCTGCGTCATTTTGGTTAATTATCAGGATAAGATTATTAACACAGTGTTTTCTTTGAGAAGATTTGTTGTCATGCATCACTCTTTTCCGTCTCCACCATGAAATATATTCTTGATGTATTTCACTTTTTTCTTTTAATAATGCAGACTAAGCTTAACGAAAACGTGATAGCTTAGACGTATACCGACTTATCAGACGCCTCCTACGCACGCGCATTAGCCTAGGGGTGAAAGGTGTGGCTACTGTGCCTGCGTCCGGTAAGCCGGTATACATCTTCGCTACTACGCTTACGTTAAGCTAAGACTCTAATATGATGTGTTTTCCACAAACGCGCTATCTCATATTCTGTTTGATATACTCTATCATCTGGATATAGTTTTATCTATAGTAAATTGCAGGTTTTTAAATGACTCTTCATGATACCAAAACTGACTTTTTTGTTCGATTCGATATTTCGACCCACTAACAATAGATAAAATATACACACGAACATCTATGGCTACATAAAGAAACTGGGGATACGGTGGCGGCAGTATAGTTACATTCGTAATGCAGCCCATTTTGTTACCACCAACTTACCCATCACGTTCTAGAGAGGAACGCAACACGGCAGGTTTATTCCCGAGTATTGCCGTCACTGCCTTCATATTCAATGTCCTGCGTAGTGTCCAGCTCCTACTTGCAAAATTTGAAGGCCCCGACTTCTAGGAACGGGTCCGCAAGGCATGGCCTCAGCCGCGAGTGACAAATCCACAATTTATATAAAAACATTCGTTTATTCCGGGTCAACGAAAAGCACTTTACAACAATAAAACATCGGACCCCGTTGCGAGTCAAAGCATGCGGTGGTGGCTCGCGACAGCGCTATGCCGCAATTGAAAATAAATGAAGTCAGTGCTCTTACGCCACATAACAAAAAAGGCAGTGGTGTGAATAGGTCGATGCAAAACGGCAAAAAGGGTCCGAGCGGTACAAGAGACATTTATTTTCAAGTGATACGGACTCACGTAAAATGCCTAACCCATGAAACACCGTTTTCGTCATTATGGGCTTTGCTCCACCTTATGATTAAATCAAAATGCCTCGCTCCGCTCGCCTACCCCGCTCCGCTCGCTTACCGCGCGCGACCAAGCCTCAGCGGAGCTCCCGCCAGAATCACCGCGGTCCTTCAGTTTCGCCGCTCTTAACAAGAAACTGCCGCGTCCTGCGCATTCACGCGCCACGAACTCCATTGTTCGGCCCTCAGGGACCTCTTCTTCTGGACTGAACATAGAAAGTTTTCAGATGACATCTGCTCCATTGATCAGGAAAAGGCGTTCGATGTCGTTAGCCATCCATACTCGTTACATGTCTTGGAGGACGTTGATTTCCAGCGCATGGTCAGAACTCAATATTCCAGACCAGTTTCTGCTGTTATTGTGTTCGGTCGTACATCTGAGATTTTAGAGGTCGGACGTGCAGTCCGGCAGGGATTCCCCTTATCTCCTGCCCTCTACGTGCTCGCGTTCCAACCACTTCCACATCGGTTCTCCCAGAAAAGTAGAATCGCTTGATTTCTCTTGCCACCAGGTTCTCCGACAGCTCCAATCTTTGTTTATGCAAAGGACCTGACTATTGTCTTCCCGGATGAGGCTTCTGTCTCATCCGTTCTAGACGTCATGCAGTTGTATTGTAGAACAAGTAAGGCAAAGGTTAATAGGTTGTAGAGTGCCACCTTCTATTTTGGTTGTGCGCCATCCAGTCCTCAGCCTTCATACGGTCCCCTTGTGAAGGCTGAAGTCCACCTCCTTGTTTTTTTATTCCAATTCGAAAGGACTTTCAGGTAGAAATTGACCTGTGGCTCAAAGAGAAAGTCGAATCTCGAGTGAGGGATTATGAAAGGTTATTGGGCCCATGCACAGCTTTGGTCGTTACCACGCAGTCCCTCCTGCACTCGGTGCTGACCCACGTCGCCGGCGTAACAACTTTGTCGGCTCGATTGAAGCTCTACCTGGAGCATATCTTTTTCGTTTCTAGTGTAGTGGAGCTCCGGGCAAGTTCAAAAGGCCCCGTGGTGAATCTCTTTAGGTATAGAGGAGGCCTTGGCAGCCCCGAACTGAATATTGTAGCCACAGTCTTGCACATCAGGTGAAACCAAGTGGCACTGCACCTCGGACACACCTTTCACTCAATGTCTGACCGTATTTTCTGAGCACTCCACTCCACTTCTTCGCCCAGAACACGTACTCTTACTGCGTGCCATGATCGGGCTCTCCATCGCCAGTTTACGCCCAGGCAGCCACCTGCTTTGAGCACCTCTGTAAAGTTGAGGCGGCAATTGATGTGGTTTCGGTTCCCCTCAAGAAATTGGTTAAGCTTCCTACTCCAAATGTTCCTCGTCACCGCTGCCAGTATCATCTTGTTAATAATGGGAGATTTTGGAAGCAAGCAGAGCGTCCTTCATGTATCGCTTAGCCAGGGACGTCCTCCCATTTAAGGCTCCGGCGTTTACACTGGGCTGCTTGCGACCAACTTGCCCGTTCCGTGACGGCAGAGAGGCCACTTTGCCCATGTTTTAGCTTTAGCTTTAGATTTATCTGGCAGGAAGCAACACAAATAAGTCCAAATGGTGGCGTAAGGCTAAAGGCTCGAAAACCTGACGAGTCCTTAGCCCCTAGGTGTAGCCTGCAGCAGCAGAAATACATTTTCTTCAGTTCAAACACTTACGCGGTTACAAAAACACAAAGATATTTCTGCGCTTTTAAAATACAACACAATCGCAAATTATTGTTCCTGAAGCGCTTCTCCGTCATGTAGCTGACCTCTTCCAGCATCCGGGTATACCGTACCAAACTGTAGGATAGCTGAATCCGTTGCCAGAAGCTGTTAACCCGGTCGTCCTCCTGCTGGTGGAGTGCACGTACCAAGTTTGGCTGGCGAGCTGTGCGGTCGCATACTGCGGCAGAGTTCCGAGCCTCCATGAAGTAACTGCACCTGTTGGTTGCTTGTCAATCGTCGCTTGTTGTGTACTTGTCAATCGCCGCGTGTGTTTTCTTCTTTCTTCGTCCAAGTGTTAGCGCTAACTTCATCGTTATTAAGTAACAGCAAAAATACGAAAATAGGTCTGGTCCCACCTGCAGCAGCAGCGTTGCACTCGCAGCAAGCGGAGGATCTTGGAACTTTAGTATCGGTTGTCTGCAATTTTTTTCGGCTACGAGTGGAACTCGTTCTGTCTTGATTTGATTCTATCGCAGGGGATCGTCCTTAGTGAGATCTGTTGTGGTCATAAAGGTCCAACGCCTTGCTGGATTACTGCCACGATGGCGCGCCAGATCGTTTTCGCATTTCTTGCAGCCCACTAATGTGGTGACATCGCGCGGCGGCTCCCGTCCGGGTAGGGCCCACATCTCAACATCTCAAACATCAAAGCTCCCCCAGCTCCCCACTGACCCTGTGGGAGGTGGGGTCGAAGATTGAACGGATAATGATAGGTCGATGAGATATGTGTTACTCCGGGGAATGACATTTTCAGGTGTCAAGTCACCTTGCCATCAGACAATAACAACTTCGGATATGTGCATTTGCGCTGCCTCCGCGTGTCCGTGTGCACCAAGACAGAGGGAGAACAGTGCGCATGTGGCGCCTCTTTCTCCATCTGTGATGCTCCTCACAAAATCCCTGAACACAACGAAGGCCTTATTAGCAGCTCCACTCCCATAATTCTACGTCACTGCTGTAGCGCGTACGTAGCAGTACATACGTCAATGCTGCATCGGCGCCTGTGTCATAACTACACCTATGTCTACGTCACCGCTGCAGCACCGGCTTAGTGACAAAGCTGTCGCTAAAAGTGGCCCAATAGCTGCAGCTTATAGCTGTAAATATTAGTGGCTCAAACAGAATTTTAGAACTGAGTACACCAACGTTGTCTTGCTGATGCGCAGCTGGCCTATTCGATTAATCACCGTGCACGAATTGAAATAAGTTCTTTTCTAAAAGGATGACAATTAGGAAGAAACAACTAATTATTATAAACTTGTATTCAAAGGACCAGAAGATCAAGTCGTGCTTGTACAATGGACGATACTTTCTAAAAAATAGCTATACATATAAAGCTGAGATTGCGTGGAGATTAACATTTACCTCAATAAAAACGGAGACCCAGCTCTCTAAAGCCTAGACTATTTTAATATGCCGCAGCGGGTGCAGTTCCAGGGCACCGCATTTAATAAGCATAGTTTTTGCTCGTTTAGTGGAAAGAGATTGAAACGACTAATTAATTTGTCAAATTCCTCACATTTTCCTTTCAGTAAGGCGTAATCTGGGCGTACAGCTTAACATCAAACAAAAACGCCGACCCACGTTCTCTGTGTAAAATATTCAGAAAAAAGTGGACTGGAGCAATTAAGAGGAGGAATGAAGAGCTTCAACGAGTTCTGCATAATTTAGGGACCGGGTAGCGACTTCCATGGCGGGCTTTCTGGAAGCAGAAAAATACAAAGGGGCCAGGGATGGGGAACGAATGGAAAGTTTCTGCGTGAACATGTCAGAAGAGTGCCGATGGGAAAGGCTAAAATTGAGATTAATTGGGTCCTGAAAGAACAATGCTAATTTTAGCAAGCGGATTGCAGATTTCGCTTTACTAACTGCGGTCGAAAATCTTTTGTATCCAGAAAGCGGTCTGAGTGATTCCTATTTGAATACCGAGCGCGCTCGCTCGATTACGAATTTTAGATCATACTTAATTTGCCACTTGGCAGTCTAAGCTGGAAGCGTAATCTTGAAGGGATACGTTTGCGAATAGAATTTCAGTTTGGGGTGTACAATACATACGTACAGTACGTGAGCGGAGGATGCGGTGGCTACAAGTTTGTTATGATTGCTGTTGCTGGTGCAAGCCAAATTTCGATCATTTTTTTCATTCTACTTTTATACAAGTACGATTCTTTTTCTGTTTAAACCGAGAATTTTGACCTATAACCATAGCAACTAGCAGAAATGATTTACACAAGTAGAGCGCAAAAACTATGACTGTGTGGAAGAGTAAATATGTACCTGAAGGAAATGTCGTGCCTCAGCTGTTTATGCTTGAGTATCAGTCATTAAACACCGATGTAAACTTTGACCGGCCTTCTGAAATCTCTGCGAACAAAGAAGAATCTAAGTACAACCTTCATTAGGAGTTAAATGAAAACCTCGTCTCTGTTGAAGGCGAAGGTATCGACCCTTTCTACCTCGAATGAGCAAACCTAGTTGGATGCATCTGCCAACTTTTTGAAATCATTTGGTGTCCTTCAATCGGACAAACAATTGAAGACTCAGTGCTGGGCCGTGTCAGATGCAAGCTATACCTATACCTGCCATTGCTATACCTGCCATGTTTATCTCGCAATGCCAAAGTAACGCGGCCCTAAACGCTGGGCTAATAAGAAGTGATTGAGTCTGAACCCGAAACCCGTAGTTCTTTTTTTTTTTTTCACAGATGAGACAGCTACAGTTGGGAATGTGAACCTTAATTTCTTGGCTTTACATGATTTTTTTATATTTCAAAACATAGATCCCAATAATTAGGGCGCGAGCGGATGATGCGCTTCGCAAGCGTGGCACTTCGACGAAGCCTATCACACAATGAAAACGTTTCCAAGAATTTGTCTGCGGAAAGTTCAGAGTAGAACCCAGCAAAGTAACATTTTCACCATTTTTCAAAACACTAAACGCAAAATTTATGATTCCACTTAAGACGAACGGACTGAAAATTTTAAATATTATACATGTGTACAATATTATGTGTATAACCTCGGGAGGCGCAAAAAGAAAAAAAAAAGCCCTCCCCCCCTCCCCCCCCCCCCTAAAAAAGAAAAAGGAACACCGGTAACAAACGTTGCAAGCCCAATTCAGCTTTCAGCTGCAACGTTGTAGCACGCAATCAGCAGCAACAATATAATGAATACAGACCGACCGCTCGGCTCGCCACCGAAACGTGCTTTCTTAGCGCATGTTTCCTTCGGCGCTCGGTTTGCTTTCCCTCCTGGGACTAGGTCCGAAAACGCCCAGGAGCACGGAGCCCTTTGAACGTCTTGTTCTTGCAACGCCAGCAAAAACATCGGCAACGGCAACAACGAGGAGCAGCAACAGCAGAAGCCAAGCGGCGGCAGCGTTATTCGCGCGACAAGGCGTGCAGAGCGCGCGGAACATTTATCAGCCGGTCGCCAGAGACACCCGTCAAGCGCCGGCGAGCAAGGCTTATCGTCGTCAGCCTACGCGCCGGCATCCTGCCTCTCGCGAGCCTGAATCGGGCGGAGTTTGAGTCATGCGCCACACACTACGCCTCGCTTCGCCAAATTAGGTGCACTGCCAGCCCAGCTGCAGTCCTGACGGCTTAAAATGGGGAAAGCGACGAGGTCAGCCGCTGGCTGCCTCAACGCCACTGCGCGTGAAACTGTGACGGCTGAATGCGGCCTAAGTGACAAAGCTACAAGGCGATTACCTCTCGAGCACCGCACCGAGAAATTGAGCGTCGGTGAGGCGAAGTATTGGTAGGTGGCGACATGGTTGTAAGGGAGCGCAGAGTAGCTCAGTTTCACGCCAGGCAGGTAGCTGAGTGGAGCCAGCGTCCTCGGCGCTGCTCGAAACTAAAGTGTCGTTGAGTTGTCGTTTCTGTTTTGTGAGCCTCGAGCTCCTCTTTTCTCTGGCACAACAAGCCACGCCCACATTCCTCGCTTGCAGAGAACAGCATGTAGGGGGACTTGTCGAAAGATTGCGCACGCCGGCGAAAAAACCGCGAGCTCTTGTGCTGTAGCACCATTGTGGGAACGATGTTTACACGGCAGCCCAACCACACCCGACGCCCGGCCGCGTGCGTGCGTACTAGATGCGGCGCGCTGCGGCTTGTGGCTTTGTAGTCGGCGTTGATCCCGTAACGTGAGCAGCGCTTATGAGAAATGAACGCTTTACTCTGCGGTAATAAAAGCTTAGGTGCCTTTTCTTTTAAACTCTACTTTTGCGCGCCAGTCGGTTGCAGCAACGACTGCATCTGGCTTTCTGGTCAATGGGCCGAGATGTTCAGGATAGCTGCTGTACTCAGGGATGAGCTGTCGGAGGCGTGGCTCGAACTTTATAAGCAACGCCGTCAAGTTGTGACCGGCGTGATCGATAACGATGTTCCGAAGTTTTGAAAAAGAAAAAAGAAACTGCAACAATAACCGAAGCTTCAGTTTCAGGACCTGTGTTCTTTTTTCATGAGAAACCCGCGGCGGTGGCTCAGTGGTTACGGAGTTCGACTGCTTAGTTCAAAGACGCGTGATCAAATCCTAGCTTCTCCGGCCGCTATTCAATGGAGGTGAAAGGTAAAGCACCCGCGTTGCGCGATGGCAGTGCACGTTAAAAAGAGCACCAGATAGTCGAAATAATCGGAGCCTTACACCAAAACGTCTCTGATAGATAGCCTCAGTTGCCTCAAAACTTAAGACATTGGAAACCAAATCATCTTTCCGCCCAAGATATATTTTTTTACGAAATAGACTTTTTTTGTTGTTAAGAGAGGCACCATGAAGCTTATATATGCTGAAACGCTGTGTCAACTACGTCAGAAGAACACGCAAACTAATCACGTTTCCATCGAATTTCTTTTTCCGATTGCACACATGTGTCACATGGTAGTCAAGCAATAATTTATGCTCCATGGGCATTTTCATAACTCCTGTCTCATACGCAAGGTTGTTGGGAATAGCAAATTACCTTTGAGCTGAATGGCCAGTTGTAATTTGAATTTGGTAGGTGTCTGATTCATTTCCATTGTATAGTCTCGGCCGCGTAAGGAATGGAGAGTGTTTGTCTGGGTTAAGTTCAAAAATTTCAGCGGATTAAATGATGTTAGCCAAATGGAAAGGACGCCCTCTCAAACGTCCTATTGTATTTCGCTTTCACGGTCAAGCTGCGAACTATACTTCCGAAATCGCTGTGTTTGGATTTTAGCGGTAGCACACTGCATAACTTCTGGATCGCTTCACCCACTTCAAGAGGGCAATGCGATAGCGATGCATTCGCTAATGGATGGAAGTTGATGAAGTGGACTGCAAGCAATGCAGAGCACGAGCGAGTATCAGGTAAACAGGCTGGTTGATAGGCTGCGGCGATACACAGTGATCTCATGCAGCGGCCAATGAAGCGGACCTTCACGCCGAAGGATCGAAACCTCGTCTCGGTGCAGTTGCGGTCATAATTATTTCATTTCTTTCAAAGCTATAAGCCTACCATTTACTCCCCCCCCCCCCCCCCCGCTCTTCCTCCTACACACACACATGAGCCAGCTTAGATAGCTTAGATGTGCACAGTGGCATCTAATGCTGAAATTGTGTATTGATCGGTCCTTACTCTTCCTTTTAGTTCAGTACAATCAGGCCTGTATTCAGTGTGTACGTGCAGCTTAATTCCGAAGCTGCTAATGGCAAAAGATAACTATCGAACCATTCATATCAAAAGCTCTGCCATCCCGGCGATTGCTAGTAGGCGAAGTAGTTGGGCCTCACTAATGCTAATGATATTTCAGAGGTATTGATGCAGACAGGATAAAATTCTCCCCACTCCAGCGAAGCTTTGGAGAGACGTGAATTTAACACAAACTGCATTTACAGGTCGATGGATAACAGATGTCCTAAAGCCTTTTTATTTGGCGCAAGTGCTGCATTAGTATAATTGCCTGTTTAGAATAGATCAGCCTTTTCTTAGCCATCTATTCACATTTATCAAATACCTAATGCAGCCTAAGTAGTTGGGTTAACCAAACGTAATTTTGGGCATGTTGTTCATAATTAAATGCGCGAGTTGACTGTCACCACGGTCTTGTCTGTGTCGCACTTACTGTGGTCATGCGTAGCACTTTTCTGTTCAAGTTGCTGCACATATCCCAGTCGTTCAGTGATCCCATTTCTACGACATTGGCAGATGCCATTTAGGGGCCCTCTTGACGGAATTGACATTTTCAACAAGAAAAAGGGTCTTCCAGTACTATGACTGAGTCATTTTCCACATAGGTGGAATTGCTCCATTTAGAGACCGAAGGTCAAAATCAAAACAAAAACTTACATGCAAAGAAGTACATCCGAACAACCAAACAAAAGACAAGCTAAAGAAGAAAATGTATGAACATCTATTGAAATCAATCAATAAAGCTACCGCGAGGAGATCAGTTATAATGTTGATTAAGAGGCCTCTTGGATCGTGGATCCCAGCCCACAAGCATCTGTAATTCAATAAATAGATTCCAAGCCTCTGACTGAACCACGGTTATTGACAGCCCTTATCCATCCATCCATTTCTTATATTGAAATATTGAAAAAATTGCTGTAGCTTTGCAGGGCCATGGGCCGATGTTGAACGACAATATACTTCGATATCACATGGTCATTGCACCCTTTGTAATGACCGTAGAAATAAAAATATCAACATGACTGTGGAAGCTTAATTTCAGCCTGAGTCAGAGTCCTGGGCAAGAATTTTAACCTGTTGGTAACTGGACAATCGCCCTAAATTAAGTTAGAAACACTGAGAACAATGTGCCTAGAAGTTCGTCTTAGAAATAATACCAAAGTGACTGATTTGCATGGGCCGAAGGAGGAGGTTTCTGCTCAGCCTGTCATGGCACACCTGAAACCAGCATTGCGCTCAATCTGCTCTCGAAGGTCTGCATAAACTGACCAAAATTCCACTGAGGAATGGTTATTCGTGCACGGGAAGCTTGCTGATTTTGGGTGTTTTGATTTCTGCTGACCAGCAGGTCCACAATCAAGAGCACGTGAACACTTGTACGCATGATGTGAGCGTCTAAAGCTTGTCCGGTCAAGGGGCAAAAAAAAATATAGAGCGTGTTGAATAGCGCGAAGAGAGCACTTAAAACCGCCGTCGGCATGATTAAGTTACAAAATGCTGGGAAAATATTTCTGTTCTCTTAACGGTAGCGTCCGAAAGCTTTCGGCTTCGTTACATTGTTTTCACTGATATATGAAGGCGCATACTAGACGGTGCTTTTCGTTAGGAACTCAGATGCTATTTGGTGCTCTTTAAGACTGCCTTATTTTTCTCTGCTCTTGTCCTCTGCGCCATTAAATTATACACTATGAACCGACTAGCCCTACAGCAAGTACTTCAGCAGCGCATCCCCGTTGCTTCTGGAGAACGGGTGTACATTCGGGATGCCCTACGTTCTACCGGCAAAGTGACATCAATTAGAGATAAAAACTGGAGGATAGCGAAAATAGAGCACGTGCGGAGATTGAATCGAGATATTGTTTTAACGCTGGCTGATAGTGTCAAAGTCAGTGATTTTTCCCATTTGCTGACGATCTGTGGCATTCGGTGCCTTATTTTACATCCCGAAAGGTCCCCGTTGAACTTACCGCGCCACAAAGCAGGTCTCACCAGTCGTCATTGTCGTACTACGGGATGTACTGACTGCCGGAGTTTTCAACCATTACACTGAAGAGGCGTCGTTTCCTACCCGGACTGGCTGTGGGCTCTCCCTGTCATACGGATGAATCTTTTAAGGGCCAGTTTATGGGTGCTACTAATCTACTGGATAGGAAGGGTGGCCTAGCAGAATGAGTACCCATTGGAACAGTTAGCGATACTTTGTCGGAATATGAAGACACGGTTTCTCGTATCACGATCGCTGCAGTCGTGCTTGTTGCATCTCAGCTTTCTCCAGAAGAGCAGCTGCCTCCTGTCTTCGAGTTGTCCGCGGATTAACCTGCAGCGGAAGTCTGTGTCATATGCATCAGTGTTGAGAAGGCTGCTGAGTTCGCGGGTGGTGGAGTTGGGTCAGCTTTGACATCGCCTGGTCCATGTTCTACACTGGAATCAGACGGCACGAGTGTAGCTGCCCCAAGGAAACGACTGCAAGCCATGGAGCACGGCCGCTCAATGGAGGCGCACTTGGTGCGGCCCGTCGCGTCGCGCCTCAATGGCTGGCGAAGCGCGTATTGGGAGAAGTTAAGTTTCCGCTGTCATTCTCCGCGGGGGCGCCACCACTCCAGGACAAGGCGCCGCCGGCACGGACGAGCAGACGACGCGGAAGGAGCGCGCTGGCTGGGTTGGCGCGTGTTATCGTTTTGACTACTCAGCATAACAGCGTCCTAAGCGTATGCAGCACCATGCCAGGCAACTGCTGGGTGCCGCTGTGCACCACGAAAGCAAAAGAAAATCGGTTACCGTGAGTTCCCGTGCGATTCACAACGTCGAGCAGCATGGCTGAAAAACATATCTCGGGAGGGCTAGGATGATAAAGGAAGCCGGTGGGAGCCGAGTAAGAAGTCACTGGTATACTCACTACACTTCACAGATGACGATTACAGGAAGAACATAAAACTGGAGATCCTGCTTCCTTCAGCTGTCCCCTCCGTGTTCCCGAACTGCCCACATTACAAGTTAAGTTACTCACGCGGGCTCATGTTGAGCCAAACAACCCTGAAGAAATTAATGTGCGCATGTCAATAGCTTTATTTTCCCCACTTGTTATAGCTACACTTCATTTCCTCCTGGACAACACCCCGTGTCATCCTGAAGCATGTGTGTTTCAAGATAGCTCCGCCACTATCACTTTTATGACGCTCATATCAAAATGGTATGCCTTGCCCAACACCGCATAAGTGAAGCCATGCAGACACCAAGAGGAGCCACTCTATTTGTCAGATGACGAGAGACTATCTTGGTTAGAGTTGGACTTTGCCATATTGAAGACATTGATCAAGTCAAAGGAGGCACGTCGAAGCAAAGGCTAACCAAACAAACGTACGAAGCAACAATCATGACAACCAGATCCACAGTGGCGCAAATTAAGGACCTTCTTGATCACATCAAGTATCTTGCAACAATGTCTTCTGTGTGCCTTACTAGTGCATTGCATTTACCCGAATCTTATTTTCAGCTTCCGATACGCCCTGAAGCAGGCTCTGAAAGCGGGTCTATAGTATCGCTTTTTAGCAGCCTAAGGCAATACAAAGGCGGGAACGACAAAGTTGACGCAAGGGCTGCAGTTTTCACATCGGAGAAAATACTGAAGGTACCACTAGCAAAAAAAAAAGAATATATCGACTGAGATTACACAGATTTTGCCATGCTTTGTGCAGGTTGGCATCTTGCAGGCATCGTCTGCAAATGCACCTATCTACAACAGGCAGCTATAAAACTTGGCATTCGTGATTATGAAAGTACCTTGCCAACTGCCATATCACGTCTGCTGCGAGAGAGTTTTCGAGTCAGCTTGGATTCATTCATGTGTGATGTGAACCAGCAGCTGACATAGAGTTAACACCGATTGCATTCTTGGCTGGTTACCTTGCACGTCCATTCGAAGAGAAAGTATACGAATAGTTTTACAGAATCTCATGAAGCATTTTTATTTATTCTGTTTTCAGTGCCTGCCCGTGTTTTCATTATTTATATATTACCAAAGTTTAAACAACTTTTAGCGCTTACTTTAGAGTGTCAATAATTTTATTTCATTAGCCCCCATCTATTTATTAACTTTGTGCCTTGCGATTCCTGCAAAACCCTGGACTTATCAAAATTCTTGATGATGGACGCCTAAGGTATCTGAAAATCACCATGCACCTTTGTTAGCAAGGTGATGAAGTGCCCGCAGGTCATAAGAAGCAGCAAGCTATGCCACATGATAGTTTCATCCCTTGTTCCCTATTTTGTGCAATTTCCGGAGTTGATTTGCAAGAGAGAATATCGCAGTCACACTAAGGACCTAACCAAACTAATGCGACCACTGCTGACCAACTGGACAGGCAACATCAATCAGTCAGTGGAAAAAATCACGCTCGCACGTAAACCTTTTTCGAGAAAAGTTATTCGCTTGTAAAATAAGCTTGCGTGTCTTCTGTGCATCACGCGGCTTCATAATCAAACGAGAAAAAAATTGCCTGAGCCTGCGGGCGTGTCATTGAACTGGCTGTCTTGTGTTGTTTCTTTTGCAACAGTTTGTGTTAGCTAGTATGTTTTGGTCGTGGTACCCACATGAATATTATTTCTAGTGAAAACGGAGGAACAGGCTGAACAATAATGTTGAACGCTACGTCCTGAATTGTAAGTTTCCAGAAAGGTGCACGCTGAATAAATGGCCCCAAACCATGTCCCGATTTCAAGATTGCAATATCTAATACGTGTCATTACAGGGGTGGAAACGCAACTAAATGGGTGCGCACTCAGCGAAGCACACGACTGTCTCGTTCTCGTTGTAAACGGAAGACCACGAATGACTTGGAAAAGCCTAGTGATGATGACTTGCCGCTATCACCTTATCAACAGCAAACTTGCACATAGCATCACATAATGTGTGAAACGCCGCTCATGATCCTAAATTGAGCAATCGCTGACCACGCGGACGCCGAAACGAAAGCACAGCCACGGCCGCTGCGCGCAGCTCTCCGCCCGGACTTGTCCCGGAGCGGTGGCGCCGCAGCGGTGGCGATAAGAACTAGGCGCAATACGGCTCTTTTGGGCGACGCGACGGGCCGCACCCAAGTGCGCCTCCATTGAGCGGCCGTGCATGGAGTGTCATATTCAGCAGCCTGGTGAATGCCTAAATGCAGACCCATGCTGTGAATGTGTGGCTCTGAAGCTTTGCGCATTGTCGAAATCTCTATGTTTTGAGAAGGAAGATGAGACCCTTTCTGTCAGAGCAGAGCTTTCAAGAAAAAGCCATCTTGTCGTTTGAGATTGAAGAGAAAGTGTGCTGTCTAAAGAGGGGCCTCGCCTTCTCAACCCATGCCTGAATTCAAAGCTGCATGATTACAGCGCCAGTAATTCATCACAGCAGCCGCCCAGAAATTGAACTCTGGAATCTGTCTGAGAACTCTCCACTCAAAAAAAAAAAAAAAAAGAAGTACAACTACAAAGGCGATGTGAAGGGCTAGTTTGTATTACATATCAGTATACGAGCAGCGCGTATGTGTGTCTCCTTTTTCGTGTGCGCTGCTCGTATACTTAAGTACAACTATACGTCGGCCTTTTTCGGGCAGTCGGCAGGACTTTGTCGCTACACACGAAACCAAAATAGAGTGGGACGACGCAACAAACAATAAACAAAGTACCCCCCCCCCCCCCGCCCCTCCTTCCCCACCGCTTTGGTTTTTCCAGCAGATTACAACATTTGCGTGTCACGCTCTGTATGTCTGTATGAATTTCGACGTGGGCTCTCCTGTTTTTGAAAAAGAGCACACTCGATTCTCACCTCGTGTGCCTACCGGACACGCAGTGCCGGTTCAGATGCTGGGACTTTCGTACGTATGACAAGGTGGGGCTGTTAATTAACGTTTATGCTGTCTGTAGTAGGCAAAGGGAGTACCTGTTTTTAAGAATGTGTCACTTTGTTTGGACGGGCGACATAGTGTAGCAGTTAACATCATTCTCGATCGATCGAAGCGCTGCGGGGCCGTCTAGCATCACTAGAAACGCGGAACTGTACAACACTGGGCTACCCTGCCGACATCCTGCTTCTGCACCAGTATACGAGAAAAAGGCCGGATCTTCAGCGTCGAGCCAGCGTTTCATTTCATTTCATTTATTTTTTCCTTAAAGACCCAAGGACATTATATAAAAGGGAGCAAATTCAACATTTTGTGCCAACATGAACAAGAACACTAGAGAAAAGAGAAATAATACTTGGGCAAACAAAAACAACAAGATGGAATAACAATATCCAACAGATAAGTGTTGCCGAGAAGGCTATACTAAGCTTAGTGAAATGCAAGTAAAAAAAAAAAAAAGAGCACATGACTAAACACAGAGTAAAAGACATGACATCAAAAAAGCAATTAGCGAAGACAGTAGGCTGTAATGTACGACATATGGTTGAAAAGATTGCCCTCACGAAAAATGAGCGCTTAGTTTTTCCTGGAATGATTTGCGATCCGTGCATGATACAACAGTGTTAGGCAGCATTCCACAGTGCTATTGCGTGCGGGAAAAAAAAAAGAATTTAGTGCTAACGTGTGACAGTTGATGCGAGCCATTCTATGATTATGGTTCGGATGGCTAAACGTGCTGTGGAGGAAGAGGGGTTCTAGCTTTGCGTGTCTCGTGCGCGAATAATAATATTAATGATGCAGAAGACAGAGGCGAGATATGATGCGGCGTTACATGAGCGATGGAATGGAGACGAACTGTTTTGGCGCTGTGATACTCGTTTTTCTTGGATAGCAAGATGTTTTAAATTGGATAAGGCGATTTTGTACGGAGCTTCAAGTTCGGGTGCGAGATAAACTTTAGAAGGGCGAGAAATGGATGACGCATATTCTCATTTCGAGCGAATGAAAGTTACGCGTGCTAGCTTCATTATTTCAGGGGATGCGGCCTTCAAGTTTCGTCCTAGGTAGCCGAGTGTTCGTGAGGCATCAAGGCGAATGTTTTGAACGTGTGTTACATATGACAGTGATGGTGTTAGGTGGAGGCCAAGATATTTGTACGTTAATGCAGGGTCAATAAAAAGTGAGCCAATACTATACTGATGTAGATTCACAGGGCGTTTCCTCATAAAAGACAAATTTCCACTTGTTACAATTCGATGGAAATAGGGTCTTATTAGATCAAAGAGTGTGTATTAAGATCTGTTTGAAACAACGATGAATCATTGGTCGCCTCAATCACTCTGTATATGATGAAATTATCTGCAAAAAGCCGTAAATTCGGATTTATGCTGTAAGGGAGATCATTACTGTAAATGAAGAATAGAAGCGGTGACAACCCGGCGCCTTGAGGTACTCCCGATATTACATTGGAGAAGAGTAAGAGGCTATCGTTTGCTAAAGTGAATTGCTTGCGTCCAAAAAGAAAACTTTCAATCCAGCGGATTAGGGGAGGGGGGAGGGGGGGGAGGTTATTTCCTTTTTCTTTTTTTGTATTACAACATGATTATTGTGCCTATTGGTAAATGCAGCAGTTCTAAGGCCCAGATTCGCTGGGTTCTCTGGAAGCTCAGTGCTACGCTGGTTAGATTTGAAGGTTTTATAGCAGATGTAAATTAAGCTTTTCAGTCTTGTTTGCTCTAGTGCATTTCAATAACATACAGCTCGGGGATGTTCAAGCAGGACATGCAAAACGTAGCAATTGAGATTAGTTCAGTTACGTGCTATTTAAAAAAAAAAAAGAAGAGAGTCAGTTGCGAAAGGCACTTCGTAATCTGTATCATCCTCACTTTGACAATCCTCGTTTGTACTGAGATGAAATCGCTGGTGTGAACTGCTAGTTTCAACAGTTTAACGCGGAACAAAACAGTGCTGCCCGTATTCGGTCGCCCGCAAATTGCACCTTGAGGTCTGAGGAGATGAATCGTCGGGCTTTGCTTGATAAACACCGGTCATGGGTTTGCGAAACAAAATATCAGCACTTTATTCTGGCACTGCCTTGGTGACTAGCGTGGCTTTAATGACATTGCAATTCGAAAATACTACCACCTTTTTTTTTCCACTTGCTCCCAAGCCTGAGATGCTGATGGTGTGGCGCTCTTCGTCACCCTTATGATACCCCCCTTTGAGAGGATGAGTCCTCGACAGTAAGTGGCTGTTTGAGTATAGCAAAACGCCAAAATGCAATGGATCATTTACCACTTATAAATACATCTTGTCCTAATGAATTTTCTGGTGAATTTTGCAAGGTTTCAGCCCCTATGGAGTCCCATTGTGCACAGGAGTTTTACTCTTATAGTCTTCTGTTCCGAGTTCTGTCGCAGATTTTACAGATAGTCATGTTTAATTTATATAATAGAGCACAGATAAAGAAAAAATGCAATACATAGACGGCTATAGGGTCATTACGCTATTTAATGCTTACTATACGATTTTCTTAAACGTCTGGGCGAATTGGTTGCAGTATGCAATGGTAACTGTAATTGGACCTCACCAGACATGTTTTGAGGGGTCTTTCCATTACAGCTATCGTATGCCCGAACAGGACTGACTGACAATGCTTCAAATAGGCCTCTCGAATGCCTTTGATCGTGTCCGGTCCAATTTTATGGTCTCCCAGAGCCCGTTAATGTTGGCTCTGTTGTCTAAGAGGGAATACGTCTTTGCTACCCTAAATGCTTCATCTCCTTGGTTGTCAATGGTTCTCTTTCACAACCCGTGCTATTCTTTTCGTCTGCCAAACAGGAGTGTCCATTATCACCACTTCTGTTAGCACTCTACTTAGAGCTTACATATGAGCCTCATGCAGAGTTGAGCCAATTTATTTAGTCGACATAGTGTGCTCATAGCATTATCTTATTTAGATATTTTTTTGTTTTTAATGAGCAGACAATTCCACCATAGATGAATTTCACTGAATGAGCAATTTGGCTCAGTTTCGGGTGCCCAGCTGAATATTTCCTAGAGTAGCGGTCTGTGGGTTAGATTGTGGCTATCTACAGAAGCTGAATATGCGTGTGGGACAAGGATATGAACTTGAGCAAAGTAGTTCTGGGCCAGCTTGGTACGTCATGGTTTACAGGGTGGCTTAACGCGAGACGGACGAGGACAAGAGAGTGCTCGCACTGCGTCTTTTGCTTGTCCTCGTCTGTCTCGCGACGTGGGGCCTCAACACTGCGGGCAATGCTTCCGCATGTCACTTGTTTTTAGCAACAGAAGTTTATTATGTTTTGCAGATTATTCATTGCGGAAAGACTTGTGTTCAACGCTTTCATGTAGAATTTTCAACCTTTAATTGGGGATCTACTATGCAACCCACGCGTCGTGATTGTATTTTTAGACCTATCTGTGCCGGTTTGCTAGGTTTAGTCCATCTTATGTGCTGGAAATTGTTGTCAGCTTTATGTTTTTTTTTTTGTTTACATATACCAACCAACACGTCGACCGCTTTTGCTGATTAAATTATATAATCTTTTCCCTCATCGACCATGTTCTCTACCTTCGCTGACCGTCCTTGTTAACTTATGCATGACGTAGATTTTGCTTTGCTTTTTCTGGAAGACCGTTTTTAAAAAAAGAGTTTATTTTCAATGCTGCGAAAACTTTTGTGCAAAGGCTTGATTTCGGTTCACTTCCCTCCTCTTATCTACCACTCGATGTACTTTGGATTGCCAGGACATGATGCCTTTATGCTGGTTGAAGAAATATTACCTGCTCCTCTCGCTAACACTTTCTTCTACAAGTTACATTCCGAAACAATGCGCCTGATGACTCCGCTTCAGAAAAATTGCATTTTTGTGTCCTATCTGAATTGCTGCCTCTGTGATATTAGTGAAACAGCTGAATATTGCTTCAATTGTAAGGACGCAGTTTTGTTCTAGTTGTCTTGCAACAGACCCGAAAAAAAAGTAAATTTATTTCACTTCCCATACTGTTGGTTTCCTCACCGCAATTAGTATGTTGATGCACCTCATGATGTGTTTTTCTTTTTTTTATTGCACTGCTCTGCTTGAGGAAAACTATAATGGTGCACCAGAAACGTGCATCAGTTGTTTCGAAGAAATAGTTTTATCTCCCAAATAAGTGTTCAACTGAGGAAAAAAATGAGCAAACCGACTTTGAACCTGAATGACAGTCTCTCTTGGTCAGGTGTTGAATCTTACATCCTGTCCAGTACTGCTTTCTATTTCAGATATCTTTTGCGGCATTTCCTGAAACCTCTGTTGAAGAGAGTGTAAAAATAGCATATTTTCAACGTAATCAATACCATGTAATAATTGTAGGGGTTTAAGCAACCTTGAACCTAGCCAAGAGCGTAAGCCATCGGCCGTTGCCGCGGTCACTGCTGCCGCTCATCGCTGACGTAGCAGCGTCAGCCGTTGCTTTTCGTTGTACGCCATTCTCGATCTTGCAGCCGTAGTTTAGCGAGCCATTCCTCACATCGGTCTTCTGTTTCAGCTGCTATCCTAGCACGCTTAGCCTCGCACATCTTTTCTAGCAAAGCATCTCGGCAAGCCACATCTGCACGGTGATCTGAAGCAGACTGCCGTCCACGCGGCAAAGTAACCGCTGTCGGGGCTGCCCAAGATGGCTCTGCAAGGCTCTTTTACATGACGAGATGCACAGTCTTTAAGCGAGTGGCGAGTAACGTAGTTCATCACTTGACCATGGCTGGCGATGCAGGGTTCGGCGCGCGATGTAGAGACGGCAGTGGCGGGGAAATCGGAGCTGAGGTGCCGTGGTAGGACGCCAAGATGCCCCTCGGTGCTGGAGGTCAAATTATTATACCCGATGACCTTGGCGAAACATGGTCTACTAGAGTTTCAAATAAATACAAATGAGCTCCTTTTTAGCAGTGCATTCACGCCAAACCTCTGAATGTTACAACAGTGGTTCGATTCTACTTTCCCGGTTCATATTGGAAAGGTACAGCGCCAAAAGAGGCAAGACAAGGATATAACGTTGCGTAGTTTACCTCGAGCACGGTTGTACTAAAGTAATGACATCGCACTGCACTAAGGTCCTAACTTCTGACGATTAGTCATTGTGATCAAAGTTGAACTTTATGCTCTAACATCAAGTCATATATCGCTGAATGGTCTCGACAACTAGGATAAGAAATGAAACGTTAAAGGTCAACTCCGGTGGTTTTTTCATCATTTTGTGTTTTTGGTTGAATTACATTCCACGGCACGTCCTGACTCGAACACAAAAAACCGTTTTTCGAAATTCCAATTAGAAGTATTTTTAAAAAGAAAAAAACAGCAAATCGAAACCGAAACTGCTTTCACGGCTAGAAACGACGTCCCAGGTGACGAAATGGTGACGTCACACTCAGTATTAGAGAAACACTCGTACGTGCGTTGGATGGTGAAAATAAAGTATGGAAATCGTGAAGCATTGCATAAAATGTCTGAGGTAGTTCAATATAAGCCTCACAATTTCATAATCATGCGGGAAGTGGACAGTAACGCCGGTATACTGTTTGTGACGTCAGAAACTCAGTGTTGCCGGCAGAAATAGTCTCAACTTAAGCCACGAAAACAGCATATTTTAAAGTCGTGTTGCGCACGAACGGATTATCGTACGGCGCCCAAATTTTGTAGACTGCGTCAGGACGGAGAGGAGAATCTACAGTAAAATTTTTATTAGAATATTCGAATGTCAAAAAACCCCCGGAGTTGCCCTTTAAATGACGTAAAAGCCACGTAAACCATAGCTAAATGCTGTCTAACTTTATTCAACTGTGTCAGACGGCCAATTTATTTTCATTTTAGCGGCCCCAGTATGTAGCTTCCTCGGTCAGAATCGGCCCCATGACCTCACATTTATCAGGTTAACGCCTTTTCAGAGGCCCACAGCAGCTGAATTTACAAGCTCCCTCCAAAGCTTACCGTATGCCTATCCCAGGTCTAAAGAAAAAAGCAATAGGCATATCAATTTTCGTTTTTTTTTTTTCTATTTCTTAACGCACTCACTTAAAATGAAAAATGAACAGTCATGTGGGTTTTCAAAATAAAATTAATTATAAGCACCAGAAATAACAATGCATGCCACAAACCTTAGGAAGTATTGAATTTGGTGTTTTGTAAAAAAAAAACAGGAGGAGAAACGTCGGTTCTCCTGCTTCCAAAAACGAATGCCCGACGATCCCACTGATACAGTGAGCTTTAATAGGCTTAAAAGCAGCCGGGGATATCAAGTTCGTAGTGTTTATGCCCTGCTAACAAAGCAACAAACAACAAAGGGTCAAGCAGAAACGTCACTTCTGGTCAGTGGTAAAGTTACGCAACGCTTCCAACTGCATTGGTGCGAATGTAAATCATTTATAGTTTGGCAAACACACACAATTTACAGGCCGTATGGTACTGGTGATTTAAATCGCAAGTTGATGCAACACCCGCAAATAACAAGGCAAATAAGTTAACATTTAAGACGTCCTACTCTGCTGATGTGTTAACAAGGCATCGTTTCGCCTTCAGGATACATATTTCCCCAATATTCATCCATGGTTTGGATAAATCCGCCAACTGCAACGGGATAGAATTGTTACACACATTCTTTTTGTAACTACAAACACTGACACTAGTCGCTGATCCTTGTGCTGCGTAGTGAAGTTTCATGGATTCTTAACTAAAATTACTCTTGAAAGGATAAACCATAATTCGTCCTTTGTACTAAACATATTCCACTCTTTTGCTATGTGATGAATTTTGATTCTCATGTAGAGCTCCATTACATCTTTACAAAGCCTGTAAACATGCTTGCCCAATGGATCGCAGTCGTAGAAATGCTAATTCAATTGAAAAAAAAAAAAACTTTTTTTCGGAGGCATACTCAGCCCTTCTAGCATCAGATGATTTCCAACGAAATTGTCTGATTACTTTCAAATACTGTTTGCAACCGATGCAGCCCCTTTTCCGCTCGCTTCGTTACCAATGCTTAATTTTTCCCCTAAAGTAAAGGGCACGCAAGAATAGATACGTACTAAAGATATAAGACCAATTCACCATTAATCTAACCGAATTCAGCATAACACATATTGGCCGCGTTTAATCCAACCTAGTCTCAATTATTACAACGTGATCACCCTTAATAATGCCGCTTAATCCTACATAATCACACTTAATCACTCTTAGTCCACCGTTATCTAACTTAATCCAAAGTAGTTACCCTTAATTCCTCGTAAACTGCTATATTCTAGCTTAAACTACTCTAGTCTAACTTAATCTTCCCTAATCCATTGTTATCGCGCATAGTAAAACGTAATATGCCAACATCGCGCGTTACTGACTAATTCACCGCTAGCATAATTTAATGAAACCTTAATTCTACTTTCTCCCCCTAATCCTCCTTAATCGACCCATAATTCTGCTTAACACGCTATTCCTGTGTACAATATACGGTGCCACTGCCTCATAAGCACCATACAATGCCTCGATAATTTGTTTGATATGTTTTCCTCAAATTTAGGGTACGGCGACGGCTTTTCGGCCAAACGATCTGCATGCGCTTCCTGTAATAATTACGTGCATACTCTTCAGCCGCTATTCTTTAATACAGAGAAGAACCAAACAATGCTAACCCTTTATCATAATTACTGGGACCTATAAGCTGCTCCGGGAATAACAGAGGCACCACAAAGTCTATGCGCAACCCTGCTGTGTGTTCAGTCCTGTCTAAGAATTCTGGAGTAAATTCTGGAATAGTCGAATCTTCGTGCCACACGTTATTTAGGAAATCTAGCTGAAAAGAAACAACCGCTATATGCCCGCACTTACGGGCCGCAATGCAAGGAGCACGGCAACTTTGGAATGAACTTTAACGAACGCAAGTTACGACATCTCTGACAATTCCCAAGCCCGAACAATGAATGCTTTTGTACTGAACGAGGAAATGGAACGTTGAAGCCGTCGGAGCAAACTATAAGTCAGTGAAAGTCGACATCCAAAATAATGCAACAATAACACCTAATTTTCAAGTTCAGTGGAATAATTGCTACTTTTTTTCATGCGGTAACTGTGGTACGTCCATTTGAAATGTTTAAACATGCTCGAGCGCGAAAGTAATGGAGAACTGCGACAATTGTTTTTTTCCTTTTGGAAGTTCCTCTAAATGTGCTGGGTGTGTCGAAAAAGTAAAATAAGTCATCGTAACAAAATTAGACGTCTCTTAACTAGATAGAAAGGGGGGGAAACCGAACGGAAATTCAGGGAGGGTAGCTGGGCGAGGCCCAGTATGATACCTTACACAAGGGAAGGGGAACAAGGAAGAGGAAAGAGGAGAACAATGGGTAATTCTGATTCGCATCTTTAAAAAACGCAGCCTATAAGATAAGGTTACGGATGACTTAAATTGGTTTTAATTCAGTGAGAGCAGACACTACTTATCAAGGGCTTTCCTAATCGGGACCTCGAAACGCTCGGAAAATATCCAGAAGCACTGCTGTACATGGTAGACACCTATAGGAATGAGTCGGGAGGAATGATTGAAAGGGGCCGCCCATGATGGGTCATACGCTGATAATCAGGCTGTTTTCTCTTGTCGCGCACAGCGCTTTCTATAGTCACGCCCTGCATTCCAGCTGTAAGCAAAGCTATGCCGCTTCAGCGGTAGCGTTCTTAGGCAAGTTATGAAACTAAGCTGGTCCAGATCGTGTTTCTGGCTGAACAGGGAATAAGTGGTGTGGGCGGCCCTCGAACACGCAGGTGCAAAGGTGTCATTCCACTCAGCTTGTTCTCCCCCTGTCGCAGGCTAACCCTTTCATTGCCATTACTGCCACCTGTGATAGACCTTTGCGGTCGGTGCCTATTATTTAGCACTATTGATTCTATATTTTAAGCTATCAAAGCTTTTGCTTGAGCACTAGCCGTGTTGTAGCAAGCGTTTCAATATGTGCGTAGTATATTACGCTTGCACCTGGTTCGTGTCTCTTTGCGGCAAAGAAGTAGGCGCGATTAGGCCAGAGATGTTCTTAAGCCGTTAAATTCGGTATAAGGAAATCAAGGATATGGCGCGGAGTATGACTGGGAGCTAAAATGCATCTTGGTAGCTATGTGTCTAGTACAGGGGCTCTTTCAAGACAAAATGATTGGATGCCTTATGAATTGCGTAGGCATGTGAACCTGAAATGGCAATAGAATCATAACACGAATTCGTATAATAATTATGATTCTATCATACTTTGTGCTGTGGTTATAACTTCAGGTTGGTGTCATGCTGTTCTGCTTCCCAACTAGCATCCAACTAGTGAAGCTGTAGATCGATGCTTGCGATAGCCCGTGAGATTGAAGCCATACACACCTCCACCACATAAATATGTGCAACACTTCGCCAAGGTTTATTCCAATCAAAGCAAAACCACCAATCATGCAAAGCCGTGCAAATCAATGCTCTTGCGCGTCTTAATCAGTTTAAGCGAGATTAAACACCCGTCGAATGTTGGAGCGTAGGCTGTACTCTTTGCACGGAAACTCTCGAGGTCGTTCACTCGCGCGTTTGACATTGAGCAGAGAGACGCCATAGTGGAGGGCTCCGGAAATTTCGACCACCTGCGTTTAATGTGCACTGACACCGTGACTAGGCGGGGTCCACCACCTGCTTCGCCAGCACTTGGCTGCGTCTCACCGTGGGTGAGGTGCGTGCCGGTCCTAGTGTGTTGGCGCAGTCGTCTGGTTGATGTGTAGCAACGGTTAACAGAGCTTACGGTCGAATAACGAGGTT
This sequence comes from Amblyomma maculatum, assembly GCF_055883805.1. Lineage (NCBI taxonomy): Eukaryota > Metazoa > Arthropoda > Arachnida > Ixodida > Ixodidae > Amblyomma > Amblyomma maculatum. The sequence continues at coordinate 63,875,279 of NC_139349.1, read as the reverse complement.
TAACCGGGATGAACATCCGCAATCAGTTTTACAATTTCATACGTGGTTATTTATACCGAAAAGCGGTGTGGCAGTCGGGGAAACGAATGAGTTGTCGAACACACGGCATGCGTTGTCAAACACACTGCAGAATGAGTTTAGAGGCGTGCGGAGAATCAAGCCCCCCGTCGCGTGGCTCTCTAGTGGCACAGGCGAAACCCCAGGCGACCGTGTGCTGTGCCGTGTTAGCGAATCAAGCGAACCTTAGGCGACAGAAATTAACACAACTCTCACTACGGCGTTCCTGAAAGCCTGTCGCTTTGAGACGCTATACCCCGTACAATACCCTATACAAGGATTCCGTGTACAGTGCGATGTCAGTGCTCGCTAAAGAAGACCCGGTTGTCGAAATTTCTGGAGCCCTCCACTACGTGGCCCTCATAGCCTGAGTCGGTTTCGGAGGACATTAAACACCATAAACCAAACCACACCGTACCGTACTATACCATACCATACCCATACCATACCACCAAAATAATACCAAACTCTACCACACCATATCATGCCACAGTATGCCACGCCATACCATACCATAGCATACCATAACAGGCCATGCCATACCATTCCACATCATGCCATACCACGCCACGCCATACTATACCCCACCATGCCATGTTATGCCGTATAGTGTCATACCGCACCATATATACTGCCGCGAATCATTCGAATCTTTGTTATTTTAGCCGCTGGCATGCGGCCTTATCACTGTGAATCTAGCGCGCGGATCGATTCTGTATTGCTTTCCTTATTTAATTCATGGCTGTTATTCCAAGACCATGCTGTATCATTTTCTTTGGCGCTCGAGATGCGTCGAGCTGTATTCCCAAAATTGCAGCCAGTCTCGTGCGTTTCTACAAGATTATAGGTTATGCTAGTCACCATTTGAGGCTTTATCTAGACGTTTTTTCGTCGCCTATAAATTGAGCGTTCACGGGCGCGACAGGCATTCTTTGTTCTACGAGCAGCGAGCATGATTGCTGTTATCGCCCGTGCCAAACATTTAGTTCTTTTGCGGGCGCAAGTCAGCCCAATAAAGTGTTTCTTTAGTGTAATCCCTGACTGTGCATTTGTTATCATTGGCCTTGTCACCACCACGTGACAATACCATGCCATACCATAATTTACCATGTTATACCATACCATACCGTACCTTGTCATACCATACCATTCTATATCATGTCATGCCTTACCATACCATACCATAGACTTAATTCCTCTCACTATTCTCTTGCTACATATTTTATTTATTTTATTTATTTGATATACTGCCAACCCCAATGGGGTTTTTACAGAAGTGGACATGAACTGCATGACATGGACATAATTGCTGATGTGGCAGATTCAATATGCCACATATTGAATCTGCTCAGATGGCCCCGTGGTCGATGGTAGATGCCGCGACTGGCAGAAATCGTTTCCTATGCTATTCAGATGTCATACCATTACCGTATCGTTCCAGTGGAGTCTGTGCCTGGCTTGGGCCGAATTAATCTAAGCTTCACATTGGTCTGGCTTGGTTAGGGCAAGCTGAATAGGAGCGTAATATCTTCCCGGTAATCAGAAGACGAAAGCAGATGCCGCAGAATCAAATGTGGTCATGTTTTGTGAACGCTCGTTCTCAGAGCGACCAATTAATGCCGCTGGCATTCGCGTGGTTAGTAGAACGCGATTGTAACCCACGCCAACTCGCTATGCTTTACACGAGAAACAGAAAACCACGAAAATGCGAAACCTTATGATCTCGATTAAGCCCGCGTGAGTCCGTTATGCGTCATTTCCGGCTCCTGGTAATGGGCCCTCTTTTAGCTTCAGTTCGAAAAACGACTGGTTTTTAGAGTAGTTCTCGTACTAGTTTCCATTCAGGATGGTCTTTTTAGCTGTAGTACTCTGTCTTGGCGTACTACTAAAAGAAACTCCTTTAGGGAGCGAAACACTTTGTAGATGGTGACCTTTAATGTGTTGGTAGCAGCAATAATGTCTGATATGTCGCATAAGTGCAAAACTCTCACTACTGTTTCACTTAAACGCAAGAAAAAAAAATGAAAAAACGTTTATCAAGTGCGGGATTTTGTGGAGTATATAAGCAAAAAAAAATCATGAAACAAGCGTTGGTTTAATATAACCATTGGGAATGCTTAAGCTTTCGTGAAATCTCAGACTACTGTTTTGTACTGACTCTAGTTGTTTCAAGTGGAATAAGCTTGCCGATGCATACAAACCTATGCAAAATGTGCATAGATGTGCAAAATGAACATTTAACTCGACCCCCGGTGTTCTCATTAGTGAACTTTCAGCATGTTTAGCAATATCGAAATCTTTCTGAGGGTTTTCATCAGCCGTAAAAATAGAGCTTTGTTGTCGATTTGTCAATGAATTTTTGTACATTTTTGACACGCAGTGCGGTTTCATTCATGTGTAGTTTGGGGCCGGTCTGTAAGCCTCATTTAAGGGAGAATAGAACGGCCACTGTTTATTTCTGAGTGGAGGGAGATAACTTCGCTCTGCCTATTTCGCTAATTTATATATCATCAACTGTACGTATCTCTCCAATGTCAGTATGTTGGTGGGCACCTACGCTACCTGTAGACCATCAATCTGAGTTGAATACACAAACACTTTTTTTTTTTGTTACCTTGGCTATGGAACTCACTTTTGCTACAAAGAGTTTAGCGCTTGAAATGCGTCTCTGAAGCACCGCTTTTTCCTGAACGAAGTTTTGTGAAATGGTTGTGCCCAGGCGTACATGGAATGAACGACTGAAGAAATACTGATTTATTGTCAATCGCCGTTAACAGGCGCTCGAAGTGCGTAGACAGACTGCGGGTATGGGAGTTTCAGGCTTATCCTGTTAGGAGCAATCTTGAAAGTCTTTCAAACTCCAAGGACCTTTTTTTTTTTTTTTTTTTTTTTTTTGAGCGACAAGGTAGCTCTCGATGCCAGCTCTGCCTGAGGCTTTGCCCGGGTAGTGGCCAGGTTCGAACGTTGTGTCCCTCCGCACTCCATACACGAAGTTGGTTTATAATGTGAAAAGAATGTTTTCAGGCTTACACTGTTGAGGAAAGCCTTGCCGCCTGCCAGGGCTGCAAAGCTTAAACTGAACATTAAAAAGACAAAGATCATGGCGTCTTGCCCTATCAAGTCCTGGAGCATCAATGGACAAGAAGTGGAAGCTGTGACAGATTTTCTCTTCTTGGGCTTCAAGATTACCTCGGAAGGAGACTGCAGCCATGAAATTAGGAGACGCCTGCTTCTGGGAAAGAGAGCAATGGTTAGCCTTGACCACCTAGTAAAGAGCAGAGACATTAGTCTGCCAACCTAGATCCGTATAACTCGTGCTATGGTCTTTCCAGTGGAGATGTATGGATGCGAGAGTTGGACTGTGAAAAAGGCTGACCGCCGAAGTATTGACGCGTTTGAATTGTGGTGCTCGCGAAGACTCCTGAGAGTTCCTTGGACTGCCAGAAGATCAAATCAGTCAATATTGTCGACCATAAACCCTGACCGCTCATTGGAGGGTCAAATTCTAAAGTTAAAGCTCAGCTACTTTGGTCATCTGATGAGAAGAGAGGAGTCGCTGGAGAAAGATTTGATGTTGGGAAAGGTTGAGGGTCGCCGGAGAAAGGGTAGGCAGCGAACGCGATGGTTAGATGGCATCCTCGAGGCACTGCAGATGAAGTTATGTGATGTTAGGAAGATAGTGAGAGACCGGAAATCGTGGCGTGACATGGTCCATAGGGTCACGAAGAGTCGGACACGACTGAACGACTGAACTGAACCGGTAGCTATAGCGCTCTCCTTTGTATCAGCCACGGACCGCCCTGCCTGCGGCTTCGCTTAGATGGTGGCCGGGTTCCGACGTTATGTCCCCCACACCCCATAGGCGAAGTTAGTTTCTGATCTGAATAAAGATATTTTCAGGCTTACACTATTGGCAGAAATCTTTCAGCCTGCCAATAGTTTTGGAGCTGACAAGGTGGCTAGCGCTCTCCTTGTGCGTGGCAGGGGTGGCATAGACTGTGATTAAGCAGCGTGGTCATCTTCACAAAGTATTGATGGGCAGAACTAAGTTTTATAGATTCTTAATTGTTTCAAGCACATTTAACCAACGCTTGGTGGCCGCAACAGCTTTCGGAGCCACTGCAGAATTTTCGGCAATTGAATCAGCATCGGGGATTTGGGATGTAAGGTTTAGACTAGGCATGGGAAAATTTGACCATTATTATCAACATGTACATTGCAGTATTTTAGAATATTACACACATACCCCCAATTCCTGTCAAAACGACACCCATATTGGTCTTCAACGCAGTCTTATTTGCTTGGTCCGAGCAGAGGAACTATTTAAAAGCAAGTTTGTTTCTTCACATTGCCACGTTAGGCCATTTCCACCAATATGCACTTCATATAGTATAATAGATACTCCACAGTTTCTTCAAAATTCACTTCATGTGCATCTGGACAAGACTGCGGCGCCATTTTGCGTTCCAAGCAATCTTCATACCTCTAATTACTTGAAGTATCTGTATAAGAACGGTTTCTTTAATAAAAGCAAAGCGGTTCTCCGCGAAGCTCTGTTGTCTGGATCTGCGAGCAAACAAAATCGATTTCAATAGGAAACAGAGGAGAAACAGAGGATAGGAGAGGAGAATGAGTTGGATATCATGCCGGACATTAAAAATGGTTAAATCTCGTCGATATCTGAACTTGGCTGAGGAGACTGGCAGCTCATAACTTTTACCAACAAAACATAAAAAACATACGTATATATATATATATATATATATATATATATATATATATATATATATATATATATATATATATATATATATATATATAGGGGTTCTAGGGTCATTTGGGCTCGAAGTTGACGTAAAAGGATACGTGCAATGATGGTGCGAGAAATTAGCATATAAACACGCAGGATATTCGTCTCCGTCAAGCTTGATGCTTCGCTGCTAAATGAGGAGTACCTCAGACAGCGAGTACGGAGAACTTCAGCCTCTTGTTAAAACAGCGCTAGAAACACGGACAGATAGGAAGATAGGAAGACAAATAGCGCAATATATATACCGGGTGTCCCAACTAACTTGAACCAAGGGTTACAAAATAATACATTTGAGGTAGGTCAGTGAAACCAATTGCATTTAACTGCCAGCCTACTTGCGCACTACAGGCGATTTTTTGTTTTGCAATTACTTAATTAGCTAATTAGGTTAATTTTTCTAATTGATTAAATATCGACTTTAGACCAAACATGTGAATTGGAAACTTGTAGAGCACCTTCAGAAACCCCCATTCCATTAATTGCGATAAAGAAAGTCTCACGTGTATCTTTTTTTCTGGGCTCAAAAGAAAGCCCGCGAAATACAAATAATACCATGTGACTAGCGCATTTGTGCGCCGCGATTGTGGTGCTCTCAGTCGTGGTTTGAGCGAACGAAATTAGCTGCGGCCGTGTCTCCTTTGCCCCTCTAAAGCGGCAGGCCGATATGCCTGCGATGGCTTCTTCGCCCGCGTCCGACAGCCGGCCCACGTGATGGTGCAAGTAGCACCGAGAGCGGCGAGCCGGCAGTACCGGGATTCTAACAAACTCTCCTTCTCTCCCATCAGCGAACTTTACGGCAAACGGATGAGCGATAAGGCATCAGCCACTGAATCTGCGCATACAGGCTTGGGTAAAGGGGCGAGATGACATCTGACTCGACTAAAATTAGCGCTGCACCTTCATTTGCCGGTTTTATCGTCATCCGCCTGTCGTGATGTAGGCTGCTGCGGTGCACAGGCCTGGCCAAGATCGCAAGGACGACGGGCGAGCTCGAGCTCGCTCCAACCATCGCCAACATTTCTGCCTGCCGCCGCAACGGGACCATCGGGTCACGGCCGCAGCTGATTTCGTTCGCTCAAACCACGACTGAGAGCACCACGATCGCTGCGCTCAAATGCGCTAGTCACGTGGTATTATTTGTATTTCGCGGGCTTTCTTTTGAGCCCGGAAAAAAAGATACACGTGAGACTTTCTTTATCGCAATTAATGGAATGGGGGTTTCTGAAGGTGCTCTACAACTTTCCAATTCACATTATTGGTCTAAGGTGAATATTTATTAAATTAGAAAAATTGACATAATTAGCCAATTAACTAATTGCAAAACAAAAAATTGCCTGTAGTGCGCAAGCAGGCTGGTAGTTGTATGCAACTGGTTTCACTGACCTACCTCAAATATATTATTTTGTAACCTTTGGTTCAAGTTAGCTGGGACACCCGGTATATATATATATATATATATATATATATATATATATATATATATATATATATATATAACGTTTTCTGATCTCATACGTACCTTTCTTGTTAAAACTGTACAGCATAAGTATTTATTCTAAGCCATTTAATGGGACTCGTAGGATGGCCTCGGCATTCTTAAGCTCGCAGGTTGAAACGTTTTTTCCTCCCCTTTCCACACTAAGACATTCTGAGAAGGTTTTCAAGAGCTCTTACAGTGTTTATAAGCAAACCCCTTGGGCCGTATATTTTTGAAATTCCGCGAGAAACTATCTTCGCATGTATATTTAGAAGTTAAGACCGGAGCTGATATGTGGCTTTATTGTTTGTTTTGCCACTTCAAAACTGGACAACCGTTTGGGTACTGTGCCGCTGACTTGCCACTCATTTCGTCTGCTTAGCCCTTCTAACTCATTTACCGTGCGCTGAAGAGTTCGCTTAATACCTCCCAGAATATGCACTTCTAAATCAGTGCTGTAGTTGAGCGCGAGCCGGCCATATTTAAGAAAAACGAGGGCGGTAAAAGTGCCCCCGCTCATTCATTTGCGTGACGTGAAACCATTGCCAGCCTGCAATCTCGATCCACTTGAAAGAAGCGGTTCGCTCTTACCCCTTCGCTGGCTCGTTTGTTCAGTCTTCATCATTTCTCATGGCGGTGGTAGTAATTTAAAAAAAAAAAAAAAGTATGCAAGTTCGAAAAGTAAAAATAATTCTGCAAGTCTCTCTACAGACATTGAGCTCTATGGAAACGAAGATTATTCATTTCGCGTAAGCCCCATCCCGTCTTCGCTCTAGTGGGCGTGGTCATTGAGGGGATTCGGGAACATCCGAATATTCGAAAACGTTGATCGCGATGAGAGGGAGTTGATCAGCAAAAAAGCGGGATGCGCGGGTGAGAGGTACATGTAGAACGAAATAACGGCAGATTACAGAGCAGGGAAAAAAAATCGGGGCACTATATTTCAGCTGGCACGCAGACGTGGAGTGGCTGCAGCACCGTGAAGATCGATGGGCGCTGTCTTCCTCACATCTTGAGGGCCTTATGCTTCAATTGACGCAAGTGTGGGAACTAACTGGAAGCAAAGCTATTCTGTATGCACTTATTTTATTCAAAAATATATCGGGATGACTGAAACAAAAAAAAATTGTCCTGCTCATTTTTTTAAACAAATATATTAATGCATCTTCCATGAGAGCAGGTGTGCGAAATTAATTAATTTTATGGCATTGATGCGTTGGATGAGACACATCGACTGCGAGGGCGGCGCAGTGAAGCACTCAGGGTCAATTTATGGAACCTGGTGTACTTCAAGTGCGCTCACATCTCAAGTGTTTAAATTTCGCCCCCTTCGAAATGCAGGATTCGATCCCGAGACCTTGAGGCCAGCTGCCGAACTCGAAATCTACTAATTACCAGCTGCGGGTGAATTCAAATGCATAATGGCAGTGCTGAAGTGACACTTTTACGATTTCATTCCTTTCGTTCAAGCATTCCTTATCCCTGCGGTAAAAAGGAGTGTTATATGAACTTTGCGCTAATATATGGGCAACAAAGCACGTTAAAATGCTGAACGCATATTTCTGGGTACCTCCAGATAATGTGTACTCTTACTCGGCTTCCCCACCATCGTTTAATTTCGCACTGTGCCGTGTTGAAGGCACATCGGTGATAATGATTATTGATTAAGTGAAAAGTGATACCAAACTTGCATAGTATCGGACCTCATAAGGAAGAGAAAATTTGATATTTTGCACCATAGGGAAAAAAATACTCTAATTCGATTGATACTATCCTGCTAAAATCACTTCACGTGACAATGTTTGTTAGGTCCCCATCCAGCGGTAAACTCAGCGCCTTTTTAGTAGTTCTGTTGTCGAGAGAGGAGGTCGTGACGTCACAATCACCTGACCTCTCACTTGCAATTCAGACACCCGTTAGTGATAAGATTACATCAGTAGCGGCGTTATCACACAATTTCTCACAAATCTGAAGCGTAATCATTTCACCACTGTTTCTTAGTGCCTCTGAGAAAAGAAGCGCAATCGCGCTGTAAAAAGAAAGGTGGTCGAGCCAGACTCCAACCTCCACCCCTAGAGATGTGAGCCGAGATTGTTTTTTTTTTTTCTTCATTACCGGACTTCCGCCTATTCTAGCTGCAAATCGACGCACGGAAACAAAAGAAATAATCAAGTGAAAGCTCCTATGAGTACGAAATTTTAGTATTAGAAGTGCATCGTTCTGTACGACAATCTAGGGCAGGGGTCTCTAACTAGCGCCGCTGTGTACGCTGCATTGCGAAGACTTCGTCTGTCGTGGGCTAGGCGTTAAACAATAATAAATATCAATAAAATAAATAAATATGATCTAATGCCTCTCTTTGCCAGACCCCGCCCCTACACTCCGTGGAAAAGTAAAACGCGCCCTAGCGAAAAAACTGTATGAGTCACAATAAACTCATACAAATTTCTCATACTGAGCTCATACTAAACTTATACAAATCTCATACAATTTCATATATTTCTCATAAGCTGGATGATACTTGTATGAGATTATATGAGAATTGAAGAAGTTTAATATGAGTTTAGTATGAGAAATCTTTATGAGGTTATTGTGACTCAGAGTTTTTTCACTAGAGAGGCGACTGCTCGACTCTGCGTCAGCGTCCTACGCGCGCCGCTTCAGCATGGTCCGGACGGAGCTACTAAAGGAGTAAAGCGATTGATAAATACCGCGTCCCCTTATCGCCAAAATAATATAATATAAACTTGGAGATGAAAGAGAGGGCGGGTTTTCCGGTGCCTTGTTCTTGTAGATAACTGACGTCTGTCTGAAATTCACGTAGATACTGGAGCCAATGCATCGTTCTTTTTTTTTTTTTTTTTCCACAAAGGATTTGTGCCGTCTGAGGAGTAGGTCTTTTGGTTTACTTTATTTAGAAAACTTCTCTTGCGATAAACCAGAGTTCTGAAGTTCGCGCGTGCTTTCAGAACAAAGAACGAAATTTTTGTTGCAGGTGGGCGGCATGCACCAAGCTCTGTGGGCCACGTACAGCACGCGGGGCGCGCGTTTCAGGCCCCCTGTCTAGGCGCTTTATGCGATCATCTCACACCGCATAGCTAGAAATAAATTTAAAAAAACGAGAACAAAACAAAAACAATTAAAATAAAACAAACTTTTCAATAATAAGGACAAAAAAGTACGAGTAAGCGAAGTTCTGCACAAAGATGACCTCAAGCCGCTGAAGAGGCCTTATTTCATTTGACGAGTCCTACACTTAGGTGGAAGCTGAAGCAAATAGGTAACTTAGTTTTTAAGAAGTGAAACAAATTCGTTTTTCAATAAACCTGAAACTGTACGAATTCCCTTTTCGCAACAATTTACTCTAAAAGTTTTTGAAAAGAGGAAAGTTTCGAGCCGGACTACCATTTGAAATAGTAAAAGTGTTAGGTTAATTTACATCGTATCAAAGTACACAGCCAGCATAGATCCAGAATATGTCCGACGTACGTTTCCTGAGAATCCTACAAGAGCTGAGCACTAGCAATAACATTCCAGAAAATGACACCGCACATATATTTTGGCTTGTCCAGGTGCCTTCGTTTTAGCGCCTGCAATGCGGTCCTTATGTGTAAACGGTATCCGCGCCAGGTGATTTCAATAAGTATCTAAATAAAAGTAATTTCGCCTGATAAATGGCATGTTGCTTTCTCACGGCGGTAATAGCCTGGCAAGAAACCTGATTCTTGAAAAGGTCCGCGAGAACAAGCAGCAAGCTGTGCAGCAATGAGAGAAAGTACAAGAATTATCCACTTGTCAAAGTAAAAGTAGCCTCTGCTGTAAAGTCATGGCGAGAATTTTGCACTTTTCCAGGTTGAGGATGGTGCTTCACTGATTGATTGCCAGTGGAAGCAACGATGACAGGAGCCCATTAAGACAGAGTGCAGCTTCACTTGCGCTATGCCAGCAAATAAAGTGCAAATAAAAAAAATAACTGAAGAGTTTCCTTGCTTTCTACCCTTGTTAGCCCGCGACGAACTTGTTCCACGTGGCATAGGGCGATCGATGTACGAATGTACGAGATGAACAAAACGGCTCCAACGAGCCGATTCGTCGGATCTTGACCCTTGTCCTGTGTGAATGTGGATATATAAAAATAATCAGTACTTTTTAGGGGAGAGCTTGTGTGATGAGACTGACCTCAAGGGGGCCCGTGAGCACAATGTTCAGGAACGCGATGAATGTATTAGCTTTTTATGAATCGGAGAACCGGGAAAGCGACGCGTGATGTGCACTTAGGTTTCGGTGCTGTGCGGATGAAAGAAAAGATACCACCTTGGTTCTAGATTGCTTCAGTCAAGTTTGTCTGTATTTTGTGTGTATCATGACTCTTTTTTGTACTTTAGACATTCTTCGCTATAGTCCATGCCTTTTCGGACGATGCATACGAACCGATAGTCATGTAGTGGAAAGTTTGTTTAAGCAGATCTTGGACGTACTCGTAATCAAGTCCGTACTTCGAAGTTACATGCGCAAATTTTGAGAGATTTTAAAAGTTCGAATTTCGCATTTTCATTCGCGAACGTCAAGCAAACATCTTTGATATTTGCTGTATACATTCGTACTCCCAAATTTTCTTAAACCCGGCTGCGGTGGCCACTTTTTTATAGGAGCCAGAAGCAAAGCGTCCGTCTAAGTTAAAGAACTCCGAGAAGTCTAAACTTCCGAAGCCCTCTACTATAGCATCAGTCATAGCCCGACTCGCTTTGTAACTTTAAGCCTTACAAACGGAGTGAAGCCAAACTAATCATTTTAAATATCTTCAAGGAATATCAATTTCTTTTTACTGGCATCTTAGCTCAGTGGCTCTGGCTTTCACCTGCTGCAAAAAATGGTTGCGGGTTTGATCCCAGAAGCTATGGCCGTACTTCGATGGTGGCGAAATTCAAAACTGCGCGTGTGCTTTGCTATATGTTTGAGGAAAAAAATGAACTGCAAATAGACATAGACGCAAAACATGCAAGCGGACAGTACGAGCTGCAATAGCGCGCGTTGAAGAATGTCGCGTGCTAAAAATCATCCGGAGCCCTTCACTACGGCTTTTCCCATAGCGCATGCGTTGTTGAGGAACGTAAAGTTATAAAAAAGGCGGATGCTTAAAGTATTCCTCAACGCTGGGAAGCGAAAGGATTAGTGGGTGCCATGAGTGGCCAGGGGTGCTCTGTCCGCTTCGCCTATCTCTTCACGGACGCTAACACTGTTGTTCATTTTATTTTTGTTCCCCACAAGGTATCAAGGCATCCCTTTTACAAAGTTTAACGAACATGTCTCGTTGGTCCTTATGTAGCGTGTATGAATCGCCATGTCAAGGGCAATGATGGAATGGAACAAACTGCCTCAAATCGGTTTTGGATCCAATGACTCCCTGAAAGAACTTGAATGTCTTTTTATCCAAACAAAGGCGCCTTTAGATGCACTGTGTCTTGAACTTCGGTTCTTTTGGTTGAATGTTTGCTTTATATATTTAAACCATTTTATTTTATTGCCCCCTCTAGCGCAACATCAATTATCTGCAGTATAGCGAAATAAATAAATAAAGAAAAATACTGCCTTGTAATTGCCACAGTTTTCTTTCAGCAGAGCACTAATGCCTGAGAAATAATAGTATCATGGGGCAAAACGTGTCTGTGCGCAGGTTTACGCAGAACGACAAGATTCATAGGAAGGCAGTCGACAACTGCTAATTTGTTAATAGTTAATGACTTAGCAATTGGAGAAGGGAATCAAAGTAGTGACGTCCAGGTTGAGGGGGGTCACGCCCAAAATTGGTTAACCAGTCCTCAAAATTTGACTCAGTCCCAATTTAAGCATATTTGTTGTATAGCCTAATTTAACCTATCCAACTAATTCGTGACTTGAAATGTTTGGGTGGGTCTCCTCCAGAAATAGACACGCTTACGCATTCTCTATGCGTGGAAGGCTACGTACACCCTTCAATTTTCTCCTAATCCTAGTGGGCGTTCATGTGCTGTAATCTCTCGAACGCATCGTTCCAGAAAGAGAACAGACAGGAAAATTGGGGCCTCTCCTCCTTTAAGGGTACCGTTCAGAGAAAAACCGAGCCGGTTTCCTATTTTTCGCGTCGAGAGAATCTAGATTAGCAAAACGTCAAGCGAAGTTGAAATTGAATAAAATATTGCCTAAATAGTGATTAGCGGCTCGCAACATGGCAGAAACGTCATTATGAAATGTACGAGCTGCCTGGAATGATGTGTGTGAGAAGTTTCAGGGTATGACCATCCACGTGGATCGTGTGACAGAGTGGTAAAAACTTATAACTGCTTTTTTTTATCTGCTTCAATTCCGGTTTCAGAAGTACAGCGGTGGCTATGAAGTCGCAGGCGCGTTGAGGTGAAGAGAGGCCCATAAAGCTACAGTATGGACACTGTTTCTTCTTCATTCGCAAGATGCTTTGCGCAATCTTGCGCAAACGCTAGAATGGCGAATATAAACAAGCAGTGATAATGGCCCCGCCTGAACAATATTGCAGAAAATTTTGTTCCCTTTTTTTTTTTGCGATGTTTGACCGTAAACATGTTTCAACTAAAGACATTTCTGTAGTAATGTCAGAATGTTGTGTACTTACAACAAAAACGTATTACAGAAATGCGGAGTACGGAAAAGTACACCAGAAAATAAATACAGAACTGCAGATAAGTGTGATCCTACTGCAAAACTACAAAGTATTTTGTCGTATTTTGAGTTTTGTTCGGTAACCTTTTTTTGACTAGGTATTCGTGGTTTTCTAAGGTTCACGTGATCGAAGATTGTCTTTCCGTTCGCGCCAAAAATTTAACTTTGAATTTTTTAGTTACGTGAGGGTTGTGACCCATATACGTAAACTACTGTCTTTTCTATATACTCTAAAAACGCACATCCAAACCTTTGCTGCATCGAATACTTCACCACCATCACTTTAATAGTGTTTTCACACTGGTACAAAAAAAGGTACATTGGGGTCACAAATGATTTTGAGGGGCTACGCTACGCTGAAAAACTGCGCCGGTGCAGCTTCATATCTTCTGCCTGATGGTTTCAACGCACTGGTTACTCTCTTGCTTGAGTGGAGCAACACGCACCTGACCCAGTTTAAATCATTTGAAAGCTTTGGCAGACACATGCCTCATGTCTAGCTTTATTTAGCTGTACAACTACTATGTTTGCTGACTTGTATCATATATCTGCATTTCGCACTCGAATCAGAATGTAATCAAGGACAAAACTACTCACTTATTCCATACTTATACTTCTTTTCTTTTGGAGCAACTTCTACCCAAAATGGATGATGCTAAATACTTCAACAAGGATGAAGAATATACAACTCTTAAATAAATATTTGAACAACAACAAAGATCCTAATTCGCTTAAACGTAGTCAGCTGTGGGTAGAGTTTGAGGATATAGAAGACGAAATAGTAGAAAAAAGCACGAGTATGGTGTAAGTGGCGCACAAAAAAAAAAAAAAAAAAAAAAAAAAGAGAGAGCAACAAAGTCCTTACGCGAAGCAAACACAGCCTTATCGATTGGACCTAGTACTAGTTAAAACTCAAGGCAAGAATAGCCCAGACCACGTAGAGACTGATAAAAAAAAAAACACTTCTTTCTGCGATGTGAATTTCACTCCCAGTCAGCACTGAACTGTAAGAAAACAACCATCCAAATAACGTCATATTTAGATATCATCGTCTAGAGGGATTCTTTTGACGCAGCCCGAGCAAAAAAACATGCGAAGATTTTATCTGTCCCCCCCCCCCCCAAAAAAAAAAGAAAAAAAAAAAGAACTGCAAAAGTGCAATCCCGGTAAGCCTTCAGATGCGTATACTCACTGTCAAAAAAGGATGGGCAGGTCATTAGCTACATACACGAGTGTTCTTTTGTGGGGATCTATTATTCGTTTTACTCTTCACCGTCAAATGTTCCTTTATTATGATGTTTTTCGAGGCTTCTTTAAAAAAAAAACGGATAGTAATAAGTTAGAGTGTCCATGCAAAGAAGTACCGAATAGCTTTTTGTATATTGGTAGAGCCTATACCTGCCTAACAAAATCTAGTAGGCTGGGAACTCTAAACATGAGTAAAGGTCAGGCAGAGTTCCAGAACTTGTGGCATATTCTTGATATTGCTGCTGTTAAATTTGATTCAGGACGTTTTACGCGTCCGAAGGTTACAAAAAAAAAAAAATCCCATATATTACTGCGGCATATATATTTGGACTCTTGGAAAATTTACTTTCCACAGAACGTTCACTCAGACATGAACAGTACGCGTATGAGCAAGTCATTCCGGAACGAATAAGCGAAAACAGAAATAGTTCTAGAAAATGTGCACGAAGTAAGAAGCACAGAAATGGAACAAACGTCGAGACCGAGTGCAGAGACAGCTCCCGCTGTCAGGCCGCAAATTCCATTACTTCATGGTCTGATAAAGTTAGCGGCGACCCGCGACCAACGTTTTTTTTTCCCTCCTTTGTTTTCCACATCAGATCACTTATACGCTTTTGCGCCCCTTTCTGTTTCTTTCCCTCGTCGTTTCTTTTTATCTCTGGGGGCCTTCTATTACCTGGAATCCGGCTGAGTGAATGCCACAGCCACTTCGCGTCAGGCATACTTGCTTCTCCTCACGACCCATATAATTAGCTCTAGATTAGCGGTGGGCCCTAAACACACGAGCGTATCGGACAGAAGAATGTTGCCCCTGGCTTTTACCCCCTTTGTCGCTTGTTCAGCTACGTTGAAGGACAAAGGGCTACGACTGAGCGTCCTATAGCATTGGTACTTCCTTGGGGCACCAACGCCACGGGCATGCGCTTGTAAAACGAAAAGCAATAAAGCAGTTTGTCTTCAGCGCTGCGCTCACTCCTTTAGTGCGGTTTTGGCACACCCCTGCGTAAAATCTAAGATCACATCATGGGTATGGTGCACCAATGCTACAAACCCGCGGATCTGGATGCCGTGTGCAGTGTCACTATGAGACATTGAGGGCCCGGCTGACATTTATCTCAGCTGCTGGGATGGGTGAACTAGACTGCGTATCGCCTTGAAAAAGGAGGCAGGTTTCTCTGTCTCTCTCTCTGTTTCTCTTATCGGCAATTTTCAGAGCACACCATGAATGAACATCTGCATAAGATCCCGAATTCCAAAAGGGCCAAATGCTCTTGGTAGGGAAGAAGCTTAGAACGCCAAGCCCTACTCGAAAAATGGGTTTTCGTTAAGCAGCTAGCAAAGAAAGGCGCAATTTTGTTGCTCGCATTGAACCAAAAGGAGAAGCATAAAAATGCTTGGAATAAACTACATTAATTAATCACCGTTTGTCGCAACAATTAACGGTGTTTAAGCAACGTGCGACAGGACTAGCGGTTCATCCCGAACTTGTTCGTCCAACAAAGGAGCGGGAAAGTTTGCCCCCATTTTGTGCTTCCGGGAAAGTTACGCATGATGCTCCACTTTACATGACACATTAACTATTCGGTGCATTCATACCTGGCACATACGTCTTCACATCACGAGTTCGTCCTCGACATGTCCAGCGCTTTTCATCTGACGGAAGAAAACTGTAATTAGAGAGTTATTTGACGCTAATTTCCCATTTGTATTAGCTTCTCGGAGAGCTGAACTCGCGGACACATCTGATGGAATTGTTACCAGAATTATTACTTTTTCATTATTTGTTTATTAGCATGAAGTAATGAATAGCGGGCGATGGAAGTCTGTATAAAATGCTGTTCATGAAGAAAGCCTGAAGCCGCAGGTCTTCATAGAACGGACGTTTCATTGCATAGAAGAATAAAAAGAGGTAATACATAACATAATTTTCAAAAAAGTATTCAGAATAATTAGCTCTTTTTTCTTCTTTTTCAATAGAATTCATCGCACCTTCAAACCAGTCTTTGCTTGCAATAGTCGCATTTTTTTGTGTCGACCTTAGGATTCCACCGTACTCTTGACCAAAATAAGTAGATTCTGCTATCATTTGCAGCTTTTTTGCCCGATTTGCCCGTTCGATCCGCATGCCAGCACTACAAAGCCACACGCGACGCCTCTGTACAGCACAGTAATAAAATCTGACGGGCGACTATACGTTGTGGCGCGAAGAATTTGTGTTTAGCAGAGTATTTGCAAATTTAATTTAAAGTTCATCGATTTCACACGACAGCTTTAAATTTTAATTCGCAGTCGCTTTTTGAAGTATAGTTCACTGTACTGTAGTACTGGAGGACGGCCGGGTGGCATTTTTGGAATGTTACGGTTGGTAGGAGGGGGCGGGTAGAAGGTGAAAGCACCCTATTATTTTTTTATTGGTGAGGTTTAATGTCCCAAAGCGGCTCAGCCTATGAGACACGCCGTAGTAGACGGCTCCGCAAAATTCTACCACCTGGGGTTTAACGTGCTCTGACAATGGAAAAAGTAGGGAGGGGTTTCGGGCTGAAGGCTGTGCTCGCCGGCATTAACGAATATGCCAAAGGGGGCGAGGATTCACTCTTCACAACGCCACCATTTGAAATTATGTCGGTCATGTTGCTAACGCAATAAAAAAAAATAAAATGTAATTGCAGGCCTCGTCTTTTTCAGGCAAAATGACTGCGCCGGGGACACGCGATAGGTTTTACCATTGCAGCGGCTGGGGAGCACGCGGATGGAGGAAATATAAAAGCAACCCCTTTGAGATAGAGCGCTGGAAGTTGCCACCATGCTCGGCTTTTTGCATAGAGCTAATACACAAACTCCAGAGGGAAAGCTGGTCGTTCAGCCAATGCATTCGACGGGTGACCGCGTGATTGTCACCATCATCAAGCTGTTTGATGGTTGAGATTACTTTTGCTTGCTAAACCTGGCCGATGAACAAGGTTTGTAGCTGGCAATACAGATCGTTGGAAGATGGCGGCGCGCAGCTAACTGACGGCTGCAGTGGAGTAGCCGCTGTAAATAGCAGCGAAATCGTCGCGTCTGGAGCTTTAGTGATGGTATATGTTGCGTCGCATATTTATTTTAATCTCATATAGGGGTCAAGCTTCTTCTGTATTATCATCTTAAGGCCAGCTAGCCCCGTGATTGTTAGGCGCTTCGCGTGAATTTCGTCCGTCGAGTACACACGCATCTTCTCTGCCTGGCTTATTCTGGATGGCCAGCGCTCCGTACAGCAAAAGTCAAAGGGTGATCGTGTGTGTGTTAACTGTTCACTTTGTTTGCCCATGTGCTCTTTCACGAATGACGGTTGAGAATGCTTTGAGCAGAGCAGCGTGTTCTGGTCTAACTGAGATAGTGGTAAACCTGCGGTTCTGAACCAGCCCAGCTGCTCCCGCAAGAAAATGGGTGAATAAAAATAAAATGTTCAGTTCGCTTGGTGTCATTTGTCTCGGGATGTTTTCGTTCGCTCGCCTTGCTGTTCACTGTTCTGATATAGCTCTCATAGTGGAAGAAAAAACCTGCATGAAATTTCCATACGTAAGTTTAATGCGATGCGTTTGCTCACAAGTGCGTGAGGCGGCATGCCGAATCTTTTTGAAGCTGTGGCCTTCCATGCAACGTATGAAAGTTCCATTAAGATGCATGAGAGCGCAAGTGGCTCTTCGTTACGAACAGCTTCTTGTTTTCAATGCTTTGATCTTCCAACTTCAAGCTTAACAGACACTCGAAAACAGAACTTTCAACCAAAACTCGGAGCGTCTCTTCGGGAACATGGTTCAGAATTGTGCTACATCAACTCCTTGTGCCCCAAACAATGTCTGAGAAGTGTTTCAAAACTTGAAAAAATGCGTAAACGTTTTCTAAACCTGCGTTATCTACCGCAGTTTTTAAAACTCCACTCGACTCTTTGCTCATTTTCAACATCGCGGGAAAAAACTTTGCTGGCCACAGTGATCAAATTGATAACGGCGGCACTATACATGTGGGAACTTGTTTTTGGTTTCAACTTTAGCCCCCTGGTTGTTTGTAATGTAAAGCTATAATACGCGGGTCAGAGCCGATTTTCGCTTGAGCGTGCGCCCGGTATGCGCCGGCGCGAAAGTCGCGTGAGGTCACGAGAGGCGCAGGGGCGTCGTATCCCAGCCACAGCCGGCGTGCGCTCCTCTCTGACGCGTCGGAAAGAACGCGTAAACACGACCGGAGCTGTGTTTACGACAGTTGCGCCACGCGCTACTGCGCATGCTTTACGCTACGTATATCCAGGTATAGCAGAGCTAAGCCACTGCCATTTTTTTTTAAGGCAAGAGCCTTTAATGGCTCATGCTCGCGGTCGTGTCCGTCCGTGCCATGTCCGTGCGCTGGAATAGTGCCAGCTGTGGCCTCTCCTCCCCGCAGCTGCGCAACCTCCTCCCCTCCTTAGCAACCGCAGCGCCGATGAGGGACGCAGCTGTGCATAGCAACCGTGAAGTTCCACAGCAGCGGTAGAACAAGCGCGCGCGCTTCGGCGGTGGCAGCTACTCCGCCGCTTCTACGTCCCCGTTGTAGTCGAGTGAGTGAGACGCATGGCTCCGAAGCGGCCCAGTGATCTCGCCCCAAGCGGTTCGGGAAAGTGGCAGCGAACGCCGGATTCCCTCAACGCCAAGCGCCAGAAGAACATGTATAGAGAGTTCCTCATTTACTACAAGCACCATTGGGCCATTTAAAGGGATATCGGCGAACACTGTGCCCATTCCACTGGGGCGCCATGTACAACATGGATATGCAGTGGGTTGACCACAAGGCTTTCGCCAAGCACACTTTAGAATTTCCGAAGCGTCTTCGGTATTTTTTATTTCTATCTTGTTGTAAACTAGTAGATTTATATTTTCTTCGTTACAGTTTTATTACTAGATTTCTAGCCTTATGTCACCCTTCTGCTTTTCAGTCACCAATCTTTCAATCTTTTTTTATTGAGTTCCACCGCAGATTCATTCACCTGACCTTAGTTTTCTACCCCGCCTTGTTGGTGCAGTGGTTAGGGCACTCGACTACTGTGCTGAAGGTTGTGGGGTCAAATTCCGTCCTCGTTGGCCGCTTTTCAATGGAGGCTAAAAGCAAGCGCCTGTGTGCTGGGCGATGTCAGTGCACGTTAAAGAACCTCAGGTGGCCAAAATTTCTGGAGCCCGCCACTACGGCGTCTCCCATAGGCTGAGTCGCTTTGGGACGTTAAACCCTATAAACCACACCAAACAATTTGTTATCTCTGCACCCTAAGACTCCTAGGATACCGACTGCCTGCATCGACAACGGGATGGATACCACAACATTAGAGGAAAGCTTAGGGGATATCAAAGCGGCTCCTTGATCCTTTTCCGATCTACGTACTATGCGCGTAAAGTAGGAGTAACGATACAGGGCTGCCTGCGAGGAACGTAATAATTGGCGGATGCCGTTCGGTGGCGCAGAACGCAGTTTTGCGACGTTTTTCCGCATCCTGCAGTATTCGGATCGTGATAGTACGTGCCGGCCACAACCCTAGTGTGCCAGGCCGAACCACCACGTCGACACTGACGAAAGAATTACTTCGACTATCGAGATTACGTGCTTAGTTGGCAGCAACGCACGTGTTCAGCAATTACGGCTGTTGTGCCTTCCGTTACGTTAAGTTCTAAATACGCACATGCGGAGTCGATGTCGACTATTCCCAAGCCTCAAAGGTACGGGAATGTAACACACGCCGCATTTCTTCAAGAATCCTGTACTACACTATGCTTCGTTTTCGACAACTCCGTGTCATGCCAAATCTACCGAGAACGCCTCGAGTATAATTGGCTGGAAAATAATAAAATGCCTAAACCAGGCCTAGTAAGCAGTCAGCCTGAGGCGGCGGATGGGCGGTGGTTACTCCACGCTGACGCCTCCTCTGCTCTCCATACTGCGTGACCCTCCTATCACAAACTGTTTTCAAAAACTCTCTTAGAAAAGCTCAAGATTCGAATATGTGTTGTTGACGGGCGCCACTCTCGCTCTAGCGCCTTCTCCGGCGGTAGTTGGCGATTCCGGCTATGAAGCCAGCACGGCGATAAAGAATTAAGTTTAACCAGTGTGTCGGAGTATGCTCAGATGCAGGCCATCTCAAACCGGGTATTATCGGTACACGTTGCGCTTTCATTCAAAAAAAGAGTTTGGTCGACCGCTTTAGACAGACGTGCTGACGACTGTACATTCGGGATCGGAGTCCTGCCCGGAAAACTCCGTCACTAAGCCACTTCAGGCATGTTCGTACGCCTAGGTTAAAGCAGGGTTTGATATTTATGTTGGGTGGTCTTTCACATAATGTGGTAGGTTACTGCTGTATGATACTGAGCATGCGCGACCGGAAACCGAAGTGAAAATCAAAGCGTGTTCGCATTTGGCTTAGCGCCACTAAATCATCCGTCATTTTTTTTTATCTTCTTCCTATCTCTCTGTCCATGAGCATACCCCTCAATTTTCGCCACCCTTCCTCTTCCGTTCTTTAATTTATCCTATTCATTTCCTCACAGAGTGCTTATTTTCTGGCTGCGTATATCGGTGGCTTTGAACGATCTTCAGCCGCGACGCGACTGAGGGTATGCTTCGTAGAACTGTTCAAGCCGTAAAATGAATTATGATGACACTTGTGACTTTAACCGTGGAATGCAGCAGCATTAGAGACAACGTTGCTACTACGTGCTTCTCTCACTGCAGCCCGAAGCGCTCGCTTTCACTGTTATGATGTCGATGATCCTTGGATTGCAAGCTACTTGGACTTCCCAGTCGCTTGGCTCAAAAAGCCGCTGCTGTACAAACAGTGCCATGTTGAACATACAAACGAGCCTGCGCAGGCCCTGGGTTCATCTCGACCTTGCAACATTGCCGCTCCAAACAGCGCTACCGCATATTTTTATTTTCAAACTGAAGCTTCGAAGCAGGTCTCTACTCTTCGCAAACTGTGCAGATACTTTGGTAATTAGTGAATCCAACCCAGCTACTTCAAGTTTTCTCAGTTTTAAAATTTCAAGGCATGGTCGCGAGAGCTTGCAATGTTGCTGCTATATGCTTCTGTCACTGCAGCTCGTCGTGCCTATCTTCGCGTTTATAGAAAGTTTTGGGTACAATTTGGTGACTGCGGGTTGTTTTTCCACAACCGTATACAAGCGAGATTTTGACTCTGGCTTTATTCCAGCTTGACGATGGAGTATCCTAGACATGTTTGTTAGCGGGGTTTAACGTCCCAAAGCGACTCAGGACTCCGGAAATTTCGACCACCTGGGCCTCTTTAACATGCAGTGACAACGCACAACACACACCTGTCTTGCATTTCGCCTCCATTGATCATTCTAGACATGTCGGCACGCGATCAAGCGGAGCTCCCAAATGCCGCCTAATCCGTAACCGTGGACACCCATGTCTCGTGACCAGTATGTCCGCCAACTGCATACGCACCGGTAAGTTTGCGATGCCTACATGGTCCTATGATGTCACAACTCATGTCGACCAATCACAGTTTGACCACGTCACTTATCAACTGCCACCGCCAGAGCACCTGACCACCGGTCATTTCATATCAACTTGAGACGTCACCTTCCTACACAACAATCAGCTAAATTTATCGCAACGCAGTGCGATACCGCATGGTGCGAACTTCTAACTATTCTAATCCTATCGAATTAAAAAACGCTAAAGATATTTTCACGGCGATGTCGTCAATATTCCCGAGAATACTTTATAAATATAGCTCTTATATTGAAATAATGCTAAAAAGAATTTGGTTCACTACACGCAGTGACATGCAATCTACGAACACATTTTCTTGTCTCGTTAACCTTTTGTGCTACCACTATGTTATTGACTTCCTACACAAACAAATTAGATGTTGGGCTAAGCAACACTGCGTTTTTGTATAGGCTGATGCTATTTTACGATCACTTGTATGTAGCTTTTCGTCTCAATCTACGTTGGAAACTCTTTCTTGCCAGTTAGGCCTTCAATACCCGATGAAATCCTGCCTGATATGCCCTATCATGTTTGCAGTGGCCATCAGTTTGTACGGTCGTGTATATATTCACACTACCTCGACGTACAGTCGCGGACAGAATAGAATACACCGCGGCTTCTATTAGAAAACGCGGGTCAGTGCCATCTAGTGGAAGCACTGCCTTCTGTCGACCATTTTCTCAAAAGCATGTGTCCCTTATTTAACTTTCCGCGTTTTCTAACTATTTGCTTCTACTCGGTGCGCTATGACCGCAGCAACCGGCGCGAGATGACGCCGCTGCAGGCGCCTTGGTTGATCCGGTTTTGAAATGGCTTGCCCCGCGCGACTGTTTTTGCGTCCACCGCCTGAGGCAGCTGACTACTGCTGCGTCTATGCCGGTAAGCCGCCGCCGGCCGCTTCGTTTTTTCTACCGCGTGAAAACATTTCCACCTAGACGGCAGCCGAATGGTGTGGCCTGTCCCCTGCTAGGTTCGGAATTCGAAGTTAGCGCCGGGTCACAAGAATGATGATATGCAATCTACTGTAAATACGAGCTGCAAGCTGTCTTTTGTAGGAGGCAGTTTAAGCTCTGAAAGTAGACCAATATTCTTTCCCTGCGTTTTCAAAATATAGCTCCCGTATTTTTATTTTTTTTCCCGGAGCGTGGAGCCCTGAACACCGTGTCAGTCCTATGCGTCCGGCTCTAGCCTCTACCACCTACAGCTAAAAATTGTCAGGAGGTCTTGGAGATGTTTTTTGGTGGGTTGCGACTAGCGAGTGCGACATGCAGCATAGTTGAAGCGAGAGCGCTTAAATATCATTTATATGTACTTGCAAGGCAATATTAGCGCTCAGAGTTAAATGCGGAGCGTAATTCTAAAAAGGTAATATTTGATGACCTAGTCAGCGATATGCATGGGCTACCCCACTACAAGAGAGCAACATATTCATGTTTCGCTAAGGTATGCATAGACGGCGCCCAATGTGATCAACCCTTTACGCACTTCTTTCGTTGCACTTGTATTCTGTGCTGCCGTTTAGAAGGGCCACCAAGTGATCAACAGGAGTGACGGAGGACGCGCGCTTCTTTGCGGTTCTTTATTCGCATTAGATGAAAATCATCACGAATTGGCTTAGAAGCGACACTTTCTTCGTATGCTGCATAAGTTCTGCTGCCCGTGAATAGTTCAGTTACCCGTCGAGGCATTGACTCATAAAAGTGCTGAAAACTGGAAGTTTAAGCAATAGGAAAGTATTAATCTTACTGTGCCATCATAATGAAGCATGATTTCATTTTTTATTCAGTCATCTCGTTTCTTGTTTTCTTGCCTACCAACAAGCGGCCGTCGATACAGGCCACCTTATCATGCCTGAGCAAAGAGTACGGCGCAGAATGATGTCGTTCCGACTACCGCGAGACCCGAGTGAGCACTATGCCTCGCTGTCGTCATGCTCGTTTCCTTGGGACAAGTTTGTATGCGCCCGCTCTGCTGCTGTCCGCTCTTTGCTGTGCACCGCAAGCCACCGGTCGCGCTGAAGCGACCGGATTTAAGCACCAGGTCTTTGGCGTGTAGGGCTGCCACCTTTTTGGTTTTTTTTTACTGTCCTCACCGTAGCTTCATCTCGTTTATATCCGCGCTGGCAGTGCTACTGCCGGCGCAACCTCAGCTCGTGAGCAAGAGCGGGGAGAACAATCAGGTGCGGCTAGGCCATTCCAATCCAAAAGCGTAACAGCAGCGGCGGCTACAGCAGCGTCATCCTACCCTAATCGCTACAATTAAAGATCTCACAGAGTCTAAGTGAGCGATTTGGAGACTCTGGGAGGTGAGAGGGCGCACACGGTCACGCAGATTTCTAGACACCCGGCCCCGTATTCAGAATTTGCGTCTTTATCGAGGTGTCGGTACATCACGTCACCTCGAATCATCTGATTGGTGGAAACGCCTAAACGTGATGTTTCCACATCTTCCGGTTGCGCAGTGGCTACGTCATGTTCCGGAATAACAGCTTGAGGGGCAAGTTGGTGTCGGTGCGTCTGAGTTGTGTATTCTATTCACATGATTGTGTTCGTTGCGCCGTATTTTTGGATGTCAAGTTCCGTCGTTTCCACCGATCAGATGAGTCGAGGTCCCGTCAGATAGTGACACTTCGATAACGACTCAAACTCGGAATACTTGCCCAGGCAGCGTTTCCTCTAGTAAAGCTAACTCTCGTTTCTCAATGTAAACCGTGGTCCATTTTATTCTGGCCGCGACTGTGGCTACAAGCAAGTATACATCGTGGTCTCCCCGATGCCCGTTGGTTCTAGAATTTGTAATAAGTAAGCGAAGGACTCTTCGCGCTTGCCTCTTGAAAGCGCAGTATTCAACCCCCCGGAGTCGTCCACCTTGCGAAAACTTTCATTGCAGCATCAATGAACGTCTTAGAAACTTGATCGGTGCTAGATGCATAGTATCTGGTAAACAGCAAAGCCACCTCGCTACAAATCTGTTGCAAAGCTTCACCAAATATTCTGTCGAACGAGAGCGCAATTAGAGCCACATGTGCTTTATAAGAAGTATATTTATAGGTTTGTCATTTTGGTATCTTTGTCACTGCGCCGAGGTCTCAAAACTTCATCGAATTATTGTAGTAGGAATCGCATTCTTGCACAGCCCAACATGCTGACCTAATTTCCGGTAAGCGTATATTGCACACTTCATTATCACGAATGCTCGTTGCTTACCTCATCGCAGCTCAGAGTGACAACCTTATCGTCCATCGATATTTTATGATAGGAAGTGACAGTATTTGGAGATGATTGCTTGTAAATATTTAATGTTTCAATTCTTTCGAAACAAGGGAAACAACGGCGGGAGGGCGCTCATTTCGTCCATGTTACGCCGTTGTTGCTCTGTTTCGCTAAAAAATTTATTTCTATAGTTAAAACCATGGTGGGATTGCACACAAAAGAAAGTGTGTTCTGTTCTGAAAATATCTTCAAGAGTTTGAGGCCCATTGAATCTGTGTGCACGTTCCGTACTCTGCAGCTAAATATTCTCACGACCAAAGGCTACGCATCTGACAATATACCTTAAGGCGAAAGCCAGGCTCATGAGTGCGGACAGAATTTGTGCGTCCGCAGAGAGAGTCGCGTCATCATTGTCGAGAAATGACTTGATTGACGAGTAAAAAAATGGTTGTATTGTAGCATGCGTTGACGACAAAATGTGTTAAAGAGCAGTTATTTGCAGGCCTGGTGCGAAGTCCACCAACAACTGTCGCCGAATTCATAAGTGAGGCGTCTACCATCGAGAAGGCACTTGACATGCGCGCCCGGCAATACCAGCGCACTACAGTGTCTATGAACGCCGCGAGTGCACGTGAAGCCATACAGTTTTCGTCAGAATCGTTGCGTGATACGATCCGGGCGATAGTCCGGGAAGAGGTGGCCAAATACCTGCAGATTCCTCCACAGCCACAGGTTGCCACAGTTTCCGATATCATCCGTGAGGAAGTACAACAGGCGCTGGGTGTTCCCGCACCCGTCACCATGCCCGCACCCGTCACCGGGCCCGCACCCGTCGCCGCGCCTGAACCCGTCGTAGCTACACCGCTGCCCCAGACCCTGAGCTACGCCGCGGTCACCAGCCGCTACCTGCCGCCTTCGACAGCATCCTACGAGCCTCGCGCACCGGTCGCCCATGTGTCTTCACGGCCGAGCGTACGCCGCCGAAGGACCGATATCTGGCGAACGCCCGATCACCAACCGTTGTGCTACCATTGCGGCGAAGCTGGACACCTGTGTCGCCGCTGCCCCTACAGGGAACTCGGCCTCCGTGGGTTTTCTTTTGATGCCCGTCGTCCGTTGCCTGGCCAGCAGCCACGCGAAATCTCAGAATACATTTCGCGTTCCAACACAGGCCCAAGCCGCCTCCGATCGCCGTCGCCTCGCCGTTACAGCTCTCCTGGACGCCAGGAGCAACTCCAAAGTCCCCATAGGGGAAACTAGATGCAGCAGCCTCTGGAGGTGCGGCTGCTACAGTGCGAAAATTTCAAGATCCTCCACAGACCCACGACAGTTCTTCACTTCAAACTACAGTTCGTTACATACGGCCACCAGCAGAATCGACGCCGCTACGAAATTCCGCTGATCCTCAACGTAACCACGACGCCGACATTCGCCCCACCACTCCTTCAGAGCATCGAAGTCGAGACCGAACCCCACGAAGCTGTCGCCGCCCGACACAACAAACTGCCGACCTGCAGATATCCGTTGATGGCGTAGACGTCTCTGCTCTAGTCGACACTGGCGCTAATTATTCGATTCTAAGTGCACACTTCGCCAAAGCTCTCAGAAAGGTCACAACATCATGGGGTGGCCCGCAAATACGCACAGCTGGCGGACATTTAATTATGCCCACGGGAGTGTGCACGTCGAGGATCACTGTACAAGGGCAAACCTTTCTGGCGACGTTCATCGTATTGGCTCAGTGTTCCCGTGACGTCATCCTCGTTATGGACTTTTTAACCGAAAATGGCGCCATTATCGATCTGCAGAATAAGTCCGTAAGATTTTCAGTTGAGAATGCTTTCGAATCCAACAGCATGCTCCCCGCTGCACTCCACATTATTGATGACCATGTTAGTGTGCCCCCACGTTCAAGCATCATGGTCTCCGTGGGTTCCCTCCCAATGCAAGATACAGAAGGTGTCGTCGAGACAAAACAGAAACTGCTCATTGAAAAAGGCATCGCCGTTGCCAGGGCAGTTGTTTTTGTTGAAAATGGCAAAGTTGATGTTCTTCTCATGAACTTCAGCAATGAACATCAACAACTGAACAGAGGGACAACTGTCGCATATTTCGACGCCATAACTGACACTAGTTATGAATGCAATTTCACCAGCGCTTCAGCAACAGACCCCTCCGACAACACTGAACCTCTGGACGATATAAACCCGGCCTTACCTCGAAAGTATGAAGAGAAACTACGGCACCTGCTCCGTCGCTACTCTAATGCATTTGCCAGATCATCACGCGTCGGTCGAACCCACCTTGCAAAGCACCGCGTCATTACAGACGAAGCTGTTCGACCACTCCGCCAGTCGCCTTATCGAGTTTCCCCTAAAGAACGTACTGCCATCCGAGACCAAGTGAAGCAAATGCTCGATAAAGATGTCATTCGCCCTTCCCGCAGCCCCTGGGCTGCACCTGTGGTACTTGTAAAGAAAAAAGATGGCACACTTCGTTTCTGCGTAGACTATTGCCGACTGAACAACGTTACGAAAAAAGATGTTTACCCTTTGCCCAGAATAGATGACGCCTTAGATCGTCTGTGCAACACAAGATACTTCTCCTCCATGGATCTCAAGTCTGGATACTGGCAGATAGAGGTCGATGAGAGGGACCACGAAAAGACTGCTTTCATTACACCTGACGGGCTATACGAATTCCAGGTCATGCCCTTCGGCCTTTGCTCCGCGCCCGCAACCTTTCAGAGACTCATGGACAGCGTTCTTGGAGATCTGAAGTGGACGACATGTCTTGTATACTTGGACGACGTAATTGTGTTTGCCCCGAATTTCGAGGAGCACCTCCGTCGCCTAGACGCAGTACTAGACGCCATCCAAACGTCGGGCCTCACTCTGAAAGCCGAAAAATGCCATTTTGCTTATGAAGAGCTGAAGTTTTTGGGCCATGTCGTGAACCAAGCTGGAGTTCTGCCGGATCCTGAAAAAACAGTTGCCATCGCCAATTTTCCGACGCCGCGGGACCAGAAAGAGATGCGACGCTTTCTTGGGCTATGTGCATATTATCGACGTTTCGTGAAAAACTTTTCTAAAATAGCCGCCCGCCTTACACTTCTTACTAAGGCTGATATGCCGTTCACATGGGGCGACCAGCAAATGGACGCATTTCAGGAGCTTCAAAGTCGCCTGCAGTCACCTCCATTTCTAGCACATTTCGATGAAACCGCAGACACCGAACTCCACACGGATGCAAGCAATGTCGGTTTGGGCGCTGTCCTAGTACAGATACGGAACAGTGAACAACGTGTGATCGCCTACGCTAGTCGGGCTTTGTCTAGGGCTGAGAAAAACTACTCTGCCACTGAAAAGGAATGCCGGGCCATCGTATGGTCTATTTCGAAGTTTCGACCATACCTGTACGGCAGACCCTTCAAAGTGGTGACCGACCATCACGCGCTTTGTTGGCTGACAAGCCTTAAAGACCCTTCTGCGCGCCTCGCCAGGTGGAACCTACGACTTCAAGAATACGACATCACTGTAACCTACAAGTCAGGTCGTAAGCATTTAGACGCTGACTGCCTGTCTCGTGCTCCTGTACAACCAGCTTCGGACGCCTCAGGTGACGACGACGCATTTCTGAGTGCAATTAGTTCAGACAATTTTGCCGATGACCAACGGAATGATCCCGAACTTCGCCAGGTAATCGACTTTCTTCAAGGTGCCGGCAGCATGGTCCCTAGCCCTTTCCGTCGTACTTTGTCTTCTCTGTGTCTCCGTGATGGCGTTCTCGTCAAGAAGAATTTTACAGCCAACAGTCGCCAATACCTCCTCGTTGTACCAGCAAGCTTAAGGGATGAGATTTTTAAAGCCTGCCACGACGAACCCACATCCGGCCACCTGGGAGTCACTCGGACGATATCCAGAATTAAAGAACGGTATTACTGGCCTCGTTTGTCAAGCGATGTAACGCATTATGTTCGAACTTGCTGTGACTGCCAACGTCGAAAGGTTCCGCCTCTGAGGCCAGCCGGTCTTTTAAAGCCCATTACGCCACCGTCCAGACCATTCCAGCTAATAGGGATGGACTTGCTCGGACCGTTCCCTACTTTCACCTGTGGGAACAGGTGTATTATAGTAGCTACTGACTACCTGACCCGCTACGCAGAAACCGCTGCTATTCCTTGTGCTACCGCTTTTAATGTTGCGAAATTTTTCGTTCTTCAAATTGTCCTGAGACATGGCGCACCTGAAGTACTCATTACTGACAGAGGAGCTGCATTTTCTGCAGAGCTCATCCAGCATATCCTTGTTCTTAGTCGCACCAATCATCGTGGCACGACTGCATACCACCAGCAAACAAACGGCCTGACAGAACGTTTGAACAAGACCATTGCCGATATGTTGTCAATGTATGTGGACGTCCATCACAAGACATGGGACGAAGTATTGCCGCATGTAACATTTGCATACAATACCGCCGTTCAGGAAACTACCAACATGACTCCATTCAGCCTAGTTTACGGCCGACAAGTGACGACCACGCTCGACGCCATGCTGCCCCACATAGACGAAAGTCCAAATGATGATGTCGCCTCTTTCCTACAGCGTGCCGAAGAGGCCCGTCAACTTGCACGGGTGCGAATACAGCAGCAGCAAGGCCGAGATGCACAACGCTACAACCTGTGGCGGCGGACCATCTGCCAGGTGACCTTGTCTGGGTTTGGTACCCCATTCGACGACGCGGACTCAGCGAAAAACTCTTGCGCCGTTATTTCGACCCCTACCGCGTTCTTCGACGCGTTAGTGAACTGGACTATGAAGTCGTTCCGCACGAGGAACCAGAGCCCCGGCGTCCCAAGCGTTCTGAAGTGATCCACGTGGTCCGCTTGAAGCCTTTTCATGCCAGATAGCAGCCCCTTTTACTCTGTCCCTCTTTCAGTCTAGCATCGGGACGATGCTTTTCGCACGGGGGGGCTAATGTGGCATGCGTTGACGACAAAGAAGCGCAGAAGTGTGAGAGGAAGAAGTGTGCTAACCTCGAGCCTGAACTCTGACGCTGTTCGTAGAACCTTTGCCACGCCTTGGACCTCGGACGCAACTGTAAGGGTCGCTGCTTACCCGACAGTATAAGGTAGAGGGTGGGAAGATCTGTTTGCGCGAAAACTTCCTTCCGTGAAGATTAATCAGTTAATTAATTAGAGCCAAGAAAGTCGAACTTCAAGCTAGCCAAGGACGTCTATATAGTGTGCAGATGTCAAAACAGCCAGGGGTATCAAAAGTTTGCAAAATACATCAAAATTGTACAAAAAAAAACTTATGCACACTTGGAAAAACAGCATAAAAGAGGACAAACAAGGAAAAAGAAAAGAAAGCAGAAAACAAATGAGTGCGAGAGGGCTTACCGCCTTAAGAGAGATCTAAGTGCCTCTAACGAAATTTTTATGATCTTGATTCTGTTCGGTTCTGGAAAGTTGCTCACCCTTTAGTTCTTTCCACTGATTGTGCAAAACTACAGTCATGGCTATTTTTGCGTTAAGCTGCGATGTTTTGCTGGTGTTCCTTGGCTCCTGAAATGACTATTCCATCCTTTATTGAGAGAATTATAAGGGCGCAAAAGCATATTTAGTAACTGATGCAAATGGGGTTTTACTTATGCAATTATGAAGAAACACTAGCAATCTAATTATCATATCATTCTAGGTTCTTAGAAGGGGCCAGATATTCGAACTGATTAACGGGAAAAAACTCAGTAGCAACTTTTCAGCTTGCTGCATATCAAGTAAAGATACAAAGAAAAATTAGTTAGACAGCTCTGATATGGTTATCAATTAAAAAATAATATTCTTCTTATAAACAAGGCCATAGTATTTGTAGGAAGCGAATCGCTTAAGTTAACATTACACCCCGTTGTGAGATTAGAAATTGCACTTTCCGCTCTCCATTTCACACGATGCGTCAAGATTTGCATTGCAGAAGGAAATTATCATTCACCGCGAGATAAATAAATCCATTTTAATTATTTAGAATAAGAAAAAAAAAAGCAGCCGCGACGCAGTTTAAGGCGCAAATTTTAAATATGTAAAAAAAAGTAA
Organism: Amblyomma maculatum; assembly: GCF_055883805.1. Lineage (NCBI taxonomy): Eukaryota > Metazoa > Arthropoda > Arachnida > Ixodida > Ixodidae > Amblyomma > Amblyomma maculatum. Next base: position 63,844,194 of record NC_139349.1, on the reverse strand, counting down.
AAACCCGAAAATGATTTTAGTGTTAATTTAGTGTCATCACGAATGTGAAGCTACGTCAAGATCGAAACCGCTGACAATACATCTTAATCTCTTAGCTTCTCGCTATCCAATGTAAGTACTGTCACAACCATTGAAATTTACCGCGTTTTTATAAATGTAAAAAGCGTACATATATGTTCAGATCGACCGTTTCATTTGGAGATGTCTTTGAAGCTAAACGTGAGGGAAAAATTGAAATGTGCGAGGAACTCCAGGGTTCCTTCCATAAGCACTTAGTCGATCAGTGAGGCTGTCGAATGTTTACTGAAGACGTCTATGCAAGCATTTTATCTCTAAGCTGACGGTGGCAATGCGCTACCAACCGGCCCTTCATGATCGGCGAATGGCACTTTCTTTTCTGGAAAACATGGTTGAGCTTTTTATTTAAGAATTTTTATCTCCATGAGCACACACACACACAGCCCCAGCACTTTAAAACCTGCGACAAGAGAGAAAGGCCATTGCACAACAGTAGACGGTAACCTCTGTGTCTGGGGAAAAAATTATATATGCTTATAACTTGTGCGCTTAACTGCCGCAGTTCACAGAAGAGCGATTTTATTAGAGTGTGCGGGTCATGAAATAAAGCAATATACTTGAATATTCTGAGAATCCACAGTGCGTTATAGCTACAAACATTTCTTGCGAAAAGTTGACGCTCTTACGAAGTCAGATCGCATCAAATCGGAGATCCCTCTGCAGGGCATATCTGAGGAGTTTAAACTGTGCACCCTGAGCAGCCTACCTCTTTCTGGACCTTTGTTCTAGGCAGACTTCAAAACCATTTGTTAAGTTAGCTTAGGAACGAAAAAGTGGCAAACGCCTGACGAGGGATGTGTGATCACTTAAATCCGCCGAAACAGCAGAAATCAGAGTAAGGAACATAATAGTAGAAAGAAACATACGCACTTCCCAGACACCGCGTGCACCAAACTTTGATGGGTCTTATCAGAGAGTGTGATGGATTATGATGTCGCAACTCAATATACACCCGAAAATCGCAGACTTTTCTCCGGACACAAACAAAAAGGAAGTCGTTTATAAAATATAAACCTCGGGACAAAATATTACCACATAACGGCTTTAAGTCTGGCTACACACTGTACTTTCGTTGCTCATCAGTTACACTTTCCACCAAGTTTTTTGGACAAGAAACTGTCTGGCCCAGTCATGCGAGTTTTTTGGGGTTGGCCGAACCTTTCTGCATCGAATGCAAACAATTGCAGGAAAACAGTTACGAACGTGCTTCGCCCAGTGCTTACTACCGTCGCGTGTGAGGCAAAAATTCGCTCCAACGCAACCTCCCACAGCACGTCCGTGCTCGCACCCGGGAGCCCCATTTGGCCAAGGAGCGCCATACCACCCACTCCTCAATCCCTTCGAAACAGCTTCTGCCGCTGCAAGAGGAAATGGTTCAGTGTGGCATGCGGACATTAGGCTACGAATCTCCGAAGTATTGAAAGACAACCCCTGGGAAAACGAACTTCTTCTATCCGATTGTTTATCTCTTTCGTCGAAGCCATCGCAGTCAATGCGCGCCAGCCTCCATGATTTTGGTACAAAAGAGAATCATAGCATCGCGCGGAGTAATCATGCCGGAGCACCACATTTCATACCGACGCTAAAAAAAAAAAAAATCAACAAGAATGACAAGGAGCAGCCCCGCCGCGCGGCATTTCAGGCTTGCATTACAATCCAGAGGGGTACGTTGCCACTACCACTCCGTGCGCTGTTGCCCATTGCACGCCTCTTGCGTTGTCTGTCAGAGTGACGGTGGGGTGCACGGAAATAAGAGAGTCTAGCTCAGAAATGAGCTAAAAACAAAACCACCGAGAGGCACGAATTGCGGCAGAATATAGTGCTGACTCGGACCTCTCTCGATTGCCGAAACGGTAGCTGCACTGGCAGTCCCCTGAATGTGCGTCACGTGCAGAAAGAAGGCCAACAGCAGACATCGCCATTTCCGGGTGGACCTTGTTGTCGACCCAATCTTCCTTATACGCCTCGACACTAGACAGAGCCCTTCTATCTAGACGGAGTCCTTTAGCGGCGACCTGTATGCATTTGTTTGCTTTCTATGTTACATGTTCACAGGCTATCAACTTTTATCTGTCACCACTGTAGTTAAGTTAGATTGTTTCACTCTTCTGCTCCTCTCTCTCTCTCTTTAAATAAATATATATATATATATATATATATATATATATATATATATATATATATATATATATATATATAGGTGTGTGTGTGTGTGTGTGTGTGGGGCGGGCTAAGGGGTATATATATACGTGTGTGTGTGTATGTGTGTGTGTGGGTGGGTGGGTGTGTAATTCCATGTCAAACGTATCGGAGTTTGCGTTCGACCCCCTTTGATCTTGCGGGTAAAATTTGTGACTTTACTGAACCGGCTAAATTACTTCCCCTTAATAACATCAGCGAAAAAATTTCTTGCTGATGTGACAGCCCTTTGAATTTCTTAGAGGAGTGCAAAACGTTGGTTGCGATAAAAATATTACAAAATGGAAATATTTTACAATTGCGTTTAAAATATTTTCGCTGATAATGAATGCGCATAGCGACTTTAAAACGCACATAAAAAGAATTTTGTAGCGGGAAGTTTCGGCGCTGTTTTATTTCATTATGTGCCCCGAAGATACCGTTTTTGCAGTTTCTTTTTTGTTTTTTTTTTGCACTCTTTGCTACACTGGCGGGCGCCATCACACATTTCGCGCTTCTCTATAAGCAGATAAGATCATGGGTCATTACGAGAAAATTTACGACAGCCCCAACAAACGGGAAGCTTACTGCATATAAACCACTGGTTAGCCCAATTTGGGAGTATGCATCATGCATATGAGACCCCTAAAACCAAAACAAATACACAAACAAAAAGAGCAAACCATGCCTGACCGCGCTGAATTGAGCTTCCATTTTGTAAACAAGGTTTAGGTCTTTGTGCACCTAACCTGGCTTAACAATACGGGATAACCAAGAAATCGCTCGCTTGCATGTCCGGGCACAGCTGAGCTAAGCCGTACTCATTTTTTCTTCGCTTCAAAAACTGATATGGCAGCGTGTCATTCCCGACATCAAACTCACAATTGGGACTAATTAATTACGATAATTGAATAGCTGGTTTGTTTACAAGAATATTAGTGAAGTCCTGCTGTATATTGTGTCCGCCAGTGCAGAGTTTGCTCCTTAAAATATTTTTTATTTCTATTTTGAATCTAACAACTCCAGGAATTTTTGAAAGCCTTCGCTGAAACAATCAGCGGTACGTATCTATAGGTAACGCACTGAAGATTAGCATAGGCATAAACAGTTTAGAATATTCAATGCTGCCAATCTGATCGGAGATCATTGAGTGGGAGCACGTCCAAACGTCAAAAAATGAAAACAAAAAGCGAGCCAATGCAGGCTAAAAATACAAAAAAGGGTGATTTCAGCTCTCTCTAATGGTATGCATGCTCATTATCATGCAATATTAGATACGACGTTATGTGAAAGACCACATGACCTACATAAACACTGCAGCTGCTCCGAAATCCTGGAAGCCTGGATACGTGGCGTTATAGGCAACGCGTTTGGCTCGTTGGTCAAAGCTCATGGGTTCAAATTCTGCCTAGTTCTTTTTTATTAGGAAAAATTCATAGCCTTTAGAGATAAACCGTGTCAGACATGCAACGACTTTTGTTTTGCGTCAAATTTGATGTTCAGTTCTTTTTCATTCGACGCGTGATGTCATGTTTAACGGGAGCATTGCGGGAGTTTGAAATTTCAGCACGAGGTTATGTGATTATGTGGGATTAAAATCATAAATTAGCGCTTATGGCTACCGACGTCAAGCCAATGACGGCTGCTTTTGTGCGACACGGAATCCTTATTCTATTTCATTTAATTTTTATTTTCTTAAAACCCCCCTTTTTGGGGGTATTACATAAGGGGTGGGGTTAACATAAGTGCTTAAACCATTTTCATCACATTAACATTACAGGAACAGCATACTTAGCCTGGGTATTCCAAATACGAATGAAATACTCTACCCCTTTGATTTCTGATCGCACATACTATTATCAAACATTCGTAATCTACCACATTCTGACAAGGACCACCCAACACAGATACAAAGCCAAGCACTAAGCAAGCCGTGCCAAGCAATTTTTATTTCTATGATGTAAACACACGTGAGACTGAGCAGTATTTTGGGCTTCGTCGGCCATTGAACAGCCTCGACAAAAAAAAAAAAAAACTCCTGCAAGATCCTTACTGCCTTTTTTTTTATAAACAAACATTTCTTTCAAAACGGGGCCTAGAACCCAATTTCGTCGTAAATGTCAAAGAAAGCGGCCTGATCTGGGTGGCCTGTAGGCTGTGCAAACACGAAGCGCTGTATGTGGATTGCGTGTATCTTGCCGAGGTGTTGGATTCTCTCTAGTGCTCGCTTGTGCTCTTGCTGCTGGCCTCACTTCTTGAGTTGTCATTCTCTTCGTATACGTGGATGTCGAGCGGAGGGGAGAGCATACCAATGAGAGTCTGGTAGCGTTAAGAAAATCAGCAGTTTTCGTACGTAGTGTTTCAGTCAAACCTGTTCAGGCGTTGAAGGGAATATCAGCGCAGATACGAGAGACAAAGGAGTAAGAGATTGCTGACGCTGTCTATCAACTGCAGTTTACTAGATAGAAGCCCGCAAAGTATACTCTTTTCACAACCAGGAGCGCATGTGCAACACCAGACGCCATACTGATAACTCAAACTTTGGAATCAAGATACGTTAGTTCACAGTCATGAACAGTTATGGAAGGGGTGCTTTCTCACGAGTCGGGATTTTTGTGAATTGGAAACGCTTTACTTGTATCTTATCTTAGTTTATCTTTGTACTTTTACTGTATCTAATTTTTATTAGAAAGGGGAACACATTATTTCTGCAGCAGAATTAGGTCGGTTGTTATGCGGTTGTTATCCTGTAATGCAGATCAAGATTTGAGGACGCAACGCTTTCAAAGAACTCACGTAGGCGGGTATTCAGGCCCTTTCCCGTTTCACCTATATACGTCTTCCCGCATGTGAAAGGCATTAAATACACAACTAATTCCGTACAAGGGACAAACCTCAAGTCGTGCTTTATCTGGCATCCTCATTATGTTTTTCTTCGTTCTTTTTCTTTTTTTTTTATTTTTCCTTATTTTTCCACCAAGCTTGGGGCATATTGTGCCCAGCTTATTGAGTACAGAAAACAGAACATCTATGCCATATCTGCTACCTGCTTGCTTCAAATGGTGAGACAGCTTGTTTTTCTTTCCTTCTTTCCTATTTTATCTTCTGTCCTCACGAGGCAGAGGAGGTTGCTCAGCTACAGAGCCAGTAGCTGAGTAGCCAGTGCTCAGCTACAGAGTCGCAACAACAGTGAGACATTTGCTGAATATACGGCAGGACAGCCATTTTATTTTTCTGTTTTTTTTTTATGCTCTGGTGACTCGTATCTACCACATGATGAAGTATCTTACTGCATGTGAAAACTATGGCTTCATCTGGAAGCTCCGTTGTTCTTATCCTCTGAACCTGCCGATTCAAATTTTCACTGATAACATATACGCACGACCTAAAAATGGCAGCACCTATAGGCAGGAAACCATCGTACCACATTTTTCGTCCTTGAAATACGCTAAAGGAAAACTAATCAACGTCTGTTCGATACTTCGTAGAAACGACCAGCACATCTGATCTGTCCTCAATTCCAGTCTGATATCTGAAAATTGCAGCTCATTCCTGCGGCTTTTCAACGGGGAATGTAAGGCCATGTCCACAGCTTTGAAAAATCTTTACCATGTCAACGACCTGCCTGTTGAAGTCATCGGCATCCACAAAAACAAGATAATCATACACATATCAGAAGATGCGTTTTGTACTGACGAACAAGATATTTATAAGAGCATTATCCATATAACTAAGAGAAATGTTACTTAGTACCGGAACAACATTTGAGCCAGAGCATACCCCCATTTTTTAGCACATAGGCTGCCTTCCCATTCACCATAGGCGGACCTAAGATCAAAAAGGTAAAAGCTCCAAAAAAATCCCCCTATGGATTTCGCCTTTCGAAATGAATTTTCTCCATCGTTATCATTGTGCATACATTTGCTTACAAATTGTACTAGGCTATTGCGCGGAAGTGAATAGAAGAAATTGTGAACATCTGTATTGAATATACTGCGCAAATTTGGATTAGGACACTTCAAATAATCAATACCCAGAGGATTAGACACTAATAACGGATCGCAAAAAATTCTGTAAAATATTTGAAACTTCATATTCTTATGTTGTACGTTCTGTAACAATCCAGTGTAAAGGAACATCGCGCTTAGGCATTTTAGCCGAAAAAAAGACACATAGAAACAGTCTTTTTCATTCTTGACAGGTGGCTGAAGCAGGTCTAAATTCGTTTCCCCCATTAACCGCAAGGATTCATGCTTTTTCTGTTTTACATCGAAATACGATTGTTTAAGTTCTTTACAATAGCTTCTCTACTTTTTATTTAAACAGCTCTTCCGGGAGAATAAAAAAACACCCCTTTTTGTCAGAAGCAGTCGCCTCTAACTTTTCGCAATGCAGAAAATTACCCAATGGCACATAGCTATCACTTTGTATAATTACGGCCAGAGTCCCTTTAAGAGAGTCAACATTTCAACCACGCACCAAGGCCGCTCTACTTGTCGGGCATGATCGAGATGGACCTTCCAAGTACCAGTTTGTTGAGCGTCGGCTGGAAAAAAAACTTCGGTCTGAACTTCAGCACTTTTTGGAACTTCTCTGTAGTATTTTCCCTTCGGGACTTGAAGGCCTCTTCTGCGTAGGCAGCCAAGGTCGGGATGAGCACTAAAGGAAATCCGTGCGCTCGTTCGCCACTTCGCACCCTTCACGGAAACGTCAGAGGCGATGTTAATTGTTAATCCTGGCCGCATGCTACTCAGATGCAGTCCTTGTAGAAGGGATGCTGTCGCCACCACTCGGATGACATTATCAGGCAGATCATGCGGCTATGATCCTTTGACGGAAGCAGCCCGCCGCACAGCATGCGAACCGTAACCATGCACAATGCACGTCTGGCATGATAGGAGGCTAGCCTTGCCTTGAAGCACACAGACACGAGTCCTCAAATCTTGCTCTGCATAACAACCCCAACCTAATTCTTCCAAAAAATCATCTCTTCCCCCTTTTTAATGAAACAAGAATTCTGTACAAACATGATAAACAAGAGAAATCAGTGCAGCGTTTCATACTCACAAAAACCGCGACTCGTGCGTAAGCACCCCTTCTGTAACTGCCCATGACTGCGAGCTAATGTATCTTAACTGCAAAGATTGAGCTATCAGTATGGCGTCTGATGCTGAATATGCACTCCTGGTTGTGAAAAGAGTATATTTGCAGGTTTCTTTCTAATGAAATTCAGTTGATAGAAAGCGACAGTGTTGTCTTCCTTCTCTTACTCCTCTTAAAAGAGGAGGAAGAGAAGAGCAGTGGAAGAGCCAACTGTCAAGCTCCAGCTTGCAGGATCAGTGTAGTCTCGTCGATCGGACTAAGGAAATGGCTCGATCAGGTCAACAGCTTCTTCGGCTCCTCTGAGGAGGCTGCCCACCTAGGGTGAATATTTCACGTCTGCGCTGAACAACGCTCTCTCCCTATCTTTCTCTCCTCAGAAGAACAGACAGAAGAGCAGCGAGCGAGCGGCGCAGAGCTCGTGGTTCTTCCTTCTCTGCTTCTGAGAAATTCTCTGTCAGCTCGCGACTCTCTTTTTCACGGGATCACCAACAACGGTAAAAGTGGCGACGCGACTCAACCACCGAACGTGAGCGTAATGGATGCGCTCAAAAAGAGATGCACGTGGCAACCGCATCTCGATTATGCGCAAGGTATCAAGTAAAGAGCTCTGGTCCTTTTGTAGAGCTCGGTGCTGGAAAAGGCGTGACCTGTACCCCGAGACAGGAATGGACCGTTCCTTTGAACGGTCCATTCCATGGGATCCTAATACCTTGAGAACCATCGTCATAGCGCTTCGTGCCCCTGTGCGTTCTGTCTAGAGGCTTTATCTTGAGAGACTTTACGAAACGCCTCCTGCTCTACACTGGTTCAATGTTGCGTGCAGTACAGGACAAGCCGTCAAACCACTCAGTGACTAGTGAAAAATCCCGTTTTCTTTTAAGGATAAAAAAAAAAATGCGCATCCCGCTGGCTGCGTTGAAATACATGTAGATGGCTTATACATCTCTATGAAGAAATTGTTTAAGGAGAGCGCTGCATGTCGCTGATGGACGATGCACCATCACAGCGACATGTAATATCTGTCTCCGGTCCAAGAAACATTTTAAATTTCCAATTACGCAACTAATTTTGCCTAACCAGTGAACAGAGATAGTAGGAGCGAGACTTCAGCTTGAATGTCAGGCCCAGACCCAGTCTTGTGTAAGCATAGACGGGTCACCATTCTTCCTGACTGCACGCAAGTAAGTGCGGAGCATTTGTGTTGGCTGCGCTGCGGGCAGCACAAGCCGCGCTCACTCGAGTTGTCGGAGGCGCCGCTATTTCCACACCAAATCCCCTCTTCGCAACTTCCGACGCGAGCAGTGCGGGCGGCGAACGCAGTTGCTATTCCCGAGGCGCCTCTTTAGGTGGCTTTAATTTCGTTAAGCCGGATCCCTGGCGCAAGGCCAGCGAAGGAAAGGCTGGAGATTTGGTCATATAACTTGCTCGTCCCTTGCTTTTCACGCAATGGGAAAGCAGGAAAGAGAGGGGGGGGGGGGGGGGGGGGGCGTGAACCGGACGTTGAGTTCGCTTCCGGTAGATGATGCGACCTGGGGTTGTCGGAGCGGCGCTGGATGCAATAAAGTCGGAAGGCCGTAATCCGCGCTATTTGTGGACGGCCGATTTATCACCGCTTAAATATTACGCCGCTTCAATGTATGTGTTGATTTGGGCTTCAAGGCGCCCTGTGCTTGGCTTTATTTTTCTTTCTCGCGTGGCGCATTCTTCATTCCTTGAGGCAAGAGAACGCGGGCGTAAGACGCAAATACGGAATAAAATTGCGCCACGGAGATCAAAGGGTAATCTATATTTAACCTCGTGACAAAGCACCTCTGCACCCAGCGGTAATCACTCATATGACAGTCCAGACTTTGAACAAATGATGTTATACAGCAGAAGAAAAAATGAGCGATAGATCACCCTTTCTTGGCCAGGTTCTCTTCGTGAAAGCAAGGCTGAAAAGAAAAGAAACCTTCCTACCTGACAATCTTAACCAGCACGGCAGTGTATTAGTGTATACCATAGTGTATACCATAGTGTAGGAAAAAAACCAGTGTAAGAAAAAAAGAGCGTAAAAACTTACTTGTCATTGTCTGGAGAGAGGTTAGGTTTGTAATAAAATGGAAGGGGCGATCTGTGTGTCAGGAAGAGACACAGGCTGTAGCAGGAAAAGCAGTCCTTTTACCAGTGAATAGGTACTGGCTTGCTGCTACGACTCGGGGTAAACTGATAGTGGAGAATAAAAACTTACAAGTACTGAGTCTCTCACATTTTATATATAGTTTCGTTAGTGCCGTTTGAAATGCATTACCCGCGTTCGATTGGTCAGTGAGAGCGCACTGATAGCTGCCAAATTTTCGAATGCTTTAGCAGACATGACAAATAAGCTGCTTTCTTAAGTTTAAGGTTTTTCTACGACGCGCTAGAGACATAACAGGGACGTTCCGACATCTCTGGAGGCCCAACATTTAACAAAGACTGATCTCTGAACCGTAGTTGTTGACGCAAATTCATAAATATTTCAAATATTTCAATAATCTACTGAGCGGATCGTCTTTCTTCACGTTCATCATGATATGCACTGGTCATGCGGCACTCGGGAGGTCTTACAAACAGTGGTGTAACTTTGTTGATGGTATTTAAATAATCACCTCTCTCTAAATGTTAATACCGTGCGACCAAGAGCACGCTCTTGGTCGCAAATTCTTATACGCGTATACGAATTCGGGCACTATTTTTATCTCAGCTTGGTTGATAGGGCTTTCAGTAAGTCTGATAGAAAGGGAGCGCCTCTTGACAACAGTTTAGAAGTTGGGGAACATTTAGAAGGTAAACAGTCTGATTGTTTTGTATTATCACTGACTACGCCTAGCTCTCTTGGCCGGAATGTGTGTAGTAAAATGTGGGTATTCTTTCTAATGACATTTTCGATACCAAGCGTGAGCAGACCCAGCGTGCCTTTACGTTTCTTTTTCCTTTACAAAGCTGCAGGGTTCCGTTTGGGATATCTCTTATGCAGAATTTTCATAGAAGAGTGTGTGCCCGGCCAAAGATATTCGCTCGCGCACGCAAAACAAATTGCCATTGAACAGTGCCTCTCGGTAGTACAGAATGTGGATGTTCCAGCACACGCTGCTTAATAACAAAAAACAAATGACAGAGGCGAATGCGTTAGAACACCTGAACATCTTAGAAACTCTAGTGGGCACAACGTTTGGCTTTGCTTATGCCTGTCATTGCGTCTTTCAGAGAACGCCAACCTTAATGAAAGCTTTTAGAATTTTATCTCATAATATGTATCCCAAGGCAATGTTACTCATAAGTGTGGGGTCACAGATAGAAAAAGAAAAAGATCAGGAATAGATAAGCTCTAACTCTAACGGTGTGACGCGGCAAAGTTTATGATCACCGTCTAAATGCCGGCGCCTGTCGTGGATAGTCGTTAGCGTACGTTTTATTGTTGCTCGCATAGTCACCAATCTCCTATTTGTCTCTATATCTACCAAATACTAATCAACATAGACTCGTGAGCTACTATAACACGTGAAAGATAGGCAGCCATAGATCAGATGATGATCATGATCATGATGATATAAACGTTTACTGAACAATGTTAGCACTTTGTCCTAATAGGGGAGCAGGGGGAGGGGGAGGGGAGTGGGCTGACATGGGTAAAAAGTCACGCTTTATCCATGACGCAAAGAACGAGCCTGTGATGTCTAGGAGCAGCATGACTAATTCGGGATCCAAGGATCCTGGAGGGCTCGATTCCCAGCTCAATTTCCTAAAGTCCCTTCTATCCATGTCATATGGGCTCCTGACGTCACTCAACCCGCCGACCCCCAGTCGCGCCCATGTGACTTCCTGATTACCACCTGCCTGAGACATGCCCATGAATTTTCGCTCACAACGCGCACGCAGGGGAGTCCCATTGCTGTCGCGTTTAAGAAGGGTAAGAAGCAAGAGTTGCAAGAAGCGAAGAGCCTTGGAGCCATAAACAGCCTCTTGTGGATATCAATACGTCGCCACGTTTTGTGTGTGTGTGTGTGTGTGTGTGTGTGTGTGTGTGTGTGTGTGTGTGTGTGTGTGTGTGTGTGTGTGTGTGTGTGTGTGTGTGTGTGTGTGTGTGTGTGTGTGTGTGTGTGTGTGTGTGTGTGTGTGTGTGTGTGTGTGTGTGTGTGTGTGTGTGTGTGTGTGTGTGTGTGTGTGTGTGTGTGTGTGTGTGTGTGTGTGTGTGTGTGTGTGTGTGTGTGTGTGTGTGTGTGTGTGTGTGTGTGTGTGTGTGTGTGTGTGTGTGTGTGTGTGTGTGTGTGTGTGTGTGTGTGTGTGTGTGTGTGTGTGTGTGTGTGTGTGTGTGTGTGTGTGTGTGTGCGTGTGTGTGTGCGCGCGTGTGTGTGTGCGCGCGTGTGTGTGTGTGCGTGTGTGCGCGCGCGTGTGTGTGTGTGCGTGTGTGTGTGCGTGTGTGTGTGTGTATAGGCACGCTCACTAATAACGAAGTCTCGGCCAAGTAAACTGACGTGTGTTCATATTGGTTAGATACTCTCAGTCGTGCATTGGTCACTTCTCTCAATCTACTAGTACGCTCACGCACAGTATTCGAGCCCTGCATCCCTAAAGGGACCCTGAAGAGAACAATGAAGTGGGCTTGCATCGATAGAATGCCAGTTTCTGGTTACGAAAAAAAGCCACTCTTACTGAAAACAGAGCTGTTATAAGGTAGTAAGGAGAAAGAATAGGAGTACAGGTATCGCCTCTACAGCCTCCACAGCCGAGACTCGCAACTGCAAATCACGTGACGCGCAAGGGATCCCGGAGGCTGACACTGAATTCGAATTACGTTGCCCGTTTTAATAAGGTAGTAGGTTTTGTTTCGAATATAATAACATGCTTTCATCAAACGTAAACGACGGCAAAAGGACAAGGTAAATGTTGAAAGTGAAATATAAAAATATCATTGATGGCGCCACAGGCGCCCACTTCAGTTTTGGTTATGTTCCGGCTCAGGCATTTCGTGCGTACTCAGATAGTTTCATTTTAGACCTGCGGCGCCTGAAATAGCAGCTTGGAGCAGCAGATGCGCCTACCCTAAGTGCGTATCGAATGAAGATCATGACTAGGCACGCACCTACGAAGTATTCTCCGCTTCCCGCGCGCCAGTAATCACGGAATCTCTTCTTGCGTCATAGTGTGCGTCATTTTACACTACTATGTAGTAGGAGAAAATAGTTTGAATTTGACCGGCGGGAACAAAAACAAAAACCTCAACTTCTTATCGCAATATCTCAGCAATAATTCGATTTTTTGATCCCGGATATGCGGCGACACTGTCACCAAATGCCGTTTAGTAGATTTTGATAGCATATTTAGGTGTCTTTGTTGCCCCTTTAAGCAGGCTGCTCGAACAGGCTAAGTGTTTGCTAATTCAATTTACAGTCAAAACTTGATTTAACAAAACCCAATTTAACGAAACTCTCGATTGAACGAAGATATCCCGAATCCCCCTCCGACGCCCATAGGGTCCAATGCTTTGACTTACTCGATATAACGAAATTTCGTTATCAGTCCCAATTTAACGAACTTTTACGAAAAGTGAACGTGAAAAGTGTCAATTTGTGGTCGAGTTTGTTGAAAACGTACTTTTTGAATACGAGCAACGGTAACATCATAGAGCAGCTCTGCCCCGCTTTTACGGTACAAAACGAAATTTTGAATTTTGAATTGACATCATGCCCTGTGAAGTGGTGGATGCCTCTTGTCTACTGCACCAGTTTGTTGGAACTCACAAGAGGACGAAATACGTGCTGGATAGAGCAACTTAAAAGGAATCTGTGCGGTCGTTGCTCCCGAAGCACACGTAACGCAAGATCGCCGATTTCATTGTGCGGAGATACATTTGTAGCCCGCTCGAACTGTACGTATTGAGCTATTTTTTTTTTTTTTTGCTTATTCATACACGCTAGTGGTGTCGCTTGTTACTGCGTGCTGCAATGTCTTTTTAGATCCAATCGAGCTTTGCCAAAATGATGCCGCGGTGATGTTCTAGAGGCCGCTACACAATAGAATTGGATTTATTGAATTCGGGGACCGAGAAATTTTTTATTCAATTTCACGAAGTTCCCTATTAACGAAGAAATCTGTGGCTCCCCTCAACTTCGTTTAATCGAGTATAGCTCCGCTCACATAAAAGCAAGAGCAAACGAAACAAAAACTGCCAGCGATGCAATACAACGCATCCATTTCTGGATTGTGGATCAAACATTATATACGAACACATAGCAAAGGAACCCTCAGCAAATAAGCTGATAGCAACCGTCCTACATGCCATTTTTCCTGCATGGTGACCGGAAGTGGAAGAGCTGTTTTCAACACACCCACGGAAAGTGTAGGCCTGCTTTTTTTTTTTTTTTTTGAAGCCGCAGAAAGCGTTAGTAGGTGTCCAGGTTCACTTTCCCACCGATTTTAATGTGAACACTCATTGAAGCTACTTCACCTTAATCTAGGGAGCGCTGCTGGGCTGTGTCGTCATTTTGTACCTGTACTATTGCCTGTCTCGTCTACCTTTCTTCCCGCAGTGGTTTTAGAAAAAGGAGATGGCAGTATTTAAGTGAGGCCACTGGCACTACTTTGAGGTGCAGATCAAAATTTCATCAGTATAAGCCGGAACAGGGGCGAACAAGACGATTAGATACCCCTTCAGTCTTTGGATATTAAAGATGCGTCACAAAATTGTGGCCATGGTGAGCTGGGCGCAAACGCCGTTATAGAGTTGGTTTTCGCCGTCATTACTGCGTGCATGCTGAAACGAATGTGCGTAAGTTTGCTTCTCTGGCTGACTAAAAAGCAAAGCGTTTCTATAAAAGTGCATGAAATGGGCAAGGGAATATTTTATTGTAACAGGGTTAAGTATAAAGTTTGAAGGTTTCGAGCTAAGTGGTTGAAAGCGTATTTCCCCACTGCCGACTCAGCTTGATCATCATATTACAGAGCATCCCGTGAAAGACTGCAGCCAGCCTGCCGCTAATGGGACACTATAAGTAAACTCTAGACATGTACGAATAGAATTTTCTTCGAATCGAACCAAATAAGAGTTAAGCTTCGATACGTAATGAATAGTGTAGCGTCACTACCGAATCGAATTCGAATCAAGTAATGATAGAACGAACCGATACGAATAGAATTTCTGAGCTAATGTTCTCTTATTCTGCAAATGTTCAAACAAACGGAGCAAATGTGCCAAACACTGAAGCTGCGATCACGATGTGTGGATCGTTACGGGAGTTGAATTTCGTAGCATTGACACTCCCCAAGGGGCAATAAAACTAGGGGTTGTTTCGCGGAAGCTCACCACTAAATCTTAAATACGCTTTTTTTTATGTGTGAAGGCTGCATTTAAAGTACTGCAGTATTATTGTTGGCTCACATTTGACAAAGGTAAACGTTCTTAACTCGTAAGCTGAATAATTAATGTTTTTCATAATTAACATTTTAACTGTCAGAATAAGGTGCCTGCTAGCAGCTAGTGGTTCGCAGGCAGCGTTAGGAATGGCTGCAATGGTTCTTAGAATTTCGAAAACGCCATATCCTTCGGATAAATGGCTCATCAAAGTTTTGCTATCACCACCAAAACACCCGTCATTTCTAAATGCTAGCGCGCAAAGCATCGCCCACCGTCGAAGTCAATACGAGGTGCATATGGATGCGTGATATACCCTGTCTTGCCTGAACCGCGGTGCTCCCCACTGTTCGCTAATCCAGCCCACGCGTGAGAGAGAAGTTCATGTAATATTCGCGCCACGAGTACCGTTCGACCTGGGTCGTCATCTCGTGAGCGTGCGTGTCGAAAGCGGGCGTTTTGACGCTAGATAGCCACTTTGCTGCGACACTGCAACTCAAAATATTGCGTTTATGAAATCATAAGAACTGATATAGTCATTTCTAAGGACCACCAAGAAATTTCTAATTGCAGCCAGGAGCCCAACATTATTGACCCGTTTTTCTTTTTTTGTTGTTGTTATAAATTGCGATAACACACGCAAAACACATAAGAGCTATTAAATACTAGTTACTGAGCTCACTTGTACATGCTGATTTTTTTTTTTTTTTCAGATGCTCAATGCCTCTACTACCATTTTGCTGCCGTCCTATAATCACAAAACCCTTGCTTAAACATTAGCGACAGGCTTCCTGACACACGTGGTATAATAAGATAGAGCAATCTTGTCACGAGCTTTAATTAGTATGAAAGAGCAACGTGGTTTACTTCGATGGTAAAATATAATGATTACGGAACAGAATCATTACAATATAGAAGCCTTAAAATATTGGAGTCATGAGAGAAGCGAAGGATAACGAGTCACTTTATGCTTTTCACGGGCCTTTAACAGCGAATGACCAGGTTGTGCAGAAGGAATGTCTCCACATGTGTTATGTGAGCAACAGGGCACTGTATTTTCTTCCAACTGTTTCCAAGGCTCAGTTGACCTGCCCTGCTTTCGGAACCAGCTGGGTAACGACTTTCCACGTAGGAGAAGAGGGGGCTGTTGCCGCCTTCCAAAATATAGGGACGGAAGAATGTACCAGAAATTGAATTGTCCCAAATACGACGCCGAGCTTAACATATGCGAACACGATCTCCTACAACTAATACGCATGTATTGTTGTTTATCCACTTTTCTATCACAGGTTTATGGATAAAGGTGTGTATCCCTGCAAGATACATTCAGGCTCCTAATTTCATTTTATACCGCTACCTGCATCTAACCTGCTGCCTCATTAGAAGAGAACGTAGTCTGGAGTGAGAAATCAACAGCACGTGAACAGAAAATGCATGCACGGCTGGCTTTAACGTTAGTGAACAGCCGTTTTCAAACCTCAGAAGTGAGGCCTTAATCTGTAGTGCAGGGTCTTGCGACCTGCGCCGCATGTAACCCCCATGTTAAACTTCAGTGACATGTCTCCATGACATACCCCAATTTGTAGCCTTCATCTCTCTCCGAAAAAACCATCCTGGGAGCCATGCCGACACTCACTTTCAAGAATTTTGGGTAAATAGACCTATATTCCCGTTTGTGACTCTTGCTGGGGCTGTGCTGTGCACGCTTACACGGTTTACGATGGGGGCAGCACAGGGACATACGCGCTTCTTTCCGGAAGTGTGTGTTTGTGGTAAGGGGGGGAGGGGGGGGGGGGTGTTGCTTAGAGTTCTTTCTGGAATTGTGCTTGGTGCCTGCATATGCTTTTAGTTGGAGTGATCTTAACGTATGCAGGTATCTTCTCTTCAGCAGGGCGTGGTGTGTGTACTATGAAAACTGATGCGTGTTCATGATGCGTGTTGCATGGGCTATACGTCGACTATACGTGAGACTACTGCCATCGAGTGAGTGCCTGGTTGCATCATACTCCCCCCTCCCTCCCCCCACCCACTTACGCTCTCTCTTTTTTATTTCCCCTTCCCTCTCTGGGGAGTAGCTGCCCAACGTTACTTCGCAGCCTGTCGACCCCTCCATCTTTCTTGTCATTAAGTTACTTTTTCTCTCCCGTCATCCTGCATCCTGCAACCTACATACTTTTCATGTCTCACTTCCTTGAAAATCCTATAAGGGCGCTTGGAGAAAAGCTCTCCATTTACGAGCTCTCTCATCAACAAAACAGAGGCAGTGTCTGTTGTGATTCTGTTCCGCGCGAAACGGCTATACGCGGACTGGCTCGTGCATTTCCGGCCGTGGGGAAATGCGTTTACGTGATTCGGAGCTTTGAGCTTTTACGACGTTGTGAAATGGTTGGCAGGTCTGCGCGGCGGATCCCCGACGTTGGCTGCGTGTACGTGCACACGGGCCCCGTGACGACGCTATTGCCTCGCTAGGCGCTTTAGCGAGCTCCACGGGACATCGCCATAGCGCCAACATTGTCAGCCACGGCCATGTTGCACGAGAACATCCGTTCAACGTGCGCCATAGAACAAAACGAAGGCCCTAAATCTGGCGGATCGGTGGGGCTAAGACATGAACCAAAATTCTTCAGGCCTTCTCATTGAACAAAAAAACTCATGGCGACTGTAAAGCTAAGTGAAATGGAGCACTGGTTCCTGTGAAATGAACCGGGACAAAAGCATTGCCGCCCACACTGTTCTTTCAATGAACCAACAAAACAGAAAACCCTCATGACCATAAATGTATAAATGTCGTCATCTATCCCGAAGGTCAACACCCCGATTATGAAAAGGAATAGGTATTACACCGTCAAGCACAAAAATACAAAAAAGAGGAAGGAATAAGGTTCTTTTGCGCGTCATTTAAAGCGTGTCGAGATTGCTATGCATGCAACACACTCAAAAAACGTTGATGGTAAGCGCCGATGGCTTATTTTGCACAAG
Organism: Amblyomma maculatum; assembly: GCF_055883805.1. NCBI lineage: Eukaryota > Metazoa > Arthropoda > Arachnida > Ixodida > Ixodidae > Amblyomma > Amblyomma maculatum. Next base: position 63,826,484 of record NC_139349.1, on the reverse strand, counting down.
GTGCCCACTAGCATGAAGCGGAGGCATCAATCATAGGCTTGCCCTGTTCTGAATGGAAATGGGCGCATGCGCGTTTATGCTCCTCCGAGCGTTCGCGCCAAGCAAAGCAGGGAAAGCTGGTAAGACCTCATTCGTATTTGTTTCCTTCCACCGCTTCACTAGAGGCGGAGCTAGGATATTCGTCCGGGCCATATTGCTTTCGGCGTTACCAAGCAATGCTCGGCGAGAGTACAGAAAAAAAGAAAAAAAGGGCTGAGGGATTTCCCCGAGCGAGCGGCGAAAGCTTCAGTGCAAATCGCATTCTCTCGGGGTTAGACGTGCTTTTTTTTTTTCTCCGTTTAGCCGGGCTTATCCTTTTGCTAGAGTTATTGCGACGCTTGTTTCTCGGCGGGAAGCCCGAACAACATGACGCATTTGGGCGCCCCAGACAAACATCGGAATGCTGAGCGCGCGGATTCCTTCGCATGCCGTCGAGCATGAAGAATATTCCTCACCCGCAGGGGATCCTCAATAAGGATATATCGCCCACAGAGCATTATGGTAAGAGAAACAATGGCTACAATCGCGGAGGCGAGTAACCGCAGGGAATTCTGGTGCCATGACGCTCCACATCATATTTCGAAAGGAATACGCATATTTGAAATCGTACTTCTGAAATTGGAGTTTTGGTGCTGCGAAAGAAAAATTCGAGGGAAGTATTTTAGTAGCGGGTGGGCTGTTTTTCACAGAGTGTATAGTCATGGAAAATCAAAACGCAGAAACCATGCATTTTTTTTTCTTTGCCTATACTGAAGATGCCTGGATGCAAAATGTATTGCCTTATTCTCGTCTTTATTTCAGTGCCTTATATGGATGCTCCTCTTACCAGGTTCTAAATTTGTAGCTTGAAACAAAGGCATTTGATTTCAACTGTTCTGAGAAGCACGGAAGATGTACATCAAAGGCATGCAATGAAAAGAAGTTAGAATCAACTAATAATTTTGCAGAATTGCACAACGTTATTTAGATAAAATGAACTTGCTCTTTCTTTAGAGCTTTATTTACTTCACAAACGGACTGTTAGTATTCGCGCTTTGAACTGCTACAAAGATTCCTGCAACAGACTCTCTACATACTGGCATAATTTCAAATACATTATCCTCGTAGTGTTTGCACGCGTTCAGAATACTTTTCAACTCCGAAAATGTAGCAACGAAGACCGAGTTTAATGAAAACCGCCGAAAAAAGACCCAGCATATCATTGGCCAGCAATACAAGGAGCCGCGTTAGGGGATTTCGTCTGTGAGCTCTATATTCACGCGACTACGTTAAGGCTTCAGCGTTAAGGCTCAAGTTGCATTGGTGTGAGGAGAAAATCCTGGTTGTTTGAAAGAGTTTGACATGGCAAGTGCAGGCACGGAATCAAGAAGCAAATGAACTCAGCTTCATTCGAAATTTACGAAGAATGAAGTGGGGACTGAATTGGGAACCCTTGGAAGCCAAATCAGGCATGCTAACCCTCTGTCGCGCATACACCTTCCTAAGGCTTTGTTGTATACGAGCCTTTTTATCACTTCTCGTGATCTTCCACACAATTTGATAGCTTACGACTACACGCTGATAGGTGTATGCGAATTTAGAGAGGCACGAATTAAGAGTTTAGTGACTAAATGAGTAGAAAAGTATATGTCGGTTAGAGAGGTGGGTGCACGCGGGAGTCTGCAAGAGGAGCATATAACGGGAGCAATTAACACTAGACGTCAAACCCTTAAAGGTGGAGCCTAATTTGGCGCAAAAGTTTGCAATATGACCTAGCGCCGTCTAGCCCAACTCCATAGGCTAACCGAAACGACAAAGGCTAATCCAAACGACTAACCCAACTCGAAAAGCTTTTAATTGCGAACTCACACCGTGCCTAACCAAAACGTCAACTGAAACAAAAGACGTAGTTTTGCCACACGGGAGCTTGATTTGGCATGTATCAAATGTACTTGACTCCCAAAACATACATTAGTCATATTGTAAACAAATTTGATACGCCTCTTTCCGGTTCTCGACTTTTGCCGAAGAAAACGTGATGGCTAATATTAATGCGCGATGAAACCTAACCTTCGTGCTCGGCAGCCGGAAGGCTTCCGCGTAGGAGGTAGTCATTAGTGCGACGAACAGTGGGCTGGATTTCTTGCTTCTTTCGCTGCATGCTTCATATTCCCGTACGGATGTGATTGTGCCGTAACTGCTGTTTTCTCCGAGTCCTCGAGCACCCGAGATGTCAGTGCTCTTGACAGTCGCCTAATGAAAGAGTGAACACTGCCGGGATAGAAGCTCGCAAAGGATGTACCGCAGCTGGCGTCGGTTGTCATATTATAGCAGGGATATCTGAGAGCAGTCTTGTGCTCCTGCGTACACACTGCATCTGGCTCTTCATGACAGCTGAATAAATAAAACGAAAAGGACACAGAATCAGTACCACACATTCGGATAGTCCCCGGGAACGGAAAGAGCATCCTCACAAAATGTTTCCAGCAGCGGACCAACAACACTGCTCTATCTAAACAGAAATGTACGGATCGGTGCTTCGCATTGCACAGAATAACAGTCCGCATTCCTAGAATCCTTATGTCATTCAAACCGAGACTCTCGTATTTTGGTGGAAGACACAGAGTGACTTCATCTTCTTCTTTATTGTATCTTTACAAACGTGTTTTAGTTCTCCATTGCAGAACCAATGTTTGTAGGTTACGGTTGAGGCCTAAGAAGTTCGCGGAGATTTTTGGTCGCCTCAATTTTATGCACTGTAATTTATATTCAAAGCACTCAACAGGTAAAGAGTAAGGTAAATATAAAAATAGTTCGCATAAATTATACTTTTTTTGACACCTCAAAACATCACAACTACAATTTGGCAGCTTCAGACTTCTTCGTGCATTCCTCGCAACAGGCTTTGCTGGAAGCCGTTTCCTGTCTCTGTGGGGCGTCCGTGATTTCACTCCTTGCATCGTCACTAGTACGGCATCAGATTACATTCAATATCTGAAAAGTTTCTTTAAGGTCGACACCTTGCTGTCTTGGATAACATTGCAGTGCTGATCTGCTTCTGCATAAAAACGCGTGTACGCTCTTTCTTTACAGTCCTCTCACTTAGGGTAATATAATCCCATCATAGTGTAGAAGGTTACAGCTTACAGGAAAACGGAAAGTTGACATCCAGTTGAGTGAAACGCCGCAAAGTGGAAATACTGCCAAACCAATGCTAGCGGTTTTTGTCTGGGATTGAGTTTGAGAGAGAACAAGTGGTACAAATTTTATCTCGGTGAAAAGTGAAGGACATAGCTTGGGCCAATTTATTGTTACGACAAATAGTGTGCAGGTTTATGTTTTTATGCAATCAAATCGATCCTCTTTCTGCGCACGGTTTTCTAATTCGAATGTGTCAGACTTTGCGGAACTTTAGGTGTCGTCTAGTAATATTAAACGGATTCCTCGTATTCCTGTTTTATTGAGAGAAGTTGCGGCTTCATTTAACATTTTAAAATGGAGGGTCTCACTGGGTTACCTAAGTGCTGCTACACAAAAGTACCTGTACAAAGAGTTGCTTGACGTTATGTTGCTAGCGCCTGCGGATCGTTCATAACACTGGAGAGGAAGGCAAGAATGGTTTAAAAAAAGTTATGTAAACGGCAGTACGACAGTCAACAAAATTCTTTTTTTTATATATTTTTCTTTTGTACAGTTGTATATTACCTGTTAAAACATGCTTTAAGGAAAAAGTCTTCTTTTCCCTGTTTTCGGTGGACTGTTTGATTTGGCATAAGCTGGAAACCATAAACAATATATATTTCTTGACTTCTAGGATGCAGTATCTTTGTTTGATTATCTTACACAGGACTCTAAGAAAGAACCTGCCAATCACGCCATTTGGTATACAATTCTTGCCTACCCTTACTCAAGTTGGTGTGCCGCATGACTTGATAATGCTGCTTTCCCACCCCAATGTATGGAAAACGAGAATGTTTAATTTTCAGACATACTGACGTAGGTGCTCGCTCAGCAAGGGATGATTTCATTGAAAGTGCTGCCTCAAAGAAGCTATAATGCCCAAAGTGTGAAACCTAAATAGATGCCAGTTTTGTTCAAGCTGGCTAGCCTGAAACCCTTCTGAAACACAGTCCAGTCTTTCTGTTATCACAATATAATCTTCACTGAAACCAAGAAAAAAAGCAAATAAGAAGTGACATCTGAGTGGTTAAGAGGTTCGGCTATTGAAATTGAATACCGGGTTCGAAACCGACTGGTTCGAATCTTTTTTCTCTCTCTGTGTGCGTGCGTGCGTGTGTGTGTGTGTGTGTGTGTGTGTGTGTGTGTGTGTGTGTGTGTGTGTGTGTGTGTGTGTGTGTGTGTGTGTGTGTGTGTGTGTGTGTGTGTGTGTGTGTGTGTGTGTGTGTGTGTGTGTGTGTGTGTGTGTGTGTGTGTGTGTGTGTGTGTGTGTGTGTGCGCGTGTGTGTGTGTGTGTGTGTGTGTGCGTGTGTGTGTGTGCGCGTGCGCGTGTGTGTGTGTGCGCGTGTGCGTGTGTGTGCGTGTGCGTGTGCGTGTGCGTGTGCGTGTGCGTGTGTGTGTGTGTGTGTGTGTGTGTGTGTGTGTGTGTGTGTGTGTGTGTGTGTGTGTGCGTGCGTGCGTGCGTGCGTGCGTGCGTGCGTGCGTGCGTGCGTGCGCGCGCGCGCGCGTAAAGACTACACATTGACTAGTTAAATGTCACCCAAAATACTAAGTCCTAGTTTTACTTTGAAAGACACAGAAGGTCATTCGGCGGTACCTGGCTGTAGTGCCTGCATTTTCTAGGCACTGAAATCAGGCGAACACGAGAGTTACGGAACAGACAAGGTAGGGCCTCAAGTTTAAAAATATCTTTCTCCACTCAGAGGCTTAAGGAGAAAAGTACGAGGTGAGACCTGTAGTGAACAGCTCAATATATTTCGCCTACATACGGCGAATGCTCGAGTGTTGCATGCCAGGGAATAGAGCTTCCTCTCTAATAGTCTGTCGATTCATGTAGCGTGGAACCCAGGTTCTTTTTAGCATTTTAATAAAGCTAGACTTACGGTTCCCTTTTTTGTTTCACTCATTCTAATTTTGCTCGAAGCAAATAATCTGCCGCTAATCCAAGCAGTGTGTCTTGCTCTTCTTTCGATTATTTGGAACGATGAAATTTAGACAGTCCTGTCCCGTCTGAGTGAACCCGCGCCCGCAGCTCGCTGACATCAACACTAACATAAAAACTTGAAAAACGTGCCTTCATAGAGCATCTAACAAGAATATCGGCTGCCCAAGAATAATCGATATCGCTCAAGAGGAAAGTATACAACAGTTGCATCTTACCTGTGCTCACCTATGGGGCTGAAACGTGGAGGCTAACCAATAGAGTCCTACTTAAGTTGAGGACAACCCAGAGGGCTATGGAACGAAAAATAGTACGGGTAACATTAAGAGATAGCAAGCCTGCAGAGTGGGTCAGAGAAATAACTCAAGTTACCGACATTCTAGTGGAAATTAAGAAGAAGAAATGGGCATGGGCAGGACATGTAGTGCGAAGAGAGGATAACCGATGGTCGCTTAGGGTAACAAACTGGATTCCAAAGGAAGGAAAGCGTAGCAGGGGGCGGCAGAAAGTTAAGTGGGCGGATGAGGTTAAGAAGTTCGCAGGGGTCAAGTGGATGCAGCTAGCACAGAACCGGGTTAAGTGGCCTTCATAAAATCAGCCAACCTTTTTCCATTCATTTAATCATTCATTCATCCTTCATCTCATATCCTACTGATGCCCTGAAGCAATAAATATCGACTAAAAAAAAAAAAAACAAATATGGGAGAGCCCTTCGCCCTGCAGTGTGTATAGTTAGGCTGATGATGATGATGAATAATCTTGCTAGTGGCTTAACATAACTGCTATTTGCAGCATTTTTACTTACGTTTACTCAGCCGATCTCTGTTTATTCGTTTGACTTAGAAATACATTACATCGGCATAAATTATTGATGACCCATTGTAAATTCTGCTTGTGGTGTCAATGCGTCCATTCTTCAGAGCAGCAGCTGCTGATATGCTTCCCATGCTTTTAGTTATCGGAATTGGTTTTAAATGAGCTTTTGGTTTTGGTTTGTAGGGTTTTAAGTCATAAAGCAACTGAAGCTATGAGAGATGCCGTAGTGGAGGGCTCCGGAAATGTCGACCACCTGGGGTTTATTAACGCGCACAGACATCGCACAGAACACGACCACGTTGCTTTTTACCTCCACCAAAAAGTAGCCGTCGCGGCCGGCATTTGCTCCCGCATCCTTGTGAACAGAAGTCGAGAACCCTAACCACCGCACCACAACGGCGGGGTGAAATAAGTACTCGGGTATTTTTTTCTTTTTTGTTTAGCATTGATGACTCAAAATTCCCTATTATTATTTATGATCGCTTTTATCCTTCAAATGCCTTTAAATATTTTGGAAGGGTATCGACACGTGTAGTAAACAAAAAAAAACAAAGAAACAAACGAATAAACAATCAAACAAACACAGAGCTTGCGACCGCCGGCATGCGGCAGTTTATACGAAGAACACACTGCAGCACATGCCCTATGTACGATTTCGTGGCCGTCGCCATGGTTTAGCGGTGATGCAGCTCGGAATGAGCACTGCGTCCCAGATATCAGTTTGGGTTTTGGTGGCCGCATTTATGCCGAGAAGGAGTACCGACACGACCGTGTACTCAGGTTATAGCGCACCCCTTGTTTTCTTTTTTTTTTTTTTTGTATGTGTGATCATAACTTCACCAGCGAGGAAAATATCTCTTCCATCTTTTTCTATTATAACAAGCTGTCTAACGTGAATCGATTTTATTTAACTTCGCTAGGTCATTTTGGCTCGTATAAGGTGGAATTAGTTCCCTCTTCTAAGCTTCTGAGCCAAAGCCAAGTGGCGCGACTTTTTAAAGAACTACGTGCAAAGCAAGCTACCTGAATTCAAGATTACCTTACTGAAATTGAAAAACTACATTACCTTTTCTTTTATCCCTCCACCTATGTTAAGAGTCGAAACGGCCTGGGGGAACGGGTTTGTTATCAACGGGTTATCGGTAAACACAGGGAACACCAAAGAACGCGTCCCCCTACTTGGGCAGGCTATTTGTACCATTGTGGTGGCGCTGAGGTACAGATTACCGTGGCCCCCTGCTGGTTATAATATGCTACACTTTTCCTTCCCTTATTTTGGATCGCTACGAAACGATAATTGGTGCCAATACCTTTCGGGCACTCGCCGGGTCCTAGTGGATCGTCGCAGGGGCCCTGGTCCTACTGGCTGTCTGTTCGGAAGTCTGTTCGCTTACTGATCCATCTCCCGATGTCACCGACGACTGCACGGACGTGCCGGTGTATCGTCTTGATATCGTCTCGCTTTAAGGCTCTGCGTTCGCAGACAACGGCATCTCGGACCAGGGAACCCTTGACGATTTCATTTTACATCTTATACGATCTGCATGACAAAACCCAAGAACTCCGCCTACCCGTACCAGGAAAGTAACTTTTGATACCTTCTTAACAATTTTTCCAAGCTATCAGTTTACCCTTTCGGTGCGAACGGTGCGGACATATACCTCGTCGCGTGGCGTAAACTCGTGGCTCTTTCCTCCTCTCGCATCTGCCGTCAGCTTATGTTTGTCGCTTCTGCTTTTCCACATCGTCATTTTGCATGGTTTCAGCATAGACAGTCTGGTTCCAATTTTTCGTCTGAGAAACAATTCGCAGGGCGCTGATTCTGTGAATGAATGAGGCGTCGTCCTGTATAACAGAAAATTATCAATGCAGTGCTGTAAGGACCGCCTTCTGCCGGCTCTCTCATCTTCGAGCTGCCAATTCAAGAAACACGTCTTTGTGGTCTGTACAAGTTTTTCCACTGCACCGTTGGATTGAGGGTAATATGGTGGCGTGAAAATTGACTTCACACCATTTTGCTCTAAGAAGTGTTGAAATTCACTGGATCTCAATTGCGGACCTTTGTCTGTCACCACAACATTGGGTAGGTCATACGCAGCAAAAGTGCTTCTCCCCGCCTCCATCGTGGTCAAGGCTGACGTGCATTGCGTTGCTTCCATTTCGAGCCGTTTAGAGTAGGCGTCAACCACCACCAGCAATGATTTCCGTTTTACTGGCGCAAGATCTAAATACACCCTTTCCCAAGAATTTGCAGGAATTGGCCAAGGTTGAATCGGTACTGACTGCTCAGAATTCCGCACAATTTGACAGACCTCACATGTGCGTACTATGTCCTCCAAATCTGTACCAAGATTTAGCCACCAAATGCAACTTCCGGCCAGCATTTTTATTTTTGTAATTCCTGGGTGGCTCTCTTGCATTAAAGACACTTGGTCTGAGGGCTGTCTGGAGAACAATTCGATTGTTCCGCAACAAACAACCCTGCTGTATCGACAGCTCATGTCGACGATTAAAATAACGGCGGTATTGAACATCCGATGGTGACGAGAAAAATTTTATTTCCTGTTCGTCGCCAGCAGTTGTTTCCAACGTAAGCTTTGTTAAATCGTCCGCGTAGCCTACTTATCGACCCTTCTTGTACATGATGACATACTGATAAGAGGCCAAGAAATTTTTCCATCGCTGCCCTTTTGCAATCGCTACTTGACTGCCGTGTCTCCTCGGATCCAACAACTGCGTCAGCGACTGATGATCAGTCACTATTTCGAACTGCCTACCGAGCAAGTACTTGTGAAGCTTTTTAATGCCAAAGATTATGGCTAAAGCTTCGCGCTCAATTTGTGCATAGTTTCTTTCGGTCGCTTTAGGCGTGCGGGAAGCGAAAGCGATCGGTCTCTCGTCGTAACCCTCAGTATGTGCGAGCAGCGCTCCGAGGTAATAGGCCGATGTTTCACACGTCAGGCGGAGCGGCTTGTTTCCATCGTACAAAGCTAGCACTGACTTCTCGTTTAGAAGTAACTTGCATTTCTGAAAGCTGCTCTTACACTCTTTTGTTCACACCCACGAACAATATTTTATGACCAGCTTCTAGAGTGGTTGTAAGGTTGTTGCTGCTTGAGAAAGGAACCTAGCGTAAAACTTGATCAGTCCTAAGAAAGCCTTTAGCTCGGAGACGCTAGTCGGGGTTGGAGCCTTCAATACGGCTTATACTTTATTTTTTGTAAGATGAATACCGACTGCATCGGTTTCGTGACATAGGTAGAGAACGCGGTGTTTCATAAATTGATATTTATCGGCGTTGACACGTATGCCATGCGTTCGTAGTCTCTGTAGCACCTGTTGAGTAGGCCTCAAGCACTCGTTTTCGGTCTTTTCTGTTATGATAATATTGATACGGGGCAGAAGGGTATATATGTAACAATATCATCGAGATATCACACGGCGCTCTCCAAGCCACCCAATATCTGAACCATTACCGATAGAAAAATGGCAGGGACGCTCGCGGCATCAAACGGTAAACGCGTGAAGCGAAAAAGTTCGAGGTGTGTGTTTATCGGTAAAAACTGTTGCGAAGGGCTATCCATTTCAAGTCGCCAGTACGCCATCGATAAACCAGTACACTGAAACAAGTCCCCCCTGCCAATGACGCAAACACATATTCCGGCTACGGCAGCGTGTAATGAGCTGCTATTATACAGGGTTTAAGGACACATGGTGGTCGCCACATAGCCTGACGGTTTCCCCCCCACTCTACAGAACTGCTACAACAGGCGTCGCCCATTGGCTTTCGTGCACCGGGTACAGAACACCTACGGCTTCCATTTCCTTCAACTCCTTTTCAAATTTGTCGTTTAGGGCGTACGGCACTGGCTTAGGTTTAGAGAATGCAGGTTGTGCTCCCTGCTTCAAAATAATAGAGCCAACGAATCCATTTATAGTTCCAATTGGTACCACGTATACGTCCTTGTACTTGAAGGAAGGAGCCGGCGGGCCTAAAGGAGACGCTTAAATATTCCTTTCCTTTTTTTTTTTTTCTTGGTCGCCTCCAGCCGATGGCTCTTACAACTCTTACAGTGAGCTCCGATGGTGGCCTCTGCGTTTGAGTGTTTGTATTATTTTATTGCTGTTGCGAGGGTGGAATACATGCTCTGCTTGTGAGTGGAGTGGAAGCGTGTCATTGGCCATTTCGAACTTGAAGATGACTAATTGATTGGCCCTTGTCAAACGCGCTCCCCATTTTACACAGAAATGCTTTGTGAGTCGATTTAAAGATGTGTTTTTGGCGCCAAGAGTCACGGAGACTTAGAACTTGGACTTAGAGACTCTCGGTGGATAGTAGAAAAGAGAAGTCCGAACCGGGTTAAGCCATGTGCCGACAGCGCTCCGAGGAACCGCTAGTAGTAGAGCGCGACGCAAGTCGTCGGCCAGACAGAAGAGGGTGTTGTTGCAGGCACACCATGGCCTGGCGTTCTCATTTGCCTCTGATGGTAGCGACCACACCAGTCGTAATGTAAGTAATGTATAATAATGTAAATAAATTCATCAGTTACTCATTCCTGCCAAGGACTCTGCCCATCTGTGTCATCTCCACTGCAACGTGCCGCACGCGAAACGAACCGCTTCTCCACCAAGAGGACTTGACGTTGCAAAACAACAACGGAATTAATCAACAATAAAGAAAAAGAACGACCAAGATTAACTATCTGTGACCAGTGTAGGCGAATGTGATTCAACCAGTCGCAACCAAGCATTGCCGGTACCGTGCGCCCTTGTTCATTTACAGCCCACTAGCGACAGCCTAAAAGAAGGTCCCTCATAAGTTACGTTACAGTGACCCTGCCCATCAATGACACACTTGAGCCATTGTATGTCCGTAATCGAAATGGCACACGCGGATATGACAGATGTCCAAAATGCTTCACAAATTCATATTCAGGAATAATAGACACCGCTGAGCCTGTATCTATTTCCATAGCCATGGTTTTCCCGTTTACGTTCATGTAAACTCTGTACGGATGAACTCTTTCTCCCAGCGCGTACAATTCTGAACTACACACCTCCTCCCCAGTGAAATTGCTTTGCCTTGTAGCACACATGCTAGCTAAGTGTCCTGTCCGAGATCAATTGCATCTCCTTGCCTTTATTTTGCCGACAATCCTTCTGGTGGTGGGGACCTCCACAACGAAAGCACGACGGTATCCTCTCCTTGTCAGCGGACACTTCCTTGAGCCCGCCGTCCCACGTCGCCGATTGTGGCTGGTCGACTGCATAGTCCCTGCATTGTTGCCCGTTGCCACTTGATCTCCTCTTTATGTTCTCGTGTCACGCTGGGTCCTGGTATCATCTCCCTCGCGTGGCTCGCAGCGGCTTCCATGGACGTGACGATAACGCACGCTTTATCCCACGTTAACACCCTTGTCGTCTACAGCGGCCAGTAGCTTGCACCGAATAGCCTCGCTGCACCCACCCACAACAAGCTGCTCTCTGAGTGCTTAAGACAAAAATGTTCCAAACGAGCAGTTCGTCGCCAATCGCTTCAGTCCTACGATGAAGTCATCAACTGTCTACCGCGTGCGTTTATGGAAGTTATACCGCTCGGTGACTACCGAACGCTCCGGCGCGTAATGGTTCAGGACCTGTTTTATCTCTTGATAAGTCTCTTTTCAGAAGCGTCCGGGAACATCAAGTTAAGAAAAGTGGCATATGCGCCGTCACGCGGTATAGTGATAAGCACGTCTGTCTTGCTTTGCTCGCCCAGCTTATTCACTCTCGCGAAGGGCTAAAATCGCTCAAGGTAGATAGGCATGTTACATGTCATCATGCAGAATTCCGAAAGACGCTCGATGGACAATGCTTATTCTTGGTCGGCGTTATAGCGGCGTTCGTGACAGCTGCTGCGTTTTACTGCTTCAGTCAGGGCCGGCAGGCTCATGGTAGCCTCGTTGTCATCGAGACGACCGGTGGAAACCGTTCATTGTCGACGGCTTGTCGGTACACACATTGAACACCAAAGAATGCGTCTCCTTACCTTTTCACACTATTTGCACAATTGTAGTGGCACTGAGGTACAGATAACAGTAGTCCCATGCCAGTTAAAATGAGCAACAACCTACAACAACATCGAACCACAGTTTTACTAAAAATTAGACGCCCTTTTGTAAAGAGCTGAACAATTTTGCGTACACGCTTCCGGTTGCACAGTTTTTCGTTTCAAAGAACGAATAAAAATTTTTATGCATACTGTCAACTTAATTCCTTTGGAGTAGCTTTACTCGATAAGGGGTTAAAAAAGAAATCTTGGAGGAAAAGTTTTCATTCTAAAATCAAGGATCGTTGAACCAGGCCACCTTGATAGCAGAAGTTTTGGAGAGGATGCCATGTGGTGTGTCTGCTGAACTTTTTTTTTTTTTAATATGTTGTCCCGCAAAGAAGGCATACTTGTTATTTTTCGCGAAATAATAAAAACTCCATAAACGCTATATTATTTATCAATACCATCAAATATTTACGCGACTCGAAGCAGTTGTATTCTTACTTTGTTACCCAAGAACAGGAACTATGAGTAGGAAAATGTTGTTTTATCTTGATACGGCAGTATTCAGCTCTTGACAGAACATTCTTACGTAAGCAAATTGTGGCATACTGTTCATTGTTCTTATTGCATTATATGAGTCTGATCGGTGTTATTTGCTATAGTTTAGCGCTCTTTATAGATCGGTATTTGGACAAACTTTTGTCACATTATTTCCGTTTAGGAACTTACAAGAATATTATTTATTTATTTATTTATTTATTTATTTATTTATTTATTTATTTATTTATTTATTTATTTATTTATTTATTTATTTATTTATTTATTTATTTATTTATTACATACTGCAGGCCCTTGGGTCCAAGCAGAGGGGCATAGTTGAGTACAAAAAAAAGAGCAAAGAACAACAACAAAAGTAATAAGAAATTATACAATATTAATCGCAATGCATGGCCATCTGTAAATTAGCGTTCCAATCTGATATTGTGCGAGGGAAAAAGGAAAACATAAACGTGTTAGTTCGAGCATAATAGGGCGTCAGTGAGTCAGGATGATGATGTCTCGTATAGCGTGTTGATGCAGGAGATATATAAGGGGACTGGTTTATTGCAAGCTTGTTATTTATCAGGAGAGAAAGGAATTCTAGCCTCAGCTGTTTTCTGTGGGATTCAAGTGTGGGAATAGAATTTTCTATCATTGTTTGAGAGGGTGAGTCAAACCTAGCGAATTTATTCAATATAAACCGAACTGATTTTCTTTGTATTTTCTCAAGGTGCTTGATATCGGACTTCAGGCATATATCGGAATATATTCAGATATATGCCTGTGCAAGAACAGGTTACACAAGAGAAACCAAGCATGAAGATACCCACTAAGAACTTTTTTGTTCGGTTAGAAAGAGCGTTACTTGTCACAGAGTAACAACGGTTCTATGAGAAACATCGTATAGAGAGTTAAAAGTTCACCAAAGCCGATGAGGTCAATGTTCTCTTAAATTTTTTTAAACATGCTTTTGCGTAGATAATTGTATTGTATTGTATTGTGTTGTGATGTATTGTATTGTAATGGTTTTTTTAACACATTAACAACTCAGACTACCATGCGCCAGGAAAAGGTTTGTTTTTATTTTGTGAATATAGGACTGATACTTTTTTCATTAAAGATTGTTCAGGAGCTTTGCATCCTTTAGAAAACAAAGAACATTGTGAACTTCGACCAGTGCATCTTCTGCCAACAGCAGGCTGGGATGGAAAGGGGGGTGTTAATAATAATAATAATAATAATAATAATAATAATTGGTTCACAGGAAGGGAAAGGCGCAGTATCTGTCACACTTGCTCTGTGGACACCTGAACCGCGCCGTAATGGAAGGGATGAAGGTGGGAGTGAAAGTGGAAAGAGAGAAAGGGGAGCCATAGTGGAGGGCTACGGAGTAATTTCGACCTCCTGAGGATCTTTAACGTGCGCTGACATCGTGTGTAAAAATGGGCAAAATAATTTTTCCTCAACTTATCTATTTTAGTGCATGAAATTTATATGATTTATTGTTAGTTCACCTCTACATTCTTCACACGGAGGTCTGTCTCCTTTCTTTAGAATTAAGTTGTGTCAGATCAGTGTGTCCGATGCGAAGACGACATAAAATGGCTTCTATGAAGCGTTTTGGTGAGTGCATGATTTCCATTCTTCAATGATCGGTTTCACGAGGTGTAGTTTGTTATTTACTACGCTGGTCTATGAGGTACGCCATTCTAGTTTCAGGTTTTCTTAAAAAGTCTTGTAACATCTTTATATGGTATGCTGACTGGTCGAATGTTAACATGACTGGATACTGCACCACATGCATCGGCTCTCTCGTTGCCGCTAACTTCAACGTGGCTTGGCACCGAACAGAATTTGATCTTATATCCTTGTATTTCTGCAGCTATTATATTATGTATGATATCTCCATTAAAGGTTCCGTAGCATTTCTTTGATGTAATGCTGTGACAGCACTTAGAGAATCGCTATAAAGGATGCTGTTTTCAAAGCCGCTTTTCAATATTTTTTCTACCGCCAAAAAAATAGCGTGGCATCCAGCTGTGAAAATTGATGAGAACTCGGGTAACTGTACTATTTTTTCCCGATTTTCTTGTATCAAAGCACTTCCAACATGAAACGTTGTCTTAGATCCATCTGTACTGAGTGCTGTGTAACCTCTGTATTTTTCATTTAGTGCCAAGGACTCTTGTACTATGTATTCATGTGGTATTTGTTTGTTACGGAAGTGTGTCAACGTAAAGTCGTGCACCCCTCTCATGCGGAATGAAGTATGTCGGCCAAATCCATCGGGGCCGATATGTGTATCAGCAATGTATCGCTGTCGATGTCTGCGGAAGAAGTTGATCTGCTTAGATTATCGCAATGAGTGTGTCTAGTTTTGTGCCTTTGTTGCCTGCGATGATTGCTTTCCTCAGGTTCCCTCGTATCTTCATGTTTGTCTGATGACGATCACGTTTTTGTGTATAAAATGACTCCGTTTCTTCCATTAAAACCAGTTGTTAGTTCGCGCTCCATGGTGTTGTCCTTATTTTCGTTTTATGTGTTAGCGCGGTGAAGCCACTATGAATACCTCCTATCGTTAGACGTTTGCTTTCCTTCTGAGTCTCACTTGTATAGAGATGCAACAACTCCCTGGATGAGTGCGTGCGGTGATGTCAACCTCACTTAGAAGGGTTCCGGGATGCCGATTCAGTTGTCACCTTCGGCTTAACACACAGCGTCTTGCGTGATCGTCCGGGCACTACCATAGAAAATTTTAACTTATGCAACCACTTGGAACGTTTAATTACATGAATGCTCATGAGAAGCCGTGTATTTAGTCTCAATGGTCCTAATCGCACGAAGTGCATGGCCGCCTTAGATCTTGGGTCGTCTTTCATGTTCACAAGAACGCCGTTGCGCCCACAGCTTACTCTAGCATATGAAGATTCACGTGATGCACATTCATCGAGATCTTTTAGTGAAGCTTCCTTTGTACTTAGATGCAAGGACTTCTCACTAGATGTAAGCGTGTTTGCCGCCAGCTGTGACATCCCTCAAAGTAAGACGTCACATCCGTTCACAATTTTCGTTCACAGCTATCGGCTACAGGGTGACGTCACGGCGTTCACAAGGCAAGAAAGTCTTCCGCCTTAATAAAGCTTTTCCTTCGTTCCTTTTAACGCGAATCCCCCCAGTCGATCTCGCGTGCCCTATATTTCACGGGAGAGCTAGGCAGCTGCTCCTGCCGCTCTCCACCTAACAGTCTAACCGCTTCTCGTGGCCCCTATTACGCACATGTTCGAGAGCAACCGCCGTGCGCCAGGCTGCATCTTTATTCGCCGGCTTGAGACGGCGACCCAGACCTGAGTCAGGCAGTGAACTCCTTCTTTCCCTTTTTCTCGTTTTTATTACGTCATTTAACAAAACTTTCAAAGTTCGATTACCATGTAGGCCTTCGTTTTAAAAAGGTATATTGAATGTGAGAAAGCAGCTCTATTACAACCTCAGAGTCACACTGCGGTTATAATATATTTGATTATTTTCATTAGTTCTCGAGAGGGCCCAGCCAGGTCTGAGGTGGCTCCAGGAGATGGCAGGCATTTTAGCTCCTCAAGTGCAGATCCATACAGATATCGTGGGCGTAAAGGTCGTGGTTAGCAATCACAATTGATGACTAAATATTGTGGAAAAGCATCTATACAGTATGTGATTTTGAGCCCAAGTCGAAATATATACAGGAACGAACTTTTCGTTCGCTCCAAAAAGCAGCCGCGGAAAAGCGGATCTGTCAGATTATAAGTGCCTCGGCATAGCTTTCAAGTGTCAACCATGACGTTTGTGAGCAATATCTAGACGTCACTGCGATGCCAACAGAGTGACAAGGCATGCAGAAGAAGCGCCCGAATGAGAAAAACTGAAAAGTTTCTCTGTTCAAACGCTCTTGAAAGAAACACGTTTCGGAGCGTACAAAACTTTGTCCAATGATATACTTTTCGCCGTGACAGGTCGACGGAAATTTTTTTCTATTCTATTCACCCAGCAGACAGCAGTGCGCTGAAAAAACGAGGCCAAGACCCATTTCTTTTTGAAAAGCTATGAACATCATCAGAAAAAATTCGTCAAAACAAAGATGCATTTTACGATACGTACGTGCTGCAGCGTTCATTATCGCATTTTGAAAACGTCATAATACGAAGAACTGTACGGTGACACCGTACACAAGTGATTGAACTAGCTAACGCGCAAATAAAAAAATGCCCCCACCCCTCCCTCCTGCCTTCTCCCTACCAAAAAAAGAAAAACAAAAACGTCAAATTAATTTTAAAAAGGTTTAAAATTTAGCTCTTTTTTGCAGAGAGGCATGCGCTAAATTTCTCGCTTTCCTAAGACCCTTTCAAAAAACTCTGTAAAATCTGTATTGTGTTGTATACAAGACTACTGTGCAGGGTGCGCGAGGTAGCCCACGCGGTGCGTCACGCGAAGCTTTAGAATCGAGAGGCTGCCACGTCTGGACTAGGTTAGCCTCTCGATGCGACCTTTTAACTATAAAATAAAACTCAAGATTGCAAATTTCTCAAATTTGGCTCATTTCACTCGTATTTATTCCTGTAGAAAGCAAAGGAAATAATTGAACATCCCGCGCTTATTGACACGCTGCCTCCATCTCGTCCAAACAATGCCTACTTGCCAAGCATTTGTTCAAATCCTGAATAAATCTTAAATATTGGTGCGTTTTATGTCTAGAATTCTGGTGTGCTTCATCTTGAGCCAAAGAAAATGCTTCGTGCACAATTCATTCGCAACGAACGGTGAAACACGATATGAAACGCGAAAGACGAATCTTTAGTGAAACGAAAGGCCGGCACTGTGGTGGCGACGCCATTTTCTCTACTTTGTCCCGCGTTTGGGCGCTTAGAGGGTTATGCTTATTCAATATGTTTGACTAAAGTCGCCTGCTCACCCAAAAATTAAGGGAAAATTTGGGCTGTGTGCACGCGTACCTGCACCCCCCTATTCCCCTATCCCTCTAACCATTAGGGTCACTCAATTCTAAATCTCACTAGCATCTCTCCTCCCTCTTCTCACTGAGCACGTCATTAGTGATGTTAGAAAGAAGCAGTTAAAAATATACAGACACAGATATCGTAAAGGAGGACGCCTGATACATTTCTTCCACATGGGTATATTGAACATGCTCTGAAATCGAACAGCCCATAGACATGTGCATTTTCTCACTTCCTTCGAAACACAACCACCACATCCTTGTTCGCAGCAGCTATGCAATTTCAATTATTGACAATTTGGGGTCAGTGGCTGGGGTTAAATTAACGCTAAAATTTTTTAATTACAGCTTAACTAAGTGGTGAAAATATACGTAATTTTTATGCATGCAATACTAGTAACTAGAATAAAATGTTCCTTCGCTGCTATTATGAAGCACCATTCGACCATATGTTGCGTGTTTCTTATTTTGTGTTCGCGTTCCTTCGCTGCTATTACGAATCAAGCATAGTGACTGGAAGATTAAGACGCAAGTGTCAGAAATTGTACTGAACACTGCTGTTACAATACGAGCTTGCTACCTTGAAGCTGTGAATACGTTGTCCGCACTTGTGCACCTTAAATTCAAATTAGGTATACTGCGAGGGCGAAATTGCAGTGAGAGGGCGATGACAAAGTTCAGGAAGCTTAGTGAAGTTCGGAAGAATCGTTTCACTGAGAGCCCTTGTCATTATTTCTTCACATGCGAAAAACTTCGTTCCCTGAGAATGTGTAAATATAATGTTTTTCTTTTTGCGAAGCAGTTTTCCCGCAATCGGCAACAGCGATGCCTTTCAACAACACTTGATTAATCACACGAATCTGACAAGAGTTTTTACATGAACACTCCTATAACATTCATGCGCGGTGATACTGAACGTGGTAAAAAATAAAACAGAACGCAGTGACCAGGTTCAGCTTCGTGTAATTTCTTCAAAGACCTTGAAACCGGCCAATGGGCATTCTGTCTAATATATTGAAAATTAGGTTTGGAACGTAAGTCAAGCCACTCATATTTATAAAGTTCAGTTTTCCTATATTTTGGACACCTATAGGCACCTGCATGGCGCGCTGACAAAATTACATATTGCTCAAATTCCCGACAAAGGTTCAAAAAATGCGAATTGCAAAAAAGGTGCAATTCGGCCTCGTGGCATTAATGCACTTGCCAGGAAAGCAAGTTTTGTTTCTGGTATGCCTTCAAAGCATAATTCCAATATAAGCTAAAACAAACCTTGAACAGTACACAAGGTTTCTTTAGACATTTACTTTTTTTTATTTTTCAGTGCACTAAGCTGAAGCATTGAGTTAAATTAAGAACCTATTCAACATTTTTCGCTTTGTAATGCTACTGGTTTATTCTGAAAGCCTAATAAAAAGCGTGGACCCAAAATGCTTCCCGGGTCTGAGAAGGATAATAGAGATGTTTCAGTTCGACAGTTTGCATTGAAAGACTAGAAAATGCCTAAAAAAAAAATAGCTAGGCGGCAATAGCTTTCTTACAGCAATCATTCCTTTCCTCCTGAGCAGCACCTGCTCCAACCTCTATTAGGGCAGATAAATGAGCAAGGTAGGAAAATATATAATTCTCAGTGAGCGGTCACCGCAGTGTGACAAACGAGCAGCCCCCTCCAGAAGCTAAACAAAAATATTGCTGCTAAAAGGAAGCGGCAGACGTCGCGTTATGAGCCGGATTTACTAGCCTTGACTGCGGTTCATTCATATCAATAAAGAAGGGTTAGTTTTGTACAGCAGCAGCTTGTGTGTATGAATGTGTGGTTGTAGTTGTGGTAATGTTGGCTCGACATTTAGTTTGCAGTACCAATAAGTCACCCTCAGCCACTTCAACAAATAGTATTAGGCATAGAAAAAAAAAGACTATTGCTTTTAGCTGGTAGAGTTTTGCAGTGGAAGCTAGAGCACATAGCGACCGGCTCAGAACACTAGATGAGCATCTCTATATAACGGCGGTTTTCTTCTACTTCCGCTCGCTCTTACGGTCACGACTTTTATTAGGATGAAAGTGGAAGAAGCAACCACTTCATTTAAATTGACTTTCGAGCTAGTTCGCGCTCCGACAAATATTGCTCTAATGCAGCGGGTGACGTTCCGAGAAGCGCAATAGGCGGGCAAGTTCTTCCACCGCAATGCTAAGTAGTAGTGGTAACTAAATTGACGTACTGTTCTGTGAAGTTTTTTTTGTACTGGTACAGGAATGAACAATCGTGCCGACGGCAGGAAATACTTACATGAAAACGACCCGTGAAATAGGGGTCTTTGAACTGCTAGTAAAAACGAGTCGGCTCGCTTCGACCCGTTCATAACAGAAGAAAAGAACTGGAAAGTTCACTGGA
Organism: Amblyomma maculatum; assembly: GCF_055883805.1. NCBI lineage: Eukaryota > Metazoa > Arthropoda > Arachnida > Ixodida > Ixodidae > Amblyomma > Amblyomma maculatum. Next base: position 63,806,581 of record NC_139349.1, on the reverse strand, counting down.
CACAAATTCTCCTTCCTCTTCTGCTTACTTCATTTTTGAATGCTTAATGTTATTCTTTTCCATTGCAGCCAAACACACCGAGCGTAAAGCGTAACTCCAGATTCGAGAAACGATAGGAGCTGGCAAAAAGGGCAACGGCTTTGTTGACAGCCATTCGCAACCTGCCATTTCTCTAGGATTCGTTGTCTAAGCAGTTAAAGGCAGCTCAGAGCCCAAACCACACACACACACACACACAGAAAAAAATAGAAGGAATTTAAAAGGTTAAGGGTTCGAATAGATTGCGAAAGTGTGATTTCTTCAACTTGAGGCGCCTTCGCAAAGTGCGTATTGCTTTTTCATGCATTTTCTGCTTAGAAATAGCACCGCAGCACTTCATGATCTGAGCTGTACTTGGCTGTGAAAAGCTGTAAAAACACGCTCCATTTAAGCGACAATATTTTAACCCAAAAAGAAAAACAAAACACTGCCTATAGCGCCAGCTGTTGGGGCAAAATATTGACATGAAAGAAAAACAAATATGCGAAGTAGCCCCTTACACGAAAGTTAGCAGCTTTGTTGTTTTAATGCACGCTAAAGAATTGAAGCAATTTTTTTCAGTTAATATGTTTTTGCAGTTGAACATTATTTTGCTCTTTCAGATTTTCTGTTTAGTACTTGCTAACGAGACTTAAAATTGTCATTGCGTTTTTTTTTTGTGTGTGTGTGTGTGAAGTACATGCTTCATACGGCACTGGAATGCTATAGTAACTCTGTGTTAGGATTTTTGAAGATTCTGAAATCCGTCTTCACTATCTACATCGCAGCTTTATTATGAAAAGTACAGCTTTTATTGTATAGCTGCGAATATTAATCATGTAGGCGCACGGTGAATGAAAGTTCCACCTATGACAGAACACGACAATATTAGCGCAAAAGCTAGTGCAATTAGGCTGTTTATTTTCTCAGCGTATCGATCCGCCAATACTATGAATTTCATTTGCCAATATTCGTGGTTCTCATTATTATAATCTGCTGCTTTATTTCTTGTTGTTCAACCTATATACGGAACACTTTATCATACTTTTCTGCTTGTTGGAAATGACATTAAAAGGAGACGTGGACGCATAGTGCACACTTTCCACTCCACTTGTGTGTTAAGCAAATGACCTGCAGGAATACTCTCATCTCCGATAGAAAGCTGTTTAAGCTTAGTACATGTTTGCCGTTTCCTACTCGATCCTTTAGATATATCTGCACGTAAAATTAAAAGAAAAGAGCTAATTAAGCTGTGTTCTTGGTCCGAGTAGCTGAATTGTTAAACACAGCCCTGTGCCAGCGGCTATGGAAGCCAAAAAAGAAACGGGACAAAATAGCATCTCTAATTCGTCCTCAAAAAAACCTACAACGAAACAATGAAACTCACTTTCGGTTCTGAGTTTCATTTCTTTTTGTTTTCTTGTTTTCGAAAAGCGATGACAGTGATGAGTCGTTCCAGCTGCGGCTGCTGCCATTTTAAAAATTTAGGCAGAGACATCTGTCTTAGCTCTCTGGTTCGGCGTGCATCCTGTTTCTCTCTTTATTATCCGTCTTCAACTTCAAGTTTGATCACGATCTCAGAGCCCCAGTGCAAAGCAAGTCGATCGTTGGCTGTCCATTTGTTGCTGTCGGCCAGTTCTCGAGTCTGGTTAGAGTCGTGAATCATTTCGCCTCCTTCGCTCCGTTTTTAGAGTATTTAGGGAAAAAAAAAACAAGATAAAACAGATTTTCCTGGAAGATTTCATCGCACCACGTCCCGGCGAAGGCGATGGAGAAATGGTAGCAGGAAGCATGAAAGTGAATAGTCGATTTAAGATTTTTGTACTGTTGTTATATTTAAAGCCTTCGAAGATGGGAATAAATGAATAAAATGGCAAATAATCAATACTACATAAAACAGTGCTTTAAACAGAGACTGGAAGGGGAGATAGAAGTAAGGTATATTTTTTTAAAGCAGACAGGACGAACTTTAACGATATTATTGGAAACTAGGAATTATACATTAGGTAATCGTTCAAGAAGTACAGAGAACTTTAACGTGCTGCTTCCAGAAGTCCTAAACGTCGGCGGCTATATAAGATGAACTCCATCTCGCAGAAAAAGAACATAAACTACTTAATAATGAATAAATGTAAGCGTCATATAAATCCTGCAATGTTTCCGCGACAAGGCGTTTTGTGTATACTTTTTTTCATTACAAACAAAAAATGGGAAGCATTAGCAACAAGAAAGCGCAACAAGAAACCGGTAAACATTTGCTTTTCATGAAATTCATTCATTTGGAATGACCTTGAATCGAACGATTGTGTCTGAAATCTACTAGCATATAAGAAGAAATTAATGTCGCCTGCCTCGAACACAATAAATGAATTAACCTTTTCCTTCTTTTCTTTCCGCCTCGCCAGGCCTTAATGTCTATTTCATTAGGTTTTGCAGCTACCTGAGCAATGCACAATAGGAAAATATCGAGTTAGCGAACCAAGTGAGCGAAAATACGAGAAGCGTTTCCTTCCCGGCTGCTCGGTATATATACGTTGACTGAGGAAGGAAATATAACGATCAGAAAGAAGAGGCATAATTTTAGACGGTGACATATTTCGCTAATTACCACTATCCTAAATTCATTCATAAAATGATAAGAAACGCATTGATTCTTTAGGATGTAATATCTGCAGTATTTTTGGATATCCTAATTGACACCGGCCTTCTGACTCAGCACTGCATAGACAGCACCGACCTCAACTGAGATACAATAATTTACAAAATGCGAGCATTTCTTCGGCGGAAACGAAAGCGCAATTAGCCCACATAGAAAGCGGGGACTAGCAGAACTAGTATCTGACTCGGCCCTTCTTCAACGAGAGAAGCAGGCTCTACAGAAATACAAAGTTTCCGTAAAGGTGAGAAGCAACAGAAGAATTATATTTTGCACTTCGATGAACAATAGATTCAAACGAAATCGGTCTATTAACTGTGTATGCTATACAATGCTGCTGGAAAATATTAAAGTGCTATTTTAAAATGTCGGAATTTATTTTCATCCTGAGCCATTTTTTTTTCACGAAATTTGTAGTTTTGAACTTGGCGGTAAAGAAAAAAAAGAAAACAAAAGAAATGAAGAATCTTTGCATTTCTGCCACTTAGCTTAGGAAAGTTTATAAAAAAGTTGGCATTTATCTTACCGCTAAATAGTTCTGCAGAAGTGGGGAAGTCAGAATATTCCTTATATTACCCCTACTACGCAGCTACTCACATAAAAAGTTAAATACAGCCCTTCCTAGCGGTGCTGGATGAACTGACATGTGTGTGAAAGAAAAAAAAATCGTTCAATCAGTAGCAAAGAGTGACGTCTTGCTAATACCTGAAGACTAATGCATCTTTGTGCTCTCTTCTTCAGCACATCATGTTCGATATGTTTTGCAAGCAACGAAACGCACAAACTGGAAAACCGACTGGTATTTGAGACGGAAATATAAATATATATGGGGCATTGCATGAATTACAGTTTATAAAATTTTCCTCACAAAATTTTGCGCTTCTGTATTTATACTGCTATAACACGGTGATTGCAAAAAAAAAAAAATGAGCACCTGGGTGATAGATGTATTTCCCATTTCATGCTGTTAAAGTTCTCGCAATCGCTATGACCTCGAAACATAAACGGTAGCTTTAGTGCTCACCGATTCCACTGCAAACTGGAGAACAAGCGAAGCCAAATCCGGTGGTAGCGAGGAACGTGGTACCCCTTTATGTGCGCCAGCAGACGCATGTGGAAGGCATCGACTCTGAAATAGGCAAATGCAACCATCGCACCATTGCATAGCCTTAGGCATATTGCATGAACAGTTAGAACACCATGTGCAGAACACAAGCAGTTCCAGTGACAACTCACTCACAATTCAAGATGCGAATACCATGCATGCACTGCATAGAGAATGCATGAAAGAATGCATGGTAGACTGAATATGCGTAAAATTTGCGTCGTGCTTAGCACCCTGAGAGAAGAAAATGCATGACGAAAACAAAAAAATCTGCTATTGTGAAGGAGGGTTTAGATGCAATTTAAAATCAGTTTACTGCCATGCATGGAGTTTTTTCAGTCGTAATGGTAGACTGAGTATCTTTGGACGTTTGTTTTCAGTGTAATAATCTGTACATTGTTATATACAGCTAGGGACGGCTGATGATTAATATCAATATCCTGAGGTCAATGAATCTGCAAGAAAATCTGAGAACAGGGCGTTCTTTACATCACCCCCTGTCGAAACGCAGTCGCCTCGACAAGCGCTGTACCCGTTACGAAGAGCTCAGTACTTCCGGGTTATAGCCACTGCGCTTGGCAACTCGCCGCTAACGATAGTACGATCTATACCATTCTATACCACAACAGTGAAACGTATAACTGAATGCCCGCGAAAAACACGCTGTTCACTGTTTTAATTCGCAGTTTTGCACCCTTTAATTTGCCTTTTACAGCAGAATGGGTATCTGTCATGAACCTGAGAAACAATGCGTGGCTGCCACACGGTCATGGGAGCAGTTACTTCATAGCTCATCTGGTAGATGGCGCTGGTGTCGCGCATTCAGGGGCGTCATTCTGCGGTGGTACTGCAAACTAGGCTGAAGAGGACCTGCAGCCCACTCGACCATTTTCTTTCCTTTACAAACGGTCCTTCACAACATTCAGACGCTTTACAAAGTTTCTTAAACACTGGCGATGTTTCCGCCATATAGCTAACACTGCAGCTGCACCGCAACCCCGTGAACGGAGAACTCGAGTGGTAGAGCCGGACTACGTGCTGCACAGTGTATATCAACAAAATGGAGAATCCGGGAGGTACTACTCCAATGTCCGTCTGTTTAAACCAGCTCGATGAACTCAGCCGCTTTGAGTGCAGTAGCTTCTGATTGATAATTCAGTGCCAACATCGATGGTCTCCTGTTCGCGGCATTTTAGGGAGACGACTTTTTTCTTCCATGAATCTATTTGGCGCCCTTGTAGCTTTGTTTTCTTTTCTTTTAACGAGTAGAGAATCACTGCGGCTTGTCTTTGCACTTGCATCCACAATATTGAAACGCTAAAAAAACTGTGCCCCGTCGTTACCCGAGCAGCAATTAGGCACCGACATTTTTGTTGTTCCCTCTCGTCGTTTTATTCTTTCGCGTTAGTTCCTGTTTGTTCTAAGCGTTTTTGTTTCCCTATCCAAAAAATAAACCATCGAAGTAAACAGACCACACTGGCGAGAGGCGAGCGTATTTGAGAAAGTTGAACCCAGCGGGCAAAAAAGAAAGTAAAGTGGCAAAGGAGGGTTTTCATCGTATTTATTAAATTATCCTCAGGGCCTGACAGCCTGAGGACATTACAAAAGAAGTGGGTGTTGTATTTAGCATCAGAACACTTTCAAACAATGCACAGAAAATACAAAAGGTAAAAAAAAGACACAAATAAAAGGGCGGCATACAAACCACGCTTAGAAACACAAAACAGCTCTAAACTTTCATAAAATGGTTACTAACAGCAAATTTATATAACAACGTATCCTGAATCGTTCATACGTATGGTTGACCTAGCTTGCTAAACTTAGGGTTACGCTAATTTGCCGGTGAACGGGAAGCCAACGCCCTAGTCCCCATCAGTAAAGTGCAGTTTACTCATATTGTGTCTTAAAAAGTCGTCTACTACTCGCTTCATCACGTGTCGAATGGCACCAACGTAATTCACTTTGAAATATACAGGCACGAGCAAGCTTGGCTTAGGCTGTTCTAGAGGTAGCCCAGAGAGAAAAGTTAGCGACGTTTTTAATTAGGTATTGGATTTTACAGTCAGCGCTCACGCTGAAGCATACCACCGCTACTATATAGCAATCAGCACGAGGATCGAACACTGCCCTAAATACAGCATTCGCAGGACACCAGGGGACCTGCTCCTCTTCTCATGAATGTACTCGAAAAGATGTTCCCTCTTCAACTGAAGTGATGGCCACGAGTAAATAGCACTCATGTCAGCTTCCTGAATTGTAACCCAAACAGACGAAGGCCCGAAGCGAAACAAGCGCAAAACTTCCAGCTTTCTCCAGCATCCAATTGTTTTACAAAGCATTGCTCAGCCACAATAATGTAGCATTACACCAGAGATGTGATCGCATTATTCTCACTTCCAAGACTAGAAGAAAGGCACAGCGCAGACGATCGTGGCAGCGCTAAGAGCATCCTTTATATATGGAGGCGGATGGCGGTCGTGATCAGTTTCGCTCGCACGGAGGATGTTTGCTGACCGACGCCGACAAGCTGTAGTTTTTCATCGGTTCTTTGTTCTAAATCGAAAAATGCAAAACATTTAGCTTAATCGAGGTGCTCGCCTTCAAGGAAACAGATCGATTCAGTAGCGAAGTCAAGGAAACTTGTTTTTAAAGCATAGTTCTGCTGTTCACTCTGCAACCTCCAAGGCATTGAACCTTGACTCGTCGTAGCGGGCCTAGAGCGAGAGCCTTTGCCCACGCTACTGTGCGCTTCTTCTCCCTCCTGCGTAGCACTACCCGGGAATATCTACCGATCGTCCTGATCGTGCACAAAAAGGCTCTCCGCTGGGATACCATGTGACAAAGCTTCGCCTTGTTCGTAAGCGCTTCAACGCAGGCTGCAGACTTAGTCGGATCATCCAGCCGGCATAGGTTGCCAAGAAAAAAGCAGCGAACAGAACCCTATACCTTCTCCAGGAAGGCACCGAAGCATAGCGAGAAACACGCACAAAGAAGACAAGCCAGTATCACCGTGTCGCGATTCTTAACGGATCTTTCGTTGGATCTTACGCTGAAAGTTTTGAGCAGGATAAACGTCCGCATTTACTGCGCCTGGGCTTCAAACACATGAAGTCAGCCCTGTGCTCGCTGTCTGAGGTCTAATGCGGGTCCACCTATATAATATAATTTCCAATTAACGCAAGGTCCCGTTAAGCAAATGCGTTAAGTTTTTCAGCCGAGCGTGTGTTAGGAGGAGCGTTATCAAAGCTTAAAACGGAGAGGATTTTCACAGCGTCCGCTCATACGATTTTCTAGCAATGCATAGGGGCCGATAACACTGCAGCTCTTTCGTGGCGTTCTGGTCGTAGCAACAGAAGACCTAGTCTCACGTAAAATGAATCATGAACCATAACTGACTGACTACGCAAACTGTTGTGAAGCAAATGCAGTATTGGAAGAGGACCACGATGGAAGGGACAGCTATGAATAATGTGCTAACTGCAAAAACTGTACAACTCTTTTTTTTTTTCTTCAAGCTATATGGCTAGTCTCACAGTTTTATAACTCGTAGTCCATCGTAAACCGCAGAGAGTGAATCGAAATCTGTGGGTCACGCTGCCTAGGGCGCGGAGCTGGTAATGAATTTCACTGTGGTCTTGCGACACGTTTTTATTCCGTTATCAATACTGCGCCAGGTTTCAGCCTGTCGCGCAGTCCTGGGAAGGGCCACCTTTGACCTTGAGCCGCAGCCGAGCCGAATACGGCTTTAACCTTGCCGTATGAATGTGTCAAAATGACCTATAGGGGTAACGTGAATGCAAGGGTCCAGCAGGCTTATTCTGACATAACCGTCCCATGTGAAACTAGAGACCCAAGTTGGTAGCTCCTGCCAGGTGACCACGGACACGGTCACGGAATAAAAACACCATGAGGTACACTAAACTCTTAACCATAAGCGCAACCATGGAGGTATTGCTAACGCAATTCAAACCGGCTTAACCAGAGTACAACCACGTTCATTTTTATAAATAGAGTTTCTTACACTAATAAATCGTGACAAAAGGAAAGAAAGCTAAAAATTACAAAGAAAATGAGGTTGACATTTGGAAGAAGTGAAAAAACAAACAACGATGTTCTGTAAAGAAAAAAATGCAGGCTTATAAAACAAAATATTTACTACAGAAGCGAGAACGCGGAGGCAGGGAAAACCTTTGCCACCATGTTCATCTGCAAAAGTATACAGCCCGACATCGCCGCAGATTCTATACAAGGAAGAAAGAGATAAGGCGATTTGCATTCTAAAACATCCGAATCTTTTTAACACCGGCTTTGCATGGCTGGGCACGGAGTCGCAGTTTGATGCGTGCTTACTACTGTTGAGCTTGCATGGGTAATGGCAGGCTTGGAGCTTTGAATAAGCGCAGAGACTTCTTTACCGGCGAAATGCGCTTGCTTTTCTTTGGCTTTTAGTTTTTCCCTTATAGCTGGTAGAGCAGGCTTATAAGAAAAGCGCCGATTTGTGCCCTATTTCTATCGCGCCTCAGACATGATTTGGAAGCATTGATTTAAATTGAGGCTTTGGTGCTTGGCGTTCTTTTCTATTATCATGAACGCTTGATAGTGGTTGTTGTGAATTTTTTGTAGACGCATGCAGAACCGAGGTCACCTGTTACAACGTGCGACGCTATTGTAACAAATTTACCTTTTGATGATGATCCGTCCAGAAGCCTTTATTTTAAAATTTCCTTTTTATCATAAACTGGTATCATAACTGAATCGTTACTGCGCTCATGTTTGGCGTCTATGGTACTTTTCCGCTGGTGTCAAGGCCCTTTTGTGGCCTGAAAGTCTAAACGTGTGTCCTTGCAGGCGCTACATTGAGGTAGTTTTTATATCACTATAGGTTAAAAGCTTCAAAACAGCGTGGCGGCCGACTAGACACCGGTCGCGTTTCTTCAATTCGAGACTTCATTTCTCTGTTTGTGTAGTGGGGCGTCTTTAATTGTAAGTGTGAATGAATAAAGCGCGTCTTTCAATGTAACAAAACTTGTCTCGGTAGCAGCCATTTCAAATTCGTGACTCTGTAGCACTCAGTCTCGGGTTCTATTTGTATAAGAAGGTGTCCTCAGAAACGCGCCACAGCATGCGTTTACATGACCATTGCCGTTATAGACGTCTTTTCTACTCTGAAAAAAAAAAAAAAAACAAAAAAAAAAACAAAAAAAAAACGGTAATCCAAAATTGACGCCAACAATTTGTAATTGAACAAGTATTTGGATCAATCTCAGCGCAGCACCATAAAAACTCGTGCTTCCCTTTCTTGTCACAGTGGCGCAGTATAGGAGTTCTGCCACCATGTGATTTACTTTGGTTTTGCTTCGCTCCGCCATCCGCCATCCGCCTCTGGAGTATGCTCCATTTGCTCCCGACAGCACTGTCGCGGCCAGAAGTCATCCATGCCTCTCCTCGGCTTGCATCCAGTGGCAAAGCTAAGCAAAACAGCGCGACCACGTCATCTCCCAGAGGCATCAGGAATCGAGACAGCTGGTGGCAGACTCTATCGGCTGACGTACCACTTACCACGATCCGATGTGTCGCACTCTGCTTCAGGCTAATGCCGAACGATACCACCGCAGGAAGCATTCCATGGCCCTCTTTTTTTATTTTTTCCGTGATCGAAACATGATGATGGAGCCGTTGGTAAGCGCCGCATTACCTTTCTGCTGTAGTAGTTTCTTGCCGGGGTGAGTAGTCGGCTTTTTCGTCTTGTGTGAACCGCGTAAAGGAACGACAGAAAAAAAATTGAGAACGTCCCGTTACTGGTGCTCCCGTGGCGCCTATGGGCATTTGCACGCGCAGGAGCCCGACACATCGAATTTATGCATGCCCGAATATTATAAAGGGTCCCCTATCAGCTGTCTTGATCCTAGACGCCGTTTGGAGATGGCGTGGCGCTGTAGTTTTGCTTTAAGTGGCTAATGTTCGCGCTGTTCTGCGCGACGCCTATAGCGGCATAAAGCACATTTGCTGCAGCAGTACAACGCACTCAGTAATAAAACATCTGTAATGGACGGTGAAATTATCACTCTCTTCGCTTCTGAAAGCGCAATTTCGCTCATTAGCAAAACTAATCAAAATTTTTGATGCTCATTTTTGGTCAAGGATTGTACTTATTATATATGCCATTCGCAAACCAATATAGTTATGAATGCCAGTTCTATTTACGAAGGCCGAAACAAAAAAGCCCATTGGAGCGTTGTAACGCAGCCATGACAAAAGTGTTCAGCAGCAAATAACGTCACATTCGAGCAGGATTGGAACCCCCACGGGTAAAAACAGAGCGGATTCGCTTCCTCATGCCCTAGACAATTTGACCGGATACATTATTGATTCCAAAGGTCTACTGAAAACCTTGTGTCAGTCCTTTGCGAATTCCTGCTTTGTAAGATATGCAATTGCATAGTAACATTTCTTCTACGTATCGAGCGTTACGAAAGCTATTTCGTGCGATCATCTCTTAAGTGATGCTTGATGTATGGTAGCGAATACTGTAAAAAACAAATTAATGTAAATTTCAACTAAAATGGGCCTTCGAAATGAGCGCTTTTGTTGATGTGCCTTCGGGATGCATAAATTGATTCGTACGGGCACAACTCGCCCATTAGTTATTGAGAATCAAAGAACTAACCATCTTACCTCAATATAAGCCAAGACATTGAGACGAGCATGACAACAAATATCTGTTAATAGTAACCGATGATAGTGCAATGGCGCTAATTGTTTGGCAAGTGGCATCAATTTCTCCGTATGTTTACAACCGGTGGATAGAAAAGTCGGTTCACCTGACAGGTGGCAAAATCTGGAGGATGTGCATGGCTTTGCAGCCAGATATTTCACCTCTGGAGTCGAGATTTTGCTTTGTGCATGCGCTTCCTTTCGTACTCGCAATCGTGTCTGCGTCCTGGCTTCAGATAGACAAGGCTGGTGACATGTAGCGCAAGGCTCGAGGAATCTCTATTCTTGCCCATAATTATTTCGCGTGCATGCGCCTGCGCGCGTATCGCAGTGAAGTGCGTGTTGCTTCATAACTTGCGGTTATGAAGTAACTAACTTCCTGTCTCAAGAGTTTTCCATTTTTAGGGCGCTGCCCGTTAATTTATTTTGACTTAGTTTTACGGCGCACGTATACACTGTTTCTACGGGCTCATCCCCCCCCCCCCGCCTCCTCTTCCACATACACACAAAAACAGAGGAACTCCACCCTTGCCTCTGTAGGGACGGCCTGTAATTGTCTAGGAGTTTTCATCTCAACGTCGAGAACACCGAACAGGCTACCTCTATCCCACTGCTCTAAGTAACCTACCGTTGCCTAACTATCCCACAACCCACGCATATCCTCTTCCACTCCCCTCATCTGCTCAAATAGAATCTTATTTTCTGACATTCCTTTGGTAATTCGCATTATTGACTGACGACTGTCTAGGCTTTCTTCAAAAATGATAGTGTTAAAGGCCTCGTTCTTCAAAAAAAACCCGACGTTGTCTGCGACAGCATTGTGAAGGGAAAATCAGGAGAATGCCTCTGATAGTTCGCTGGTGATATGGGCGGAACCTGATTGATTGGTATACCGTGTGATGTCAAGAGCCAACATGGCATTTCCGCGTTACAAGGTGCTGGAAACTCGGGTGGGGGTTTCTGGCTGGAAGTGTGAGATGGGAATCGAAGTTTTCGGGTGATCTGGGTGACAAGTCAGACATGCTGCTCCATACAGGCCACGTAGGCACATTCTTACACCTTATTTCAAGCGAGGCTTTAAGCTTGTGATCATGCACATAATGTGGTAGCTTAACAACCACAACCACAATCACAACCACAAATTGTTCTGTACGTGAGGTGACTCATGCGTCGTATCGAGTCTCAAGGAATGGAATGGGCTGTGAAGCCTACCAACTTCGTCGTGCTGACATTCGCTCCCAACTCAAAGCGCCCCGAAAAAATTGACCTGGGATTCCCAAAGCACGCAGTCGCCGATTTCACTGAAGCTCCTCGACGGTGTTTTAGATACCAACATGTCTAGGCATGTGGCCAAAGTTTACACGAAGGATCGACGCGGTAAGCGATGCGGTGGCAACCACGATTTTAAAGCCTGCAAGGCAGATTTCGCTTGTGCCAACTGCGATGGGGATCATCCAGCGAGTTTAGGTGGCTGCCCCTTCCGTGTGAGCGCTCTACATTGCTGGTCCTGAAACCCAACCGACTGAGAACCCTGTGCCAGGCATTGAAGAGTTCCCAGCGTTGGAGGCGGATGTTGCTGCGTTAACCAGCAGTGTCCCTGAGAGACCCGAGTCCAGCAAAATGCCGTCTACTGCGTGCGAGTCGGTTATTCGACCTCCAGTAAAGAGTGGCCAAGTTTCTGAGCGATCGGATGATAGCCAGACTCGACGGTAGGAAGGACTTTCCTATGCCTTACAAGTGACAATAACACCAGCTACTATGGCCGAGAATGTGTCCCTGTCGGCATCTTTTATCGGCGTTGTGAGTAAGCGCGTTGCGCAAAATCATAAGCTTAATAGTCAGGGTGTGTCCGACCTTCTCCATGTCTTTTTTCTTTCTTTTTTTTTGGGGGGTGGGGGTGGGGGGGGGGGGGATGCGTTAACGTGATCCAGCGATGCCGCCTGGTAACCTGAAGAACTTCTCACAGCTGGTGCTTTCATTTGAGTCTATGATTACCGCCTTCACAGCCAACTTACTTTTGACAATAAAAAGACTGGTGCTCAAACTTATGAAATAAAATCCCCCGAAATGTGCCGTTTATATTGCAATGGCACTGCGCTGGGGTTTTAAGCTGGTTAGCTGAACTGAAACTATTCTTGAAAGAGACGTGTTCCAGTATTGGCCCTGTCCGAAGCTGGCCTGCCAAGCGGGAGATATTTGACTGTATATGTCGCCTATAAAAACTGCCGGATAAATCATTTCCTGCAGGTAGTGCCGCGCTTTACGTACCAAAGAAAATTCCAAATGTTTCTTTAAACGTTACCGACCTTTGCACGGGGGACATTGAGGTAGCGGCTTTGAAAATACAGCTCGGCTTTCGAACTCTTTCTATTGCTTCCGTGTCGCCGCGTAAGAAGGTAGCAATTGATTTGTTTCTGCAGTAGTTCTGCGACTGCTGCCCAGCTTCTCGAATCGTCTGCAGTGATTTCAATGACCATCATTCCATGTGGGGTGACAGGAACACGGACTCCCGTGGACGCGAGCTCGTAGACGTTATTGACAGTTTGGACTGTGTGTTGCCGATGACGGAAGCCTCACTTTCTCCTCAGCGACAGCTATAGACCTGACTTTGCGTGAAGTGGTCAATAGAAACTGACCGCATGGGAAGTGATCATTACCCGATTTTTGTGTTTGCTGCCGACAATCTTATGGGCGCTCCTAGAATCAGCCATGTTGTCAACTGGGACAAGTATAGAGAGCACCTACAACGTGTTTGTGGTGATATTGCTGATAAAATGATTTCTAGTAAGATGGCAGCAAATACGGCGGTCAAGTTATCTATCATTTTCCGGCACCGGATTTAAAACTCGGGAATTTTTGCACAGCGAGACAAAGGGCGGACCGACAACTCATGCGGAAAAAGGGCGACAGAAACTTGAAGATGGCCTACACTAGGCTAAATTCTGCCATTCGGCGGCACACGAATAAACTCTCCAAGTTGCAACGGGCCTCATCCTGTGCTGGTTTGACTGTATCATCACCGATGACGAGACTATGACGAGACGTTGGCAGCCTCGCTGGAGTACCTTGCCCTTTGAAGCCTTTTGAAACTCTTGCAAAAACTCATTTCGTGCTTGGTAGAGGAGTTTGCAATGCAATTTTATCAGCAAATATTAAATATGACCTATATACACCACCTTCTTTCTCTACGTCGATCATGGGCGCCCCGCTCGCGCTTAGGGAGCTTCAGACTGAGCGCAGTGGCCTGTGGCGCCGGTGTGCACCAGGTCCTGACGGTATCACCAACCAAATGCTGCAGAACCTGCCGATGGAACTCAAGAAGGAGCTCCAAAACTTTATCAATCGAGGTTGGGAGACTGGCGACATTCCTCGTCATGGAAGGTGGCATATGTACTTCCAGTGTTGAAGCCTGGCAACGACATGATGGACCTCGCCTTGTATCACCCGGTATCACTGACCTGCGGTGTGGCTAAGCTTATGGAGAAGCTGGAAAATGAGCGCTTATCGCGATAGCTTGAGAGCACCAAGGCACTGCCAACATGTATGACAGGATTCCGCCGAGGACAAAGTGCCCAAGATAGCGTCTTAGATTTGGTGAGCCACATTAAACACCAAATATCTTTCGACCTTTCCACCTTGGCCATTTTTCGTGACATTGCAAAAGCTTATGACCGAGTGCTTCAGAGCTCCAGCTTGAACAGATGGCAAGGCGTGGGCATGCAGGGCAATATGCTAAGGTTCATTTACTCGTTTGTCAGTGGTCGTAAGGTTCGAGTACGGTTAGGAAGTACTATAAGCACCGAAAGGGCGGTACCAAGTGGTGTGCCCCAAGGAAGTGTTCATTCCTCCACACTCTTTAACGTCGTAATGGCTGGCCTTCCCGATTCATTGCGAAAATATTGCAGGCAAGTGCGTATGTCAATATATGCTAACGGTATTTCTATTCGGATTACTGGCTACCAACAAAAGCGATTAGCCTTGATAGCTCGGCAGGCTCTACTTTCGGTACAAGCTTACCTTCAAGGTGTGAGATTGTCTCTATCAGTTGAAAAATCCGGCTTTGTTCTGTTTTGAGGTGTTGGAAGACGTCATGCGCGGTTAAAGATAGACCTCGGTCGCTTTTGCATTCGTGAATTCAATCACATGCGTTTTCTGGGTTTTCTGTTTGACTCTCGTCTACAGTGGCGAAATGCTGTCGGCACGATTTTCTGATCTCTAGCTTCGCATCTCAATGCGATCCCTAGAATTTCAAGTGAGCAAGGCGAAAACCATTCTTCTTTAATGGTCAAACTTCATGAAGCGCTGGTGATCAGTCGCATAATGTACCAATTACATTTAATTTTCCCCTCGGTGTCACAGCTTGAACGTCTCGAAGTTTTAAATAGAAAGGGCCTAAGAAGAGTCGCTGAAGTTCATCAGGCGGCAGAGAACAATGCAGTACTTCATGAGTCACTATTGAAAACTATTAGCACTGTCGCTTCACCGAGACTACTAATGCAACTAGGCCGCCTCAGAGAGACGGTAGCTTGGCAATCCCTTCTTCAGCGGATCCACAAGAGATATGAGTCGAAAGTCTACTTGGCACTTAATACTCTTAGTTCTTTAGGCATTAATGTTCGAAGGCAAAGGAAATGGTTTAAACCACCCTGGTCATTTCCAACCCTCGAATGTAAGGTGAGCGCAAAGTGTAGTTCTCCTTTAGTGACAACGCGTTCGCTCGTACTTGAACATTTGGAAAGAGAGTATGCCCGCCATCTTCCCATTTTCACTGATGGTTCTGTTGACAAGGTCAGAAAATCTAGCTCAGCGGCTTTTTACATTCCTGCTATGGACTATACGTGGTCTGCAGATTTTACTGAAGGCGTACCCTCCACAACGGCCAAAAGTGTTGCATTTGAAGTGGCTTTATGGGAGCTAGGGTCTTTTTGGCTCAATCAGTTGTTTTCCTAATCGATTCAAAATCTGCCCTGCAAAGGTTAGAGCGCGGTTTCCCTACTGATGTCTGGTCTATAAGCTCTCTACGCGTGGTGCAGAATCTGCACAGCAGAGGCTTTACTTTACACTTCCAATGGGTGTCCTCCCACATAGATGTCAGAGGCAACGAGGTGACAGACAGTGTAGCTAATAAAGCACTGTCAGATACATCCTCAATAAAAGTCCCTCCAGTTGAAAAACGACTCTTCAGAGAAACGATACTATACCGTTTTAGTACCCTGTGGAGTACGCCCCACAAGCCATGTGTGACCATGGGACAGAGAAGACATCAGGCCACTCTTACTACATCGAATTGTCACGGGCTCTACTCGCACTCCTGCCTGGATACATAGGACGGGTATGGCATCACCGCCGCTGTGTTCTGTATGCGGTGTTTGCGGGGTTATAGAACATTATATTATGTGCTGTTCAGAGTACAACGCAGAAAGGTATGTGATGCTCGCTTCCTTCAAGAAGACAGGAGCCCTTTATGGTGCACTTCAGGATATTATCTACCCGAGTGGAAACGAGACATGAGGAAGGGAAGCTTCACGCCTTCTTTTACAATTTCGGAAGGACACTGATCTTCACTCTACACGGTGACTGCTGGAATGGACTATGTTCTACTGGGAGTGAATGTGTTGCGTAGATGGTGACTTATGGAGTGGACTACGTTATACTGTGAGTAAACGTGTGTATAGATGGTGGCAGCTGAAATGGACTGTGTTTTACTGTGAGTGAATGTGTTCGTAGATGGTGACTTCTGAGTGGAATATGTACTGTTATGAGTGACTGTATTTCGCAGATATCTAACAGGCTAACCCCACCTGTAGCACACAACTCAACTGTATACTAATAATAATGTGTGAGATAATGGAAGCAGAAACTGTGGTATCGTGACTAAGCGAGGAGCAAAGTGCATGTATGCGAACAAAAATCTCCAAGGGCAGCATAAAACGGAAGCCAATAACAACCGTTGTGTCATACATTTATGGCGAAACTTAATATTCAGCCATTTTTTAAGCATATTTCACTTTATCGTACAAAGTGGCGCGCATTGAGCCTGGAAAGGCGGGGCACCAGAGGAATCGCAATTACATGCGACACCGTCAACAATGTGCTGCACTTTTCCTGCAAAAAACTCCGACGTCTTGGTTCTATCACTGCTCCATGTAGCACTGAGTATCCCCACTTTGTTCATCGCAAGCGTGAAATAAAAATACTACTGCGAATACAAAGGGACGGGCATGTGAACACCGAGGCCTGGGCTCCTAATGTGCAACGTCAAAACGTGTGGCGATGAAGTTTCGCTAGATTTCATCATATGTCGCTTGCATACGCTTACTTGGTTGCCGGTTGTTATTTGGATAGCCACCGTGGGTGTCCCCATATAAAGTTATTTCAGGGACAAAAAGGGACTGCATAATGCAACTATATCTGATTACTGGCACACGCTGCTAGGTGCTGCCCTCGACCAACGAAAGCGCGCGTGTTAAACAAACACACAATATATTCGTGAAAGGTGGCCAGAAAGGCTATTATGCTGACAAAAAAATTTCTCCTTGTTTTCACCTCTGTTTTTTGCGCTGTTTGTTCAAAGTCTTCATATGCCAACATGTCAGAAGGGCCCATAGGCACTTAGTAATATGGGGCGAGTAAACATACGGTCCGCCAGTTTCTCTATTTTATTTGCATTGAAGTGAAAAGCTTCTCTCCTCAGACGCCCATGAGTGCCCTCTCTAAAAAAAAAAAATCTTTCATTTCAAAACGCTGTCGGCGTACGCGCCAATGCCTCGCGGGCAACACAGCTCGTGAACCCTGTTTACCCAGTCCTGCCGCAGCCGCCTTCTATGAAACTTCCTCTGCGTTTAGCCGCAAGAACAACATAAGAGTGGGTCGGCGCACTGCCTCCCTGCGCGTCGTTCATCTCCCTAGCCTCCGCCACCTGGGATTCTGGGCGGCCCACGGGTCGGTGGGGGGTCAGTACACGGTTGCGGCTCAGCTGCTTCCCCACGCGCCTGGCGGGCGCTCTGATGAAGCGAGCCGGCTTTCTTCACCACCCGTTTCTTGTGTTTATTTGTGCCGCTCCTATAGTTCCCACCCAACCACAGCCGGTTCCCGTCCTTCTTTTCTGACATCGCTGGCGTGGAGCTGGTTCCTCGTAGCGCTAGAGCTCCGTGCTTACGTAAAGCCTCTTACCTCCCTGCACGTCCGAACGAGCAGCGCGGGTGGATGTGAAATTGGAGGCATCAATAACAACGCGTAGCACCGTCTGGAGGAGCTAAATTGATTGTGGGAGACATTGCCCGGACTAATCGATATCGTTCTTCACTCTTCTGTAAACCAGCGACTGTTCCTGACAGGTATAGTGGTTCTTTTACGCTCCTTTCACCGATGGGCTCTAAATGCCGCCACTTTTTCCTATGCCGGTCAAAATTTTAAGAGCATATACAGAGTCGCTGTTTCTCTATGTACTTGGATCTCAACATGCATATCAGATTGCACCGTATTTATTTTTTTTTTAAGTGTGTATGTGTGGACCACTAAAGGACTATATTTCCTTCGCTTTACAATTCTTTCCAAGTTAATAATGTTCAGCGAGTAGCTCAGGTACCAATGTTACTAAAGGTTAAATCTCCGGCAGTGAGAAAAAAAAAGGTGATTAGCGTGGTCTATCCAAACCACCTATACTTAAATGGTGCTTGGTTCACTGCGACGACACAGCCTTCAGTTCTCCGTGCAGTGGAAAACCTGAGTGCTGTGGGAATGTACACGATGGTGAGTATAGCTCTGCGTGGATTTAACAAATAAGCGACTGACATTCCAACCATAACAGCAGGTGTGACTTTCCCCCACTTGCATTATAGCTAGGGTGCTCAAACTGTACGTCTGATTTGTTTCCCGGGAAATCCTTCGTAAACGCTGCACTCTTATTTGCTTTTCAAGTTGTCGCACGGCTCAGTAAAAAGCATTAATTCACGTCTAATCGCAAAAACGTTGCCGGCTCGTCACGTTTAAGCAATGAATCGGACGTATTTTAGTACGTAAGGGTTGGCGTAGCATACAATATGCTAACGTAATTATGGTGCCTCGTTTAAGGATAGAGCTCTGAACGTTTTATTTACGAGCGATCGCTTGCGTGTGCGCGTCTCTGTGAGTATGTCCGCTTGTAAATTTTTATTGTATGATGATTGGTTCACAGGAAGGGAAAGGCGCAGTATCTGTCACACTTGTAGCTGTGGACACCTGAACCGCGCCGTAAGGGAAGAGAGAAAGGTGGAAGAGAAAGTGGATAGAGAGAAAGAGGAGCCGTAGTGGAGGGCTACGGAGTAATTTGGACCACCTGGGGATCTTTAACGTGTGCTGTGATTTTTATTCGTTGTCTTAATTCGTGTGCGCGCGTGCTAAGTAAGACAAAAAAAAATATGAGTTCTAACAATAGCGGGTAAGGAATTTCAGCCACTCTATGAGTGACTTATTCAGGAACTTATTTGTGCATGAAATCACATTCGGTGCAGAAACACATGACTTTTATTACAATTTAAATCACTTGGCACTGCCCAAAGTTTTACAATACTTTATATGAACGCCTTTTAAGATATTTGCTGCTAAACGTAAGCTAAATCGTAATGAAATCAAATCTGCCCAAACGCAGTTTAGACCATGTGTTTCAAGCAATGTCCATAACTATGGGATAGATATTTTTTAGTCCCCTTCTAACACTCTGTTGGGTAGCGTGATTCCGTTCTCTCAATGGTAGGGTCCTCTGAGCAGCGTCACCTGGCGACAGATGGCAGAAATGTTGTAAACTTGTAATAATAGCGCATTTAAAGCCTGCCGCACTCGTTGCTTCAGTGAGGCAATGGATCGACACTACTTACCTGACCACTGAGCAAATAAAACAACTGTTAGAATCTTATAGGTGCAACTTTGCTTCTAATTTTATTAATTGCATGGCTAAATTAAGCTAAAAAGGTCTCGCCTGGGGTGTGTTCCTTTAGCTCGACTACTGTTCCCAAGAACGCGGGATCAAATCCCGACCTCGGCGGCCGCTTTTCGATGGAGGCGAAAAGCAAGGCGCCCGTGTGCTGTGCGATGTCAGTGCACGTTAAAGAACCCCAGGTGGTCGAAATTTCCGGAGTCCTCCACTACGGCGTCTATCATATCCTGAGTAGCTTTGGGACGTTAAACCCTACAAACCAAACCAACCAACCTTTAGCAGAATGTTCAATTGGGCAAGTTCCCCTTTAGGTTGCATTATGTGATATTTTTAATTCTTAATAGCGAGGGAGGCGAAACGAAGTGGTGTCTTTGTACTGTACGATGTCAGCGCACATTAAAGATCCCCAGGTGGTCAAAATTACTCCGTAGCCCTCTACTATGGCTCCTCTTTCTCTCTTTCCACTTTCATTCCCACCTTCCACCCTTCCCTTACAGCGAGGTTCAGGTGTCCACAGAGCAAGTGTGACAGATAATGCGCCTTTCCCTTCCTGTGAACTAACCCAACCCAATTCCTAATAGCCGCAAAACCAGCCGTGAACAGAGCCACGAGTTGACGACATGACTACGGTTACACTGTTTAATTACCTTCACCGTAATCATTTCTGCCTTTAGTGAGTGCGTTAACTTTAGGTTGAGTTCAGAGACACCATTCGGTAACAATTCGCTGAGAGGCAACCGGTGAAGAGAAAGAAGTTTTGGGACCCTACTATTGAGGAGACAGAATTACGCCTGCTGTTATAATGAGTTCCTGAGATGTATATGAATGATTCATGACTACAGATAGTCTATTCGCAAGCTGTAAATTTAGTTCCAGAAGATTGGATCAGCAAATTTATACAACTGCCATGCGGGAAATATATTTCAATTGTATATATATAAATACCTTAAAGAAAACGCCACCCACGATGTCGCATTTTGTACACCCCGTGGCCATCGTCTTATCAAGCACTTTTTATATAGAACTAAACTCGAACTGTGAGCACTGTCGGCTAATCAAGCGTGATATTGAGGTAAGCAAAAAAATTACGTATTGAAAACATGTGGAGGGTTCTCCATGCCGTGTGGCTCAGAATTCCCGCAGAAAAGAGGCCGCGCACCACGTAGTGCGATCTTGTTAAACAAACTGAATTATTCGCAAAGGAGAAGCACCTTCCTTACGTCTCGTGCTTGTATCAAAAGTTTCCTAGAACTCACTTGAATTGAGATCGGTATAGCCAGTAAGAATCGGGTTGTTTTTGTTTTTCTCTTAAATATATTTCAAAAAATTCAGAGCAGTCAGTTAAAAAGGAACGAGCCAAGGGAAATCCTCTGGCTATGCACAAAAAAGGTGCTTGAAGCACATGACCTTCCGACGGCTTAGCACTAGACACAAGAGCTCTTATAAGCAGTGTGCGCTCGTTTCTCTCTCGGGTCCTAATAGGAAACAGAAGGGACAGCTGCTAACGAGCGCAAAGCGCAAACATCAAAGGGCCATTACCGAATCTCGAGAATGCATGAGCCGCTCGCTCACTGGCGGCGGGGCTGAGAGTGGCTATTCAAAGTGAACCAAATAAAGATAAACAGAGGTTAAGTGACGTAGAGGCGAAGAAGGACACAACGCTGCCTAACAACCTCCTTGCTGCAAAAGAAATTAGCGTTTTTAATTAACAGTCCAAAGAGTTCGAACATTTGGAAGCATTTTAACGTTTCCGCTTTCGCGAATCACTGCGTAATTAAGTCGCTCCAGGACGGACATTCCCCACCACGAGAGGGCTTGAGGGATCAGAAAGAGCAGCGTTATTTCAAAGGAACCCTCGCGAAACAGCGCATAGGTGCGGAAAATGTTCGTATATTCGTGCCGCCGATTACGCATGGGAGGTTCTTTTGAAAGGACTTTGATACGGTTTAAGCACACTGTATTTTCTCGTGTCATTCAAATTTTCTTTTCTATTACGAAAAATAGAAACAAAGTATAGAGTATGTTATATTAGCAGCAGCTTAATATAACATTGACTGACACAACCTGCATCACGTTGCATAAGCATCTAATGGAAGGAACAAAAGCTGACGTTTTTTTTTTTTCTACTGGCTCCTTGTAGATAGTTTTAATGTGGTTATTGAAATTTTAACGTTTTGGAGCTATTTAAGTTTTGAAGGGGAGTCGCATTCCTTTAGCTCACCACTCGCCGCGGTTGCGCAGTGATTAAGACGCTGGACTGGTGTAACCAAAGATACGGGATTAAACCTGGAAGCGGAGGCCGCTTTGCAATGAAGGCAATAAGCAAGGCCCCCATGTGCTGTATGATACCAGTAAACGTTGAAGAACTCCAGGTTGTCAAAATTTCCAGACCACTCCACTACGGCATGTCTCATAGTCTTAGTCGCTTTGTGGCGTACCCCATAATTATATTAAATCGTCTTTTAGCTTATTATCGTGATTTTTTAAAGCTTCTGACCAGTTTGCTACCTCTCAAGATTTTACTATAAGAATTGATTAGGTAGTTTTAAAAGGACATGATTGCAAAATTAACGAGGCATTGTTTCGTGATGCCCAAGTACATTATATCAATGTTTCGTGCTCTATCGCATGAGCCTGCATGGGGGCTATCTGTAGTCGCGCCTACGTTCATGAGGAATATTTTATTAAGCAAGGGAAGCTATATATAGAGCTCAGTACTCTCAGACGCATCCGTTTTTGAGGCAGTCGATGCCTGAACAAACGCGGGCGATATACCAGCACGTTTTCTAAATTTTTGATAACAGAGCATAATTGTTATTCTGCGTAGCGGTAGCAACATATTTAAAAGAAGTAATTATCGGTCTCTTGCCATCTGTATGTTAAGAGACGTTAGTAAGATTTTTTTATATGTGCAGAGATATTAGCGGTGTGATATGCATAAGTTGGTAGCATCTAGCCATTTTTGTTTTTTGTTGCCCATATGTTGATACATGCGTTGTGCATTCCATTGCTCGCAAATATCACAGCCTAAATAAATGAGGGCCTTCATTACTTCTAGCATCTTCTTGATTTTAGCAAAATATTAGAGTCGATGCCAGTTTCCTTGCCGCGTATCATCAGTAAAAATAACAGTAAACCCCAGTTGCAGGCCTTTTCTAAGCTATTCATTGTCATTTCTGAGAGTTTAACGGGAGTTGCAAATAGAGGCGTAGCCTTCAACATACCTCGAGTCTTCACTGTCATTATCGCCTCTGCACTGGGCAAGCAAATTTAGCAAGACACTATACTCATATGCGGGCTTGCGTTTCTCGCCAGTGCAAAAGCAGTAATACGATCGTCGTTGCAGAGCAAAAATCTTGCTTTTGTCTTGCTGGTTGCCATAGCAACTGTGACACCAGCCGTTGTAGAGGCATCAAAATCTCTTGGGAACGGAGGCAAATTTGTGTCTTCGCGGCTCAAAAATATGCTCGCAGGTATTTATTTCGTGGTTTAGACGACTAGTTAGTATTTCGTGACTTGTTAAAGTGCACATGAATGTTCGCGCTCCATTTTGGCCGTCAGCGTAAAGATGCCCGCAATCACACCCATCTATTCCCGAAGCTCCCGCTGGGTAATTTATCACCTTGTCAATTCTCACCAGACAGAAGCACTGGCTATAAAAGTAGCTAATATATATATTTATTTTCAGTAAAGTTCGTTCCATGACCGTTGCGTCTGTAACTCTGTTGGCCAGTAGTTTGGACGATTTTTTCATTTTGTTGTTCGGGAAGTATTAGAGGGATCTTTAGCGAACCCCTTCTTCGACATCGTAGTGTGATTTGTTGAGGACGTCGAGATACCGCAAAATGAGCGAATGGGCGAGATGCACAACTCAGTAAAGGTCAGTGCTTGACTTCCTATATTTCATTATAAAAGCTTGATTGTAAGCGAAGATTCTAGCTGTCGCCTAATAACATTGAAATAAGATATAGAATTTATATATTCAGCAGAGAAGCTTCAGATTGCTTGCGTGCAATAATGCAAAACCATTGTGTAAGATGTTTTCGAATAAAGGTATCGAAATATATTATAGATTTCTTCTGATGATATTGTTCTTGACGTCTGTGTTTTGGTATTGAGCATAGAGTGTCATGCTTCACGTTTATTTTGGGAATCGTAGTTGCAGAAATATCGGTTTGATAGCATGGAGGTGAAAGTCATTTGGTTTGAAACCCTGTCCGGAGAAAGCTATAGCCTCCAAATTGGCTAGCAAATGTATGGTAAAATGCAACGCGAAATCGCACGACACTACCCGGAACGCTTCAAGATACATGGCTGCATCACACTTTTGATGAGAATATCAGGAAAGCTGGCGCTACGTAGAAGCCGGCCAATGCCGAGTATATATAGACAAATGACATACCCATGACTGCCTAAAACGGTGGCCTCGGTCTGTGTGGATGCATCCAAGTGATGTATCGTGAATGCTTGGCTTGCAATGTACATTACACGACTGCTTGATGATGGCATCCATGTTTCTTGCTGTGAAGCTGCTGATGTATTTTTCTAGCCATTGTTCGAACACGAACGCCGCTGAATTTTCGCGTAATAGGAGCAGTGACGTTTTGGCCTTGAAAGTGCAATTGTCCTTTGCTTTAGGAGGAGTAGGAAGATGAGGGGGAAAGGCAGGGAGGTTAACCGATAAAAGAAACCGGTTTGCTACCCTGCATTACGGGAAAGAGTTGAGTGGCTATAAACGTTGTGGGTAAGAGAGGGATGGATGAAGTCAGTGCAGTCATATCACACGCATGTCACATCACATCACGTCACAGTCATATCACGTAACATAACAGAAAAATTATATCCTTTCGATCAGGCCTGTGCATCTCATAAAGCGCGCTGCGAAGAGTCAACGGGCGCGAGTGCAACCTACCGCTTGCTACCTTCGTTCCACGCTAGACTGCGGAATGTCCGTTTCCTTGTTACCCTTGTGACACCCCTGGCTGCAAACGTCGGTGCACGCTCATTATGAGAAAACCATTGTGATTTTTTGGGCGTCATGGTGTTACGGGAAGTGCTAGTGTTACTAAGGCATGTCGCAGCAGTAGAAAACAGCTTTAAGGCTGATATCACAACGAAGGTATAATGAAACATAGTATGCGTTTAGGTTAGTAACACGCCTCTAGAGCATGGCATATACAAAAGAGCCAGATTGGGCCTTAATATGTAAGAGAATTGTTTCTTTGTTGCACCATTTTCGGCACTATAGTCATGCAAACCTGGGCAATGGGCCCTCTATTAGCGCTGAAGCTCAGGTCAAGAGTTCATCGCGTAGAATCCCACTTTAATATTTGAAAACAAAGCCGGTAAGCCAGTCCTAATTCTAAGCTGCTGTATTTGAGGCTTGTGCACATATCTATTCCCTTTGAAATTGTGATGATTTCTTAGTGAGAGAGATACTGCTTGAGTTGTAAACGGAATCGGCATGACACTTTAAGAAAGCGTCTGAGAGCAATACGGACTTGAAGTAGTTGCTCGCCGTCTAGATGCATATTGTTACTGGTCTGACCTGCTCCAGAGTAATCATGCGAAGAAGAACATTTCGGTAGTAGCATCTTATTATTCGTTTATTTGATACGTTGGAACTTAAAATGATTCATTAGCGCACTAAAGCAAGAAGTAGAATATATTCTCAATAGATCAATCGAGCTAATAGTAATTATCACAAGCCAGTATTCAGGCGCTTACTAAAACAAAAACAAAATAAAGTTTTGGCGATAAAGCAAAATACCCGCATAATATTTTAGGTTTTCTGTGATACTAAGGGCACACACAAACATGTCACAAAAAGACAAGCAGTACTAACGCTACTTTTTGGTTGTTAGTAAAGCATGCAGGCTTGAAGAAATCGAAAATTTCTCGCATCAATGCATCTAACGCATACATGCACGGCATCTGCAGTCTTGAGTTCGCAAGAAGACGAAAAGAAAGAGGAAGTCATCGCTGGAGCTTTCAAATTTGCTTACATCCTATGCAGTGACGGCGCCATGAGCGACAAGAACACTGGCAAAATTTGGAATAGTAACACCCGCCAAAGGCAAGGAAAATGCATGGATTCGTTCTCGAGCGATGTATGTGCCACACCTGGTGCATTTAATACGCGAAATGCGTTATGGCTACCTGATTTGCTTGCATTCTGCCTAGGACACCATGGCATCACGGAAGCCGCCACGCACAAGGGCATCCGATCTGCTAAAACCCATGGACGTTCAGTGCATGAGCCGCTAGGCTTCGCAGGCTGGCGCAGAAGCTCGCACTTTCTACGTGGAACACGGTCAAATTTTTAGACCGTCAACTCAGTGCATTGGTTACTAGACTGCGCCTTCGCTTTCCGCCTACCATACCTGACGCGAAGCAACTTTGCTGTCCTGTACGTGGTTTGTTTTGCCTCCACGAAGCAGCAGACAATGACAGGTCAGGTAGACACATCAGTGCTGCTTGTGAGGTATGTGGATTTGAGGACACAATTGCACATATTTTACGTGAGTGCCTAGTTTTTATCAATGAAATACATACGCTGCGCTTCTTTTGTATCACCTGGATCCTAGCCCTGGATGAGTGGTAAGATTCTCGTACCATGGCTCAGCGCCCAACCGCTTTAATTGGCCTTCAAGCGCTGTGTCGATACCTGGGAAAGCGTCCTATTTACTTTCTAAATTGTAACCATGCTAGTTTGTGCTTCTCGTATCTCTTTTTATCCCTTGAACCTACATTTTTAGTGCCAACTCAGACAAACTTAACATATTCTCCTTGTTGATCAACTTCCCTGCGTTCCATCTTGAGGCTCTCTCTGGCTCCGCTTGAATTTTCGCTTAGTTTTTTCCACATCAGTTAGAAACAGGCCAATGCCGAAGGAGAAGTTTAAAGTGTTGCTTTGGCTGCTGTGTTTCGTATTACAGAATAATAAAGAATTGGAGATAAAATTGAATAATGTATCTGTCTGTCTCGATAAACCGGCTTGAAAATGTCTGTTTATGCAGCTCTATGATATGCTTTATATACTTCTGGTGTGAGAAAAAAAAACTCATGAATATGCGCACATAAATAAAGAATAACGAAAACATCGGTTCATGATTACAATACTCGGTAATAGAAATATATTACCCTCTGGTGTCATCCGGTGGTGCCTGAAGGAGACGAAGGTTTTAAAGGAAGAAAATGACTCACACGCTTACGGAGAGGATTGCGAACACCGCCTCGTCTGTACTGTACCCTGGCGTATTTGGGTAGAGTTGCTGAATAGCCTTGCTGGCATATCTAACTCGCACCTCCTCGCACTAACGACCTCCGATATCCACTTGTCGACAGGCCAGTTCATTGAGCGAGTTGCAGAAACATAGCCTTGGCCTGCCCTTGTGGTAAGGCCCTTCCAGGTCCTTTGTAGAGACTGGTCACAACTCCCCTTTCACAGCAGTCCTTACCCTACAATGGCAATCACCCTATGAGCCATCATCATCATCATAAGTCTGACAATACCCACTGCAGGGCAAAGGCCTCTCCCATATTTCTCCAATTAACCCGGTTCTGTGCTAGCTGCATCCACTTGACCCCTGCGAACTTCTTAATCTCATCCGCCCACCTAACTTTCTGCCGCCCCCTGCTACGCTTTCCTTCCCTTGGAATCCAGTTTGTTACCCTAAGCGACCATCGGTTATCCTCTCTTCGTACTACATGTCCTGCCCATGCCCATTTCTTCTTTTTGAAGAAATCCTATGAGTGAAGAGCCTTAATTATATTACAACTACCCTCCGGCTCGTTCCTACGGCAGTAGACGGCAATCTCTTATCCCGTAAGCTCTTATCGCAGTAGTTGCCATTGCAAGCTCCCACTGGTTTTGCGGATACTGCTTCTCCAAACATGCCAGCTTCGGAAATGAGCTCGCATTTTTTAGGATTGCATGGAGTGTCTTAGGAAGCAGTATTGAGACTTAAACCGCACTCCTCGCCGTAAACAGTGCATGTTGGAGATTTTTTAATATTCACAGCTCTGGGTTAAACCATGAAATAGTGTTTTTCTCTATGAAGCCAATAAAGCTATTCGTGAAATCTAATATTGCGAGCCAAAAACTTGCAAGCGCAGCCAGAGTCCCGGCGATAAGCATGCCAGCTTTCGAGACCCAGCATCACGAGGGCAGTGCTGTGCAGTGGCCCCATACAGCGAAAGGAGCCTCGATTTCATAGCCTAGAAACGGTGAATTCGATTCTTTATGTAAGCCTCAAATACGGGCTGTCGGTTAAACAAGCGTCTTCTAGAGAACCAATGCCTCGATGATTCCTGAATAGCGCGCGCTTTGTTTGGAAAGCAGTGGTAATATTGACAAAGCGAGGTTAGTGCCACTGCGCTGATGCTGGCCAGACTTAGTGTGTGCTTCTGACAACATCCACAATCTGCTGTGACAAGCTGTTCGCATCTGATATGCCTGGGGATGTATTAGAGAAATTATGCGTGCTGCTCTGGATATCATATAAATTATGAAGCACGGCTGAAAAAAAATCATCTTGATGCACTGTGTATTGAGAACGGGCCTTCTTACGAAGACGCTGGACGGCAACGCAAATCGATTACGAAACATTTCCAGAGCTGCCATTCCCAAAAGACTGACCCACATATCTTTCGATAACAGCGTAGTGAGCAACAGCGAATTGTGCTTTTGTAAGGAAAAATGATTCCTCTTGTCTGGTTTGCAGTTATCTTGGGCCAATGTTTGTTCAAGCTATGCCCACGATAGAAGGCTGTGTACACAGGGCGTCGTACACAAGCCCGTGCACTATTTATTACTTTATGATCCACCGGGCGCACACCAGCACTTGGAACACTATTCGCTCACTTGTAAGCCGAGCAGGCCTGGCGCCCAAGGAACTGCTGCAAACAAGAAACTCATGGTAGCCAGAGGCATCGCAGCAAATAGTATTTGTATTCTGCACCTGAAACGCTGGAGAAATACCATATACAAACAGAGGGAAAAACGTGGAGTGCGTGACTTGCAATACAATGACTTGATTTGGCATTTTTGGTCATGGGACTGCGTGCTACCGACTGAGAAAAAAAAGGTGCAGTGGATTGTTTACAGAGCAGAGAACAAAACGTTTTGCATGTTTACTTGTAAAGCAGGAATTGATTTCCAGGTTACGGTGGAGTGCAGCAAATGGTTAAAGTAGTCGTTGTGCATTCTAACAAAGGGAGGTAACAATTGTTCCTGCAAGAAGTAGCAATTCGGCTATATTTAAGAATTCAAGTCACTAGCCAGTCAGGCAACCGAAGGCCCTCGTGAACGACGTTTTCAAAATGTACAAAAATGCTGAATTGAGCGAGTAGGTGCGTTTGCATTTTCGGAACGCAGCGCAAAGAAGAAAGGACACAAAAGAAGGGAAACACACACGAGCGGTAATGTCAGTCCCACAAAATTATCTGGTAGGTGCGCTTTGGTTAGAAGAAAGGCAGATGAGTTAAAAAGTGACCGCCACTGCTATGTTAACCATAAATCTAGGTATGTACAGTGCAGAACGCAGGTAATTTAAAATTTTATTTTCTTGTGAAAAACACTGCATACGGCAGACTGGCCGTTGTTTGAATGGCCGCCTTTTCGAACGTAAAAATTCTTTAACCCCAACAGCACAAGACAATTTGCCTAAACATTGCACGAAGTGTGTATGCCACCCCCTTTTTGATAAAATTGCTGTGCTTGGCACAGCGTGAGATCAACGCACAAGAGGAATTATCGAGTCATACCCATATCACGAAAAGAAGGGACAAGTGTGTCAGCGAAGTATCTATTAACTTAACAAAAACTGAGATTACTTACCTTGGATGAGTTGTCAAGTAGTTTCTTTTCATGGTTTTGTTGTTTGCCTTGCACAGTATACATTCTGTTAGCGTTTCAGTGAAAATTCGCTTATGAGCAATGCTCGTGTGTGTTTCTCTTCTTTTGTGTCCTTGCCTTGTGTGCGCTGCGTTCCTAAAATGGGTCTCCCAATTCGTTTACACAATTGCGAAACAACCCAAAGCCTATGTATGTTTTCTTGTTGTTCTTTTTTTTTTTTGCGTAGGGGCGCGGGCGCAAGAGTTTCGTCTAAGAGGAGCATGTCATAGCGCTGATCGTTTATTCGCATCCCTTGTTTCCAAGTGGGTTAAGTCGTAGTAGTCGCTTACACTCTAGAAATCATTATTCTGTTTGGCTGTCGGTTTTCAGTTTACATTGATCAATTAATGTTATTTATTTATTACTATACTTCAAAGGCCTCACTGAAGGAGTGCTATACGAGGGAGTGGGTTACAGCGCACAACGTTGTTTCGATTGATGATATCAACAGCGGTGGGTCACTATGAAGCACGATGTTGGCGGGCAAGTCATTCCAGTCTTTCGCTGGGCGGACGAAAAATGAATGCAGATGAGAAGATATACGGACTGGCGGAGGACAGCTGGTCTTTCCGTGGTTCGCACGGCTGGAGGGGCGGTAGGCAAGGACGATAACGGACTCGTGCGGAGCATAATAATACATGATAAGCTAAATTCTAGAGATGAGCATTGCATTTTAGTTTGGTGACTGTTTCATGATAAGAATAAAGAGAGAAGATGGATATAGCGGCGCGGTTTTGTATTGCTTCTAGTGTATTAGAAAGTTTATTTTGATTATTATTCCAAATAGCGTACAAATGTTACATAGGCTATTACATAGGCTACAAATGTTACATAGGCATAGGTATATCCGTGTTCGCCGAAAATACCCCGGAACACTATTTGCTTCCTTTGAATTTGTGCTGTGATATGTCGACGTAAAATAATGCGTTAAATAAAGGACGTGGCATTTATATGTGTGATTACAACTGTATTTTCTGAGTTAGCAATTAAGTACTTAAGCACGTAAGGGCACAGCGCCGGGCGTATAATGCAAAATGTTATTTTGCTATTTTATTTAGGTATGATACAATAACAATAACAAGAAGTGCGCGAAACCATCAAAACAAGAGCGCGATGTTCTCTCCGAAAAACGAGACGTACTTTCACTGCAGGCTGTGATGCAGGCGAAGAAATTCATTCGTGAGCGACAGACAATACAGAAGGCAGTATAAGCACAGAAACCTTGATTATGCGCTTGTACAACATGGCCGAAGCCCCCAAGGTACGGAGTTAGGTACTGGCAAATTTCGCAAAAGAGACGCCACGCTGTGGCAACGCCACGAACTAATCTAAGAATGACTGGCAGCGTGTGGAACTGTAGTGCTCTTTTTCGACGGTTTTGTGTACGCATTCAGGCGTTGTTGTCTTTTTTTTTTTATTTGTCTAAGAAACTACCAGCGATTTTCCAACATCGCTGTTGCAGAGTGACCGTGCAGAGATCTGTACAATAAGGTTGCTCTGCAGATTCGCGTTGCATGCGACTGGTGCTGCGTAGGAAGCACTTTCACATGCCGTCTAAGGAGAATCAAGGTACAAGAATGAGGCAAGCTTAATCACGGTTAAACCAATGGTAGAACGTAGGTTAGCCTAGAAGCTCGATATTTTCTAGAGATTCAGCAGCTCGTGCCATCTTCTGCCTCTGCTATATTATCTTCATTGCCATCACTACTATCATCAGTATCATAACTACATCATCACTGTCATCGCTACTATCACTTTTACTCTAGATGATGAGAGTTAAGAGCTGTGTCCCACGAGCCTGGCATGACGTAGTAGTTTTGCGCACTTTGCTTGGGGTCGGAGGGATCGCAGTTCGCTTGCCGGGGGAGACAGGTTTTTTTCTTTTTCTGGTAGCCACATTTTCCCTCTCGCTTATTGACATTCAAACGTTAGCCGTTGTTGACATTGGCCATATGTTGCGTAGTGGAGCCTAGAAAGAGATATTGGCAGTACTGCTGCGTGCCTTTGTGCTTGTCAGCGAGGTGGGAAGGCCAGTACGTATATCTACACTGAGTTTACAGTGTCAGACGCCCGCAGAAACCGTGCGTTTGAGAACAGAAAGTGCAACAAAGGTAAAGGCTTCTGAGATCCCTCTCGATTTTCTGATTCACAATGTGAAATATACTGCTTTCTAAATGAGTGAATAATGCAACGGGGCAGGTTAAGTTAGTTTGCTTACGTTTAGGATTGCACTCTAGACATTATTCATTCATTGCATTTGAACCGGCCGTTTCCCTCATTCAGATTAGACGATTCTGAAGTGAAGCAGTTAAAGGGGCCCGTGCCTATACAGCCTGGGATGTCTCGCCCCCGGATGTCGCACCGACTCAGTGATATCGAACTAACACCGCAACATACTGAAGTAAGCAGCCTTGCCTCGAAGCGCTGGAGCGGTGGAGCGAACGAAGCGGACTTTTGCAACACGTCCGCTGGAAAAGATATCATAGCAAATCAATAGACGCAAGGTGACCGACAAAGGGAAGTATAACACGGGGAAGATTGAGCATGCTCTAAATAACGGTCGCAGTCTGAAAGCGGTAAAGAGAAAATTACGCATAGGCAAAAATCAGATGTATGCACTGGGGGACAAGGTGGGCGATGTCGTTACTAACATAGACAAGATAATCAAGGTAGCCGAGGAGTTCTATACGGACCTCTACAGTAACCATAGTAGTCAGGACGAGAATCAAATTGGCTGTAATGAAAAGAAATCAGACATTCTCCAGTACTCAAGGGCAAGATTAAGAAATCCTTAGAAGCTATAAAAGGGGGAAAGCAGCTGGGGAGAATGAGGTAACTACAGATTTGTTGAAGGACGGAGAGGCTATCAAGCTAGGAAAACTGGCCACCCTGTATACTCATTGCCTGATTACATTGAAAGCACCATAATCATATAAGAACGCTAATATTATCTCAATTTATAAGAAAGGGGACGCATGGACTTGAAAAATTATAGACCAATCAGCTTACTATCAGTTACTTTCAAGGTATGTATTAAGGTAATCGCTAATAGGATCAGGACAACCTTAGACTTTAATCAACCAAAGGATCAAGCAGGATTGCGGATAGGGTACACTACCATCGATCATATCCATACTTTAAACCATATGATAAGCGCTCGGATAATAACTAGCTCGTTTACATTGCATTCATTTATTACTAGAAAGTATTTGATTAGATCGAAACCTCAGCGGTCATGCAGACATTGCAAGGTCACGGTGTAGGTGAGCAATATTTGAAAGTAATTGAATATATCTACAGTGACTTCAGAACAACCATATGTCTACATAAAGAAATTGATAAAATTTAAATTAAGGAAGCTGTTAGAAAAGGGGACACGATCTCTCCAGTGCTATTTACAGCTTGCTTAGAGAGTGCATTCAAAGGCATGGAATGGCAGCAGTTAGGCATCAATGTAGATTGAGAATATCTCAGTAATCTGCGATTCGCTGATGACATTGCCTTGTTAATTAACGGAGGAGACCAAATACAACTAATAAAAATAACATAGACAGGAGATGCAGAAAGGTAGGCTTGAAGATTAACATGCAGAAGACTAAGGTAATGCTGAACAGCCTGAGAAAGGAACAGCAGTTTAAAATAGGTAGCGAAACGTTGGAAGTGGTAGACGAATATGTCTACTTAGGACAGGTAGTGACCACAGATCCGGACCACAAAATGAAATAACTAGGAGAATAAGAATGGGATGGAGCGATTTTGGTAGGTACTCAAACATTAGGACAAGTAGCTTACCGGTATCACTCAAGAGAAAGGTGTATAACAGTTGCATCCTACCGGTACTGACCTATAAGGCTGAAACATGGAGGTTAAGGAAAAGGTTTGTACTTAAGTTGAGGACAACGCAGAGGGCATGGAACCGAATATGGTAGATGTAACGTTAAGAGATAGGAAGTGTGTAGATTGGGTCTGATAAATAACTCAAGCTACTGATATTATAGTCGAAATTAAGAACAGGAAATAGGCATGGGCAGGACATGTAGTACGAAGAGAGGATAACTAATGGTCTCTAAGAGTAACCAATTGGATTCAAAGGGAAGGAAAGCGTAGCAGGGGGCGGCAGAAAATTAGATGGGTGGATGAGATAAAGACATTCGCGTGGGTCAAGTGGATACAGCTAGCACAGGATTGGGTTAATTTGAAGAAAATTGGAGAGGCCTTTGCCCTGCAGTCGTTATAGTCCGGCTGATGATGCATGTATGCAGCGAACACGTTGCCTTTGACGTAGCAGTTGTCCGTTCCACGGCACATACCTAAGCAGCTGAAAATAAGTTTGCTCATGAATGTAGTACACACACAGATGTTTCTTTCTAGACTGGAGCGATGGTGACTTGTTATGCAACTGGCGTTCTGAGCGCGGAGTCGAAATGCAAGCAGACAAAGGTCGAAAAATTCTCGCGATGAATTTTATATGTCAGTCTCATGTTATGATTTTGCAAAGTAAACCTGTAAGAATGCAGAGTGAAACCCACAGTGTGCCCGTATTTTTGTAACTTTCCCGGCGTGCGGACACTCCCAAAGCCGGAGATCTTGACATCAATAAAAACCACCTGGAGGCGGACAATAATCAGCGCACGGCTTCGCTTGTGTGATGGGAGCTATTGCATAGCAAGATCGGTGATCTTTACGTGTCCTTCTTGCTGTCCCCATCTTCGCTAGGCCGCTAGCGTCGGTAGTAGATCGTGAAAATCGAATGTGTACTGCCTAATGATTTCATTCAGCCGAAACGTCAGCAGTCATGATGGCATTGCGAAATCGGGATGTAGTTGAGCCACACGTTAAAGCACTGCATGATATCTATAAACTCTGTACTGCAACCATAGTTCTCTATATTGCAAGTAATAGAATTCCCATAATGAAACGTGTTAGACAGGGATACATGATCTCCCCAGTACTATTCGCAGCTTGGTTAGAGGAAGTATTCAGAGACTTGGAATGGGAGGCGTTATGAACAATGGTTGATAGAAAGAGAGCCAGGTAATAAACTTTATTTATATAAAGTAATTACGCGGGCGGTTCCCCCCCGTCCTAGAAACCATCGACGAATGCGGCCCTCTAGGCCTGACCGATAAGAGGGCGCTGAAGGGAGGCCGCTGTGGGAACCAGCTTCGCCTGTCACTACTCATGGTTAAGTTCTTATAACCTGTATACACATGGCGTTGCTCGGGCAAAATACCTCAGTAAAGTGTGATTCACTGAGGAGATGGCTTCGATAAATAACTTAGGAGACGAATTGTAAAGCATAATAATTGACCCAGGCAGGAAAATGAAAAAAAAAAAGAATCTAGGCCTAAGAATTCTATGCAGAATACTAGGATAATAGGTGACGTTCAATAGTCTCGGACAAGCGAAGCACTTTACAATAAGTAGCGAATCACTGGAAGCGGCAGACGAATATCTCTACTCAGGATAGGTAGTAACCACAGATCCGGACACCGAAGGGGAACTAATTAGGATAATAAGATTGGGATGGAGCGCCTATCGAATGTACTCGCAGGTTATAAACTATGAGCTTACCGGTGTCGCTCAAGAGAAAAGTATGTATATAAATAGCATGTTACCGTCACTCTCATATGGTACTAAAACAAGGAGGCTTACGGAAAGGGTTCTATGTAAGTTGAGGACAACAAAGATCTATGGGTTGGTATAAAGCACGATGACGGCGGGCAGGCTATTCCAGCCTTTCGCTGGGTGCCCGAAAAATGAATACAGATGTGCAGATATGCGGGGTGGCGGAGGATAGGCAGTCTTTCCATGGTAGTACGTGCTGATGGAGGTGCGGTAGGCAAGTGTAATGTTAACAGCTAGAAAGCGGACAGAGTTGGCCATAGAAATAACTCACGTTAATAACATGACTAGTCGAAATAACAAATATGGGCGTGGTCAGGATATGTAGTGCGAAGAAAGGATAACCAATGGTATCTAAGGGTAACCAGCTACATTCCAAGGGAAGGAAAGCGTAGCAGATGGCGGCAGAAAAATAAGCGGGACGATGAGGTTAAGACGTTTGCAGGGGTCAAGTGGATGCGGCTAGCCCAGGACCGGTTAGTTGGAGTAATGTGGGAACAGCTTTTGATCTGGAATAGATACATAACAGCTGAAATGATGATGACGGTCCATGGTCTACTGATACAGTAACTAAGCAATTATTTTCTTTTACAGAGTCTTCAATTTTTTTTTTTTTTTTGTCATTCGGTAAGCATTCCTTTCTTAGAGAATTTTTTGGCACTACTTTATAGACAAGCATCCAGAAAGACATGACTGGGAAGACGCTGTCACTTCTGCTATGTCAGGGCAGCTCAGGCATTTTCATGTCTTTAAGTGTAGGTTCCTAAGGAAGTGGCACTGGAATACTTATACAGTACAAAAATATGTATCACCAGCTGTAGCCTCTTAATTGTGTCTATGTCCGAAGTAATGCTTGCTTTCTTGAGGTTTTGCTTAAAATATTCGAAATTTTTAAACACTGCTCATTTGCTGAGCGGCTTCAGACGTTTATCGAGCTTATTGACTAAAGATATTAACATTCTCTGTGCCCATGTTTTATTCTGCGAAGTACGTAGCTGTGTATAACGCTTAGTGCGGAACGAAGAAAAATGTTTATGGCAGGCGGCGCACAGTGCGAACTCTGCTAAAGTAGATTGAAAGAACAAATACACGCCCCGCTGGATTAGTGCTTTTCCTCAGGCAGTTTCGCGACGTGAAAAGAAAGCATTTCCTTAGTAATGAACAATTGTTTCTTTTCTTTCCTTTCTTGCAAACAGTTATATAGATAACGAATTGAAAAGAAGCTGCCTGTCTTCACACAATTGTTTCAGTTTCGTATAAGCAGAGCGATTTATCGCGTGCAGATGTTTCTGCGCTGTCGATTCATCGTTCATTGCGACTCGCTGGAAGCGAGCACAAAGCATGTGAAACGCGTGGGTGTCTTTCGTGAGAATATTCTTTCTTTCGCCTTAATTTCTCCCTCTTTTCAGAAATAAATATTGATTTTCAATATCTAGACAGCGCAATCTAGCGAAGATATGACAGCCCAGAGGAACGTTTTTCATATTATTGGCTCGAATAATAACGCTTTCTCGCAATAAGAAAAACGTTAGAGCTGCTGACGGGAGGTAGCAAGCGTAAGGTGGAGAGCTTGCTGTAAATTCATGCCGTGCGGTAAATGGCATGGTAAGCTTGAAGTGTCCAGTGGTCAGAAAACTTGGAGCGTCAAAACGTACAATATTCATAATAATGTTAAAGGAAGAAACGAATGTGCGAACCAAGAAACGGAGAAAAGAACGAATAAAAAAACAATCAAACATACAATATTTAATAATTATTGGCGCTCACATTTAAATTATAGCCTCCTGAAAATGAAACTGCGTGGGAATACTTATTATTTCAAGGGTCAAAAATATTATAGGAGTTACATATGCTTCACCACGACTGCTTGCCTCCAAATTAAGGACAATATGTCGCTTTCACCACTGTGAGAAAGATGAACCTAATCGCTAGAGGCTAGAAGATTGAGCGACTAAACAGAAAAATGAAAATTACATCGCCAGTGGCGGCAATCATGGTCAATATCAGCGGAAATCTGCCGAGGGTTATTTGGGATACGCACGTGCGTCCCATAAAACAAGTTATAGTCGATGGGCCATTAGAGCCTTAGTAACCAGTAGATTCCAACCATGTAGTTTGGGTTTAAGGGTTTTGACGTCCTGAAGCGACTCAGGCTGTAGTGGAGGGCTCCAAAAATATCGACCACTTCGATTTCTTAACCTGAAGTGACACTGCACAGCACACGGGCGCCTTGCTTTTCGCCTTCATTGAAAAGCGGCCGCCGAGGCCGGGATTAGATCCCGCATTCTTGGGTGCAACAGTAGAAGTCCTAAACACTGCACCATCGCAACGGGACCCCATCACGTCAGTAATAGCGTTAATAGTATTCTGCTCAATTGCGCGGCCCTGTAGCACGGTAACCTTCCCAGCGCTGCGGGTCAATGTTATAAGTGTATCACGACTTACTGTCGTTGACGCCAGAATAGTTACTGTGTGGCAATGCCCTCTTTCCATCTTTTCCTTCATGCTCAGTGCTTTAGAGCCTATGAAACCTGTCGGTGGGGAGATATTAGATGACGAGGCATCAAGAGGTCGGGGCATGGTAAAGAAAGCAATAATAACCCGCGTTACTATTTTGTGCACTTAAACATGATTCAGTTCAGTTCAGTTCAGTTCAGTCGTTCAATCGTCTCCGACTCTTCGTGACCCTATGGACCATATCACGCCAAGCTTTCCGATCTCTCACTATCTTCCTAACATCACATAACTTCATCTGCAGCGCCTCGAGAATGCCACCTAACCATCTGAAGGGGTAAACATGGTTAGTAAACCCATATAGAAACAGACCGAAAAGGACGAAAACTCAACAAGCACACATAGGCGCTCATGTCGTGCTTGTTCCGTCTTCGCTGGTTTCACCCTATTTTAATATGGAAAATAAAAATCCAATTGCCCAGCTTTCTATTCTTATAAATGGTTAATAAACCTTCAGTTTCAGCCGTGCGGAGCAGGGCGAAGATAGAGCACTAAGGAGCCCCCCCCCCCCCCCCCCCCCCCCCCCCGCTGACAAACAAGCTCTGAACTTCAGCTTTATTTTGTAAATTAGCGAAACTAACTACTGCATATATACCCTCTGAAAAAACTCCCATGAGCTGTCCCGTGTGTTCAGCTGCAGAATTTTAACAGTGATTTGGAACTTTCTGCGCTTCTACTGGTAAGCGATTTAGGCTCGCTAAGAATTAAAAATGAGGGTGAAAATTTTGTTGATTTATTTGCAAAGTATTTGCCGATGGATTGTTTTTCCCGAACTCACATCATGTTAGTTTCACCTCCCGTCGCCTTTGTTTTGTTGTTTTGTTTTTAATCGGAGCCTTGACTCAACGATATGTAAACTTATAGAATTCATATCGCTTGTTTCACCCTACCCCTAGCTTTTGTATAAACTGCCGTTTTTTCTTTTTTTTTCACGTGTTCATATTTTTTGTGCCCTTCGTGGGCGTTATTTTTGCGCCCATATTTGCAGTGGTCTCGCGACCTTTCC
The DNA here is from genome assembly GCF_055883805.1 of Amblyomma maculatum. Taxonomy (NCBI): domain Eukaryota; kingdom Metazoa; phylum Arthropoda; class Arachnida; order Ixodida; family Ixodidae; genus Amblyomma; species Amblyomma maculatum. The sequence goes on along the minus strand of NC_139349.1, from coordinate 63,768,131 downwards.
AAACTGAAGTCGAAGTTCCGCGCTTGTTAATCCTACATTCATCGGCGCTCTGTCCCCATCCTGCTGTACGCGCCGCAGCTGAAACTGATGGGAAATCAACTAGCCCAACAGCCGGTACTCTTCAAGTTATTAAAGCTGCCGGGTGCGTTCGATCGCTTTGCAAGAAAACGAAGTATTATCTCTAGATGTATTTATTTTTACTTTGCTAGAACTTTCGGTTTTGTTTGGCATATGGGGTTTACCGTCCCAAAGCGATTCAGGCTATGAAAGATATCGTAGTGGATGGTTCCGGAAATTTGGGCTGCCTGGAGTTCCTTAACGTGCTCTGTCATCGCACAGTACACGGGCGCCTTGGTTTTCACCGCCATCGAAAAGCGGCAGCCGTGGCCTGGACTCGACCACGCATCTTTGGGCACAGCAATCGCATGCCCTTCTACTTCTCCCCCCTCTCTCCCTCCGTGGTGGGGGTGTGTGAAACTGTCGAAGAACGTTGTGGCCTTAAAATGACTTTTTCACTAGCGAAGCGACTGAATACAAAATTTAATATCAGTGTACGGGCGATACTATAACCGGAAATCATTGTTTGGAGGCGACCCTATTAATAAAGCTAAAGTTTATCTAGGTATATTAGTTATACCTTATATCAATCGCACCTGTTGGAGCGAACGTCGTCGTTTTCATATATGACAATTTATCTAGATGGTGTTTACTAAGGCTAACAAAAAAATTTGCAGTGCGGGTTCGCAGAGTGCGCTCGACAACGCAATTTGGGTCTTGCCACCCACACGTGCTTTTCGAGTCGTCTTGCGAGGTCTTCGAGAGCTAAGAAAAGCTCTTTGCTAGTTTTTGTGCTTGTGCAGAAGACGCTAAATAACGCTCGGTAAAAGGAACGGGGATGTTTGGCAGGAAGAAAGATGCTCAAGGACGAAAAAAGACCGGGGACACCAACACGCGCGATCTAGGCTGCCTGCGGCTGCTTCCGCAACAAGGAAGAATACCTAGACCCCTATCAAGCTATAGGGAGAGAGCGGGTGCCTCAGAGTGACAAGAAAATAAAGGGCTTGCTGCGTTGTGAGCTGGGTAGTTGGAGGAAGCCGTATAGAGGAAGAGAAGGAAAGAGTAAAGAAGACCAGCTGAGAGTTTTGTTTCCGCATGCGTTGCTGACTCGGAAACTCCCGAGATATTGCTTCCCGGGCGCGGGATGTGTCTAGCAGCGAGGAAGAACGGGGAAGAGGCGGTAAGGGCGCGAGAGAGTGAGGAGAATTTTTCCCCGCGCCACGACAGCACACAAAACCAGAGCTTTCGGGCTCCAGCGGAGCGCGTTCCAGGCTACATCGCGTGCCGATCACGAATCAGCCGTTGCCGAGAAAAAGGAAGTGAGATCGCGCCCGCCGCTCAGCTAACCTTTGCGGAGCGTCGCCTGATATTGCGCGCCAGTTTGAGCGCATGGCGCGCTTTTCTCGCGATGAAGAGTTCCGCGCGCCAGTCACTACTGCGGGGGAGCTTGCAGACACGAGGAAAGTGGAAAGCATTCCTGCGTGCGATTTCGTAGTGAAGCGGATGAAAGTAAACTTCTCCATGTCGCTATAGTTTTCAACACTCGGTTGAATTAGCCGAGAAAGTGTGACGCGGGGTGTTTACGCAAGCCGAAAGCGGCGAAATTGCCCCTTTTTTCCCCCCTTTCTCTCACGGTTGAAAGCATGCCTAAATGTGAATCTCGAGAGATAAACTAGTTTCTTTGCGTGAGAGGAGCTCAGGAGTGCTTCCTGAAGAGCGACGTCTCGACTTTAATTAAAAACCCTGTTCAGAGGTTCGCGTTCTCGATTTATAATCACATCCAGCAATGCGATCAAAACCTACAATGCAGTATAATTTTATTTCTTTTTTTTTTAGTTTTTAGAAAAAGCTGGAGTTTTCTTGCTTACAAATGTAATTGTACACTGGAAGAATGTGAAATCGATAAGTCGCATTGGCATAATTCAGTATGCGGCCCATCTGCTCTAAGTTCAAGAAACTTTTTTTTTTTTTTAATTTCGCCTAGTTGTGATGTGAAAGCAGCCCCCATATTATTAGAGATATGTTTGTACTAAAGCAGGGGCTCCTTTCAAACACTGGCAGCGCCAGGCTTCCTCTGGTCGTGCTTGTTTTTTTTTTTTGTTTTTTTTTTTTTTTTTTTTTCATTCAACTCAATGTTCATTCAGCAGCGTTTGGCTTCACTTGATCAACATGGGGGTGCAGTTTGCCTTACAGAATTGCTTTCTACTTCATGATTATTATTTCATAAAACAACGTTACTCTAAACGAGAACGATCGCATTGGTACAGGAGCGTGCTCACGATATGCCGAAATAACGAAAGATCCATCAATAAAAAATCAATGAAAGATGAATGAAAGTGCAATGAAAAATCTGTCGATGCTTTCAAATTTTTTAAACTAGCTGCAGACGGGGCAGACACTGATGAATTCGTGCCTAGAAGGCCCTTCGAGTTCTGGTGAACCTAATATTAATAAAGTTATAAATCCTGATCCCCATTATGTCTATTAATTTCACGAAGGTACGCATTAGTCTCTTGGGGAATCCTGTAGTATGCTGTGTCTGCGCATAATTTTTTCTTTTTCATTTTTCGAACAATAGTTCCATTACACTGGCGTAACTTCGAAATTCGCCTAGCCAGGACCCAAACCTTGAAGGGCTAGGCAAGGTTAAACCCGACGTTACGGCTGTATAGGAAGGCACCGGAGCGCGGAACAAGCACGAAGGCCTACAAAGAACGTGAGAAAGAGGCGATGCGTACGCGCCGGTCTGCCGGCCGCTGGATATTTGAGTCATATTCGACTCCTATCAGCAACACGCCACTCACACATCAGGCACTTCGCGCACATTTACACATGCTTCCGCTGACATTTTACGTTGAACTATTCTTTGAGGCATTCCCGTCCGCACTCATATATCCTTAAAAATTTCTCCAGCAGCTAAAGCAACCCACAGAATTTGCATCTCTATTGAGATGTGTTGTCTGATCCCACGCTAGAAAAAGCAGCTGTGCCCTCACCGTCCCCCATAGGTAAGCTATCGAACGACCTCTAACGATTTTATCCGTTTGAGTGAAATCCCGCCGCTAATTCATAATGGTCAACTATATTTGCTGCAGGGAAAGGGCCTCCCCTATATCCCTTCAATTTACTGAGTCCTGTGCTAGCTGCCCCATTTTGTCTACCGCAAAGTTCTTAATTTCCTTCGCCCACCTAACTTCCTGCGCCCTGTCCTATGGGTACTCGAGACTTCATGGGTGCCCGCATGGGTACCCGAGACTTCACAAACGGCTGAAATAATCTCGAAATAGGTGTCAGTCTTTATTTATAGAATGACTTCATCGCATCTATTGTCCCAAAACATCATGCGATCTGCATTCCAGTACAAAATGTGCTATAGAGAAACGAGGTACCGAACAGTTTAGAGCGAGCACTAACGAACTGAGAGGACCATATTGCTCACCTCACAGCTCTCCCCCAAACTGCAGAGATCACTTGGAAAGTCTGAGACTAAGCAGAAAATTATTCTCTTCCAAACAAATATCCCAGTCTTTACACATGCAGTTTCGGTTTCCCTAATAGATACCCTGGTGTGGCTGTAGAGGTAAACAATCGTAACATAGAACACCACACGTACCATTCATGCTGTGGAAGGCAGCTATGACCAACAATTACCCTAAAGCTAAACGCAAGCTCGACTGGACCAAGAGCTTGGCAGCGGTAGCCAACGGCGTTCTGAAATAAGAATGCCAACTAGTGACTGTTCTATAAGTTGTTGAATAAAGGAACTCAATCCCTCAAGAAATCCTCCTTCCCCAGCTGAACTAGAAGACCGAGCCGACTTTGGATGATTTGTGGAGGCCCACCTATTCCACTCTCTCTAAAATTCCAGCTGAACATTTTCAGCAGACAGAAGGTGAACAGCGAGTTTTTATAGAATAGTAACTTGGGGAGGGGGGTAATGGATAACGAAAGAAACGAGAAAGTGCTATCAAATCTAAGCTTAACTGGCTACTGCATTAAGCAGCCAAAGCTGATTGGCATTAAGGCCGACCGTTCATATGGCCAAAGTCTCCACGACACACGAACTTGTATCTTTAATTCCCGTTTCTTTGTTTTCCGAGAACTAAGAAGCGCCAAAAATGACAATCTACGGAAATGTCTGGCGCAGACACTATTGTCAAATGCCAGTGAACCAGTGGTATAGACGAATTTTACACGTCATTTAAACAGGAGCCTTTTTTTATATCTATCGCTCAGCATCCGTGATATCTCGCGTAAAATCGCCACTTATTTGTCTACTTTCCTTTGTCAAAAGTGTTTTCTGCCCTTTTATACAAATTTCCATCCAGAGCAAGCATCTTGTGCTTCCCATAGAGGTATTAATGATTTTATAGTAAACATTAAACAATACATAACTTTAATATCCCTATTGTTCACAGTGTAATCAGACACTGATGTTCAGGCTGGGCCTGAAAACATCAAGAACTCGCAGGCAAACTTTCTAGGACTTCATGACACTAAACTTTAGACCTTCATTACCACTACTCCTTGTTCCTTTAGGCTTCACGAAGTCTGATGAAATATGGAACAATTTTGCCATAATAGTAACAAAAAAATCAAATGAACGAGATTATTTACCATATGCCACTGGCACCATCTCCATTTTGCCCACTGCAAAAATATACCTCCTTAGTTTATATCGAAGAAACTTCTTCGCCCTGCTCTCGTTGCAGCCAAACTTTGTCCTCAAGCTCCCTGAATTCATCGAAACATGATTCCTAAACATTGGTACTTCAAAGTGCTAAGAGTAAACATGTCTTGTTGCAGTTGTGGCCGTAGGAAGAAGGAAAAGAAAATGCACGGGCCCGCTATAGCTGAGCCACCTCCGCTGCCTCGTGCGGACAGAAGTGAGGAAGTAGAGAAGAAAGAAGACACTCTTCCCAGTCCTAGTGCCTTTACATTCCCTAGGATTTTACTGCAATACCTTAAGGCGCTTACAGTGCGCATATACGGTTAAAATGCCCGTTTAATAAAATATTTGAAGAGCATGAAGAAAACAGAAACTGACGGAGTTACAAACAGAGCGACATCCTAAAGCTACGTTTGTAGAAAGGAGCTTGGCGCAACAAAGGTAGAAACAGAAAGGGAATGTCTAAGTGGCAATTTTGTAACTTCTGCGCAGTCTAATATCACACAACGCTTGAATTCAGGTACATTAAGCAAGGCCCATCTTCCTTATTCAGCTTTACTAGGAACGCTCGGCCCGGGGTTTCATGTATATTCACTCCCCCCCCCCCCTCCCTTCTTCCTTAACCTAACTTGACAGGTACTGAGTGCCTTCAGGAATGGCATCCAACTATGTCGTCTCGTCTTGTGTACTTCCTAGCACTGACTCTAGTCAAACCAGCGCCGGTGGGAATAAACGTCAGTTTTCCTTTTCTTCGAAAGCGGTACACGTTTTGTCATTACCAGTCTAAACACTCCAGCCCCAAGAGAACACACGCTTATTCTGATGGAAGCCCAGAAGCGGATAATAAAAAAGCTTGCAGTATAAATATATACAAAATGATACATAAATACGTGCAACCGGATACTTGCAAAGCCGCCTCAGAGCAAGCCACTAATGGCATCCGACGTTTTTCACTTTCTTCCCAATGTAAAGGCTCAAAGGGATTCTTGCACGCAAAGCATCTCCTGAAACACTCACAAGCCTAACATCAATGATTTAAATGCTGTTATAGTGGTAAACACTAAGGAGGAAGTTAAGTTCAGTTATAATGTACTACCACATTCGAGGGGCAAAACTGATGCTGAAATGAAGAAGTCAAAGCATACAATTAGCGTTGATATGGAATGTCTGTTCATGTGACATTTGATGCATATGATAAATAACTGAAAAATTAAATTCCTTTCAAGTTGCTAGTTTTATCATTTGTATTTATTGCGAATACATTCCTTTTTTTTAAGCTTTCATCTTAATTTGAGGCCATGCGGGCACAGAAAGAGTAAATGCCGAGGTTTTACGCACCCCCTTATAAACGCAGCATATTGCTTCTGGAACGAAATTCAGTTATATATACGGTATGGTTGAAATAACAAATTGAGCTACAAAAAAAAAGAGCGAAGACCAAACACATATTGAGCAGGACAAGCGCAAGGCTGCTAGCCGCTGTTTTCACAAACATTCTTTTCCGTCACCGATATCGGTTAACACGAGAAGTTAAGGAGGGATACTTTATCAGAAAAAAAGGTGAGAGATGCATCAGCTAGCCTTCTGTCGCCCTTGCAGACTATGGAGTTTTATATTTTGATAAAACATGAAATGCAATGCTGAGATGTTTTTACTTTCTTGTAGTTAGCGCGCAGGTGCGTCTGTTTGTGGTTTACTGGTCAGTCTGTATATAGTCGCTGGATCATGGAAAAAGCAAGAGAGTTCCAGATACCCATCTACTTCTGCTTTATTGATTATGCGAAAGCCTTTGACTGCGTAGATCACAGCAGATTGTGGCAAGATCGCCAAGAGATGGGAGTTCCAATTCACCTCATCTGTCTCCTCAGGAACCTGTATGAAGGGCAAGCGGCCAGTCAGAACTGGGCATGGTCTTACTGATTGGTTTCCGATCGAGAAAGGAGTGAGGCAAGGCTGCATACTGTCGCACTGCCTATTTAACCTATATGCAGAGTGCATCATGAGGAAGGCCGGTCTGGACGAGTCTTCAGCTGGAGTGAAGGTTGCTGGAAAACGTGTCAACAACCTTAGATATGCAGATGATACCACTTTAATGGCAGAAAGTGAAGTGGAACTCAAGAGACTTCTGATGCGCGTACAAGAAGAGAGTGAGAAGTTTGGGCTTAAACTGAACATTAAAAAGACAAAGATCATGGCGTCTTGCCCTATCAAGTCCTGGAGCATCAATGGACAAGAAGTGGAAGCTGTGACAAGTTTTCTGTTCTTGGGCTCCAAGATTACCTCGGAAGGAGACTGCAGCCATGAAATTAGGAGACGCCTGCTTCTGGGAAAGAGAGCAATGGTTAGCCTTGACCGCCTAGTAAAGAGCAGAGACATTAGTCTGTCAGCCTAGATCCGTATAACTCGTGCTATGGTCTTTCCAAATGTGATGTATGGATGCGAGAGTTGGACTGTGAAAAAGGCTGACCGCCGAAGAATTGACGCGTTTGAATTGTGGTGTTGGCGAAGACTCTTGAGAGTTCCTTTGACTGCCAGAAGATCAAATCAGTCGATATTGTCGACCATAAACCCTGACTGCTCATTGGAGGGTCAAATTCTAAAGTTAAAGCTCAGCTACTTTGGTCATCTGATGAGCAGAGAGGAGTCGCTGGAGAAAGATTTGATGTTGGGAAAGGTTGAGGGTCGCCGGGGAAGGGGTAGGCAGCGAACGCGATGGTTAGATGACATCCTCGAGGCACTGCAGATGAAGTTATGTGATGTTAGGAAGATAGTGAGAGACCGGAAAGCGTGTCGTGACATGGTCCATAGGGTCACGAAGAGTTGGACACGACTGAACGACTGAACTGAACTGTATATAGTTCTTCTGTTTCTTCAAATAAGATTAGTTGTGAGGCTGCTCTTATCCTGTTCATTACGTGCTTATCTTCGTCTTTTTGTAGAGCAGTGCGTTATTTCAATCATGCCTCCGTACGAACTCGCCCAACTTTCCACCTTCCTGCAATGCATACGATGTTCTACGGCTGACAGGCGTTCTCAATACACTGCCCTTCATACACCGCGGTTCTGTAAAGACAAGTAAATTGCAGGGAATGCCAATATGCCACATTTCTTCTTTTGTCCCTAAAGGAACGAATCGGGTCTGATATTCTCAGGTTCGTGCGCGAAAAAACGTTAGAGGGTTTGAACGCTGCTGCAAAGAATGTAGAGCGAAAGCGGCTGCGGAACCAGAGTACCCGCCTGCGAAGCCGACCACCGGCGGCTGTGTTTCGATGGAGGCGAAATGGAGAGGCATCCGTGTGTTGTACGATGTCATATCACGTTTAAAGCCTCCAAGTGGTCGAAATTACTCCGTTGTAGAGTTAATTTATAGGCTCTCTATATAGCAACTCTACTCCGTTGTAGGCCCAATCCACTTTCTTGCCCTGGTCAGCTCTTCGCGGCGGCGCGTGCATGCCCAGCAAGAAAACTACACTACTCCTCCTCCCCGCGCCGGCACGCGCATTTGCTGGGATGCTGCCTATTCTCCTCCTCCTCCTCTCTGTAGCAAGCGCAGCGGATGAGCACCTGTGGAACGGCGCAGCTGGTTGCCATGGTTACGGAGCATGCGCAGTAGTGGCTTTTGCCATGCGCGGCAACCTTGGCTTTACATGGCGTAGTCAACCTTTCGCTTAAAAGCAATGTTTGCAATTTATTGCCAGTACATGCATAGAAGCATTCTTGGAGTTTCTCATGGGTAGTTTTGTTTTAAAAATAAGAAGAATTTACACTTGTAATTTATTATTTCAAAGAGACACGGCAAGCTCGGATGGGAAGATGCACGGTGAGAAATCAAGTGCGTCATTTACCAAAGATGACGCTTCTAGTAGAAAACTCTTTGGTGTTTCCAGTAGCCTAGAAGGATACGCGAGATGCTTACGGTAAACAAGAGTGGTGGAGGAAGCACATGTGTTACAAAAAAGACATAATGATTGCAAATGCTACTAACAGACAAGCCGGTAATAGCGCACAAGGTGAAATACAGAATCAAACCCAGTGATACGTGATCAGTTTGAGATAGTCTAGAGATACAGACAAAGCGGTGCTGATAATAAGCCATTTAGCAAGGAAACAACAGCAATTCGAAATACTAAATGCCAGTAAAAGATTAAATGTTGCCTGTATTTGTTGTATTGAACGTCTTCATAATGACCTTGCAGGGCGCGAAGGGCATTTTTTGTCACGCCATATGTATGAAACACTTCATATCATTATTGATTCCTTCTCGACGTATGCCACGAGTACAGGTTAGGTTCTAAGTCCTTCCTTCTCTTCTGCACCACGACTCTTCGAGGAGTCTGTCGACTTGGCGGGTGCCGCATGTAGCGGAGGCAACGAAACTTTATATAACAATAAGAAAAACAACGATACAGATGTGTGTGTAGAAAAGGTATAAGCGACTTTGCTTCCAGTCACACAAAAACTGCCTGGCAACTAAACGCGCAGCTGCGCAAATTAGCCCCTATACATCACTAAGAGCCCTCTCCGCTGCGTCACGACTACACTAAAGCCGATGCCTGCCGGCTTCTTGTGTCGAAGCCCGACCTAGAATGGAGAGTAGCGCTGGGAGAGAGCTCAAATATAGCTGGACTCTGTGGCAACTCTCTCGGTCTACCGAAATGCACTCGTACTTTTGGGAAGCTACTGTCCGCACGCGCTGCCTATTCAAGTGCGCGAGGGCGGTTGTCCTTTCCCGTTAATTCCGGAAACTCCTTACGACTTCGCCTCGTGAATTGTCCCGGACCGATACAGTACAGGAACGAAAAGTTGAAGCGGCATGCCGCTAATTTTCCCACCCTCCTGGTAATGTCTCCTGCAGTTTTGTTGCAGAAACACGTGGCTCAAATAAGGGAGAGAAACTCCTATGGCTCTAAGGACAGCAGCCGTCCCTTATACATTCGGGGCCCTGTCTGCCACTATGTTTAAATGTATTCAAGACGAGGACATCACAGTAACTGCTATCTGTGGTCCGCACATTACCCCTAAAATGAATTTGTAGTAGCTTCCTGTTTTTACTATACTGAGTATCCCTGCTTCGCAATATTGTTCTATAATCCTAATTTTAATTCTTTTCCAACTTTCATTTTTCTTGAGGTTATTGCAATTCTGTGTTCCACACTAAGTGTTTTATTATAGCAGTATGTATACCGCTTCACGCAGATATCGAGAGCATTCTTGATTTGCGGGCTCCTTGTATAAAGACTTCGCCTACAGATAAGATTAAAATGGCGATAGATTTAACGAGAAAAAAAAACATTCTATTTAGTGGGAGTGTTACGGACCCTTCGGGAAACTCACGTTGAAGCATTTGCCGTGTCCAATAACATTGACTTCACCAAACGTACTTAACAGGGCTTTTCTTATCAAATTATTCCCGATTCGTCACTTTCTTAGTAGATATAGTTTTCTTCCTTTGTTACTCAAACTTTCTTCCAATTCAAGTTGCCGATCAGAATCAATTCAAGTCATTTAATATCCTAGACAGCATATTTGCGTTGATTTAAACACTTTTACAGTCATCAGCTCTATTCAGCGCCTGGCCTTCAACACGTCATTGCAATATTTAACGAGAATTCTGCGAAACTATACAAAGAAAACTTGCGTTCTGTGAATTTCATAAGGAGGCTGTTTGGTGGGCGGCTATATTGCACATAGAGTTGACTGCGCATGTGTGAGTTCTTCGTCACAGCTTTATACACATTGCCGATCCTCAGCAGAGAGTCCACTACTGCTCATTTCAATGTAAAGCTTTTGCCCTATATAGATGCAGCGTCAGACACGCATATAATTATATAAAGGTGATTTGAACCACTTCTGCACTCAAATTTCTCATTTGTAAGCTGCCCAAACATAATTTTGGAAAGCCAAGGTCTCCTACAATAAAACCTATGCAGTGATACACTGATGGCGCTTATACGGAAACTTTTCATGACACTAAATCTGCTTGTCAGAAGGAATCTCACTGTAGATTATTCTTCTTTACCTTTTCATACTCAAGTTAGGGGGGCCCCGCCGGGGTGGCGCAGCGGTTAAGGCGCTCGACCACTGTGCCCAAGGACGCGGGGTCGAATCTCGGTCTCGGCGGCTGCGTTTCGATGGAGGCGAAACGGAGTGGCGTCTGCGTGCTATACGATGTCAGTGCACGTTAAAAAATCCCAGGTGGTCGAAATTTCCAGAGTCCTCCACAACGGCATCTATCATAGCCTTAGTCGCTTTGGGACGTTAAACCCTACGAAGCTACTTAAGTTAGGCATAATTTTACGTTGCCTTATAGCGACTAAATTAAGTACCCATCATTCACTGAAGAAATTGAAGCTGTATTTATTTCGCAGATTCTGATCCTCACCTCTTTTTGCTCTTGAATTGTTTAACTCACACCACTCCTTTTTTTTTTTCTCGTCTATTTTCAATTATCCCTTGCATTTGGGTCACATTACTCAGGCAAGAAGCACAAGCAATTGTATTTTTACCAAAACCGAAAACATTACCACACTCTACAAGTTTTTACTAGCCGATATATACAAATTCATGCTTTAGAAAAGCGCTTGAGTGGTTGCTATATGCTCGCCTGTGCATCTTTTTATCCCAAAACAACTTGCTTCACAGGAATCAGTATTTAACTCACGGCCGGAATTGTGTGTAGGCACTTCATAATTTGTGAGAATTTATAAATAAAAGCGAAATAAACATTCTGTACTTTATATTTTTTGGACTTCAGAGGAGCCCTTCTTATGTTTTGCACCCTTTGCTATACCGCTTTCTAAGAAATCACCATTTCTTCGAAAAACTAAAATTATTCCCTTTTTCCTTCGTCCTTACATGACCAGCAATTAATCTATCAATCTCTCTCCTGTTCTCTTTCGGTTCCTTCCACTCTCGGCAGTCCACAAGGTTCGGAATTTCCCGATTTACTTAGGAACATTGGTCTTTAGGACGCCTTAACTCTGTCTGTCCCTTTGCCTATCCGCATTCATGCATATGCAAATGACCCCACTTTTAGTGCCCTTGGTATGAAGGGTGGCGAAGTATCCACAAAGGGATGAAGTACCCTCAATTTAATCAAGCGTTGGCGAACAGCAGATCCTGTTCACCCAAACGCGCGAAAATTTCTCGTTTATTATTTTATAATAAGGTTCTGGTGTTACGCAAGCGTCAGATAACCATACGCTTGGACTATCACAGCCTCAAGTGTGAACCGAACATCAGGTTATTGGGATATCGGGATTTGTTTTTTCTTTGTACCTAGGATTGATTCCCTATGTCAATCACTTGCAAACTAAAACTGTTGCCCCTACCACTAATCTCCTTAATTGGTCTCATATATATTTTTCGCGTTTTCTCTCCTCATTTGGCCCAATGCATCAAGTAAATCTTCCCTAGCTTGCTCATGCTGCTCTGGCATGGTGGTTTCACTGTCCTCTTACTATATTAAGAGATCGTGTCTTATCACTTCAATGAATTCCACTCCTTGTTCTTACTTCCTTCTACGCAACCACGGGCTCTTCATTTTCTTACATATGATCTTCCAGTGCTTATGTATCTATTTATCTGGCCAGTTATGCGCCCAGTTCATGGTTTTCATGCTACAGCAACCTACAATCTATGTTAACATAAACTAAAACAGTTCAGAAATCCAGTTCTTTCTTCGTTAAACTCCTGTACTGATCACCCTTCAATGAAATCTAATTTTATTTTAAGCTCACATGTCAGGAAGCCATGTTCTGCTCGTGTCAACGTTCACTGCATATTTATGCTGATGGGTCATTCAAACACTACTCCGCATCAGCCGGTGCGCTGTGCTTAACTAAACCCAAAATATTTTACATGCTCTGTTACTCCTATGTGCCATAACTTCAGTGTCCTTTGTTTTCTTGTGAGGTGGTGCGTAAAAGAACGTGGATTCAACGCATCTTGAGTGAATGCCCGTTTACAAAAATATAATCGTACAATTTACACTACTACCGGTGTGTAGCGAGCTGCTTGCGTGTGATCACTGTTATATATATATATATATATATATATATATATATATATATATATATATATATATATATATATATATATATATATATATATATATATATATATAGCGGTAAACTATCGAACAACATAATGTAGCCCCAGTGCGTTCCCTAGAAATTTGGAACATAAAAAGCTTGTGTTGGAGCTGGAAGCAAAGGTAATGGTGGGGATCAGGAGACAAATATACTCCTAAAATCTTGTCTTAGTGCAGCAGTTGTAAACATTTATAACAGGTCGTAACAAAAAATGCCTTCAATTGTTTTCATGAGTTTCATAAAAACCTTTCCATTGACCGTACAATGCGCATAGCGTTGAAAAACTTGTTCGTTTTTTGTAATCTTGATATACAAATTGCCTTTCTGAGCATATGCAGCGCAACAAGGCAGTCTATCGATTGAGCGCCTGAACCATAAAACTAAAAAATAAGATTTAAGATATTTATTTTTATGAGGCTACGCTCGAATATACTTTTTTCCACTTGATTTGTGCAAATAATCTCCCATACGTTGGCTTTACGCAACAAAAGCAACACATCTGCTTCTAATATGCTAGCATATGACCATCCTGAATTACGAACTGATTTCAGCTATAAAATTGAGCTATAAATAATGACAGATTTGTTATTTTGGTTTTCGTTTCGAGATATTTCGGGTTCGTGCTTAAACATCGGGCAGAAATTTCAAATAAGAACATTCAGGTAAATAACAAAACTGTTCTCCCTCCCATCTTCTCTTAACCTCAAGTAATGGAGGCAGAACCAGTCAACAAGAGATCAGCCAAAGAGTAAGAGGATCTCTGAGTGCAAAACCAAATTGGAAATGACTGTTCCCGCGCACAGAAATCCAAACGTTACAGAGAACCACGATGAAACTTGTCATTAAGTTTTTATCATTATGGGCCGGTAACACTCTCACGAAAGATTGAGTACAGGCTTTATTTATTCCTCTGATGGCCGGGCTCCCTGATCTTGCACCATATGCGCACAGCTCAGCACGCAAACCTCACAGTAAAAGCAAAAGCTGGGAACACGAAGCAACACGGACTAGACTAGGGAGGCTGCAAGTGGAGAGGTGGGAGAGCTCCATTGAACAGATAACGAGAGCCTCGGGATCTGGAAAGAAGAGCTAGCAAAAGAGAAAACAGCCAGGCAAAACGAAATGCTAAGGCCTCTCTGCGGTCTCCAAGACGCGTTGTTGTGGAGCAAAGCTTTCAATCTGGAATGACTGCGTTCCTTATCAGCATGAATAAGACAGGCCTCCATGCGGTGCTAAGAGAACCTGAATAAGTAACATGTTTCCCAGAGGTAGCTTCTAGAAGACCTTGCTTCCTCAACGCACGGCATGGTATATGGTTGTGCACCTGACTATCAATCATAAACGAAAAAGAACATAGCCGCTACGTTGGTACCAGTCCTTATGCTAATAAAATATGCCTAATAAATTTACATATCCCGACCATAACCGTAACAGAACGTCCTGGATCCCCATGGTATAACAAAACACTTAAAAGATTAAATAACAAAAAGAAGCGATTATTTCGTGCAGCTAAAACTACAGGCACGGCTACCGCCTGGGAGAAATATTACACTGCCGCGGCTAATTACGATACCGAGGTCATCAAAACTAAGAATAACTTCTACTCATCCACCTTGCCTAACATGCTGCATGAAAACCCGAAGCGTTTCTGGAAAACTATTTGCCCCTCCACCTCTAGCATAATTTCTCTGACTGATAATTCTGGTGTTTCCTCTTCTGAATCAGAGGTTCCTAATATTCTAAATGATGCATTTTGTTCTATATTCACAAACGAACCTCTTAATAACCTCCGTGATGCACCCAGTTTTCTTCACACACCTATGGATAACATTGCATTTGAACCGCGCGGCATCGCCATGGTCATCGATAAACTAAAAAATTCTTCATCCGCTGGTATTGACGGCATCAATGCCAAAATCCTCAAAAACACCAAAGACCTCTGCAGTATCATACTGTCTCTGATTTTTCAGCAGTCATATTCTTCGTGCTCATTACCACGGGACTGGCGCATTGGGAAGGTCATTCCAGTCCACAAGAAAGGTAACAGATCTTCACCACTTAACTATAGGCCAATCTCATTAACCTGTGTTTGTTGTAAAATTATGGAACATATCATATATTCTCATACTGCCAAGTTTTTATCATCTCGTAATTTTTTTCATTCTAACCAACACGGCTTTCGTAAAGACCATTCCTGTGACACGCAACTTGTTCTTTTTCTTCATGATATACACGCATGCCTAGATCGTAACATTCCCACGGATTCAATATTTCTGGATTTCGAAAAAGCATTTGATAAAGTCCCGCACGCGCGCCTAATTCTTAAACTGTCACGCCTAAACCTTCATCCCCTAGTTCTGGATTGGATTCGAGCCTTCCTTACTGATCGTTATCAATTCGTTCATGCTAACTCACACTCGTCATCCCTCTCCCCTGTCTTGTCTGGCGTCCCTCAGGGGACCGTTTTAGGCCCTCTTCTGTTCCTTATCTACATAAATGATTTACCCTCTAACATCAGATCTAATGTCCGACTCTTTGCGGATGATTGCGTCATCTACCGCCCAATACATAATTCCTCCGACGCCACCATTCTTCAAGAAGATCTCGCACGCGTCGAAGAATGGTGTAGTACTTGGCTCATGTCCCTAAATAGCAGTAAAACGTCACTTATTTCTTTCCATCGCCGGCGCAACCACCGTGAAAATACTTATACAATTATCAACAATCCTATTTCATCCGTTGACTCATACAAGTATCTTGGTATCCATTTAAGCAAAGATTTAACCTGGTCGCATCATATTCACCACATCACCAATTCAGCCAATCAAGTTCTAGGGTATTTGCGCCGTAACCTATCACTAGCTCCCCCTCCCATTAAGCTTCTTGCTTATATAACTTTCATACGTCCTAAACTTGATTACGCATGTGCTGCATATGATCCCCACTATACTAACCTATTCACCACGCTCGAAGCAGTCCAAAACCGCGCCGCCAGATTCATTTGCTCAGACTACTCTCGCTATACTAGCGTTACAGCACTAAAATCTCAGCTTAAACTCCCAACACTGGCCTGTCGGCGTAAAATCGCCCGTCTTTCGCTGTATCATAAATTTTATCACACTTCCGATCATGAAACTGCCCCGATAACACGCGCTCATCGCTTTTCTCGTCATAGTCACCCTAACGCCGTCTACCCTGAACGGGCCCGCACCGAAACATATAAAATGTCATTTTTTCTTCGAACAGCCAATGACTGGAATGACCTTCCATCCGAAGTGGCGGCCATCATCAATCGTGTTCTATTCAAAACCGCCATTGAAGACCATCTGTGTTCGTATTAACTTTTTGTTTGCCCACCCCTCATGTAATGTCCCCTGTGGACCCTTGAGGAAACAATAAATAAATAAATATGCTCCAGTACTCTCCTAACTGGCTAATATTGTCAAAACTTATGGTATTAGAGCCACAGAAGTACAAAATATAATCCTACGTGGATGACCTGAACATACCCGCAGAAAAATAAGAAAGGTCGAAGGAAATGAATGTTGGTCATGCTGACTTGTCGTATAAGCTAAGTAGACTTCGGACAAGAATATCTATATCAAGTTGCTTTCCTAAACAGGAAAACTACAGTACATTAATATGAAGCAAGAAACGGTAAATGCTAAAAAACCTTTTTTGCACTTACATCTTGTCAGATATCGCTCTTAGCTTTGATACAAGGGGCTAGTATTGTAACATGCTGCGATGAACATATTAGTCGGAATGATTCAATTTTCCACTGCGTTGCAACATTGTGCTTTTAAGGTTTGTCTTTCCCTCGCAGCGAGTGCTGCATCTGCCACAGAAAAGCAGAGGTCGGGTTTGGATTAAAAATACTAGAAAAATAGACAAAAATAGCCAGCGGAGATCTGCGCATGTGGTTATTGATATTGTGCCTTCTTAGATATGTGAAAAAAATGAAACGATGTTATGTTACAAAACCCTGTTCAAAAATACACACGTAAAAAATAGTGGACATGGTTTTTTATTTTTATTTTTTTAAATATACTATGGTCACGAGTGAAACGCGCTTCAGTCGCCTTTTGTTTCAGCTGAGGCGAAGCTCAAAGCAGGCTTAGAACACTACTTGTCCTTTCTTTCGGCTTTGCTTCAAACGATAGTTCTTTGTGAAGGTTTGTTGTGAATCATGGCCGCTTCGCATCGCTTCTTGATTGTATCCTATCTTATTTCACGGCAGCTCCACCAGGTTACAGCGAGAAGAACAAGTACCCAGATAGTCGCAAGGCAAAAGTAGCAAAACGTCAGTGTCCCCCAGGTAGTAAATAAACCGAAGTAGGCTGCCCAAAACTAAACTCACCTGTGTTCAAAGCTTGCTGTACTGGGACAAAAAGCAAATGTAATTGTATCTTCAAGTCTTGCCTTGATATGGGTTTAAAGCAATACTGCTCAACAAGAGCGCAGAAAATATATTTCAGGCAGACGTTAGGCTTCTTCTGATATTTAATTACTGTGATCTACACATGTTCAAGGGATTCTTCGTATTTACATGAAATATGTAAAGCTGAGAAGAAGATTGCGACACCCGAGACGCGAGTATAGACAAAATCTCTTGCGCAGCGGGCCTGATTAGAATTGAGCTTCCGCTGTGAGCGTCGAACCTTCTTTATATTACTACCCACTCGGAGTCGATGTTAATTGCTCTGCAGAAACCAAATATTTTTGCTAAGATTTCAGAAAGAAATGTAGACGTCTATTACTGTTGTTTTTTTTTTTTTTTTTTTTGCTAGCCTCTCACTACCTATCTCATGCTTGATTGCATCATCGATTCTAAGGTCGCATGGAGCAGTTCTTTCGTTTCCGATAACATTGCAGCTGATACAATGAAGAAAAGAGAATCACATCACAATCAGGCCTCGAAACTTCTCCGTCGCACTTTCGATGTTCGGAAATGAGCAGTCATATTTCACACTGAAACTCAGTTCCTTCTGTCTCATTTTCCTTTTCCCGCTCCTTCGTCCTGCAATATATATATTCGTAAGAGTCGATTTTGCAGCAGATAAAATAAGTGGCTACAAAGAGCGATGAGGGGGCGTGTTTTTCATAGCCGCAAGAAGGAAAACTTACAGCAAGAACGGATGAACATGTACAAAAAGACGAGTGAGAAATAGCGCTCTGTATAGGCGTCTACAGGAAGAACAAGAGATTTTCGCTATCGGCCAGCGCGAAACAATTTTCCAAGGAGCTGCTGGTGAGAACAGAGTAGGTGAGCGTCTCTCTGTAGCGCCACGCTGAAATGTGCCTCGTATGTGAATGCAAGAAGAGTTTCGTGTTTTGTCTTTCTGTTTTGATGACACAAAGACAAGAATTCCGCACGGTGTATCTCTATGTTCCGCTACGAACGTGATAGTATTATGCCGCAGGCAATCTTGTTGGAATTGCGGCAGAACAGAGGAATTACTGTAATCCATACAGCATTCGTTACGAATCGTTGTGGACCTTTTTATAAGGATGCATAGTTCATACGTTCACTATAGAAACAACGCCATGAGACTCATATTGAAGGCTTGAGTTAATCCGTGTAATCGGCGAAAGTAAAAGAGTCGGTTTCCAGCACCCACGTTATATAACCTCTTCTGTGACAATATGTTTCCTAGCAACGTTCTATAAAGAATGTGCGTCCCTGTACTTGCTTTATGGATGGAACTGCATCTCAACAAGTATTGAAGGAGCTCAGTAAAAATTAACGGGCATTCCAAAAAACAACAGGATTTGTACAGATATCCGAGCAGCATATTAGTCACAAACCCACCGCCTCAGATAGCGGAAGAAAAGAAGTTTCAGGTGAGTGTGCTTTTCAAATGAATAATTATTACAGCCTTCTAATGACAACTGATTGCGATCTGCAGTATAAATCTTCTTAAAATACTGATCCGGTCTGACATGGACGTAAATAATAAACTAAACACACATAAAAGTATGTTGAATGTTAGTATTTGAACATGAACTCCAAATTACATTTTATTGCCCATACGCCAAATTTGATTTCGTCCTAATGTGAACTAATACAATGCAATAAGTACCTTAAAATTGTTTTTTTTTTTCATTTCATCAGAGAATATCTTGCAGTTCTGGCACTAACTGCTTGTTGACATCACTGGAGCTTAACTGTCCTTTCTCCTCTGCTATGCGGTGTTCGCTGCATTGAAGTGCTTGCATTAACGTCGTGGGCGGCAGCCACCCAGAAAGGTTTTTTTAAGCTTAAAGAAATAAAATTCAGTTACAGGAATAATCTCATTCGTTCGTTGCTGGCTTCGTTCCCATGACTGTCGAAGAAGCCGAAACCGATAGGCTAGTAAAGCATGCATCTAGATGTTATGTCATGCTCTGGTCTGTCATGTTATTTGATTCTACGCTATATGATTTATGGAAGGGGTATCCTTTCAGCCTAAAGTGCTCCTGAGTATGAAAAGCGAGAATTCCCATGCTTGCTTCCGTCAGTGTGCAGACGCAAATTGTGCACTGGTGAGGTTGCGTTGTGTAGCTAGGCGCCAGGTTCTTTCCCGCTGCCTCATCGGCTCTATATTTAATATCTGTAAACTTAGCACAAGTGGCGCTTCAGCAGTCGCTGGCATGAAAACAGTAAATGAAACTGCTAGTTGTAGTGGCTTCCTCCCTGATTGTTGAAAGGATGTTTGCGCGTGCACGTGTTAGTCGAATATACATTCGCTTCGGCTAGCCTAACCATTTTCAAAACCAAACCCGACTCGCATGCCTCATTGGTCGCACTGACCAATAGCCGCTGCCGTATCCGTTTCGCCTCACCCGCAATCACACACGCGTCTTAGCCTAGCTCCAGAGGTGCTACTCACTTTTCTCTGCTTCTTATCAGTCAAATAAGTTGTATCTTAGTCAAATCGATGATTCAAGGCAACAATATTAGGGGGACGTTTAAGTTTTTCTAAAGGTTAGACGCCATAGTGCATTTAGCATCACCGTTACTTGCGATGATTTAAAAAAAAAAATGTTCTTCTTTATATTCTTTACAATATTAAAATCATTATTGCTATAACACCGGTGCACATCACATACACACATTAGTAATATACACAACGCGTTGACTAGGTGACTTTCTGACAAGCTTGATAACAAGAAAACTCCGTGGCTTGTTGGAGGCCTGCTATATAAGTACCGTATTGCTTAGACTATTCCACGAAAATAGTCTCTTAATGCAGTATTTAACTAGTCTCTCCAGAAAATGGCGAGATCTTATTGAAGTAGCCTCGTCTGTTTCTATGTATATACTCTCGTTGTCTGGGACAAAATTAATTTGGGCGAATGAAATGAATGTCACGACAGTCGCTGTGAAAACATTCTTCATTAAATGTCAATTGTTCGCATGGGGATTTCTTTTCAGATGTACTTCAGCGACCTTTGTACAAATTTTCAATTACATCCTCGTAGGATGAGGTTTCTATCATTAGATAATAATAATAGAGTTCCCTAGGATATGCTAATGATAATCGGTTTGCTTAGCATGTGGAAACGCCGAAATTCTGTTCGCTATGCTGATTTGCATGTCAGAGCTACTCGAGAATGTTTTATGAATCTGTCTGATGTATCAGTGTATTGGAGAGAGAGACTAACTTGCACATTTGATAATCATATGAGCTGACTGTAAAGTGGCTCACAGCTTACAATTTGAAGAGACTGCCTTGTTTTTCTGAAATAAAGGCTATAAAGATAAAAGAAGCACTTCTTGTGGCCTAAGCATTGCGTGAACGTCTTTCATGCACAAATGCTGGCCTCGACAGTGACGAATATATTTTATCGTAGTGCGTATTTTATGACATGTTTCTAGGCTACGGTTCTCAAATCTGAGGTGCACCGACGGCTTTCGCGCTGAACCAGCCCAATACGCTTGTACGTAATACACCATTTACAATTTACTGTGCCAGTCGGAAATGCCCTTAGAGATGTGCCTATTGGCTGATTACGACTACTCGCCAATGTATTTGTTCGCGTGTTTTGCATATACAAATGATGTTTTTTGTATATGTAGCTTGCCCAGAACTTAAAAGTTTGGAAATAAAATCCCGGGCTCTTCTATTATTAAGGAATGATGAAAACTGGAGTGCACCGCACAACCATATCATAACGCTTTTATGGTAAAATGAGATCTTCTTTAATAAAAAAAAAATTTTAGGGCTTGGTGACCTTTTATTAGACAATTTTGTTTGTTTCCTTAAAATATGCTATGCCTTCTTCTTTGCGGTCTGAAGTATGCTTAATATTACCCCTTTATTTTGGTCGTGCTGACCTGATAGGTTGAACTCTTTAGAGGTTTGATTTGTATTTCCTCGAAAACAACCTTTTCCTGATACTATAAATCGCACGAAGCAACACAATGGACAGATTTTAATTAATGACTTCACCGTGTGCAACACTAATGTACACAACATAATTCTGTTTTTCTTTTCGGACCAAAAAGCTCATGAACGGTAATAAATGTGCAGGAAAATGTAAGAAATCAAAATTTCCCTTACATCAAATAATCCATGTCGTGATTTTGTAGAATAATTGCTTCTACTCTCAAACAAAGTAATTAAAATTGCAAGATTGTGCATTCAGCAGAGCAAAACGAGAGGGAGGGAAGGATGGAAGACAGGGAAACTGTTCATTGCCTGTAGGTCTGAGCTTGATAACGAGCAATGCTTGTTGGTAGTCCTTGTATCGAAGGCAGTGCCGACGAATAGGATGCAGGGAAACGACCGACTCAGAAAAAGAATCTTTACGTCATCTGACGGGTCTTAAAAGCTATCTGACGGATGGTGGCAGTTAGACAACACTATCTACCATAATACATCTGTTAGAAGCGAATAAAAGTAAGCGACTAGCTCGAAGTGTTTTCTTAGAATGTGCACGTTCATGCGACAGGCATGCTGTAAACTAGTTGAGGAATAAGCGAATTTAACAAAGATCGTGCATTTTTACCCCTGGAAACAGAGAAGCGACGCTGCGTGATTTAAATAAAGCGCACATTTTTGTACTGAGCGCCCGTGCGTCTTGCTGTCTTACATATAACTACATAAAAAGGCTAAGAGCACTGCAGAACCTTAAAACTGGAGTGATGAGAGAGCATGGGTGTTTGTGCTGCTGTTACAATACTACGCGTGTAATCATGTTTTATTACGTATATTTCCTCCTCTCTATTTTTGTGCTCTTTTATTTGCTATTTTATATTTTTATTTCTCTTACGTCTTCCAGCGTCGTTACGTTAGGCAGGGAGACCTACGGGTACATTCACCGGGAGTTGGCCATTATTACCCGGAAATAAAAAAAAAAGGTTAGCGTAGAGTAGTGGTTAGCGCGCTGTGCTAGGATATGCAAGGAACGTCGGGCCAGCATACGATGGTTTTCTTGTTACCGAGGAGATGCATTGGTTATACGCTCTGTACATAGCTCCTGGTGACAGGGCCTGAAGAGGGGGAGGAAAGAAATACTTTCGCTAAAACATCCCTGCAATACTGCAGCACATACCGCAGTGTTAGACGCGATAGAGAATGTTTAGTCTGGAAGGGATTGAATTACTACGGTTCACTCCTGTGGTTCACTCGGCAGGTAGCAGGTGCACTTTTGTTTTCGTTTAAGTAGAATCAGTTAAAGGGGACATATATTATGGTGAGGCTACCAAAAAAAAAACAAATTATAGTGCCTCTGCCCGTGCCACTAGGTATAACGGGCTAGTTAGAGAGGACAGTGGAGCAGAAATCATTTTTCCTGGCGTACATGCACACCTCTAGAGGGCAAATCGTCAGTTTCAGCGAGCCTTGTTAAAACATACGCCGTTCATCTTTGCAGTAGTTAGCCTAAATATATTTTAAGTGAGACCGAATGCCTTTAATTTCCCTCCGATTATTTATGTCCGATACCTTTCGCCACCAGTCACCGCAGGAAATTCCCTAATGTCGCTTACCCAACAGACTAGTCTCCTGCTGCTGAAGTGCCGCTTTTAACTGCTGCTCGCAGTAAGCTTGTCTAAAAATACGGTATTTTCGAACTGTCAACTACACAATACAAGAGGTCAACGGCGACACCTATTGGAACACAGATTATTGTGAGCAAGGAAAAGGACGCAACTAGCATCCTCGATCCTCGATGCTTCTGTAGTGCAGTCGGCTAGCGGCCTACTTTCGATGGTGTATGAGCACAGTTGGATTCTACTAGCTGACATCTTTCTGAGTATTGGCATCATGCATGTCTCTGGCGTTTACCTCTAGGGTGTGTTATCTTTTAGGTTGAATTTTGAGGCGCACTTGTTCTTTAAAGCCTTCAAAAAAAGTTTTTCGTCCTTTTGTTTTATTCTTTTCTTATAGAACCAATTATTTCAATGCAAGCCATATGCAATTGCGTTCCAAGTTTTTCCTAACTTTTTGGTTGCATCCACACGTGTTTGAAAGTCAATATCATCGTTAAATCGATTTCAAACAAGCGAGAACTTTGCTGCACTGTGCGTTGACGGTTGGGAAATGCGCTTTCAAGTACAGAGTGGCTTCGAAATTTTATTATAGGGTCTTAAGGCTGTGGAGTGGCAGAAGGATAAGGCAGAGAAGTGCAGTTCACGCTCTTCTGTGGCATAACAAGAAATGAAACTGGAGCTGTGGTAGCCGTCACTTTCCGCGATACGCTGAGAAGGCCTAAAGTTGAAGGTAACTTAACCATCAGGTTTTACTCAGGAACGCTCGACTGAAAGAAAAAACAAATCAGAGGAACTTTATAAATGGAGGGAATGTGCATAGCCAGTGGAAACCCTGGCAGCAAACGTTTCGATCCGGATCCGGAAGTCCGACCTAACCTAAATTGGAGAGCGGAGCAGCGTTACTCTCTTGAGCAAAATCGAACACCATTTCTTTCAATGACAAACTGAACATGATCACTGCTATCTAGGCCAATGGTAGGGAAGGAGATTCCACAGGTAACATTGGCGTGTCTTGGAACCAAACTCAAGTGAAAAAAATGCAAGCAAAGTGCAAAATTCCGCCTTTGAGACTCTCAAGAAAGAGGGTATCGGCTTCGTGGAACAAAGCAAATTTATTTTAGTCCACTATATTATTCTGGCTGAGCGACGTTCGGTAATGTGATGTCCTTTTAGCACCGACAAGAAATTAACAAGGGGCGGCAATAGCCTCAGCATCTGGGTATTTTACCTTGCGTATGGCACTGAAAACGAGTTTCAACCAGCTGTCCAGCAAGGGAGAATGGAAGAACTTCGTCGTCCTTGTCTAGTGATGAAATTCCACACAACACCATTTACATCGCACGATTGTGCGTTGCTGCCTCTCTCGCGCAGCATCGTTTTTTTTTTTATTCCCCATTGAAGACTATTCCTGTCCCGTTGCGAATGTCTCGGCGCTGCTCTAACGCACACGACAGCCCGCCGCCAAGATCTTTACCTAGTCTCTTTGCTCTTGAAATCCCTAGCTGAGAATCCTGATTATTTGATCACTGCTCAACGATCAGCTGCTCGCCGCTTTAGGCCTCTTGCGCAGGAAATGTCACTGCGCTCAACAGTTGGGGAGAAGGAGGACTGTAAGATCGACAGGCCCGGCTCGAGGTTTAGTTCTTTAGTTCGTTCAGTTTGGTTTAGTTCGTTAGAAAAGAGTGTGTCCCCCTGCTACAAAAGGTCTAGGCCGCAGCGTTTCCAGCGGACAGACTTCCTTGGACAATTAGCTGCTGCCTTCTAGAACAGTGAGGCTTTGTCTGTACGGAGAGGTGATCAGGCTGGTGTAGTCGTGCCTCACTGTGTCCTCCTTCATAGTTGTTTTTTAATGAGGTGGGGACTGCATCCCATCTTTTCGCCAACAAAGGGAAACCCTTTGAATGTTCCTGCCACCGGGTGTCGGCCCACGGAATTGCTTCTTGATTAACATATCTGTTTTGGCACTATAAAATGAGCGCCGTATTATTCCTTCGGTAGGTAGGGGGCACAGATCTCAACAGCAGTCCGAAACATTTTTATTCGAATGAAGATAAGCGCTCAGAAGAATAAAGATGGCTCCAACAAGACAAAGCTGCACCTAATCAGAAAAGTATTATTGAAAGTATCTAATGCAACGTGAAAAATGCGGTATTTCGCGTGCGCGCGCGCGCGCGCGCACGCACACGCACACGCACACGCACACACACACACACACACACACACACACACACACACACACACACACACACACACACACACACACACACACACACACACACACACACACACACACACACACACACACACACAAATTGAGAAGGGAGCTGAAAGAAGCTTGCCTTTGCGGGTAAGCTTTCAGGCTACTTCGAGGATCCTTAGCATGATGCACCTAAAGGGGTTCATCTCGGACATGCTACAAGATCGCTACTCCAGCCAATTTACTGTCCAGCACATTGTGCGCATAAAAGACGGTATGCTCAGCGCGTGATCTCCAAAACTCTAAAATTGGGATGCTAAAATTACTTTTAGCTTCCAAATGAAAACTATTAGCAATATGGACATAGTCCAGAAACAATCTAATTACGAAACTGAATTTGCAGTTTAAAGAGTGATGGAAGCACCCAGTCAGTTTAGGCGCTATGTGTATTTCATAAATGTAGCTTTACAGACAAGAAATATTCGGAGCTGAATATACTGTTGCTTTTTCCCGCTGATTGAGGATGCTAGGACGGTGAGCAATTTACCAAACTTAGAGCAGCTATTCGCTTTCCCCAGCGCCGTTCAAATTCTTCGTATCTCGGAGAAGAATAGGATGAATCTTTACAGAGCGTATTTCTTTACGCACTCCCCGTGCGGCATGCTCTTGACTATAAAGGTATTAAAAATATGAGCTGGCATTGCGGTCACTCGTCAATGCTAGCCCATACTATTCCCGTCAGGTTGCCATGATCCCCTAATGACCTCTGCCAACATGGCGCGACAAGGTTGTCTGCAAACACAATTACAATACAACACAAGTAACTGAAAATCTCGGGCCAACGCTTAAATCATCTTTATGACTACTCAGGACTACCCAATCGCATCATAATTAAATAGTTTTAAGACGCAAGAAACAGACAAGACACATAGGTACGTGACAGGACGAAGCGTCTTGTCTGTTTTTTTGCGCCTTAAAACTTTTTAGTTATGAACCGAAACCAACTAGCCAGCAGCAAGGGCTTTTAGACCCATTCGAATAATCTTCCACACTTCAAAACCAAATGCTTATATTAGACTTCCTGACCGTTGCTTCTTTGTTTACGTTCGGACCTATTACTGCGATGTACTTTTGTAACGCTGTCGCTTGCTGTTGACGTTTTATCTGGATCATTTTAGAGTGCGACCTGGTCGTTATATACTTGTTTCATGATTCGATTACAGCGCGTACTACGAGGTCACGCTAGGCATGGCTGTTTTCATAACTGAGGTGCCGCGCCATAATACTGTCATTTCTTATGGTGGTTTCTTCTTGTTGTTGAAGGCAATATTTACGAGATGTGAAACGGGAAAGGACTAAGCTGAGGAATAATTCGATATGCAGGCCTGATTGGGGCAGACTTTGCCTGATACCAAGCACAAAGGAACTAGAGAAGGGTAAAAAGCAGGAAGGTAAGAAAAGACATAAGTTTTAGATAAGCAATGAAAAGATTTCCACGAAAACGTATATCCTTCCTGTATTATTTCAGAGAAATTACTTACGCAATGTCAGAAATGCGACGGTTCTTTAAGCCTATTTCAAATACAATAGGACGCCAAAACCCTTACAATCCTCTGCCGGTCGTAATACGGTTTATGTTTATAACAGCTGTCGCCTTAGCAACAAATATTATGGTAATTTTATATTCAACCCCAGATCTGCTTCAACGTTCTTTAATTAAGATTCTGACGGTTTCATAACTTAGTCAGTAGGCTGGCGCAAGCTCCATGCATTATCTAACTTTCGGCATTTCACAAACCCTTTCAGAATCACACGTTATGAGTTGAGGCCTTGCGTCAGCTGTCTCTCTGAAAGTCCCGGTACAGAGCATGAGGTGCCATAATTTAGGCGCTGGCAACGGTGGCGTCATTGAAGAAATTTCTGCAAATAATTTAGCATTCACTTTTCGCTTCTCAAAGTTGGCTGACGCACAGCGCATTATAGCACCGGTGATGAAAAGCAAGGGTCAGAAAGAGAGATCGAAGAGTGTTATCACCTGTCACGCAATACAGAATCGTAGCCGTTCTTATGAGTCGGATGGCGTAAGCGCAAAGGTGGGAGAGGTGAAAAACGGGACAACGTAAAATACTAAAAGCGTGAAAGGCGATAGAGGGCATATGGGGAAGCGGATTACACAAAATTTTGATAATTTCGATTTTATGCACTGGCTGGTAAACGTCTGCAACCAACCGTTATTGGATTCGTTGCGTGATAATGTTGGAAAAACGGCCCAAAATATTTATAAGTGAAAAGGTGACGACCTGGAGATTACAGTTCCTCCATGAGGCCAAAATAACGGGAGCCCCATCTCTTGAGTAATGTGGCGTATATGACCTAATTATAACTGACGTAATTTGTTGCGCACTCAAGGTGCACTGCGCAACGCCCATTAACACACGTCGTATAGGATGCTGAGCGTCAGGTGTACGGAATGCCTTCGATGTCACTGCCGTCAGGTTTAAGCTTTTATTCTACTTGCCGAGCAAGGAATCTGCTCAGTGTGTCTTTCAAAAAATACTAGTTGCAACGTTCTTTTAGCATTTGTGCCTGTGCTTACATGCTTTACTCAGGTGTGTATGCTTGCGAGTGTGTAAATGTGTTTGGATCTGGGTTCTTCAGACCCAAGACTTCGAACATATACCAGCTGCGAGTTCTTGTTTGTTTCCTTAGATATGTGCATTGTCGCATGTGTACTTGTGTTGACAAGTTTCGATTCGTAATCGTGATAAACACTGAGCTTATATTAGAGCCCGTTGCCTTTTTTCGCTTTACCGGAGAGGTCTAAAATGTATGGGCTCTAGGTGATCCTGCGGCTCGGAAACTATGGTTCAAATGGTTTCCTTCTTCATTAAAGCGGCTTAGAATGGTGCCTTAATTATAGCGTTATTTGAAAAGTGTACAGTCGAGATATACACAAATAGGTTACTGCATGTTTTCAGAACGGCCGCCAAAATATCTGTGTAAAGGCGAACAAATACGTACCATTGTACCATTTTCTGAACCGTTCCATTCACTGCAAGCAGGCGAAAGTTTTATTATTTCGTAAAGAGAAGATGGGCCACGTTCCAGCATCTTTGTACTAGTTCGATTTGAGAAAACTTAGTACAGCCCCGCCGGGGTGGCGCAGTGGTTACGGCGCTCGACTACTGTTCCCAAGGACGCGGGATCGAATCCCGGCCTCGGCGGCCGCTTTTCGATGGAGGCGAAAAGCAAGGCGCCCGTGTGCTGTGCGATGTCAGTGCACGTTAAAGAACCCCAGGGGGTCGAAATTTCCGGAGTCCTCCACTACGGCGTCTCTCATAGCCTGAGTCGCTTTGGGACGTTAAACCCCACAAACCAAACCAAACCAAAACTTAGTACAGAAAATTTATTGCGTTGTTGCTTGCCGGTACTTTGTTCTTACGTTAGGTCGTCTTCGAGGCCATTCGCCGAGTTTATAAAGATAAAGTTGTATCAGCTGTTGACTGAAATGGCGAACAGCGCAGTCAGGGAACAAGCAATGCTGGTTTATTGCTGTGTCTACATTTATACGGACGTGGGGATAGAAAGCTAGTTTTTAACATAAAAGAAAGCAATGTAGCACGTTGCCTATAAGCAGCAGTGCGATAAAAAGCATTCACCTGCACTGATACGATACATGGGGCTTGTGGGTCACGTGACCTGCCTTGGCAGAGGATACTGCTTCTTTGCACCTGTGGCTGCAGGATCCTGAAGTGGTTACGGGTCATGTTGCGGTCAGGTTGGCTGGTCACCCTTGGAATCGCTGCCAATCGATGAGCATGGCGCGAATCGCTCTATCGTTGAAACCAAATGCTGCCGGTTGCACCGCAGGATGCTTTCGTTGGTTTGAATGAGGTCGGACAGCGGTCCGGCAAGTTCGATAACAAGGTTTTCTTTCCCGTGGGGACCATATTGCCACTAGGCGTAATTAGATGGCACCTGAAGACGATGACGTTTTAAAAAGGAGCCGACGACTCATGCATTCTCGGACCTGCGACGTTGCTGAACGTTGGCTTGCCTCTTCTGCACCGTAATATCTTGTTGAAGGTGCTGGGTAGCCTTTCTGACATGTGTCCTACAGTTCTCCCCTTGCTGAGGATCTCCGGCTTCCCCTTGCCGATGCTCCAGTTCACCGAGAGAGTCGCAGAAACCTTGGCCTGTCCCCTGAGTACGGGCCTTTGCAGTTTACCTCCGCGCCTGCTACTAAACCAAACATTCAAGGCGCTACGCTTTCGCACCCTCCAGATCACACGAGTTTCAATGCCCTTCCATGGTACTCAGCCTAAGGACGTCGAAGATTGGCTCGCTCAGTATCATTGCGTCGCTGAATTCAAATGGTGGACCGACACCCAAGAGCTGAGGAACATGTTCTTCAGCCTGGAGGACGGCGCTCGGACTTAGTAAGAAAACCGTGAAGACGTCCCGACATCATGGCGTGTGCTCCGCAGTAAACTTCTCGAAGCGGTCGCCAGTACTGATCATTGGGAAAGAGCGGAGCTGGATCTTCATTCCCGCATACAGCTGCCAAACGAGCCGGTGACGATGTACGTGGAGGACATTACGCGTCTGTTCCGGCAAGCTGACGCGGCCTTCATAGCGCAGCTTCTGCACGAGGTGTCCCAGATGAGTCACACGTGCCATCGCAAAACTACTGCCTACGAGTGGTTCGTTGGGCGAGTTGGTTGAACATTGTGGTAAAACAGCGCTAGAGAATGTGTTTTCCTCTTTCTATCTGTCCGTGTTCTAGCACTGTTTTAAAATAATACTGCCTACCACCCGCAGTCAAATGGGCTCGCGAAAAGACTAAACAAACCCATAGCCGACATGCTGGCAATGCACTACGTCGAATTACAATGTAAAACGGGAGATGAAGTACTCACGTACGTGACATTTTCTTATAACACTGTGGTAAAGGAAACCCCTCGCTTTGCACCGTTCCGCCTCGTCTATGGCCGTGACGTACAAACCATGTTGGATGTCATGCTCCCATGTGCAACCGACGACCGGTCGCTCACGCCGTACGCCGAGGAATTTACTCAGTACGCAGAGGACGGTCGCCAACTTGCCCGCATGCACATCAAGCGAAAACAGGCGACTGATGCACGTCGCTATAACCAACGCTACCGACACGTCGAGTACCAACCCACTGACAAACTGTGGGGTCGACCCCTGACTGTTGCCCAGAATTGTCGAAGTTACTAAGCCGCTAATTTTGGGCTTTACAAACTGCTTCACCGCCTCTCTGATGTGACACTCATTAAGTTTTCGCTGACGGCAGTGTGCATAGTCTACTTCGTCAATCTTAACATGAGATTATAGACGTGCTCCGCACGAAGCCTTACTTCACACAGTGAATGAAGTCCAGTGCTTACATTTTCTTTGGGGCGTTCTGCCTGCCATTTTTTTTTTCGGTGATTTGTTCCTTCTCTTGCCCGCACCAGCAAATTTGACTCCCGCCGGAGCATAATTATCTATTTCTTTCTGCGGGTTGGGTGGGGGAAATAATGCCACCAGGTGTAATAAGGTAGCCCCCGAAGATGATGATGTTTTAAAGAAAGAAGGAGACAACTCACGCGCTATCGGGTCTGCGACGTTGCTGAACTTTGGCTTGTCTCTTCTGCACCGTGACAATATCATGGGCATGACGTCATATTCTTGAGTGACTGGAAGGTTCCGGCTGTTTGGCGCGTCTGCTTGTGCTGCTGACCTTGATGATGGGCTGCGGACGGAAATCGAACTACGGGGTGCGTATACTTTTTCTTTGAAGCAGCGCTGTAATTTAATGTAGGACTAATTTCTGCAATTCCACACACCAAGTTAAAATTCTCCTTTCTTTCACATGACTTCTTAATAATCCTCTTGATCGTCTGCACGCCCTTTTCCACAAGACCTTTGGATCGCAGAAATCGTGGGCTAGGTGTCACGGACTTAAAGCAGGAGAGTTTAAAAAACCTTGAATCTCGTGGCTTGTAGAATTACGGATCGTTATCGGTGCAAAGTTCTGCTGGGATGCCATGTGTAGAAAACATTACACTAAGCTTTTCGATGGCAATTTTGGCACTCAGATTGGACAGCTTCTCAACTTCTGGAAAATTTGAAATCGGCTCATAGGTGCACAAATAGTACACCCGGACAGTACTTTAACAGTATCGCATGACCGTCCACAGGCTGGCGCTGCTGCGCCGGAAGACGTGGAAGATAAAGCAAGCGTGGGCAATTCCTGCTTCCGCAGTAAACCTCGTTTACGATTAAGCTTTTCTGGATAATGCGAAGCAGCCCATGCTCACAATCAGCTGGTATGCGTCGGCACTCCAAGTAAGTGCCACTACTTGCTTGAAGTGGAAGCTTCACAGGGCCAGCTGCGACATGTTTCTCGTACGCCGCAGTTGGACCTCCAGCCGCGCCTGCGCGCGGCCTGCTCGCCGCTCGATACTTCTTCGCACGTGTGGTGCATGGAGCGGGCGGCGCTCCAGTCTTTTTCTGCTGCTGCTTCGCTTCTCCTTCTACATCGCACACCTGCTTCTTCTTCTTCATACACCTGATAGACTGGAAGGAACCTAGTTAATGCAATCCATTTAACAACGCCTCAATTAGGCACACCAATAGTAACAAATATTACCTTCGCTTTCTGGGAAATGACTGAATATGAAATTAGGCCAGTAATTAAAAATATATGAGAAAATAAAGCTATGGTTATGACGGAATGCCATCAAAGGTGTTAAAAGACAGTATCGGCATTGTTTGCCCCTCCTTATGAAAAATAATTAACTATGTGGTTATTAACTCCCAGTATACAGCAAACTTCAAGATTGCGAAAGTTGTGCTAGTCTACAAGTCAGGAAACGCCAATGAACCCAATAGTTATTGTATCTGGGTTTAGTGTAATCAATACTGCTATCGCGAAATTAATAACCGTATTACCGAAGACGTTTCTGCTTGATAATAATGTAATTTGTGCTTAGAAGCACGGCTTTGTCTCAGCTAAATCAAGAACTGCTACTGTCACATCACTTTCTCAGCATATTAACACTGCTCTTTAGAAAAATTTAATTTCCATTCTAATATTCCTCGACATAAAAAGGGCGTTTGTGAGCACCTGTCACTTAAAGCTGTTAAAGAAATGAAAAGTACGTGGTATTAATAATTCCTCCCTCTTGTTAGTTGATATCGCTACCCCTTCGCCAGAAAACAAAGCGTAGTGCTAAGTAACAGGCACTCCACATTCCTACCCGTGACTAGCGGGGTCCCGCAAGGATCGGTATTGGGTCCTGGTCAGTTTTCTATTTTCGCGAGCGACCTCCTACAGGCAGTTTAATGTTCATGTGAACATTGACCGATCGTATTTTTCAGGTGTGTGCAGAGAAATTAAGCTACCTGTGATTTCGCATTCCAGCCAGACCTCAGTATCGCGGGATACGGTAGAGATCGCACTTGTGGTCTTGTACTCACTGGGCGGAATCCAATTCAAATACTTCATTATGCTGGATTTAGAGATTACTGCCATTTCATGGCCGGTTCGAGCTACATGTATATCCAGCAAGAAATTAGCTGTTTCATTTCAATATTTATATTTTGTTTGTTTAAATTTGTATAGTTTCTTTTTTTTGAAATTTCTTCCTCCCAATCAAGTCTTCCTCTAAAGCAAATATTTCGCCTTAATCACGAAGCATGCGAGACTAATGATCGGACTCGTATGTATTCTGAGTCATTCGCAATATACGCTGAATCTCTGAACAGCGTCAATTTGTAGAGGGGCCCGCAGAAAAAAAAAAAGTAGTCAATGGAAGCGCAAACGTGGTGACATGACCTTAACAAGCCGGACACCTCTTGGAGTAACAGTTGCAGCGCGGAGGTAAAAAAAAATAAAACAGCAACCGCAGAGCTCTAGTGCGTCATTGCCTATATATAGAGCTAAATTTTACGTTTGAAGTTAATTAAAGAAGTGGTCTTTCTCGCATGTAGCTATTTTCGAACGATATCTAAAGCTAATGGCCCTAACTGTAAGGTACTTGTATTTTGTTAAGTCTATTAGAAATATCTTGTAATGGAAAGCACAACACTTGAATCAGAGGAGAAGTTTTGTTTTAAAGTGCACGCCATCATAATATATTCATAAACAATAAACAGCATTTCTATTCAACTTTGAAACTAGTGCCGTAGTCAATTATTATCTGTGAAATTGTAATATTGTCAAAGCATCTTGCGGCGCCTCCATAATATACAGTACGATTGCAAAGCTCAACCATAGACAGCTGCTGTACTCGTAGAAAGCAGCACACCTTTGATAAAAAAACGTCCCGCATGAGTGTGATCGTGCTGCTGCCAAGTATATTTGCACGTCTAGCCTACCTTATTTGTTTTCTTCGCACATATTTTTCAAATTAGCCACTGTAACATTAGTGTCAGAAACATTAATGCTTTATGCAACGCCTCCTCGCTCGTTTGCTAATGTTAGAGCAGTCGTCTAACAGCGTTCGGAGCGTAAGCAGCGGCAATCGTTGGGAGTCGCCAGTGCGCCGCTGAGTATAATGCCGCTGGCTCTGGAGAAACGGGCAGACGGACAAACCCCAACATTAGTAAAGAGACGTGGTTTGGGGAAAGCAGTCGTTGCCTTGACAAGGACGCTGTCATGAGAAAGCGAACTAGAATGGAATGTGCGAAACTCCGCACCACAAAATCAACGCATTAAAGACTCCAAAACTTGAAAAACAGAGGAAGTTGGAAAAAAAAACTTTCAATATATCATATAGGTGTCCAAAGTTCGCTTTGTTTTGACATGGTCGCATTTTTACTGAAGAAATGGGTTGTTCTTTTAAATAACAATGAGCAAACGATGAGAGAAAAGTTGTACCAGACTACAGGCACTCGTTAGGGCGAGAAAAGAAAATTGTCTCGATCAGGATGAGGCACACTTGAATCGACGAATGGAACAAAATTCGCCTTAGTTATGCTTCCTTTTCAAATGCTCGAACGAAACCTTCCTTTTCACAGCGATCCCAGCCCCCCATCTTCTTTCTTACTTTCTGTCCAGCAAAGCGTTAGCTGATCGCAGGTTTGAAGGCTGAAAGGGTCTGCGCATAGAAAATGTTTTGAAATACTCAATGAATTTTGATTTCGTCTAGTTCCTCTTACAACACATTTCCTCTTTTCATTCCGCTGTGTCCGATTCACCGCAAAAGCTTTTATAAAAGGCAAGAAAAGGAAAAGAGCGAATCCTTGATGCCTTCAAATGCGTAGAGAACAGCACATCAAAGCAGCCATTCGGCTTTACAGAGAATGCATTATATCAGGGGGGGGGGGGGGGGGGGGGGGGCACATTTGGATGCATGCACTTGCGCTGTCTACATTTGAAACCATTAGTCATGTCGCCTCATCTAAGCCAGCATACCTTTTTCAAGTCTGAATGAAATA
This sequence comes from Amblyomma maculatum, assembly GCF_055883805.1. Lineage (NCBI taxonomy): Eukaryota > Metazoa > Arthropoda > Arachnida > Ixodida > Ixodidae > Amblyomma > Amblyomma maculatum. Next base: position 63,733,686 of record NC_139349.1, on the reverse strand, counting down.
TAGTGTGGCGAGTATTGCACGCATGACGGAGTGTGACGCAGACAAATTGTGTTTCTAGATGCGCGCCGACATTGTGTCCTTCTAATTCCAGTTTTACGACCCTAAGTGCATGTATCTAATAACATTTTATTGCAATGGGATCGGCGTGAGTATGCAGTTGCATGCAGTGAGGTGCATTCAGTGAAGTTCATGGTTGGGGGGGTGGGGAAGAGGGGGGGGGGGTGTGGATTCAATCTTAATTTGTGTTCTTACTTTGAAACGCAAGTCGCCCTTTGCTGCTTCCATACGCACGCGTTTTTATGAATTCATGCAGGGCTTTAAGAACTTGTAGAGTGATCAGATCGTTTTGATGCAGACTGTATTAAAGCAAGGCAAGTGGGGTTTCAACCATTCAAAGTAGCACGAGCAAGATATCACTAAACGAAAAAATGTACTGCCTCTATTAGTTAGCGAGGAAATATGAAATGCTGCATGCGTTCTCCTGCGGAAACCTCTCAGATTCATCAAAGCCGTATTTCAGATCGCTCTTCAGAAACCGGAACCGTTCTATTTTCAGCAGAAGATAAACAACCTTCACGACCGACGAGCACGTTGCTATTTAGCCATGGATAAACTGAAGTGGCCAAAAAAAAAAAAAGAAAAAAAAACAGCGGCTACGAGTTCGAAAACGCGCTTTATGATTTGGGTACACAGTCTGCTGAAAATACCTTTCTCCTGGCAGAATGGTTTCCTTGTTATAGTTAGACAAGTTAAATTTTACTCTAACTACCATCGCATGTATAACAAAGCGCTTATAGCTTCTTTGTATGAGGGCAGCTATATGCAGTGTGCTTACGTATTCTGGCGGAATATCGCATTTGCGCACCCTACTAACGCGCCTTCTTTGTTCCCCGTGAGTCCAGATTTCACTACTTCGCTAAGTTTAAGCTGTTATTTAAAAAAATATACGTAAAACATGAACGTGGGAAGTGCACTGGTTGCATTGCATAATAAAAAAAAACGAGTTTTTCAAAGCGCTTGGTGTCCACTGACGCGTGTTTACAATAATGCTGTTTTGCTGTTGCTTGGCCGGTGTCGCATGTAGCATGGGGTTCTCACGTTTTTCCTCTTTCTATTTGTTTTTTTTTAAGCAGTAAACGTTTTCTGTACTCGTTCTCGCAAATTATGATGAATATTGTTGAGGTGCAGCTGCGAAACTAAGGCTGGACATGAGGTTGAACATAAGCCGAACTGGCCCGAAACGTACTAAAATTTCCCCTCGGAATAGCATCCAGTGGAGCATAGTTTCACTCCAAGCGAGGTAAGTACCAAGGCGAGCGCAATGAGAAAAATTTGTTTGCAGGCACTTCAGACCACTGCCCTTCGCGTGCCTGTGCAAGAATGCGCCGAGCCATGTCATCAGCATCAATAATATATATATATATATATATATATATATATATATATATATATATATATATATATATATATATATATATATATATATATATATATATATATATATATATATATATATATATATATTTTAATTTTGTTAAACATCTTACAGGCCTCTTGAGAGTTATTGTGTAAAAAGGGTAGAAACCTACATATTTGCCCAGAAGCGGTCAATTTTAAACTGCTTATATTAACAAGGAATGGGTTTTGCAGGAAAAAAACGTGCAATGTAGACATTGACGCGAATGCCCAAAGGTCTCTATTCCAGGAGTATCGACGTAGGTGTGCTTCCATTACACCAAAGACATCATCCTTCCGTCCAGCATTGTCATTGCTCTCGGTCTGTCTTTGTCATAGCTGTTCAATATGTGAAAGAAAGAAATCGTTAATTTTCTGAGGTTCATCGCTACGTTTTAGGTGTCAAGGGGGGCCAGTTTGAGTGCTCCGTACTCGGGCTACAGCGCAGAGTCCCTGTGCTTAAGATTTAATGAGTGAGACACGAGCGTTTTATTACATCGCCATGAACAACATGAACCTCTTTGGGTTTATTTATGAGGGCTGACTCGCTTTCGTTGTTACCATGCAGCTGCGTTGGTTTTCGAAGACCGACTGGAAAGTAGTTTTCTCACCGATATCACCCCATCAAGTCAGTATGGTTGATGTCCAAATCTGTAGTGAGCTGGCGTATTCCTCCATGGTGACTGTTGCTGGCTAAGGGTCAAGTTTTAGAATGCTCCTTAGCTTGTGCGGTTTTCATACTTCAGATGAACAGTTCGCCATGCTTCCCCAACAGCGGGAAGCATTGAACGAAGCCATTCAGTTTACAAGCATACCTAAGCGCTCCTTGAGTAAGGTCGCACTAAAAACCACAACGGGCTGCCCGTACGCCTGTGGTGTCGAGGAAATGCGCCTCACATCCGAGATGTGTTCGTTAAATTTAGAATAAAGCAGGAACACGTCCATATACTGTGTATTTGCTTTGAGTTACGCACACACTATATGCGCTAGTTCTGCCTTTTACGCGTATTTTGTCAACGATGGAGAAGGCGTGGATGAAAAACATACGTGCTCTAAAAACATTCAATTGTTTACAGTGCAGCCGCACTGCACTGCACGAATATTAGCTCTCCCATTATCATGGCCTTTGAGGACGCATTGTCGCTGAAGCCGTCGGAGACGCTTATACCGCCCATGGACAGCGAGTGGCTGTGCACTGAAGCCTGAGTTCAGGTCAAGCAGCGAGGTAAAGAAGCATACAGGTTTGTGCCTGCCCCAAGAAAACATCGCTTCAAGAAAAACTTCAGCAATGGCTTCTTAGGTACATTTCAATGGTTCACATTTGTCCGAAGGAGGGCGAGCCGCTCTTAAGACTTCATCAGAGAAGAAAGGAGGTTTTCAGAATTTGTTCATAAGATAGGGCAAGGTTCCATGAACATGGTCAGAGGGCAGCAACATGTCCATGTTTAGGCAGAATTATAGGGATCAATTGCACCTGTCTTTACACCACTACAAAAAAAAAATTTTAGTTAGATGTCAGGCCACAAAACAAACAACATCGAGCAGTACTGACATTTTGTAAGCACACCAAACGATAAGCCATTTGGGCGGAAAAGCTTAAGCGTAGTACAGAGTGTGATTGGATTAATTTGATCTTTATTTCACCAGTACAACTGCAGAGATTTCTAGGCAAACAGAAAGCTGCTATTGCACCTGGACGGGGCCCAGAAAACCGTTACAAAGCATGGTAATCGACGTGTGAGAAAAATACTAAATGACAATGATACATGTAAAACAAGAGAGAAAAATACACACTGCAGGATACATAAAATGAATACACTCGATAAATACAATTATTTGATGTAGACTATGTAGGTTTTTGGGCTCACTTACTATGCTAGAAATTTGCCGTTACAAAGTCTGGAACGCTTGTTAAAGAAAGTGTTGGTATTTGGCATATAATTTCACTGAAATGTATTCATCTTCACTCTAATTACTACAACACATTGTGCTTCAGTAGATTCATAAATGAGCATGTAGAGGCAGAAGCAAAGAGCGCCTTCAGCAGTGGCGACTAACCATAGTGCCGTTCTCAATATCTTACGCCGTCTGCTTTCACTCAGAATGTATGTGCAATGGTACGGTAAGCCATTCAACTCAACCACAAACTGGATATATTCGTCTTCGATGGCGAACTCCTGCAATATCTTTAGCAATAAGCATGACATTGAGCCAAATTAGATAAGCATCATATGTATATTAATATTGGGCGCAGATTAACCACTCACGACCAGAAGTTAAATGGATGTGCGAGCTTCATAGAAAACTCTTTTTTAAACCTCACTCAGGCAGAAGGACATGTAATTGTGCGCGTACCCTGTGTAAGCACGCAAATAACAGATAATGGCGTGTTTATTGGCGTGTTTTCAGAGCAGGCCACAAGCGGAGGACGCAAAGTGGGTGCTTGGCCGGAGAATTGAAAACTCCTGCACGGAATGCGAGTGCTGCTCTGTCCTGGGTGCAACGCTTGTCTTGACTTGCCGTGGTGACTAAGTGTACTGGTCACGCGCTTGCATGCTCGAATTGAAGCTCTGCCCGTCGTAATTTATCACAGACCTCTTTTCACCACTGCTGAGTAGCAGGTCAGATAATGATCCTACAGGTCAAATTCTCCGCCCTTCTCTTGAAGTGGACTTCGCTCTACATCATCTGTACAGAGTACAGAGCAAAGTGCACTATACATCGTTGTCTTCATCGTCTTTCCTCCCTACCTTCTGCGCCGCGAGCGTTTCAACACGCTACTGAAGAGCAGGGGAGCGCTATGGCACTTCAAAATACGACAGAGGCGTTTACAATGGGCCTAAAGACTTTAGTGCCCTTCCCGGTATGAAGACGGTAGTGCTTAAGGCGACAGGGTAATCCCTATCTTTCCCATGTATTTTGGGGCATAGTTTCGTGCACATTTCTCGGCAATTATTACACGCAGCGTCAAGATATTTACATCATTATATTTCGCACTTTATCCTCTAGATGCTTCAGCAAATTTATTTTGGTCTACAAATTAGTGCATTATTAGACATTTTTTTTTTTACTTCCTTGGCACTAATTTCAACCAATATTTGTATGTTTTATTAGAGAATAAAAAAAATGTACTTCGCACGCTCACAATTTCGGTACAGTAAATCGCCACATATTCTATGCATAGATAAAATGAGCTTGACGTCTATAGTCGTTCGGGAAAAAATGATACCGACATAGCACGGAAACTTGTTTCGAGAAAACAGTTTAAAGTAAACAAAGCCTTGGCGCCAAGATCAAATTAGAACAAATTTCAATCCCAGGATGTATCGGAACAAGGTAGGTACGATTTGGATTGCTCCTAGAGGGCTTTTTATTTCAGCTAATTTGGGAAACATTTTGTGTTATTTCGATCTTTACTGAAGAAAACTCCGAACACAATTTTTTACCCTGTCCCTTAAAGCTCTGCAGTGAACCACGTGACCGGCACCGGTCGAAATCCGAAGTAGATGAGGTGACGTTAGCACGTAGAGGCACACCCACGACCTCATTCATAGCATCTGCTTCAACACAGTGGTCCACGGAGAACAAGCGTAAAGTAAATGCGGAGATTCAGTTCTTCTATGTATTGCTTCCTGTGTCCCTTTTTTTATTTGGAAGTGGACGACGGGGGTTCCAAAGAAACCTAATGCTCGTTGGGTGGCGGAGAAGTGGCTCAGGGCAGTTGAAAAAAAAAAAAGCACCTATTAAATAGTCCTCTTTCCCGCTCCAAAGTTATGCTAGTGAGCCGCACTTCGCTCTGTGTAAGTTTTGGTTTGTTTACTCCCTCTAGTGGAAATAGATTTTGTAATTGCTTTCAGCAACTTTTCATGCCTTCAGAATGAGAGGTTTTGCGAAACTATAACATAACAAAATTGAAAAATAGAACAATAAGTAAGTACGCAGATTAAACAACAAAATTCATACACCAATGATCCTGGCGCCGCATGCGCTGCTGCGCATGTCTCTAAGATGTGTGAAATATGTACCCGCCAGCGGAAGATTTGTTTCCGGCAGGAAAAAAAAAAAACAAAACAAATGTCGCTTACTGCACCTCGCACAACTGGAAGCAATCTCGCTAAAACACGCCGGCGTTCATCGATCACCATTTTACGCATTGGCTTTTTCTCCGCTTAGCATCGTTCCTGTCACGCGTGGTTATTGCGCAGCTCCTCATGGGAAGCACCGCGCGGGCATGAGGTAGCTAGCGTGCCAACTCCCGTTGCATTGAACAGACACCCTGCTGCTGTCAGTCCTCATGAGTACCGCATGTCTAATCATATCAGCGCTGCACAACTAATTAGTTGCTATCAGACTAGTGCATACTTAGCTGTCTCCTTAATGTGCTCTGGTTGTTTATTCTATAAACCATTGGCTCTGTGCAATTTGAAAATATATTTTCTAATAATGTACTGTCAGTGCCACCTGCTCTACCTTTATTGTACAGGGATAATAATATATGGTAAAGAAGAGATTACTCATGAATCAGAAGGGTGCAATTTTAGACGAAGAGCATCATTTCATGAATATTGGCCCTCTAAAACACGCAATATCATCATGCTGCTTTGGCGAGGGTCTGAGTTGCCAGTGTTTTTGAGGCGGAACCCTCGTGTTGCTAAAACAAAAAGCTACATTTTTTGTGAAGTACGCAGGTAATTGTTGGTAAAGAGTTTGATCCAAAATGTTTGAAGTTTTTTACTTAGTGCGTGCCATTTTTTTTTTTTTGTCTACATAGGTGCTGAAAGAAAGTGCAGTCTTTGATATTCCATATTCACGACGTTATCGAGGCAATAATTTATCCGTATAATCGCATTTATTTTCCAATATACCTTAAATGCGCTCACAATTCAAACATTCAAAGCCAATTACGGTTCAAGTCGACACATGTGACACTCTTCCTTACTGAAACTTCACTTTCATTTCACTTCACTTCAATTAGTATGTCATGTCCGACATGACACACTAATTGTTTGTTATCTTAAGCCAATGATAAATTACGGTATATTTAACCAACACTGATAACTGTATTACGCGACACCATTAATGGCTTCCAGCTGTGAATTCCTTAGCGGTTCGCCTCTCATGTACATACTTTTCTAGCTCGCTTCATCACTAATAAATTACTTCGTGCCACTATTACCCCAGATATATTTAATAGAATATAGTGGCGTAATTACCACATTATAAAAAAGATCACCCGACAGAGATAGAGAGCTCCGCGTAATGAAGCCGCACGATCGTGCCTTTGTGGCCTAGAGGTAGCGTGAGTTCTCTCACTTGGGATCTAAGGATGCAACAGGATTCGGTTCCCCCTGCACACACTCCTTTGTGAAAGCAGTAGCCCGATTTGTCAGTGCCAGCCAACTCGGCCACGTCACCTCGTGTCCTGACATCACAAACCCGGACGCCCAATCAGTGTACGGGCATGTCAGCTACCAATTACCACCTGGCAGCGCCAGCCTGCGATTTTCGCTCACAGAGAACGTGATAATAAACGCTATCGCTTTAAAATACAAGGCCCAATACGCCAACGTAGCTTGCGCAGTACTTAACCACTTCGGGTATTAACTCAGGGTGTAAATATATTTTGTTGCAATGCGTTTAATTTTGTTAATAAGGTGTAACGCTCCAAAACCACTCAATCCATGAGGGACGCCGTAGTGAAGGACTCCGGAAATTTCGACCACCTGCAGGGTTTTTTACCTATAGTGACGTCTGCTTTAGATTAGTTTTCGTCCAGTGGTGAAGCGGAGGCGAGTAAAATATTAACAATAAAAAGTACACGTATGCTTTCCAGCACGCAGACATCTAGCGAAGAGGGTTTACATTCTGCCCCACTGGGAGCCCCGGCAGAGCGGAGCGCGAGTGAAGAATTTTAGCACAGAGTCTTCAACGCCCGACTGAGTGTAGTAGAGCAAAGTATTATGTTGCTCCACATACTGAACAGCAGAGTTAGGCTAAAACAAATATGAATCACCCTTGCGTTTATTATACAAAAACTGCTAAATAAGGACAATATCTTGTTTCTAGTTTATTGTTCATTATTACGACCTACTCACTCACTATTATTCTAATAGCTCGTATTTTCTGTTAGAAAAATGTTTTTGGCATTTTCGTTTCCCATCGGCATGTTGCGCTTTCACGACGCTGGATTACTAGGCGAGCAGGACATCGTGGATACAGGAAGCATACAGGATGGATCGAGTGAGGAATTTGCAGCGCAAGCTAAAACGCAACAAACTGGGCGGACACTCAGCCTCCTCCTTTAAGGGTATGAAACGACGTAATGGGAGCCGTTTCTCACTTCTTGCGGTTCTTCATTTCCATATATGCCCTTTGCCACGTGCCTGATCACTAATCACTTTATTTTCGCTTCTATTGTCTCACACATACAGTTTCGCATACAGTCGTCAGCTGCCAGACTACCTGGATGGCCACCGTACATAAATGTTACACACTTCTTAGCAGTGTCCTTGAAAGCGCTTGCGTGGCGAGGGGAGACGCAGCTCACTACGACGCCAACGGAGGTGCCAGGTTTAATATAGACGGGCCCTTTAACGCTATGGCATTGAAGTGTTATAGTTAATGCCTTTCACGGACTGGTAGCATTCGGTCGTGAAAGGAATATATAGGGGGTACTGATACTGAGGCGACAACGCTAATGTCCCGTTCGCTATCCTATCCCTGAAAGACCCTTGGATGCCCAGTCAGACGCAGTATGTCGCTGCCACGCAAGCCCGTTCATACTGCGTGGTTAAGCGGAACTTTATGTCGGATGTGCTTACATGTCGTATGATGTGGTAGCTTACAGTTTTGGGCTACAGCTAGCGCATGTGTGATGTATGGAACAGAAATTAAGAGATAGTGATTGAGCTAGTGAAGGGAAGGAAAGCGTAGCAGGGGGCGGAAGAAAGTTAGGTGGGCGGATGAAATTAAGAAGTTCGCAGGGGTCGAGTGGATGCAGCTAGCACAGAACCGGGTTAAGTGGAGAAATATGGGAGAGGCCTTCGCCCTTCAGTGGGTATAATCAGGCTGATGATGATGATGATTGAGCTAGTTGCAAAAAGCATTTAAGCAAGCGAGGATCCTCAAACGGAGGCTGGCGCTCTAGAGCCGTTAATGTTTTGGCGGAACATAGATGTCCACGAATTTTTTACTGTTCAATTCATCTCTATTGACGAGTGATATATGAGCCCTCCTATCGTTCTTTGATGCTGATATGTGCGTTTACTTGGTTACATTCGTGGTATGTGAGAGCTTATCCTGTCTCTCCTAGCCTCGAAGCGTAATTACTCGAGCTAGACCGTAAACACGACAGCCATCCTGAATGCAGTCGTATCCTGGCATCCATACGATGCGTTTGGTAGGCGCAATGTTTGCCGAAAAGTAGCGTAACGCTTTTTCCGCCTTTAGAGAGATAGTGTCACGCGCGGATATGCAAAAAACCAGCTCGGGTCTTGGTTTACATTCCTGAGTTCCCGACCAATTTGGAAGGGCATGTATATAACTATGGCTATTGCCGTTTCTGCTGCAGCGCTCCTCAAACGTTCAATTAGTGAACGTTGCCGAGCCCGATGGCATTACCAATGGGGCAGGATGGCGACAATAATGTTGGCGCTGACATCAAGCTTGTGATTACCACCTGTAGCAAGGACCCCTTTAGTGAGGAGAATTGCGGGTGCGGCTTGCCGCCAGCCCATGTAGGCCGTAACATTTATCGGCGTTATAAGTCACGGAACGCCGTTTCTTGTCCTTTCGAATTTGGAATTTTTTCTACCGCGACGCCATAATTTGGCCCAGAAGTTGGCCTTTTACTTGTGGTCCGACTGATTAAAATGCGGACCGATCACTAATGGTTTCGGCCCGCAAATTGCTACACCGAGCGTGCCCGGATGCTTTATAATTTGTCATTAGAAGTTTCTCCCTGAAGTGAATAGCCGAAGAGTATGTCTTCAAAGCCGGAAACTCATAAGGTTGCTTGAAGAAGCAAGCATAGGGGCTGAAATGGCGAAGTCCATGTAGAAACCGCGTGGCATCACGTAAGTAAAGGAGAAAAATAGAAGGTTTGGTTTGGTTTGGTTTGTAGGGTTTAACGTCCCAAAGCAACACAGGATATGAGAGACGCCGTAGTGGAGGACTCCGGAAATTTCGACCACCTGGGGTTCTTTAACGTGCACTGACATCGCACAGCACACGGGCGCCTTGCTTTTCGCCTCCATCGAAAAGTGGCCGCCGAGGCCGGGATTTGATCCCGCATCCTTGGGAACAGTAGTCGAGCACCGTAACCACTGCGCCACCCCGGCGGGGTAGAAAAATAGAAGGGGATCATTGAAACGCAAGCACTCAACGAGAGCGCGGAACTAGCAACGGTTGCTTGACAGCAAGTAGCGCAGTACGCCGCAATGCGTCTCAAACTACGGCAGCGGCGACGGAGGAGCAGTCGAGTAGTCGCTCTTACTTGCTCGTGAGTAGTAGCCGGTGCGTAATCGGAGCTGAATAATAAATCAATGACGCTGGTGAACGGAGCGCGTTGCTTCTTCTTTCTTGTGCGCTATCGTTCCTAAGGAACATTCTCAAGACAAGAAGTGGGCGACGTTCGTGCGGAAGCTCAGGCATGACCTTTACGTCCGTGGGTATAGCACCGTTGCGAGAGAGAGGCTGTTACTTCGAACCAAGCAGCTAAGCGTGAACAATACGCGGCTCGCCGCACCAGGGACTATAGGTGAATCTGTATAGAGAAGACGGGATCGTACGGTGATAGCTGATTCGTGCATGTCAGCAGGAATAGATTCTCTCTGTCTGTAAAATTGTCTAGTGTATGAAAGTTTTATAGATACGTGCTGGTCAACGCTACTATCATTGTTGCTTGCACTCACCAAACTCATCAGATCTACCTCAGCTGTCGGGAATGCGATCTAACTGGGACCGCATAATGAAGACACGTTAGCCTAGAGAGGCCAAAGAGCCTGTCACTTCAAACCTTTTGGCCGCTGATACCAGCCAGCTTTCTCCTGCTAGTGCGCTCAGGCGTCAAGCTTAGCTCTGCTATATTTCAATTCATGTATTCATGTAGGAAATAGTCAAATTCTCTGACTCGCCGTGTCAAGTAGTAAAAGAGATGTCTAGAACCGACGTACTGTACGAAGGTATATTTTGAAATCTTCTTAAAGGTATCTGGATATCTGGATCATCTGACAAAAGAATCGAACGGAGAATTGAATTTCAAGGATAGTTTCTTCAAGATGTGCGCTAAGGTCGCCAGACCTTCATGGAGGAGATAACGTACTTGCGCTGGGCATGGTAGTGTGGTATGCTTATACAAAAAGCAGACTACGGAAATTGCCCTTCTAAGAGACGACTGCAATTCTGGAAAGATGCTGTCCGAAGACATTTCACATAATGCAAGTATCTGTTTGCTGTCAACAGATACGAAATCTACAAGTGAGAGGTCCGAGACGTATATGCGAGACAACCATAACATTTTTAAAACCGGAGACAAGACCCCGGTTTAAAAGTATGATATATAATAGAGATGATTAGAACAGAAACATCAGCGGGCAAACATTTTAAACTATGAAAATATCTGCACAAAACAGAAAGAGAACTGCCTGCGCCGCTGTAGGCTGAAACCACAATATCTGCGATCGGCGATTTAGTACTATAACGACCTATTTATGTAGAAAGCAGCGATGAAACGTGGTTCGAGTACCCGCCTCGCTGGCGGAAGAGGGGGGAAGAGGGGGGGTTCGAACTTCAGCACCGCCTAATGGGGCCCACAAATGACACGAAGGTACAAGATTTCCCCTGACTTGCCGCTCAGCGTAGCTGAAAACAAATGTTTGGAAAATAAGCATTGGACTCCGCCTTCAGTTGACGAAGGTACTTTTGTGTCATGGAAATTGGTGTCAAAGACAACTCTGCGTCATAAAAGACATCGTCATCATAATAACCCCTTATCTATGGCTCACTCATTCAAGAATTGCATAGCTGGCTACTTATGCATTGTTAAAATAGTATTTAAACGTTCACGTTCCTGTAATCTAATGCCGAGATCGACACTCTCTAAGAAATGAAAACAAAACCAATACTTAAAATCATAACCGCGTCAAAAATCTGACACACTCGAATCATGTTTCGATCTCAGAAAGAAAAAGCAAGTACTTATAGAATAGGATTTACGAACACACGCAGAAAGAAACCAAACGGTGGCACTTAAAGTTTTCGCGGCACCCTAATGCATTTCGTCCGCAAAGTTTTAGATGTCGAAAGAATCGCTCTCTCTTTTTCTTCTGCGCCACGCAAATGGTAGAAGGCTTCAAGCTCCTGTCGCCCACTTTAACAACTGAAGAAGTCCCGTGTTACAAAACACAGTTCTCTTTACTTTTCAGCCTTTGATTCCGACGCACCGAACTCTGGATTTCATACGTAAAAGTTCTGGAAAAAAATCAGACTGAATCCAGCTCAAGATTCTTGAGAATGTGGAGTACTCAATCCAAAACGAAATAAACCAGTAGCAGCACTGTTTATACACTCGGCGAAGAACTGCTGCCATTTTTGTCTCCACCGATGCTCTCGCGTTCACGCTCCACCGAAAGCTGTCACAACTGATGAGCACTACTAAAACGAAAGACTGAGACGAAAGACAAACAGTGAGAAACTCAACGTCAGGGACAACACCATATCCCACAGTACTTAAGAGTCGTCAGAGGACTGCCTTGTAGTTGCTTATGGGCCCCGTCGTGCGTGTCCCAACAGCTGACCAGAGCCGATTCGCAGAGCCGCCGCATGGACGTGGGCGCATCGTTCCAGCGAAAATGCCTCGGGTATAGCAGCGAGCGTGTCGTGCTGTTCCTACCGTACGGCTCACACCCAACGTCGACTCTGACTCTCAGTTGCAGTCGTTGCCTGCGCGCCAAAAAGCGGACCTTCGTTTTACGACCGCACGTCCGAAGTGTAGGCCTCCTCCTGTTGACTGTTATGTTCACGTGCCACTTCCTACGTGCTCGCCTCATTGTGACCTGGAAGTATACAGGAGTATGCTACTTTTCCTCTTACAGGAAAAAATATATTCAAACGAAAAGTCACTTATAAACGATGGAAAAGAGAATAGTCTTCACTTGAACTACTGGCCTAAACAAGGAACCTCATCCTGTCGAAAGAGGACAACACGTCGAGTCAAAGAGGTAAAAACTATCAAAACGAAATGACTTCTGCTTCAACACAAGCTGTGAGAACGCGTTGAAGAGGAGGTGCAGCGCTCCCAGCAACATGCATCAGGGAGTCGCAGGCACTCAAAGGCATTTCAGTGATGCGTGCGAAGGAGCATGCACGTTTTCTTACCGGCTGGTGCTCACAGCCGAGAACACTGGGAAAAAAGCGATTTTGAATATATTCACTCGCTTTACAACGCGGAGTACCTATTGATGAGTCCAAAGCCATGTGAAAAAAAAAAAATAAAGCTACAAGTGAACTTGACCCTCGACGCTAAGCCACCGCGTGAGCCACCGGGCGCTCTTCTAATTGGTTATACTTCTTGCACAAAATAAGATAGGTATGCCTAACAGGAACGTCTACGTGAATTTCCTTTGAATACAGAAGACCTGATTCCCTTTTGTTGAAGATAACAGCAGCTTTATTTTAGCTACCAGCTTAAAAGGTGCAGGTAGAGAAATAGTGACTCGATTAAAATTAAACCATGCAACGTAGTTAAGAGGAAACGAAACTCACGCGTAAGAAGCATTCATTTCAGAGATACTACTTGAAAACGGGCTAGCTGAATAAATAAGGAGTGGATTTAGTACGTATAGTGTTCTGGGTCCGGAAATTTTCAGCGATGCATAATTACTTCAACAAATAGAATGTTACAAGAGTAATTGCTCTAACTTTTAGGCCCTGCATCAGTGCCAAATCGATGCTAACACGCAACATATGCATTAGTGTGCGACGTGCTGAAGATGAGGCATACATTCACCTCAGTTTTCTTTAATGCGGCATAGACGTTGTTTTCAATAAAAAAAGTAATCTCTTTCGAGATAGAACTGAAACAAAATATAACAGCTGGATGTGTGAGTATTTTAAGTCAGTTTTATTTTTAGAACTAAAAAAAAAAGCAGTCGTTTCTAAAGACACCTAAGCATGCAAAGACAAAACTAGTAAAAGGAGTCATAGAGGTCCGTGCTGCATATATTAGACTATATAATGTACAGCCACGAAGAACTAGTAAAGTGCGATTACTCTGAAGCTATGCAACACAAAAGCAACGAAAGCGAAGGAAAGAGCCCGCAGGCAAATGCCGCAATAAAGGTTTGGAGCGTCAGCTGTATAAACGCAAGTACGTGCTGCTGCATTCAGGACAACTACAGATAAATTTTTAAATAAGCCAGGGGCTTTACCTCTGTGGCGGACAACAGCTCTGTGAAATACGGGCCAAAGGGAGGAAGCGAATAAACACCATGGACATTTGACAACTTGTCCAGCGTTTTTTTTTTCGCAATATCCGCTTTAGCTTCCTATATTTTGTTATGCTAATTGGCACAAATTTAACTCCAGGCACAGCACTTTATTTAGTGGGTCTCAAAACTCCGGCGCCGAGACCAGGCTGACCTACCCTACAAAACTCTGAGACCCGACCATCTAAACGCTGTCTAGAACATTCTTGCCCTTTTTTAGCATGTTTGATAAATGACACCAGTCATACAACTCTATTTAGAGGCCCGAGTATGCAAAGGCTGTCCAGAACTTTCTTGTTCTATGCAAAGCGCCATCGCTGCCTTATTTAATGTACAATAACTACAGCAGTGGGTATACAGCTTACATTTGCCTTCCTGAACCTCATTGTTTTTGAGAAAACTTCAGTCTAAATCTAACGAAGGTGCCATAACAGGAACTTCGAATTGTTTATTAGGGTGAGATATTCGTTTCAGTCGCTCATGGTGCACCATGTCGCCTGGCTCTTCAATGTCTCCGTGAAAGACATAAAAAGTATGGGATCTGTTTTTGCTGCGATTGCTTTCTGTCGTGTACCGAGTTTTTCATCGTGCTCTCTATTTATTTCGTATCTCGTCTTTTCCGTAACCTTTACACCATAATGGTGGATACCCTTGCCAAAATTTTCGTGTCCGTTCCAGTGCCACTCAGGCCAGATACTCAGTTATAGCTGGTGATTTTAGTTATCAATACATCAAGCTTTTCACCTAGCTGCCTATTCTGTGCTGACGATACTCAAAAATGGAACTCCTTATAAGAACGCAGACTGGCATCACGAATAAAAATGACGTTATTGCGTGGAGCGTGGAGAACAAAGCATCCGTAGGGATTAAGGATCGACCTAGCTTTTCTTGTGTGTATCATAAACTGCCAACCATTAATTCTCCAGCCTTCCTGGGTTCAACTGTGTGTATCTGCAGTGCAGTGCGTTCAAGTGATCCATGATAGTCGGCTGTATGTCAAACGTTTTGGTTAAATCCGAAGAAATCAAGTGACGGCCGATTTAGCGTGGCTAGGCAAAATGCGAACTAGGTGCGCTTCTGTTTCACGTGGGCTTTTGTTTCGGGTGGCAACTACTAATTAGTATTCAATGGTGATCTACCATGTGTAAGACAACCCGACAAAGATGTAAAGCACTACCTTATTCAAGCACTACGAACTTGCATGCAAGAATTAGGAGGAGACCGTTTGATTCCGGATCAAAAGGTTCCGATGGGCTCGATTATGATCTCGAAAGTGAGGACCAAGTCGGCAGCTGCTGGCAGTTCGAAAGACTACCGGACATAGATATGAAAAAGATCAAACCCAGCTTTAATCAAGCCGTGTGACGGTGCGCATGTCTGCGTCACCAAGGAGTACACCGCGTCTTTCTGTGGGTTCAAGGGTCCTAACAGCTTCCAATTCCATCTCCAAAGTGCTGCCCAAGTTGACAGCTGATCACGTTTCAAAAGACCACCGACATAGATAAGAAAAATAACAGCCCAGCTTAACAGAAGTCGTGCCATGCCTGCGTAGTCTGAGAATAGCGTGTCAGACTATAGGGCTACATGGGTGTCTGTGGGCTTGATTTCCATTTAAAAAGCGCTGCCAAATTAGACAGTGGCTTCATCAGACAGACCAGACAACAGACAACAGCTGGAGATAATCACTCAAAAAAGGGATTCTAGTGGTGACGCATCAAAACATTCAGAATAATTAGGTTCGGAGGTCGTGGAGGGCACGAAACTAATCTACCGTATCCTTCCTAGTGATGGTGAAAGGTTCCTTGCAAGCACCTCACATCACGTGAGCTTGCATGTGCTGGAGCTACACTGGGCTGGATGAAGCCATACGACTCTGATCTCTGATCGAAGTCATGTGCAGGTCTTCGGTTCCAGGTCGACTTTCAATACAATTTTTATAATTTAAAATTTGGCAGTGAGGGCTTAGTCGCAGGTGTGTGAGAATAATATCACTCAATATTCCACTCCGCATGCTCACTGACAACCTCCCCGCATGTGTTGAAGAAGCCATGTAGCGTGTATTTAAATAAGGCCAATAGTGAACAGTGGGAAGGCTCGCTGCTGCATCAATGAAAAACCGGGCCTCTCTTGGCGAGTATCAACTATCTAAAAACGTCGCAATAACGGTCGATCTCAATTACTGCCCAACGACAAAAACTGAAGCATAGTGGACAGTGGGTAGCATTCAGCTACGTGTTGATGAGAGATGTGAAAGCTGTGCATCGTATGCTTGCGGATGTCCTTCCATACGCTATCATATGGCTCTACCATTTGTCATCTGTTATCTGACTACTTCTGTTTTCAGGTTTTTCTCTCAGAGAAGCAAGTACCCAGATCTCAGATCACCTCGTTTTCCGGCTCTGGGATGTTAAGCCTCATAAACAAAATTAAACCAAACCATCATTTCTACCGCACTCCTTCCTCCGTCGTCAACGTTTCCTTGAAACAGGCGAAGCAAAACGGTTAACGTATAGAACAGATATTTCTGCCCTTAAGTGACGTTCTGGATGCTGGGAAACATAAAGTTGAGCTGCGGTTTTGCATATTTTTTTCTTTGCAGGGTAGGAAACTACCACGCCTTCCTGTTCTCTAATACGCTATGCTCTTCCCAAAGAGACGCCATTACGACAAACGTAGCCTGTCTCAGGGAGCGCAGAGAACGCCTCCTTGGTACGCTTGCAAGTTACTTCAGTGCCTTCGGGAAATCAAATGTCATGACAATTGCTTGAACGGAAACGCCCAGTGCAGGGTGCTGGTTTGAGAAAGGAATAACAACGATTGCAGGTCAGGCGGAACGTCAACATGTCACACCGCGGTTCGGACAGTGCACATTTTATTCCGCTACCAGCCGGGGAATATAAATAATGAGGCGGCTTGTGAAAGACGCAGTATCGACCTGGCACGAGGTGACCTGTGTATGACGAAGTATCATTGTGAGTAACTGGATGTCGCCGATGCTATTTACTCGCTTATCTTCGGCTCAAGGTGAAAGTGCAGACTCGGTCTTTCTGCATGTTCGCGTGTATAGTTCTTCACAGTTCTTTAGTTTGAAGTTAACTACACGGAGGCTGGTTTTTTCTCTCTAATATTATATCAAGACCAAGGGTGTAGAATAAAAAATTGCTCGGCTAATTGAATTACTAGTAAAAAAATGTTCCGTTTTCCCAGTGGCAGCAGTAACCACCACTGTAACTTCGGAAATTCTGCAGAATGCTTGCATGCATTGCTTTCGTTTTTTTGTAATTTATGCGCAAGTGCAAAAAATTGCTCATAATTAAGCAATACGTACGGAGCGAAGTCTCACTTACGTGTCTCTGTACGCAAAACAGCTACCGCAACCTATTTCTTGTGCAACAAACAGTGCCAGCGATCTGCGAACAAACAGTCTGCTCCCTTGGCTCAACCATACTGTTAAGATTGGTATTGTTTTGTTGTTGTTTTGACCTCGTCACGAATTACTCCAGCTCTTTGTGTACTAAAGTGGTAATGGTGAATATCAGGAAGAAGAGTGAAAACAATAATTACAACAAGCAGATATAGCTTACTTGGCCAAATTGGAATTATGTGCGCCAGCACATGCCACGCATGCGAAGCTCGTGCATTCAAGCGTGTGGCTGCTGTTTAAGGCGTTTCATTATCCAGAGCGACTCTCGTGGCCTCAAACACGGCGTCCTCTTGTTTGTTTGTTTTGCCCCTTGCGACCTTGCGTAGGCTTTAATAGCCCCATATGGGACGCGACGCTCTCTAAATAACCACATTATTGCGACGCAGCAATCTCTGATTGGCCACAGCTGTGAGACGACGACAGAAAATTCACAGCGCGAGAATGGTAGCAAAACATGAGGGATGCCCAGTTACGGTGACGGTGGATAGTGCTCTAATGCCGTGGCCATCGAAGCTCACTGGAGTACGCAATTGCACCATGCAATGCAAACAATGAGTAAGAGTAAAAAAATGAGCAGAAAAGGAGGATAGTTGCACTGACTGGCCAGTTAAATCACTTGCCTTCGAATTTGCTGCAGGCAATGTAACTTTCGCCGTGGTCTCGACAAATTAGTCCTTACGATGCGCAGGGGCTCGCTGGCCAATTTACTGACTGTTTTAATTGCGCTCGCGTGTAGTCTCTCTCAAAGCCGTCAACAGCAAACACCACGAATATATAGCAGGATAAAACGCTACCTTATTCATTTGGACTAGCTTGTCTT
This sequence comes from Amblyomma maculatum, assembly GCF_055883805.1. Taxonomy (NCBI): domain Eukaryota; kingdom Metazoa; phylum Arthropoda; class Arachnida; order Ixodida; family Ixodidae; genus Amblyomma; species Amblyomma maculatum. The sequence goes on along the minus strand of NC_139349.1, from coordinate 63,715,502 downwards.
GTAAAGAGTGCAGAACAGGGACACCAAACCATAGCCACGAATGTGTCTCCAATTGTACCCTTCAAGCAACCCAATACAATTCCTCCTTATCGACTAAAAGAACCAAGGAAAATAAATTAGCAGCTCTTTAGCTCCGCCTAAACGAATTAAGAAGTGCGGATACGCTGCTTCGAATCGTTTCGCATGGTTTTGCTCGGAACGTTGGCGTTGAAAGGCTGGCACAGAGTTTGGCAAAGTGTTAGACGTCTTTAGTTGGTTTCGTTGTAGGGGTTGGGAAAGGCGCAGAATCTGTTCTCCTCTTGGTGGACGCCTACAATTACAACTAACGGCTTACAATTTAATGTACTTATGTCACCGGCTCGACTCCCAATCGCAAACTAACCCTCGAATTAACTTGCCAGTTGATGCTAGATGGGATGTGAAATGGCATGACACCACCCTAAATTCTGCACCCCGAAAGGATACGTCACAATTCTGACACCAAGTCGGGTTATGTTTTTGTCGCCACAGGGTCGTCACACTTTCTATAGACGCAACGCACGAGGCAAGTAAGGTTTTTGCCGTAAAAATACACTGTCGGAACATGCAGGTATCCAAGTTGATGAAAGAGCGTCTCTGAGCGCGCTTCAGTGTTTCGCCAGGCTTACAGAACAATAACCAATATTAGTTACTGAACATGAGTGCTGTTTAAAAAAAAAAAGAAGCGTTTCTTTTGAATTTATTTGCTACAATTTTATTTCTTTGCACGTGGCACTCAATTTACCTGACACCCAGTAATGACACCCAGTTCTGTAAGAGTAATGAGTAATGACCCCGCTCTTGCATTTAACGCACAAATTTGTCAAATTTTTTGGCGAGAGTCTGAACATCAAAAATTGAAAAAAAAAAAAAAAAATGAAACAGAGGGTTAGTGTGAGAACGATTCAACAAAGGTTTGGAGAACGTTGCAATGACCATCCGCGACATCTCACGCTGCTGGTCAGGCGGTATATCCTAGAAAATAAAGAGCCTGTTCAATTTCAATTTGAATTTATTTATTTCCCATGTGTGAGGGTCGAAGGAAAAAAGCCAGAAATTGTGCCTTGACATGCCCCTCGGCTCCTACATTGCAGGGCAGCAGGCTGCATTCAAAGTTCTTTCAGAAGTAAATGCAAATAAGGCTGACAAAAAGAAAAAAAAGAAATCAGCTGGAAAAAATTAAAGAGAAAAAAAGGGAATGGAATGAAGCACACAAAAAAATAATAACAAAAAGTAACAAAAATATAAATACAAGCACTTATACCCAAGAACAAAATATATACTCTGACGAGGCGCCTTGAACCACAGTCTTAGTCTTGTTTCAGAATGTAGCGTGTTTTCGCTGCACAAACATTTCTAAAAAAAAATAAAAAACTGAACTTCGAGATAAGCTTAGTGCTCGTCATTCTCTTACAAAAGTAAGTTGAATTCGTGATAGGTTTCCGGAAGCGCTCGCCACTGCAGCAGAAGCAGATGCGACCCGCATTCAAAGAATGCAGGGAGAAAGAGAAGCAACTGTTCGGGTAAAAAAAAAAAAAAAAAAACAGCCTTCGCGAAATCAGCGAGCATGCCTAACGAACAACCGGCTCTTCCTTCTGTGCAATGGGTGCTCGAAGGCAATGCTTCCGGGTTCTCTTTGTATAGTGCTCCAGACATGTATAGAGAAAGGACGAAGGAATATTGCGCCGAAGATTACGACACCTAAATCATGCGTCAAAACTGCAAATATAAATTGCTGCTTAAGTTCAACACATTTCTTTTTCCTCAGATGTGCTTTCGAGTTTTCATCCACGTGACGCTGCAAATAGACAAGTAAAATTTAGGTTAACTGTCTAGCACTTTCCAATTTGAATGACTTAAGGCTTTCCATCTGGTTTATTTTCGTCGTAGATTTCGCTTGTTTTAGCTTCTTTAAGCTGACAAATGGTTTAGTGCAACTGCTCAACTATAGTGGCAGAGCTCTGTATCTTATCAAGTGGCGCGGTTGGCCCATTAATGTTATTTTTCATGTGGAGGGAATGTTCCACATGGCGTGGCGCAACCGAATGTCAAATGAATGAAGTGCTCACACTTATTGTACGACGTCAACTATCACATGATCTTAATGCCTGGTGCCGGATATTAAAGTAGGCCTTGCTGCACAAAAGCCTCGAATACCAACAAATGCTCCCCGCCGGGGTGGCGCAGTGGTAAGACGCCCGACTACTGTGCCGGAGTTCCCGGGTTCGAACCCGACCTCGGCGGCTGCGTTTCGATGGAGGCGAAACGAAGTGGCTTTCGTGTGCTGTGTGATGTCAGCGCACGTTAAAGATCCCCAGGTGGTCGAAATTACTCCATAGCCCTCCACTACGGCTCTCATTTCTCTCTTTCCACTTTCACTCCCAACTTCCTCCCTTCCCTTACGGCGCGGTTCAAGTGTCCACAGAGCAAGTGTGACAGATACTGCGCCTTTCCCTTCCTGTGAACCAACCAACCAACCAACAAATGCATCTTCGGCCCTGGCCAGTTATTCCTCAATTCCTTGCCTTGCATTCCGTCCACAACTTTTGGAAAGGAAAAAAAAAAATGATAGTGTTCATTTGGTTTGACGACTGCCCCGCCGGGGTGGTGCAGTAGTAAGACGCCCGACTACTGTGGTGGAGTACCCGGGTTCGAACCCGACCTCAGCGGCTGCGTTTCGATGGAGGCGAAACGAAGAGGCGTCCGTGTGCTGTGCGATGTCAGCGCACGTTAAAGATCCCAAGGTGGTCGAAATTACTCCGTAGCCCTCCACTTTCCCTCTTTCCTATATTTCTCTCTTTCTTTCACTCCCACCTTCCTCCCTTTCCTTATGACGCGGTTGAGGTGTCCACAGAAAACAAGTGAGATAGTTACCTCGCCTTTCCCTTCCTATAAATCAATCAGTTTTTTTTTGTTTGTTTGTTTGATGACTGGAGGATTCTAATACATTCCACCGCACTCCATGACAGGGTTCATTCAATACACGATTACGGCTCTTCACGACATACTAGAATTAGGTGAATATAGAGGGCCTACTTTAGTAACCTCTCACTCGCCATTCAGCCTAAACACCAGTCTGAATCGTTAACAGACAAAATTGAGGTTTTCAGTTACGACTGTGACAGTGATGTTAGTGGCCACGCTGTGAGTGAGTGAACTACGCAGCGCAAGCTTGAAAAAATACAATGCGGCATTCGTTTGCCAGATGCTCTTTGCATCTGATTCGTGCCCTTCAGTACAAATAATATTTTTGATTCTTATGCAAGCGGTAGACAACGTAGAGTATTACCCGAGGTAAACGCTGTATGAATCAGTACATCACTCTTTGTTCTGGTGTTTCTTTTCAGCAAGAATTCTCATTCTAACCTTATAGACAAGCATGTATGCATGTAGACTATGTGCTCTATGGTGTCAGCGACGTAGGTTCGCCTCTCCTGCGTAAGTCGAATCGGAAGCTTCTCTAGCTTTGCAGCTATAAATTTCACCTCCTCCGGAAAAATGGCAATATGTTTGGGAATATTTTCTGCTACTTTTGACAAAATCAGTGTCCAGCGGTTTCTTTACCTTTATTTTGAAAATGTATAAAATGGTTACTTGCTACAAAGTTATACACAATATAAAGTGTCGCATAGACTACTGCCGCGGTTTGCTTTGCCTATTTTGGTCTTCTATTTCTGTTCCATACTCTCAGTAAAACAAGCTTCAGATTCCTTAGCAGCTTTAGATGTTTTTCAGACACCTCGCACGATGTTCCGTTATCAGGGAGCTATGTTCACTGCTTCCTGCTCTGAGAACAACTAATTGCAAGTGCACCGCGGAGCATGGACGGCCACACTTCCAACCACGCGAAGAGCTGAGCAGGGGAGATTGGTGCGAGTGTGTTTTTAAGCTGACGATGGGACGTCAGAATAAACGGCAATGATGGCAAGGAAAAACTGAATGCAAGAAATGAGAGAAAGATATAAGAGGCGAGATTGAGAATCATGCTGTGCATAATACATGGTGTAGCGCGGTTAGAGAATGCTGTTCCTTGGTACCGTGGTTGCAGACTCCCGACTAAGCAGCGAGTAAGAGGTAATAAAAAAAAAATCTTCGGGAGGCGCAAACTATTCGCATCCTTTGTGGATTCAGAGCCATGTGGAACGCCAAAGTAAAATACTAATGAGACTAATGAGGTGATCAATGGTTTGCTCGATGTCCTATATCGTAAGGCGAAAGTCTTTCTAGGTTCATGAAATGAAATCCCGTGCATGGGAGTTGTGCGCGAGATTCGTTCGCGATATCTGTACGCAAGATACGTGCTCGAGATCTGTCATATTCCGAGAGATTCCTCGAGATATGTTCCTGTCTAGCGTTCCTGCCATCTGCAGTCTCACATTTTAACGCGCTTTAAAGAACGCCACGTGATAGGAGCGATGGTTTACCGTCCAAAGCCACACTTGTCGAAGAAAGTGTGACAGATACACGTCATTCTGTTCCTGTAAAATAATTTTAAATATTTGTAGCACTGTAATGAACACTGATGAGAAGCAAATGATAGGAGAGGAAGGGTAGGCTTTCGCCATTCGCCATTCTCCTCTTAATTAAGAAACATCTGAGAGCCCTTCAAAATTTTTTTTCTGTTTTTCTACAGACAATTGCCGGGCATAAAGCATGGCGCTCAAGCTAACAAGAAAATAAGAATCATCTGATATCCTCTGGCGTGTCCCAAAGCGACACCCAAGAATACCGCTGAGCTTTTATGTTCAGTTCTATTTTTTCTTTATTATTTCTCCAAGCTTTTTCCAAGCACCTGAATGAGATAGGCATTCAATTACTCCGCGCAGGTGTAGGTGCTGATAACATTACAACCTTCAAAATTGCTTTAGCGAGCATTTTTGCATTGGCTGCTGCTGGCCACATGCAAGCACTGCTGAAGTAACGAAAAAAGTAAAACACAAAAACAAAAGAGGCATGAAACATGATTTTTAGAAAGCCCGTCTTTGACTTTTCTACAATGCTTTTTTTTTTTTTGCTATTTAAAAAATGTGCCTTTTCGAACTTATACATTGGGAAACTACTTTTGATTTCAAGAAAAAAAAAAATTTGAGGCAGTTTTTTCAGGTGGAATTTGTTTTCTGTACCATAAGCAAACATTTTTTTGTTTATTTCGAATATGTGTAAGATATAGATACCTACCTATTCATACACTGTTACGCTTCTTCCCGAGGTCAATCAATGAGCCTCCCAATTCTCCTCGCTGATCGCATCAGAGAAATAATAATTCAGCCAGGATTTCTAACTCCTTCATCAGAAGCAAACAACCTCTGCACTTGCAACCTTTTAAGTATTACTTAATGCGTATTTAAGAACCTTACTTAAGCTCCGTGATCTAGTGGGTAATATGATTCGTGACTTTTCACATTTAACAGTTAAAAGACGAAAATGCTAGCAATGCAAATTGTCGTACTTTTTTCATTGAAGAGTTTTTGATTTGTCGAATGAAATTATGAGTCCACTAGCCTTAAGATCTGCATGTACGGACACCGCTCTGCGCATCCTCACGAACTGACACTTGCAAGTGGTGCAGTGTTTTGAAGATTAGATGAATCAAAATAAGACACCGTTCAGAGGTTTACACATGTTATTAAAGGACACAATAGCTGTGGGTTCATAAAATACAAGAAAGCGTTTCATATTCTTGCATCAACAGCTTTGATATGCTGCTACGTGGCGCATATTTGAGTGCTCTAACTAATCGTGAATGAGCAACACAGTGCAGGAATGCATTAAAATATTCTCTATCTTACAAATGAGTACATTTTCGACAGCCGTATGTGTCGCATAGCAATGAGAAGTACTCAAGGAGATGCCGCCTTGCGGAAATCCTTAGGCAACGCTTTGATTATTAAATATAAATGCACCGCTGTTTTTAAGACGCGACAACAGCGCTGAATAGGTATAAAGATGACAGGTATGTGTTCTGATAGCATATTTTTACACTGACAAATGTAGTGAAGCAAAAGCTAGCAAATCATCTCCGCGTTCTATTTTAATACGAACTTGGCATTTATCCGCGATAGTTTCAGATCTTGCATACATATTTCACACTTTTTATAGAGAAAATGCGATCAAATCCGGCTGCGCAATGTGAGCACCGGTGGTGGGAATAGTGAATTAGTTGCTTCTAAAAAAAGAATGGATGAAAGTTAAGAGCAAGTGAAAAAATCGAAAATGTAATCGTTTTGCTTCGGTGGTATTAGTCGTCAACAATAAAAGAGGCCCTGAACCTGTTCTCTACTTACGCTGTTACAGGCAAGGACATTCGAAAGATTGCGAGTAAATTATTTTGACAAAAACATTATATAAGGCAAAATAATTAAAAATGGTAGGTGTCCCCTTAAAAGAAATCAAGCTTACCACTAAATATAGGGCAGTTAATGACGTTCTAGTCAAAATAAAGAAGACTCAATGTTTTTGGGCAGGACATGTAATGTGAAGGGTGGATTAATAATGGTCGCTTAGGGTGACAGGCTGGATAGCTAGGGGACTCGAGTGTAGCAGGGGTCGGCACAAGGTCACTGATCACATTTATAAGTTTTCACGAGTCGGTTGGATGTAGCTATAGCACAGAACCGGACTAATTGATGGAATATTGGAGATACCTTCACCCCACAGTAGGTATAGTAAAGAAGGATTAGACTGGATTAGTTGTGAGGCTTTCCCCTTTCTAACGGGTGTTCAATAAAAGTCCTAAACAAGTATTGAGATGGCGATAATGGCGATGGTGAAGATGGTGGCATACCTTTTGTATCGGGTGGGTCAAGAGGCGTACCGCATGACCAAGCCAGAAAAAAAAAAATTATACGCATAAACTGTTTGTTCGTTGCAACGATGACGTCAACACAAGCGGCGGAAACAATTAAAGTCATCAAAACCGCTACAACGTGTCCGGGCGCCACCAGTTCGTCAGACGGATTTTCGTCGCCTCGAGCAACGCACGCTTGTCGGAGACCTATCCGAATCCAAGCGCATCCGTCAGCGAAGAGTGATGATCACGTCAGATTGCAGCTACATACATTCGATCACCACATGTTGCAGCGTTTCTTCCGTCACACCACGCAAAGGACATTCAGTCCGAGGACCGACAGTAAAACGCGCCCGCCACACTCGTGTCCTGAGCGCACCACAGCATGCCTCCACCAGCAGTCGGCTGTCCATATAGTTTTCGAGGTAGTCCACTCTCTCGATGACCTTCTTCAACTCTACATATAGCGCAAGCGTTCATTTTTTCCTAGCCGCCTGCACCGACTCCGCTGTTTCCGCCTGGCTTACCAGTTTCTGAACCTTCATCGTTGACAGTCTGTTAGAACTTGCTAATGCCTATTCCGTCAAGCAGACAGTTGCGAGACCATACCGGTTGCGAAGACTCCGTGCCCGTTTCATCCAGTGAGTGGTGCAATTGCTGTAAAAGGCATGGGTCCATACCTGGTGGACAAGATATGTGTCCGGCAAACGTGCGAGCCGCTGCTCGAAAAGAAATTTGGCCACGTCCTCCAGCGCCGCAAAGCCAGACCATCCCATTTCTCTCTGGATAGCTTCCACCGCGACATCTTTCCGCACAGCAAGGGCAAGCCTACCTGCGCCCCCTTGGCGTCTCTCGAGGGATTCCCTCGTTCCAGCGGACACGCACAATACCGCGTTGTCGTAAGTCAACTCCGGGGCTGTCGCCGTTTATAAAGCCCCCTCAACACTTCGTGCCCATTAAACTACCAGAGTGCTTGCTTGCACAAGACCCCTCTGCAGCGTGCCGCCTTCACCTTCATATGCCCCTCATGTTTGGGGAGGTAGTTCCCATCCGTACTAAGGTATACACCCAGATATTTTGCTCTGTCTACCACCTGGACACTTCTGCCCTGCAGACACCACTCCGCCGAGCAGGGTTGCTCCACTCTGCATGCCATCACACCACACTTAGTCTGGTTAAACTGCAGGGCGATGTCCTGCATCGCGCCGACGCAGACATCGAGTAGCCTCTGTAGATATTCCGCACTGTCTGCAAGGAGGGTAATGTTGTTCGCATACATTAGCGAAGAGGTCTGCCGCTCCACGTGCTACAAACCACACTGTGGCGCCTTGAGTTTCTGTCTGGCCCCACCACGTATAGCATAAAGAGGAGTGATGATAAGGGACCCCCCCGTCGAAGACCCCTGTCGAAGACCACGAGGCTGACGATGGTGATGTTGATGCCGATTACGATGTAATCAAGAGACGATGACACTTCGGCGCTGAAGAGGTGGCTTGCATCTGCTATTGGTCATAACGAGCTACCAACCAGCCATTTCACAGTCCATCTGTGCCAATCTGTGAACAAAAATGAGTTATTACAATAAAAAGTTGAAAGCTGAGTGCACGTAAGTTGTGTCACTTGAAACGAAAAAAAAAAGAAAAAGTCCAAGTCCGATGCCGCCTCAGGCAGAAGACTCAAGAACGAAAAAGCTGAAACTTTGTGCAAAACGTGAAATAGCTCCTTAGGCAAGTATGCTGTAAAGATTGGCAGAAAGGAGAGTATACTTCAGGATTGAAATGTGCGCCTTTCAACATACTGGGGTTGTCAAATCTGCATGAACGCATCTAAGAAGACGCGATGACGAGAATGAGTTCTGCAGTCCGTTTGCTCCTAATTGAAGTACAGCAGGTACGAGTGTTTATAAAAATACCAGAAGATTCATTCTAGTTATTTCCGTCATGTATGGTAGATGTGTCTCCCACTTTGCCGCAATACACCATAGGAAGTGTATTATATACCAGCCTAGTTGCATAAATTTTTCCACTTGATGAAGGCGGTAATCATTCGAACAGGACGTGCATGACCAAGTAGTGATCACTGTATGCTCCTCTCTTCTTTGTCCGACAGTAGCATAGCGGGAAACTTGAAGTTTATAGTAGGACCTGTAATAGTGGGTTGAAACCGAGGCTCTATCTAGATGTCGGCATACATTAACAGCGCATGTATAATGGGCAGACCGACACCCACTGCATGCCTTGCCTGTTTTTACTAGACAGCCTCCCCCATTTGACCCTTCCAGGAGAAATCGACCGTAAGCCTTTTATTTCAATATTATATTTCATTTCCTTATCTGTTCTTTCCTCTCTCCCATTTAAATAAGGTGTTGGCAGTATGTCTGGACATTACAAGATTGGCATCGAATTCGATACGTACATACTAATTCAACCATGCCGACGCAAATTTTTGTAGGCAAGGGGCCAAGTAAGAACAAGGAAGCTCCGCGAAATAGGATGGGAGAACCAATGGTTAATGTATCACGCCGGCCTATAGAAGTTACCAGACATGGCGTATCCGCCGGGCCTTACCAGAGAAACAATAAAAAGTTAAAGAAGAAACCATTTGTTGGGAGGGCACTGACCCTCTGCGTGTATTCGTCTGAAAGTGAAGAAGCACAGAAAACGAGCTTCAGAAAATGATCTCAGGCAGCGCTTCACAACATTGTTCCCAAATTTCAATATGTTGCCGCCAGGCAACCTAGCTTTACGTAAGAAACTAATAATGTAATGTCCACAGATTATACCTAGGTTCTCGGGTGTTGAAGCCGAATGCAATGCTATGCCATGTGCATTGTTGCACATAGTACAATGCTTGATGGAGAAATCTTAATTATCTCCGGTGCATTAACCTTGTGAAGGCGTTGGGTAATTTTCCCATCACATTTTTATTTCCATTCACCCAACTAAAACGCCGTTAATATGCTCATCGACACGTTTCTTTTCCGCATGAGACCGAGGAATGAAAGCTTGCCCATAAAAGATTCCAAGGTATAGGAAGGCTGTGACATTCTAAGGCACTCAGCACCGAAGAGGTTGAGTACTGGCTTGCCTAGTTTAAATGGAAAGCCTAGTTTAACAAGTGAGACGACGACGCTAAGCTTAAGAAAGCCTTCTTAAGCCCAAATTATGTCGCCTAATTTATTTGATGCGAGAACCACGAAGATGTGCTGACGTCATGGCACATGTTCCAAGCACAAGTTCTAGATAGCAGCACCACAGTTCCTTGAAAACAGGCTGAAGAGGGTTAACAGTTCTAATCAAATGCGAACTGAGACTTGCCGTATAGCATCAGGACATGATGCGGTTATTCAGTCTAGTTGAGACAGCCATATACAAAGTGTAAAAGGTGAGCCCCAAAAAAGACAACAAAGAGTAACCTTTCACTGGCATCGTTTAAAGCGCTCCGAAGACGTTGCCTAATTTCTCACAAAAGCTGTCCTACGCTCCTGTAGCTACTTAACAGCTAAGACAGGCCTTTACTCGTTATTTTGGTTACAAAGCTGGTTACTGCCTACAGAACTGACCCTGAGGTCTTCCAAGAACTCGTTCGCACCATTATGGGAAAAGATTTGCTGTTTTTGTGGTACGGAGCAGTCAGCAGTTAGAGCTTTCACTGCTGCTAGGCACAAAAATCTTTGACCCAGTACGTGTCTTCTGTAAGCACGTGGTAAACCGCGACATTTCACAACGCAGTGCTATCGATCACCATGTGCATTGCACACCCCACTCAAGCTTTAGTGCCATTCTTTCCCCCCAATTAAGTCTGTCTTCCACACAGACGTTGACAATAGACGATCCCTGTTGCCAAAGACTGATGTATGACATGCCCCCGTGTTTCCATTACGGTGAACCCGGTAATCTGCACCGCCAGTCCCCGTATCGACACCTGGGTCTGCAGGGATTTCCGCTCAATATGCCTCGGGCTGGTTTTGGCCAATAACCCCGTGGCATTTAGGAGTCCTGGACCAGCAGCCTGTGACATCAAAATTGTAACGAATGATAGATTGCCGTTTCCACACTAACTTTCGTCAACGACCCGGAGCTTCTCCAAAGTGACGCAGCGGAACACCGAATCATTCGTCGAGAAATCTAAAGACGAAGGCATCTTGGGGCGAGGTTGTTGGTAGTTGGCGTGATGAATGGCTCACAAAAGCGCGAAAACAGTGCTTCAGAGCGTTACCGATGCCGACGGCAGCGATCTGACCTCAGAGGTCATTATCGCAGGGCACACCAATGGTATCTCCGATGATAGGATTAAATGGTGGAGAGTGGGTCAGTTTATTTTTTAAATTTTAAAGATAAATATCTCCCACTTGAACAGTTCCAGCATTTCTAGTTGGCACAATGATTTGCAGTGCTTCCCGTTATTCCGTAAATCTCTGCTTGTACTGTGGACGGTGAGGCTCCAATTTCGAAAACCAGCATTCGTTGTCTGCTGCTTTGTTTCCTTCACAGTTCTCGCGATTTTATTCTTGGCGCTAAACACCTCCGAAAATACGATGGCGCTGTGGACTTCTAGATGAAAACAGCCACAGCGAAGGTATCTTGATACCTACAGCGCCGGTACTTTCGGGAGCGTTCATGCAAGGGGCTACTTGACAGGCAGCGTTTGTGCAAGAAAACCTGCCAATTTCGCTTGCCCATGCATCTTCTTGGTACTCTTCTGTAGCTGCCAGTGTGAGCGGGGCTTCTTTAAATAAAGAATTTTACGAGAAATCTTGGCAATGCCGCCATCGCATTTACCTACCATTTATGAGGTGTTGCGCTCGAAGCTGTGATAACGTTTATCTAGTTTTTCTGCAGTATTTAAATTAATTGGGACTTATTAGTAACTCAACTCGAATAATATACGCTTTATTCTTAGCAAGAAATTGCCATTTTCTATTCTTTGCTGCGAAACGGCAGTCATGAAGCCTGGAATGAAAACCTCTGAAGAGGCCCGTCAAGTGCCCCTGTAGTATAAAATGCTTCGCTGAAACAACGTAAGGCGATCCAAACGCAGGGAGAGGATAAACACAGTTGCGGCAGGTCTAGTGTTATGCAACGTTCTAAGAAGCTTTGGTCATTTCCGGTCACCCTGCTAGAGAAGAAAGAAAATTTCTGGTGTGCTGTCAACAAACAGCGCTGATCATAACAAAAAAGGTATCTATCCACCATCGATGACCTATTCGAGAGATTTCATATTAACGAATACGCTCTTTTGATTTACCTGAAGCGCAGGTACTTGTCAATAGTGGTCGAAGAAGGAGCGCGAGAAAGCAATACTAGTCACTTCTGGGTAATCGTATAGACGTTGAGTGCCACCTTCTACCCTAAGTTAGGCACCGGTGACGTTAAACGTATTCTTGATTCCCACTGGTGCCAAATGGCAAACATTTGTCTACCTCGACGACGTTGCCATCAGTACCGAAACCTATTATAAGAGGTTTATTTTACCTTATCTATAAGTATCTTATACTTTGCGCATACGTTAATATGTTTAACGTGTGGGAAAAGTATAAGATACCCTATTTTCGATCCATTTACCTTAGGCCTGAAAATCGTCACGCTTGCTATACACAGCAAGAGGAAATGTCAGCGTAGCCATTTTTCCTTGCCTTCTACTAAGGAGAGTGTGCAAAGCTTTTTTTGGGCCTGTGTGTTATCATCGCAACTTCGTAGTCAATATTTAGAAGTTTTCTGAGCACCAGGCGCGTCTCCCACGCGGTAATACATCGATCATCTAGGGCACCAAACAATGGCACATTCTATACATAGATCCACACAGAGAGTGTAAACACCAACTATTCATATACGGAGGTGACAAGACAGGCACGTCATCCTCTCTAAGTTCGTTGACATAAACCTCAACACAAGCGCTAGTAGCATCGGAATCGACTCTCCGATTTAGCAACCGCGCCTAAGGAATCACGGGCACATCGAAAACACAAATATTTCGTACCACCGGTAGTTTGCTCGTTAGGGAAACTTGGGATCATCAGCATAGCGGAATCAATTTAAATGTCACATATATATATATTTGCGAATGCTTCTCTTTGTAGTACAGTCATTACTCTTGTCCTGATCTGTGCGGCTATGATGCACAGGTGCATGCTAGTGAAAGATTGTTTAGTATGAGCGCCTTACTCTCTCTATCGGCTGCCAGAATTTTTTGGACACCTTGAACTTTATACGATGGTAATCACGTGAACTAGAGCTTGATTTCATCTTTCTTTCACGCAACTACATCGTCGCATACATGAGTTAAACTATTTCCACCGATCTGGTCTGGCGTTCTCGTTTTTAGGTAAGTTCTGCGCTGAATCCGAAAAGATGACATATTTTGTTGCCCTGCTTTCGAGTCTCCCCTATATTGAGGAGCCTGCCAACAAACTCCATTAAACTCTTCAGTCTTCTTCCAGCTATTGAAAGTTACTTGGTCTGGAACATTTTTTCTTGATTAAAGCGACAGTAAGTGTAGTCTGCTATGTAACATTTCTTTAAAAAATGTATTACGGGGCACTCTTCAGCTCCGCTTTTAAGGCTATGGCATGATAAGATAGGAAATCAGGCCAACATATAAAGCCCCTCTTTAACCAGGCCGTATAACGTGCATGCATGGACTAAGGGTAACGTGAATGCAAAGGTTTTGGCAGGCTGATTGGGATATCACCCTTCCATTTAAAGGAAGAGACCCGAATATGGAGGAGGCTTCACTTCTGGCTTCAAAAATTTTGACGTCATGGCCTGTCTTATCTTTTCCTTCTTCCATGTCTTTTTGTGAATAACGCTTCAAGAATCTGTTCGCTGCTGCCCATGTTTTGTCCAAACATACCATACTTTTGCTCCATTTATCGCATCAACAATAACAGTTGATTATTGAAAAACTGCCTTGGTCTTCATTAGCAATAATATATTTGAGCAAGACGTCCGGTGTTACAGCATACAGCCATGAAGAGAGTCGCTCAATTTCTGACAAAATAAAAAAGGCATCCAATTATTTTTGAAAAGGTAGCCTCACGGAAACATTTGCTCCCCACAGGAACGGCGAGCCACTCGTGTGAATTGGAACCGCGTCAGGACCGAAAAGCCGGTCAAGGATATGCGGGAAATATTCGATGCTGAGCGCAGAATTATTTTGCGTGCCGTATTCCCCCCAAGCATACAGAAATACTGCGTAGCAGCGCGGTCCAACTGGGAATTTCCCGAAGGGGCGCGTCATTGTTCCATCCATTCTCCAGCACGTGTATTTTACATGCAAATGCATATTTCACGCCTTGCGCTGCTCGTTTCCCTAGGGGCCGAACTGTGATCCTATCGCTATTCTTGTTGCCCGTACAACCGTATTTTTCTCTGTTCCTTGCTTTGAATTTCGTTACACTTCACATTCTCCAATATTTGTGCCTTTCTGGTCTTTTCTCTTCGATTCAAGTTCGTGCCGAGTTTGAACCTTCCTCGTTTTTTTTATGTCATGCGTGATCAATTTCAGGAAGAGCGCATATTCTTAGAACGACCGCACCAGTACACGCTGAAAGGAATTCAAGGTGTAGCGTTCGCAAGCTGAACTAGCAGTCTATACTCGTAAAATTTTCAGTCTATCTCCAGCGTGGACGAATATGAGATGCCTGTGTACCTGAAAAAAAAATGGCGTACTTGACTTACCACCGCCTAGTTTATCTCTGTTTTTTTTTTTTCAGTCAGTTCAAAGTTACAAAATAGCAACAGCGTCAACAATGCCCGAGCAGGGACTCCTCCTCGAGAGCGCGCCACCGATAGAAGAAAGGCGGACCATGGCGAGCAGTAAATCTTGCCAAAGGCATCGTGTTTGTTTCGTATTTCTCGGCTGCGCACTCTGTTTGCTCCTCTCGGCCCATTCCTCTTGGGATGCTTCCGCGGGCCTGCCACATTCGGTTCCTCCCACCGCAAACAATCGGGGGAAAACAGTTTTGAACATCTCCGCCCAGCTGGGCCACCACGGCCCTCGGAAGGGGTGCACTCGAGCGCGCACGTCCGATGCGCTGCAGCAAGATTCGCGTCGGAAGCTTGTTGCCGCTGTCAGCCGGGCACTCGGAACAAGGGAGAGAATCATGGAGGGAACACAGTACGAAAATCAAAAGACTGGACGGCTTTTTTTTTTTGTGACTTTTCATCTCCGAGCCATATACATAGTGATTCTCCAGTAGTTGTATAGTCGCATTAGTATAATCCCTGTAGTAGTAGGTATACTGTTAGAAGCACCAGTACCAGTTACAGAAATACCAGTAGCATTACTCAGATAGGTTTTATGCGCACAAAAAGACGACACAAAAAGACAAGGGAGACAGGACGGAGCGCATCCTGTCTCCCTTGTCTTTTTGTGTCGTCTTTTTGTGCGCATAAAACCTATCTGAGTATGAACCAACTAGCCCCACAACGCATATTACTGCAGTAGCATTACGTTAGCAGCTGCAGTAATATTAGTAGTATTGCACTGATAGCAGTTTAACATTGCAGCAGTAACAGTAGTGAAAGTAGTTGTAGTAGTTGTAGTAGGGCTTAAGAGTTCTGTATAGTAGTAGATGTAGTAGGGTATGGGAGTATTGTATAGCAGCAGTACTAATATGCGACATTATAGCTATCATACAGTAGTAATTTTTTAGGTTTGGTTTGGTTTGTGGTGTTCAACGTCCCAAAGCAACTCAGGCTATGAGAGACGCCGTATTGGAAGGACTCCGGAAATTTGGACCATCTGGGGGTCTTTAACGTACACTGACATCGCACAGCACACGGGTGCCTTGATTTTCGCCTCCATTGAAAAGCGGTCGCCAAGGCCGGAATTCGACCCCGCACCCTTGGGAACAGTAGCCGAGCGCTGTAACCACTGCGCCACCCCGGCGGGAGTAGTAATCTTTTATAAGAACTTCTTTTCCTTCAGAAAAAAGCTTAAAAGAAATATGCTATTAACAATTTATTATTCTAAATACACTATATTCTCCTTTGGTCTCACAGTGCTTCATCAAATTTCAGGTCAGAACGTTGGGTAGTGTATTCCCAGCTTGCCATATTATTAATAACATAAGCATGGTTTCGTTGCGAAATTAATCTATCGATTTACTTTTAGGATCTTGAAAATATTATTGACTGAATAAAACACCTTGAAAAGAAATTAAAGGCGTGAAATAAGTTGAAATGCACCGAAAACAAAAACAAGCATCAACTTTCTGCCAAGAACAAATTTTGTGGATGAAAAGAACGTCGCCCAGTTACGTCAGCTATAATACTTCTTGGCTGATTGCCCGCTTGTAGAGAAAAGGGTAGATTTTGCGGCATTAAGTTGTCTGTTGCCAACTTATTTGTGCATATTGGAAGAATTCTTGAACGGGATGAGTTTCTACTGATCGCCGATATTGCCCCTTTCTTTGGTGTCGGGCTTATTTATTTTACCAAAAATTTCTCCTTTCTCTTGGGAACTAGGATTACAGCAGCCCTATTGTTTAAAAATAAGATGTTAAAAATGTTGTCTTATCTACCCATGCAAACAGCAGCATAGCGTATTTATTACACTGGCCCATAACCATGGGCAGTTTGCCATAGACGCTTCCAAAGAAAAAATCTCCAAACGCACACGAGCATGAAAACTTCTCTTACGATGGTCTGTCTGTTATATTCCTGCACCTCATTGACTGGAATAGCAGAACAGCTACAGAAAATGGGTCCTCAGGTTATGGGCTCAACCAGCTGGAGGCATAACCTCAGTTTATAATAAAACTTTCTCTCTCTCTCTCTCTCTCTCTCTCTCTCTCTCTCTCTCTTTCTCTCTCTCTCTCTCTCTCTCACACACACACACACACACACACACACACACACACCTTCCATTCTGAGTGATGGCGCTTCTAAAATATAGCGCGATTTGCCCTGCGTTTCTTCAAGTCGGAAGTAGACAGGACTAGCTCTTCACTCTAATGTGTGCCAACCCATTTCGAGCCAAACATCTTTGCCTTTCGTTTTCGACCTCGTCTTTTTTGCCCTGCCCCGCGACGCTAACCTCTGAGTCAACCTCACAAATATCATTGCGAGCAGTTCCGTAACCCCTCCCGAAATGACTTCTATAAGTGGAATTTGGATTCATATTTGCGGTTTTATTCACACCGGAAAAACTTTTAGCGAAGCGGGCTGCTGTCACTCCTCCTTCCTCCTTGCAAACCCTCGTTTCCATTTTCTTGGGGATTTCGTCCAACAACAGCAACAAAAAACATGTCAGAGCTCTCCCGACGAAGTCGAGGCCATTGTGGCTTGGCAATCAGTCGCCGTGGCGCAAGCACGAAGTGTATTTGCACACAGTCGAGACTGTCTCGCTGCAGAACAATGGAAACTACTCAGCGCATGCATGAAGAAAGGGCATGAGACTACATCACCACGAAGGCCTAGTGTGTCAATGTCGAGAACCTCATTACCCGCCGTCAATTATCAAGCTTTTGAAGTCTGTGGCACCTCGTGACGCCATCTGTGACAATGCCAACAGCGTCGAAGAGCCGCCAGCTAACGAAATAACTCGCTGGCGTAACCGGCTTGCCCCATGCCGGCCATATTTTAAAAAACCTATTTTCTCTCTTTTACCAGATCGCTGCTTTTTCTGCTATACTATACCTGCGGACTAAAGATACGCTGCGAAGAATGAACCTTTCATGACTCATTTTAGTTCAGAAAAGCATATTTAATCGCAAAGTTTCTTTCTGTATTATTTCGAAGTTGATTCTCGGTCTGTACGCACTCATATAGTGAAACAAATTCCAAAAAGTAGGAACAAAAACAGCGGTACACGGGTGCTGCATTCCAATAACACCCTTCTTTAACGCGCATAGAATATGCAAAAAAAAAAAATCAAGCAAAGTGACCAATAGGACAGATGCCACGAGTAGTAATAATGCAATCGACATATAATCTAGAACACGGAAAAAAGTCTAAAAATATAAATATTGTTTCATGCCTTCAACGAAATAGACGAAATACAGGCGCATGTTTTCATATTGATTTCTGTAATTTCCAACGCCGCTGTTATTATTTTTGTTATCAGATCTGTGTTCTTGTTTGTCAGTATGTAGCCTTGCCAGCTGGATGCGCACACATGAGGGTGACAATGATCTGTTAGATTGCTTGAACCTTCGTCCTTAACTTTTCTGCAGGTTTGTCTTCGTCGCTAGTTTAGGCAAGTGCGTTTTCTTTATGTGTACATATTCACATGCGAAAATAAATTTTGATATATACCTCACTGCAAATACAGGGCATAAACGAGATCTGATGCACAGAGCAAACATTCTGCTCAGAATGTTTGCTGAATAAGCCATCACGTCCCGTTTTTGCCCTGTACTCGTCATGTTGCATATATCTCAAATATTATGGTGTGGCATTCTGCACTAATAAGGAAAACAGACCGTTGTTTAAACGAGTGAATAAGAAACCTCAACCTCATCAAGAAAGTTACAAGCAAGAGTTGAGATAAGGTAATTTTCAGTGGTGCTCCCAAAAGAGCACACCCCTATTCCAAGACTCCACAGTGATGAACAAAAGCCCGGATCAAGTTACATGCAACGAATAAAAATAGCACAGTACTGTCCGCACAGTCATCAAAAAAGTAATTGGCGATTTGGATGCGGGTTAGTTCAGCTATAGAGCAAAAGTCCGATACCAAGAAGGCTAGATCACTTCAAAACGCATGAGCATTTGAAGTATCTTTAGCTCCCTCTATTCGCTTCAATTAGGACCACTGACGCCTTGAATGTGTAGTTTATTTTACTGTATACTTACCCGTATTTTAAAAACTAAAAGAGAGACGTCTGTGTGGTCTGTGCAGGTAGGTTGTACAGTAAGACGGATATCATGTATGCTTCGCAAATATTATTGATGAGAAAAACTACGAAAATTAAGCAACCAACTACATTATTTGATTTTTGATTCCAAAATTGAAGGTTGCAAACGTCAAAAGTAAGTGCAGTAAATTTTCCTAATCGGCAATGAGTTTCAAAACCACAAATGTCAAACATACGCAGAATATTGGACGGCTGGGCAAGGTGGTGCGCGGGCCATATAAAATCGCCAGTAAACGCAGAAGAAATCGAATTTTCCGAACAGCTGCAAAAAATGCAGTGTGAGACAGCGTGTAGGGGTGGAATGATTCAAGACAGAAGTCGCTCTAAGGTAGCGCGAGTAATTATTAAGGCCTATTCAATTAAAAAGAAATGCAGTACTTGTGTTGATAACAGCCCTATTGCCCTAATAATTTTTCTTAATAGTTTTTGTGGTCACGTAAAAAGCATTTTGTTGCTACTCGTAAAACATCCAGGACTGCGTAAAGTGTTGCTGATAGTGTGTGTCGTCGTTCGTTCTTTCCTTTTTACTGGTTTTGCAATTGATGAAGCGATTTGGTTTGTTGTATATTGCGCGTTTTTACTGCATTCCTTGCTAACTACTGTCACTGTTTCTCTCTGCCATTGCTAATATTACTTTTTTTTCCACTTGCTAAGACCATGATAGCATGCAGTGACTCAAGAAATGGGAATTTAGAAAAGACTAGTTCATTCTTTTAGTTGAAACATTATCGCGTTCCCTTTTGGGTGTGGAGCGATTTGGTGGTGCGTCGCGTTTTTCAGTTGAGTGATCTTACACATGCCTTCTTTTTGTGGTGAGATAAATCGCTGGGAGCGAGCAGATGTGCTCTCGTCTCTCTTGTGGTGCTGCCTTCATTACGTCTTATGTTCTCGATCAGAAATAAAGAGTAGCATATTTGTATTTGGATTGCATTCGCCTTTCATATAGTATATAAAATTGCGGCCTTTCCTTATGCATGAAATGTAGATGCTCTTTGTGTATTTTATTAATTCAGAAGGCATGGACATTACTTTTCCGACGGCTGAGTGCGCTACGACTCAATTTTATAAATATGCAATATAGAAAAAGTGTACACAAACAAGTGTCAAATACGTATATTCGGCATTCTATATTAAGAACTACGTTCTAATTTAAAACGACAGTTAAATCGGACACGCCTTCGGTGTTGATGGTGTTTAACTCTCTAATAAAATATTTCCCCGTACTGCAAAAATAATATTGTTAACAACGGTAGAAAAAACTGCGAAAGCGGGAGTCCAGCGCCAGGTGTGCAACGCTGCTTTTGGTCAAGACCGTGACGTCAGCGCACGGCGCACTAGAGTACTATGCACTTCCTCTTTCATGACGTCGAGGAATGTCCCCTTCACTCTACAGCGCCAGATGAGCGCCGGGCGTTTGTTGGCATGGACGTTGAATTGCTAACGCAGTAATAAGAAGTTAATAGTAATGATTTGTGAAAGCGAAATCGGGGCTGGGCACTGCCTATCAACAACCTATATACATTGTAGCTGCTGTAGTTAACCGGTTTAGGGAAAAAAAAAACAGTTTAGTGTGTCAATCTTCGTCGTTACACCAACAGTCAAGGTTTTAAGCCTCCACAGTTAAGGGTTTGTAGGTTAGAGAGCAATAAGCAGGGTGCTTTATTTTTTGATTATCCCAACAGTACCTGTGAATGCACGTCAGCGATAGCAGGTGATCACATTGCCAGAGCAATGAGTATTTGGTGAGAAGAAATCGGAAGGCGAGGGCAAACAACCCCTTCTCAATCATACCTCCTTCTTTCCTGTAACAAGATTTTAAGGCGTAAGTGTAATATCCACCATTATGCTGCTTTCTGTAACCAATAACCTTGCTCACCAAACGTATCAAGACCCAGCGTTATAAGATTATTAGTTTGTTAGTTCAGTCTACACAAGAGAGAGGGAAAGAGAGACTTTACACTGTGTGCTTAAACCTCGACGGCAAACTATATCGAGGAAAATGAAAGGTAGTACCTGTATACTTTACGAATTTTCTTTATCACTTAGACGCTCATTGAGCTCAAAAATAAGGAGGCACATATGCTCGATAGTGGCCTGCCGTCTTCTCTATTTAAAAACGCACAGACTAATTAACATGGAGCCATGAAATATCACCTGAGATTGGTGACGACACAACAAAAATAAGAATCCCCGCCACCCCCTCTCATCTCATGCCTAAGCTGTGCAAGAGGGTCTTCTTGCCTGACGCAGTCGCTATCGTGTTCGGCTTGTAACCAGTCGTGGGTTCGAATCCGGCCTGAAGCATCAAATATTAGACATTTTGCTTTCAGCGAAATACCTTTCTTAAAAAAGTGAGTAATTTAAGACACGCGGAGGCTTTTAATTTGCATAACATATCATGCCTTAGTCGATTACGCTCCTCCCTCAATTTCAAGTGAGCGTTGTGCGTCGTCTGAAATTCTCGAGCGAAGTCGTTTACGTGTGACTCAATCGTAATTTTTGCGACAGGATGCTAGAAGCCGGAGGGACTACACCGTGCTTTTCGCAAAGGTGGAGTTTTAAAAGTATCGTTTTTAAATTTCCAAGAGCAAGTCAACTGTGCTGCGAGAACTTTAGAAGCAAAACATTCATGTTACTAGTATTCGTGCGCAGAAAAATCTAGGTTTTTTTATGTTGTAATAAAGAAAAATGTAATAGAGGACAAAGAGAACTAGAGGCTATATAATATGCACTCAGAATTGCATTAGATAAATGGATTTATAAGCGAAACGAGATAATCTCCTCGAATAAAGACAAATTAGAGAGTGAAATTTCCACTGCTCCGTGCTATTTTTGGGTTTGGTTTTCTTACTTACGTGATATGGCACCTGTCGCATTTCTGGATTCTGTGTGAAATTCCTGCGGCACAAGCCTTCACAAGTAAGCACCGATTCCGTTAACGGGCATCTTATTCAACGAGAACAAATCACAGGTGTAAATGACGTGCGTCTGCGTTAATTGTACGCATACCACGCTCATCTCGAGTCATGGTAGAGCTATTGATCAGTGAACTCAATCAGGATAAAAAAGAACATTTAGTTAGGCACTTTAGTGGGTAGCATAATTACGAGCGCTAGCACATGGAGAGAACACCGGCGCGCGCCAGAATTTATGGCTAGCAATACAGCGTGCGAAATTGACGACTCGCCATAAAAAGCGAAGCTTACGGAGAACCCCTGCGAGGCAGTAATTATGAAACGATATTCCTGCTCCGAACCCAGGAGAATATATCCGAGTCGTTGGCTTAGTACCTATAAATCTCTGTTATCACAATCGGGGGGATATGAGGAACATTCCACAGGCTGGCGAGAGTTATGCCTGAAATTATTGAGACGCTGCTTACGCTAAATAAAACCCTTGTTCGACGCCGATTTCCCATTTTAAACTTACCTTTCCACATGTCTCAAAAGGGGAAAAGGGGAGAGCGGTGAATGCAAAACCCGCAAAAGGGAAAGGAACGGAAGGTAGGGGTTCAATTTCTACTAGTGTTGTATTGGCCTGCAAAACATTTGTGGCAGAGAAGAAAAACATGCAGGGAGCAACTAAGACATACTATATCTAACGTCACAGGCAGTTGTCAACGAATTATCGGACATGATCAGTTACCAGGTCAGTATACACACGCAAAAAAACCCAACTGGTAAGTATGTTGCGTTTTCTTTGACAAAATGACAGCTGTAATTATCTTTTGCTTCTTATTATTTTTCTTTTCGTCTTTGTATTTTTTGCGTCTCCCTTTTTATCCCTTCTGTTTCCCTCCTCATTCTTCTCTCTTCTGTGTTCGCTCGACTTGGCTTGGCTTCTAATTGGCTTGCCTTAGCTTGCGCCAACAAAGGTTGGATGAGCCTTTTCAAGCTACTCCTAGCCTTTTAGGGTCCACCCAACTTTGTTTTACCTTTCTTGGCTTCGTTTGTGTTGGCATACAGATTCTCACTGCCAACTAAAGCTACAATAACTTTCAGTTACAACAGCTGTTCGAAGATGTCCCCACGAGCGCCTCTCACCGTAATGACCAAGAGGTTGTCACCACTTTCGGAACGGGCTCTGTGGGAGGCAATTTGGGGATGCTGCGTCGCTATGTCCCTAGTCGGCGGCAAAAGTAAACTGCGTGGCACAAATCTGCTCTCATGGCTATTCTCAAATGGATGATAAAATTATTGTCACGGTGAGAATAGTAGCACCAAGAATCGGTTCGGCAGTCTGCGTGCACACGTGCATTTTGGCCCCTTCGTCTTTGACCGAGGTGTAACACTATTGAGGCCACCCATGCCACTACTACAGGTAGCACAATGCATGTGGCAATACCCTGAATACATTAGAATGGTTCCAAACATTTGTTTTCTGGCAAAGATGCGTGAATTGCGAAAAAGAAAGAATACGGAAGCCACCAATCTACTTTTACGCAGAGTTATCTTCATTGTGTCACGCTTCTTTCACACGAGTTTTAATGTCGTCATAACTTTTCTTTTATAAACAAGCGTGGTTATACTCAGCTACCGTGTACGCTAAACCAATAACTTAGAAAGGCTGACATCAGAAAAGGGTTGCGTCAAGGCACCGTAAACCTAATCCAAACATGGGATTAGACATCGAGGGTCAACCATGGCAATCACCGCTTTACGAGACGAATCACAGAGCATTGGAACAATTTGGTGTCTAAGAACAGTGCCATACTTATTGCTCTCACTAGGTAGGCCACTGCACAGCTCCCTTGTGCGACAAACAGTAACCATGTGCAGCCCTGATCACAAGGCAACATCCAATCCTTTTTAGCTGTGTAGTGGCGACGTTGCACAAAAGACATGGTGTTGTGTCCCACACAGTGTCACGTGTTTCAGCCTGCCAGAACAGCTCTACACAGCAATGCTCTGCTTGCAGCTGCACGATGTTCACAGTGACAACACCGCCCAACTTGCCCAAACTATAACTTAAGTAATTCACATACTTTCCAAACCTCGAGACATTGCAATAAGAAGCAGTAAATTAAAGAAATACTCCGCTGTATAAGCGGCGGTAGATGATTTGGGTTAGCTGATGGGGTTTAACGTCCCTAAGCGACTCAGGCTCTGATAGGCGCCGTAGATGAGGGCTCCGAAAATTTCGACCCCCTGGGGTTCTTTAACGTACATTGACATCGCACAGCACACGAGCGCCTTGCTTTTCGCTTCCACCGAAAACGCGCCCGCCGCGGCCGGGATTCGATCCTGCATCCTTGGACACAAGTGTCGAGCGCTCGAACTACTGCACCAGCACGGGGGGGGGGGGGGGGGGGGGGGGTAGAACAGCGGTAGAACATTAAATTTTATAAAGTAAAGCCTTGAACATTGCAATGTCTGAAATGGTGGTTTTGGAGGGAAGAAGCTGGAGCCAGTTTTGCGCTTGGTACCAGAAAGAAGACATTGAGATACATTTTGGTTCCATAAAATGACACAGCAACTTTGGCATCTAATTGTAAGCGGAAGAAATATTTATTTATGAAGTACTTGGAAAGAAAATGAAGATCACTTAGAAGAAATTGTCCTAATGGATTTTGTGAAAAAGATATCGCCAAGAACTTCTGCAGTGTAAATAAAAGTCAGGCAAGGTGTGAGTGTTTTTCGTGGATGTAAGTAGTGCTGGCATGCGTGCTAGCGTGAAGTGTTAGACAAAATGAAACAAGCGGCATGCTTTTGAATACAGCCGTATCCGCGGGATTTAACGAGGGCCATATATTGTATTGTGGATGCCCATTGAAGCTTGGAGTGCATTGATTCTTTATAAAATACCACCTTAGCCTTAAAGGTGTGTAAAGGTTCTACGCAAATATCCAAGAATTCATTTATTATGTTTAGTGATGTACAGTCGTGAGAAAAAGTGGTATACAACAATCCACTGGTAGCGAAGCTCGGGAAAACTGCATTGCAAAGCCATATAGCAACAGTTATCTGGGACCGAAACGATATTAGTTATTCCAATTTTAGCAACATGCATGCATCGCTGTCCCTATCCTTGTCGCTGTCGCTAGATGGCATTTCGATGCGTTTTCCCGAGCTCGGTCCCCGGCCGAGTGTTGTATACCACTTTTGCTCACGTATATTAATCATGCCGCCAACGTTGTCATTTGTGGACAGCTGGAATACTTATTATTGCTAGACACCGGCAAGGCTAATGCGGCCAGCCAGTTTCTGTCCAAACTTCATCTTAACGAGTAACCTCAAAAGCTGTCCGCGACATGATCATTTGGAGGAGCTGTGGGTTCGTAAATGCATCCCTTCCATTCACTTATGCCATCTGCTATACTGGCTTTCCGTGTGGAGGCTCTCGCAGGCCAGGCCAGAAACAGGTCACCCCATGGGACCAGACAGGAGCATGGTCAGTGGTAAGAGGTATGCTAAGTGATCCACCGTAGTGTACGCATATAGCCAAACCATGCAGTCTTCAACTTACAAAGGAAGGTGCACTACATCAAGGCCTAACGATGAGGGGGCGAGAAGAAAAGATGTGGGAGCACTGGTCACACATACTGCCTTGAAAGCAAGTGCAGAGTTCAAGGAATTACTCAATTCATATCCAGGGAAGATAATATACCAGTTCCGTTTTCCTACTGTAGCTCACATTAGCCATTGAATGGGGAACAAATATTAAAACTTGTTTTGATTACGGTCGTGGCTTAGGGACCAACTTTGTTTAACACTGTTACATGATTTGAACGATTCACGACTCCCGTCTTGTAGAGCACAAAAAGAGATAAAAAAAAAATATCTTTATAGAGCAGTGGTGGTTGCGCAAACTACTTTGCAGCTTAATTTTAAGTCGTCTGTAATATCGTCATTACGATTTAAAGTTTGGTTTCACCAGCGGCCGGCGTCGTTAGTCGAACTGACATGAGAGGGTTGAGCGGATTCTATGGGCCTGGTTTCAATATCTGCCGCTCAAATGCCGCTTTAAACTCTGGGACTACAACTGTCTGACTCTCCTTACGAGTCGCAATGGCATCTTGGGAAATGCTTAAGACTTGATTGCAGGTGCTTGCATTCCCAAGGATGTTGGTTTCGAAGTACGCTTGAAAGGCAATGTACGTGAAGTAGCCAGAAGTACCTAATACTACTGTCTGGATGGAAGCACAAAGCGGCACCCTTAATTTGTCATGCCAGATTACGACATTACCAGAATCGATCGAGAATTCTAATATCTTTGCTTGCCTAAATACGGAGCCATGCGTACCTTGCATATAACTAATTGAGAATTACGCCTGCGGATAGCCACGAGTGATTGCTTAGATATGCCGCACACAAGCATTTCATGATTTAAAATTACTTTAGAGGAAACCCTCAAGGTGTGGTAGGATTTTTAATACTAGAGTAATTACTCATTAATATAGACCAAAGCGCAGCCAATGTGGCGACAAAGAAATGCTGTAGGTAGCAAAGTTTGTAGCTTTACAAGAAAATATGTGCCCTTCTCCTAGGTTCCATCCCTACTACAACTACTTGTCCGGGGCAGTCTCTCTACTAATAAGCTAATTAGTATAGCTAGCATATCTAATGGTACGCCAAAAGCGAAATGAACAAAAACTCGAAGCGTGGACAGTATTTGAACATAGTTCTACAGAAAACGCCTAAGGTGTGGTAGAATTTCTTTTAATGCTGTAATTTCTGATTCCTCGGGCTGCTTGCTCTGGCTGTATTTTTTGCACTTGCTTAAGCTTGTCACTTTCATGCAGTGTCATAGCCTCTGCATTTTCTAGGTTATTTTCATAATCTGCCTTGCTGGCATATAATAAGGAGTGAGAAAAGCGCCTAATATTCGTGTGATGGCAGTTATCTGTCTTTGGTCTTCAGCTGTATTAGTTTTATGTACTGGTGAGTAATGAAGTGCTTTCAATGCGAGAATGCCTATTCTCTAACCGCGATGCTTAATTCCTGCTTGACACTATTTGGATGTCATCCTCAACTGGTCTTTCCAATGCGTTTTACTTATACTCAGTGACATATTTACTTATAAGCAGTCATCAAAAAACGCTCAGCAAAGAACTGTCACTGTTCTTTATTATGATATATGAATGAAGATGAAAAGTGCCATTGAGCTTCTACGAGGACTTTTATCTGTAATTCGGACAGATATTATTATAAAACAAAGTTGTCACATGCGTGCAGTCACATTCTAGTTGAATAAATTATTTCACTCTCTTTTAGAAAGGAACGTCAGGGACTAGGTTCATATGATGGAGAGATCTCTTTAATCGAACAGCAGGAATTATCCACCTGTCAAGATGTTACTTTGCGTAAAGGAGTGGGTTTAGCGTAAACAAAAGTGTGAAAATTAAAATAAAAAAGGAAAACTAAACCGGAAAATAATAGACGGGGTTGTGGCAAATGTATTTGGGCATTTCAAGTGTTGACAAAAATAAATTTGGAGCTGAGTAGTACAGGCTATTTCTAGCTGCTGAGAGGACATCCTCCGAAAAATTTTAATAACACCTACAGGAATAAAGCAGACGAACACGGTCGAGCGCAGATTTGGAGGTTTGTCATGAAGACTGTTGTCTTGCGGGTGCCGTACTTAAGGATCAATGCATGGCACTCAGTCCATACACGCGGCACGGAAGCTAATATACACATTGCACTAGCAGTATAATTTCCGACATGTGGAATTAAAACTCTGCGATCGTATGGTGGAATTTGTAATTATGAACCTGTCAAGTTCTAAAGGCCACGTTACCGCCAACAACACATGGAATGTGCTGTATTCTTTCGTCTCCCTTGTAATTTTGAAATAAGCTAAAGTCAACTATCACCAGTCTGACGCACGCGGCGTGAAATCGTTGGCAAAAGAAAATTTTTATGTCATGTTGTGCGAAAGTGCTTGTTGATTAGTTATTTTGAACGCGTAAAAATTCTGTAATTCCGTAAATGCTATGAATCATAGGCCCATGTGCTGTATAGTATAGGTGTCCGCTTTCGTAATACCAAACTGGTTCTCGCGATGCTTAAGACGTAACCTTGCCGTGTCGGTAAGAAATATTTGCTCTAAATCAGCACTCAAGCCACTCTTCTTTCATAAATCAAGCCGTTTTCACCACCGAGCGTGCAAATAGTATTTTAAGACCAGAAAAATAACGCTAATAAGATAAGAAGCGGCAAATACATTTTGACAGCTTTTATCCTACAGCAGCTTAGACTCTCGCATTCTAGAAACCTACTGGAGCACGTCGACAATAATTAGAAGTGAAAAGCTAGTAAATGTGCTGGAGAAGCATTAGGCACGTGCCGAAAATGTAGTCACTTGAGTCACTGAGGCTGGAATGCTATGCCATTGGAAGCAACGTTGCAGCAAGAGGTTTCTGCGGTTGCAGCTGGACGTGCTCAGCGTACAGCGTCCTATATTTTGCTTGTCTTTCTCCACTTATATTGAGTCGTGCATGTAGCCTACTGCCACCGCTCAACGTCAAATCAACTGTGCATCTGCAAGCGCATCAGCTCGTTTGGCCATGTCACGTGGTCTTGTGATGTCCCATACCTCGGCGGCCAATCATCGCTCGACCATTCGACTTGCGGGCTGCTCTTGCACATACCAACTTCTTCACAAGGACTCAAATTTTACACTATTAAAAGTTCTTTCCGCACTGCCTCGCCCCCCACTTCAAAATGTTACCCGATCCTAGTCGATGCCCTTTAATAGGTAACTTTGTTATCTGATATTAGAAATGCCAGGGCGAAGAACGGATTTATTCTAGAACGTTTAGAAAACATAACCGCAATGTATACTTCCCTTCTCTGTATGCACCTCTCAAGCTAAAGCCACACTGTGTAGTTCAGGGTTCCCCAATTCGAGTGTAATAAAATGTTTCAAGTTCGCATAAAGCTCGGACGAACCGAGGCAAGCAGGACATGAACTGATATGGAAGAGAAAAATGTATAGTATGGTGAGGACATTATTCATGTCGCTGTGGCGAGGAATGGTTGGGCTGAAGGGTTGAGATAGATCTGTTATGAACATAAAGGGCACTACAGAATCCCTAATTATTCCATAATGATGATTTAGTTGCTATTTATCGGATATAGCAGGGGCTCACGTCAGTAGGTAAGGCCGCGGAATACCAGGCCCCCGCTGCTAAAGGTCACGGAAGAGACAGTGCACCATCTCATTGTGTGGATCGAAGCGTGAAGGGGAAGCCGCTTTTAGTGACTGTTCAGGAAAGATGATTGGTGACCACCTTCTTTGTATGGTGTCCGAGATCGTTTAACTAATTAGCATTTAATCTCCGCTTTATTAACAACATTCTGCATACACACATGCCAACTGGCGGATCAGCTGCCCTGGCTGACCTTAGCGCTGGGCATCATCGACGAATGAAACTCTGTCGAAATAAAATTTCTTCATGTCTCATTGTCAACCATGCACTGTAGTGATTAGTGTTCGCCCTCCGTAGCCGGCCTACCTTAACTCGAATGACTGTTATTTGACAAATTGGTTTTACATGATAAACACGAGTCTTTACAGACTTCAAGTCATGTAACGTAAGCGAGTGATAAGTGAAAATACGTTATAGTTTCTTGACATTTCATTTTGTGCCTAATTAATGTGACGGCGGGAAACCACTCGACTACTTCTCGCATCGCACTTCCCGAAGCACAAATCTTGAATAAATTATTTTATTGCAAAAGTAATACCTGTCCCATTACGAGAACACTTGGCGGAATGTGTGCACGTCTCGCAATATTGTTCTAAGTATCCCGGCAATGGCAAGTCAAAAGGCTGGCATCCTCAAGCGGCCTTATGACGCACAAAGCAGGACGCGCACGCATCCGCGACCGGGATGAGCACTACTTCAAGCAATTATATATATTTCGTATAGTTTGGGCCCTAGCAGACATCCACGTGGAGCTTAGGAGGATGCCTCCACCAGATGCATCACTTAACAAACAAGCAATCGCGTGGAGACAACTAACGACGTATACTTTCCCCAATCCAGTTCTGGCTAACGCTTGTTACCAGACATACAATCGGGTCAGTGTTATCACTGTGGGGCAAGAGGGTCCCTGGCCCACATAATATGGGAGAGCCCCTACTTCCCAGGGAGGGCCATAAATATCTATAACGAAAGAACCTCAGAGTCCCTGCTGCGCAACCTCGGACCATGATAGCCAGCAGGCAGCGATCCAACTAGCCGAGGAGGCCGCCGAGGAACAACGCATCCGGGCCAGCATCCGAGGTGTAGCGTTCCTCTAAACACCCCTTAAACGTAAAGCAGAGGGGCGAGGAAGCTGCGCACCATTTCTGTTGGAAATAAAAGTTAATTCCTCCTCCTCCTCTACCTGGTTACAGTTTTTCGATTTGGTTTGATTTGATTTGTGGGCTTTAACGTCCCAAAGCTACTCAGGCTATGAGAGACGGCGTAGTGGAGGACTCCGGAAATTTCGACCACCTGCGGTTCTTTAATGTGCACTGACATCGCACAGTATACGGAGGCCACTCCGTGTGTCGAAGATTTTTTATCAAAATTGTGCTACAACAGCTAGTCTTAAAGCGTAACGGGAGGTGCGATACAATTTCTCGTCGCACACTGCATCCAACTGCTAGTCATGCCGAAGTCTAGGTCATGATATATGCATTTGACGACTTTGATAACACGCCAGCGATGCGCGTACAGCGTTCCGGCTGGCATTATGTCTATACTCGTAGCAGCACGCACATACTAGCCAAGTAAGAGGGTAGCTCATGGCAGGTACTTGAATGAACGTCATATACATCTCTAATTGAAGGCTTTTCAAACCAAGACTTCTGTGATCATGCTCCCAGGCGCCGTGTAAATCTTGGCAGTCTACGTCCCACACTCAGACGTACACACCGAATGCAGTTCTAGCAGAAAGAACTTCAATCCTTGCCAAATACAACACTGAAACAAATTTCACTAGCGTAACCGTAATGCCTTTGCATTCATTCATGTAAGCAGTCATAAAGCGTCTCAATAGATTTTTTTATCGCGCATATAAGACGGAAAAGTGAGTTAAGCGCTCTGCAGTTACGAAACGTCGACCAATATATAGCTACTTGAAAAATGTCTGTCGTTCTGCGTGTTGCAGTTCGAAACTAGGGGTTAGGATATTGCTGGGGCGTCTGCGTGCCAACTCGCTCTGCAAAAGTTGCGTAAGGGTGCAGCCAGCTCAATTTCAACATACATTCTTTTTTTTTGTCCCGAATGTCTTCGACACCGGCTGCGACCATCTAGTTCGAACGGCGAGAATGAGGCTACTTTGGAGCGCCCTAATCCGTCGTCAACCACCCTCGTAAACCGACGTGCTCCCGGAGTCTCGGTTGTGCTTTTAACTTTGTTTCGCAAGGAAAGGAAAGTAGCTCAGTTTTGCTTCGCAACTGCACTGTTGCGTGCACTGCTGACCGCAACTACAAGCGCAGGTAGGTGCGCCACTAATCACTTACTCAACAATTTCCAGGAGAAAAAGCTGTTTAGACACGTTTTGCTATAAGAAGGCTGCTCTCGCATTTTATTTCTCAGTGTGTTAATGCCCAATATTGCAAATGGAGACATAATTACAGCAGACCCGAACAGACGGTAAACGCTTTCAAAGCAAACAGCCCAAAGTAGCAATAATAATAGTGTTTTTTTAATCACCTGGACAGCATGCCACCTATAGAGGATGAAAAAAGAAAAATTATGGCCGCTTTGCATAGTTAACCAAATGCGAAGTAGGTGTGTAGCACTGTTTAGACATGAAGATAAGCACAAGCTACTTCACGACTCGGTGAGCGGCTCGGAGCCGAGGTCCGGGGAGCACCGCGCGTGCACGTCTGCTGTTCACGAAGGCTGCGGAGTAACTGATGCGAGGAGAGAAATCCCGAAGTTGAGGACGCGCGGGCGACACACGATTGCTCACTCCAGAGTAACACGCGCTTGTGCAACGCTTCAAAGAGAGGCCACCACGTCCGCAACTGACACGCTTCTCTCTCAGTGTCTTACTCTCTCACCGGGTGCATCTATGCGGCCGCTCCACCCCCTCAGTGTTCACTCGCGTGATGCGGGCGTCGCCCCTTCCTCCGTTTCAAGTTCAAGCGGAGACGGATGGAAAGAGAGAGAGAGAGAGAGAGAAAGTGCGAGCGGCTTGTGCTGCAGTTGTGCGGCCGCTCCGCCTCCTCGATGCTGTGCCACGCAACGCGCGCGCCGCCACCTTCTCTTTCTGCACTTCAAATTCACGAAGAGAGAGGCATGATTGAATCCATGATTGAGGCTGGTAGTGCTACGCACTATAACAGACTTTCGCAAAGTGGCAATTTTAGGCTTGTACACGATCTTCGTTCCCTGGTTATTTTTCTAATGAAGCAATGTAGATGGGGAGACCTAGTAAGGGAATAGCAATAGCAGGAAAGTAAATCAGGCTTACTGCGCAATTGGAAATCTAGCATAAATAATGGATGAATAATTACTTTATTGACTTCGAAAATACTATTTTAGAGCAATGGCGGTAATTGCTATTCAGGCTGGATTTGCCAACAGAGGCGGCAGTAAGGGCGTATGTATGTGATATACTCGGACCAAAGGTAAAGGCCAGGACGTTTTGGGCCTATAGATGAGGTTCCTCTAAAGCCCTTAACCTAGCCACTTTAGTTCGTGTTGCGAAATGAATCCCCGAATGCTAATGACAATCAAGACACAAGCATCCGACCATATTAAGACACGTACCGCTCCAAACATAGATGCAGGCCGGGATTGTTTGGACAGAAAGCGATCGATGCAGGCGTTTGCTTCGGCTCTGTTGCAGCCAACTTTTTCAAGCGGCTGCTACGTGCTCACAACGGCGGCGACCACGCACGTCGTGGTTGCTCGGGGCGGCGATCGACGCGTCGGCGTTTCCTCACCAAATCCTCCCTTCCGAGGTGGAGATACCAGGCGCTCGAAGCGGTGTAGCACTTTCCATTCCTGAGATGCCTTCCCGAGAGGCTTTAATTTCGTTACGCTGCATTCGCTGACTGCCACCGGAGGAAACGCGTCGCCATCATCATGTCGGGCAGAGTTTTTCTCGGCTAGGATCTGGTAAAGTGGTGGCGAAGCTTCGTTCTAGAGAGATTAGGAAGAAGGGAAATTTGCACTATCAGCTACACTAAACTTGGTTACAAGTAATCCGGGTTATCACCAGGAGGCCTATTCACAATACTTTAACTCTTATGATATGGGTATAGGGATGGTAGTTTGGAACTGAGTGTATCGCTTTGCGATCCTCTATTTAGCAGCATATCCGTGGTAATTATTGTTGAACCATAAGGAACGAACCATTTAAAAGAGTAAATGAAGCATTATCTACTTGTCTACAGCCAATCTAAAAGAAAACGAAGGATTACAATTATAATGACTGAATTTTTCATCGCAGTAAGAATGAATAGAAAACAGCGCATTATAATATATGCTTTGCCCGCAAAACACAAAAAGGAATATCAAGAATATGAATATGAACGTCAGTACGGAATGTGAAGAGCCACTTGGTGATATGTATCCTATTGGGACTGAATTTTTTTTTTTTCGGAATGCTTCATTTACTATCGCCTAGATATTCACGTTTCTGCGCATCACACGGTAAGCTCACAGCATTCGTTCCGTCCAGCAGCCAACACCACTCCCTCTCCCTTCCTATGAATAGGTACTCTACACGACTTCGACTAACATTTAGAAAAAGAGAGCTCGACAGCACAGCTGCACGATTAAATCGTAAACTCAAGCTTTACAGAATTTAATTATAGGTCCTTATATTGGTACTAACAAGCACAGCACGAAACAACGATTCGTTTTGTACGACCCGCACCTCTCTACGCCATGGCCCCAGAAGGTCGCACCCCATCGTGGTTTCGAGGAGCAACGGTCGTCTGTTCGAATCCCTCGCATATGTTAGGATTCACCTCGAAAAACAATTCTGTGCGCCATGTAGTGCCAATTTGTCAAACAGTGCTGAACCTCCCTGTATCTTAAGCCGATTAAACAATTTTGCCGCGAATAAGCATTGTAAGTGGCGACACACACACAAATTCCCAGGTGGAATATGTAAGGCCGGTCGAGTAGGTAAGGCAGCGGTGGTGAGGGGCATCGTCACGTGACAGTGAGGAGTCATGGCGCCACATATGGTGGCCTAGGTGGCGGACTTGATTGTATGGGTAGTCACGTGGTAGTTAAGGAATTGTTGCAATGTTGTAGCTATGATCATGTGACTTTGACACCATCCTGAATCTGAGAGCGACGGAGAAACGGACGAGAAATCGCCAAATGTGATTAAGTATGAGCATAAAAGGAGCTGAGTTAACACTGCTGCTTTCCTACCTCGCTAATGCAAGGTTACCTGCTTAAACAGAGCAGAAGCAGATATCTCACACGGAGGGTTACAATGGTTTACATCCCCCCGGTTCCGACATTAAACGTCCGCTAACCTTTATTAGGACTCGTAGAATAGGCACGCAAGAATTCAATTGTGCAACTCAATGAACAATTTAAAATTTGTTTAGGGCCTATCTTCTCAGCTTAGTCTCTGTGGCTCTTCAGTAGCAAGGGTGTCCTCTCTTCGCAACGGGCAATGACTACCGTGTGTGAAAGGATGGCAGCTTTGAAACAAAAGTGCCGTAGTTACTACTTTTTGACGAACGCAGATGTCTTGCGTTTCGTTTTGCGGGCGATTGTACAAACCTGGCTGTCGTTCAATAACTGTGCGCTCCCGCAATAAACCAGATTCTATGCGAGGAACCTTTATGTCATCTATAAATGTCCCTACACTTCGTTTCTATGGCAGCCGTTCAGAGTAGGACTACAGAATAGGAGAGAGAAAAACTTTTGATTGCTCACGAGAAGAGTCGTTTAAAAACGTGTTCTCTATGAATTTGGACATTGATATTCCCGGTTACACCATATTTGCCACTGCGCGCTATTTTGCAATATTCTGTTCTCTTTCGTCCTATTTTTGGATTTCAGACGTCGAGCACTCGAGTGTTACTTTTTTTTCAATACCTTATAAAGTTTTTTTTTCTTTTTTTTTACAGCAATATCCCTATAATTTTCACTCAGCATTGTAGCCGTGGTATATTATTTAGACTTTGCTTGATCAGAAATAAACTGAAACAAAACCATTTATGGCCACGAGTCATTTTCTGGCCTGGGGAAATACGAATAGATAATCTTTACTGGTTACTGAATCAAACCACTACGTCATCTCATGCCGATCATCTCGCATGCTTGGCTGCACGTTGTTATTGCCCAGATTCGTCTAATGTATGCGGCAGAAAGAGATGATATCGAATATTAGAGCAACTCAGTTTCAGGGATAGAGTTGTTTGAAGGTGACTGTGGCCTACTGAGCTTAATCTTGTGAGATGTAAAGAGCTGCAGTCTTCTCGTACTGTGCTTTGCCTGCCATCCTCACGAGCTGTCGCGAATTTGAAACGCGTTGCCAGCTGCAGACGGGGAACTCTACGCGTGTAGCTTCGAATGAAATAACAAACACATGACATAAAAGCGAGACGAAGCCATGATTAAAATTTGAAAGGCAAAAGCGGATAAAGGATGAAAACATAAAGAAAAAAAACTACCGCCACAGGTGTACGATTAGAAGCGTTAGCTCGAGTTTTATAGAATATAAACTTAGATCCTCAATCTGGAAACAACGTATCAAACAAAAGAAGACGACGCCGTGTTTATATTTTAAAGGCAAAGAGCCGGTAAAGGATTAAAACAGAGGAAAAAAAACAACTCGTTCATCGAAGGTGTACGAGTAAGAGCGTTAGCTCTTCTTGTACCGAATTTAAACCCATATCCTCAATTCACATACCAACGTGTGCATCACGAAACAACGAATTGTTTGGTACCAACCGCACATCTCTATAGCCACTGCGTCTCCCGCCGCGTCCTCCGAATGACGCACACCATCATGGTTTTGAGGCCCAAAGGTGATCTGTGCGAATCTCTCGCACGAATCTCTCGCACAAGTTAGAGTTCAGCTCGAAAAAGAACTATGTGCGCTATACAGTACCGATTCCTATGACGCCACTAGATACCTGTATTTCAAACAGGTCGACCATAATTTTCTCACTGATGGGGATTTTAAGCGGCAACACACACACACACACACACACACACACACACACACACACACACACACACACACACACACACACACACACACACACACACACACACACACACACACACACACACACACACACACACACACACACACACACACACACACACACACACACACACACGCACACACACACACACACACACACAACCACACATTGTCAGGTGGGTTATACAAGGCCGTTCGATGGTATAGTAGGTAATGCAGCGATGCGGGGGGCCTGTCTCAGTCACGTGGGTTTAGGGGAATCATGACATAAATGGTGGGCCAGGAGACACCATGAGTGTTTCGTTGTTTGACCTATGGGGCTCACTTTCATTTCCTTTATTTTACCAATTTCTTTTACATTAGAGAGGTGAGGGGTCAATACAATACAAAATAACAGAAATGACTCGCAAGAATAAACGATGCAAATGGAAAAGTATTCAAAAGATCGAGTAACAACTGATGATAAGTACGAAAAACCAAAATACAGAGTGCACGATGATAAGTTTACAAATGTAGTGGTTGAGCAGGTCAAAAACCTCTTGCTAACATAAAACTTGCAACACAGATTTTAGTTATGGCAACTCCTAAATACCGGTATGAGGTCCCACATTCTAACCAATTATTATAAAGGAAATAATTAGGAATATTACAGTGATAGCGACTAACCTGAATTGCATTGCACTTGTTAATGTTAAGTTGCATTTGCCACTGATGGCACCGCTCAGTTAGCTTATTTAGGTCAAGCTGCAAAGCTACTACATCTGAATCATTAGTAATTTTTCGATAAATAACGTAGTGATCAGCAAACATATCATTGAGGAAATGTTAGTAGGCAGGCTGCTAATATATACCAGAAACAAAGTGGGCCCGGGACAGACCCTTGAGAGAAGCCTGAGCTAACTGGGCAAGGAGTAGTTAGACTCATTAGCAAAAGGACTAGAAGGCGAGACGTGAGAAAGCTCCGGATCCAGTTAAGTAACGCGGGGTCCATATTTGACATGCTGAGTTTGTGTAATAGCAAGGAATGACACACTTTGACACACTTGAAGCTCATATTCCTGTGCAAGGAGACCGTGGCTTTACATCCCACGACGATTCTTTGTGCACCTCACACCAGCGTTTAACAGGGCACCACAGATACAGAACATTCCGTATCGCACTGGCTTTTTGAAGGACGTTAAGCAGCCCGAATATATTATAGTGCAGCCCGGAGATATTATAGTAGACGACCATCAAAGTCCCCAATCACCGATTTCGCCCATTTTTGTCCGAAAGTTGCTTCACCTTGAAATTGAAACCTCAAACTGAAAACGAAACCGAAGGGGATTCCGATGTGCCAACGCACATAATGCGTAATGGGCCTAAATAGTCAGACCTGTCAGTTCTGCTGAGAAAACACAGTTAAATAGCATACTTTGGGATGGTTGGGCCCATCTGCCTCCTGCAGAAATCGTGCCTAATCCCTCATTTATACGTGCAAAAAGTGCGAGAGCACTGTAGAGTCTGCCCTGGAGAAATACGAAAACTTGAGAGAGAGAGAGAGAGAGAGAGAGAGAGAGAGAGAGAGAGAGAGAGAGAGAGAGAGAGAGAGAGAGAGAGAGAGAGAGAAGGCAGAGAGGTTAACCAGGAAAACTTGAGCGTTACTGCGGCACACGGTGCATCGCGCACCTCTTGTATAGCTGTTGCTAGCAAGGCCAAGGCTTGTGCCGCACAACGGAAATTTCCTTTCCTTGGCGCGCGTTCATTGCAGACATCTGCAAGTCTGGGATTAGATGGTACACCGCCGCTCCTGTAGCCTGGCGTTCTCATAGCCACACGACATTCTCATCCAATTTGACTGTCACGTGAACTTGTCACGTGTACTCGTGGCATGACTCAAACTCCCTATTTTTGCGTGACTGGAATCCACTATGTTTATGGGATTCGAACACACGGCCTTTATGGAACTTTATGGAACCCGCAGCCTTAACGCGGTTCGAACCCATGTCATTTACGTGGCTTGAACCTACTTGTTGACGGGATTCGTACCTAGGACCTTCACGGGACTCGAACACATCTCGATAGAATCTCACACGTTTCGCGGACTGTTGCGAACACATCTCGCGAAAAAATTCCGCGTACAAGCCTTGCGAATCGAGATTTTCACCATGAGTGTATAAAGGCATTCGCCTTAATGAAGTAAAGGCCAGCGAAGATCGTGCATCCTAATCTGAGCCATGCCGTGGGTCTGTGTCGCCTAGAATCTTCATGGTCTCAGACGCACCTACTGACCACCTTATCTACCACTGCACTTTCTTTTGCTCATAAATTTGTGCTTAATTTCGCTTTGAGTAGGCAAACTAAACCGTCCGAATTTTTCGTTCTTGCTAATCAGGTAAGATATGGCGCAGCCAGACAAAAAACCCTCACATTTTCCTTACCATCGTTATTACCGTGTTGAAGGCACTTTTCTAGCATGAGTACTGAAAATTAAAAAAACATTATAATAATTTATTTCAAAAGGTACAGTGGTCGATTAGTTTGGCTAGTCACAGATACAATAACTGAAGCATTGTTTAGAACTCATTTAGCGAGTTTTGTAACGTTTAGCTTTTCTTTGGAAAATATTGGAGACTTAAGTCGCTTCAGACTTTTGTTACAATAAAGTAGGTTTAATGAGGGTTTTTATTGCGACTTTATCAGTGGTGGTGAAGGACACGGAATCCAAAGTGCCGTGTGAAAGACTGACCGAATAACCCGTGAACAATCTGCCTACCGGGATAGCACAACGTTTCTGTTCATGATAAGACGTGTTGTGCAACCACTAAAAGCCATTTTCACTCCAATGTAAATTATCTTCCCAACATTGGCATGCTCTAACAGTGAAAGAAGAATATTGTGAGGGGCACGGCCAAACGCTTTTTCCAAGTCTACTTGCAGCATTGCAGCATGTGCCCCGGTAGCATTACTTGCCACCAGAGCACTGCGCGCCTCTTATATCCTTGCAACAATACTGCGTCCTTAGATACTGCAAGTCTTATGGCTACCCACAATATCCTTCATCACACATTGAAACCTTCTCGCCAATACCTTGATAAAAATTTTATAATCCACATTCGTTAGACAAATCGGTCGATATGATTTAACTTGTTTCAGCTTCATCGGATCATCTGTTTTCGATATTAGTGATGTATGGTAGGACAAAAATTTAAGTGAAAGGACTTCGACATCATAAGCCTAGTTAAAAACATTAGCTAAGGCGAGTACTAGTTCGCTTTTTAGGCTTTTATTAAACGCAACTGGTAATCCGTCCGGTCGTGGTGGTTTACCAGGGTTAAGTTCGTCTATGGCTTTCAAAACTGCAGTTACCAAAAATTGTGGTTTACAATTTTCTCTCATCTCATTATCCACTTTCGGCATTAAATATGGGTATTCTACCTTAAAGAGGTCATCGTTTACAAGCTGATGGGCAAAAATTTCGCAGTAGTATTCGTAAAACTCATTTTTAATAGCCGTTGCATCACTTGTTACTGAGCGATTATCTTCTATTTCACTGATCATCTTACGTTGTGCATTTCTCCTTTCAAGTCCTCAGTTCAGTTCAGTTCAGGCGTTCAGTCGTGTCCGACTCTTCGTGACCCTATGGACCATGTCACGCCACGCTTTCCGGTCTCTCACTATCTTCTTAACATCACATAGCTTCATCTGCAATGCCTCGAGAATGCCATCTAACCATCGCGTTCGCTGCCTACCCCTTCTCCGGCGACCCTCAACCTTTCCCAACATCAAATCTTTCTCCAGCGACTCCTCTCTTCTCATCAGATGACCAAAGTAGCTGGGCTTTAACTTTAGAATTTGACCCTCCAATGAGCAGTCAGGGTTTATGGTCGACAATATCGACTGATTTGATCTTCTGGCAGTCCAAGGAACTCTTAAGAGTCTTCGCCAGCACCACAATTCAAACGCGTCAATTCTTCGGCGGTCAGCCTTTTTTACAGTCCAACTCTCGCATCCATACATCACAACTGGAAAGACCATAGAACGGGTTATACGGATCTTGGTTGGCAGACTAATGTCTCTGCTCTTTACTAGGCGGTCAAGGCTAACCATTGCTCTCTTTCCCAGAAGCAGGCGTCTCCTAAATTCATGGCTGCAGTCTCCTTCCGAGGTAATCTTGGCGCCCAAGAACAGAAAATCTGTCACAGCTTCCACTTCTTGTCCATTGATGCTCCAGGACTTGATAGGGCAAGACGCCATGATCTTCGTCTTTTTAATGTTCAGTTTAAGCCCAAACTTCTCACTCTCTTCTTGTACGCGCATCAGAAGTCTCTTGAATTCCACTTCACTTTCTGCCATTAAAGTGGTATCATCCGCATATCTAAGGTTGTTGATACGTTTTCCAGCAATCTTCACTCCAGCTGAAGACTCGTCCAGACCGGCCTTCCTCATGATGCACTCTGCATATAGGTTAAATAGGCAGGGCGACAGTATGCAGCCTTGCCTCACCCCTTTCTCAATCGGAAACCAATCAGTAAGACCATGCCCAGTTCTGACTGTGGCCTCTTGCCCTTCATAAAGGTTCCTGAGGAGACAGATGAGGTGAATTGGAACTCCCATCTCTTGGAGAGCTTGCCACAATCTGCTGTGATCTACGCAGTCAAACGCTTTCGCATAATCAATGCTTATTGGATGTCTCGCTAGCTGCTATTTTTCCCGCCCTAGCTCTTATCAGCGCACCTCGGCAGTTTTCTTCATCTAGCACCTGAAACTTTTGTTTTACAACGCCGATGTCATCTTTGCACTTTTCAGGATCGGCAGCATCAGCGCTTTCAGGTTCGACTTTAAAACACTTTCACGTATACTATTATCGTGCTTTATTTCACTGGATCGCTCCAGGGTCTTCATCTTAATGCACTCATTTAAGCACGCCCATCGTACGCAACGCCTTATCGTGAACAAAAAGGTTCGACACAGAATTCGGGTCGAACGGTCTGTGCGCTAAGGGTGCCCTCTTTCACCGCTGTTGTTTTGCACCTATAGTGAACCTTTCTGCTTAAGCATCCTTGATGCAGGATTTTGACTGCATATAGAAGAGGTTCGTGTGCTGGCATACGTTTATAATGTTGCTGTTTTCTGCACTAATTATCAAAGCATTTTGAAAGTGGTTAGGAAGATTAAAGCTTTCTTTGAAGCAACTGGAAGTGCAGTCAATTGGGGAAAGTGCTCGGGACATTGGCATGGTGAACGGCCGCGGACTCTGGCTATATTCGCCAATGTAACGTGGACGACCACTCCTCCTAAGTACTTAGTTGTCCCTCTTGAATTTTACGCTTACAGGAGCCTTACTGACGAAGTAATGTTGCAGAATTAGGAGAAAAAATAGCAGGATTTGGTGGATTGAACCTCTCGATGTTAGGTTGTGCCACAGTGTGCAATCTTTTCTTGCTTAGCAATCTGTGAGACATGATGCAAGTACTACACTGTTCCCGTCTAAATATGCAAAAATCGCTCAGAATTTTTGCAATGTTTGTGTGGGGTTCCTCTTGGGAAAGGACCAGTCGAGCCATTCTGTTTCGGAGGGTACATGCTGGAGGTCTTAGTTTATTTCATTTATATGCACGAGAGCTAGTTAACCGTTTTATTTTTTTAGGGGTACCAAGGACCCCTTTTTACTTGCTGTTATTCAGTTGAGACTGGGAACAGTTTTGTCTGGATTTGTCGCTACATCCTACTGTATACAAGGAGCTATTCGAGGGTGTTTGATAGAAGTTGTTCAAGCTTGTCATTTTTTTTATACAAGGTTTTCACCGGATTATATCTTAGTCATGTGACACTGAAGAAACTTAGCATATATATATATGTGACTCAAAGTTCCCTCCATCCTTACATATGACCCTGTAGAATGCAGGCCCGGGTCAAGATGTCCTTAAAAGAGTTAAATAAATTAACGTTACTCCTGCACCCACAATTTTCTTTTTTCGACTACATAGCGGGACTCAGCCGGTTAAAGCACGGTTGCAAGAGAAAAGAACTTTTGTCCCATGGGAGCCCGCTGTTTGTCATGTAAAAAGGGTGAAAACATAGAGCATGTTTCCTTGGACTGTTGGGACGCAATTTTCTTTCTGGACATTCTCCAAAAAACTTTTAAAAAGGATTTTCTGTTTGACCCTCGCGGAATTAGGTATCTGCGGATTGAAAACGAGCACAGTATGCCATATGATCTTTTAATGGCGTTGGGCCTGCACAGTATATGGAGAAGCAGGATGGCAGTGAGTCATGCAGATTTAAGCGCACGGCCAGTTAGAGAACAAAATCGTTATATCAGGCTGTTCGTGTCCATAGTTAACAATAGCCTTTTAAAACGTTTTAGATGATTTGCAACAGCATTAATTATATTCAACCTGGTTAGTACTTTGAGACCTTACCGGCAAAATGGATGTAAGG
Organism: Amblyomma maculatum; assembly: GCF_055883805.1. Classification (NCBI taxonomy): domain Eukaryota; kingdom Metazoa; phylum Arthropoda; class Arachnida; order Ixodida; family Ixodidae; genus Amblyomma; species Amblyomma maculatum. Next base: position 63,673,276 of record NC_139349.1, on the reverse strand, counting down.
TATATTTCCAGGCATTCGACAAAAACATTTTGTTTTCATTGGCGTCCTCAGATACGTTAACCTACTGACGTCGTATTAAAACTCAGGCACTCTGTATGTGTGTATGTACGGTCGACGGAGATCGTACATCCCCAACTGCGCCAGCGGACATTGCAGACTATGCCGCCTACGTAGTACTAGGCTCACTGTCGTGCTTCTATGGCAACGCCAGTCTTCTCGTCAGGTTTACGTGAATCCTGATCTTCAGAGCTGTACGCTGTTTTTTGTGTGCCACGATGCTTGCGCCCTCTCTTATTGTCTCAGTATGATAGCCCATACAAGGTTCCCCCAAGTACTTCGAGCTGCTCATAAAGACCCGGTAAGATTCGGTACTGCCTCAAACCTGCCTACTGAGACTAACATCATCACAACCTGTACTGTCGCATCCCTTTCCGACCGCGCTGGTCCTAAAGATAAAGAAATGCCTTGTAGTGGGCCAGATGGATGGCAGCTGTATAGAAACGGTTTCTCTGGCCTACCTCAAATGTTTCAATTTTTATTCCTTTGCTAAAGTTAGCTTGGAGACCTGTATAGCCACCGACGTGAAAGCAGTGGGCATTTTTTCTGTGGCCATGAAAGATTTTTTGTTGAGGAAAAAAGCAGTATAGTTGGACTGATTACCATTTCACTTTGCAACTCGCTGTCGAATTTGTGCATTGCTGTTCTAATGGAGGCTTTTAGTTATGTTCATTTTGTCACTGTGTCGCTGTACTACCGCATGCTGCATTTCTTTCTTTTATACTTTGATCGAATGGTTTCACTACTAGCCAATCAGGCTATGGGAAATAACATGTTCTGTTAAGGTCTATATAGCATGATGATGCAAGTGTCAATAAAAAAAAAAAAAGAAGGGGGGGGGGGGGGGTCTGAAGTGCACCTCTACTCTCCGTTGTGTTTGTGTTCGAGACGACGACACACTATTGCGTGGGCTAGCCGAATGCGAGGCAGGATGCTGCGGCTTCGTAATCGAACGCCAGGAGTGCACTGCCCCGTTCTCGCTTGTTAGAGTGGGACGCGTCAATGTATTTTGGAGATACAAGAAACAGACTTTTGTCTGGTTCCTGTGCGCCTCATGTGGATAACACCCCCCACCCTCCCACCTTCCCCCATCCGCTCTTCACGAGTTTTCTTTCTTCTCGTTTTCGCTCTCTTCAAACTCCGCAACTTTTTCCTTCCTTGTTGTTCTTTGAAACTTTCTAGACAGGCTGCCTACGCTCGGTGCACCTTTAGTACATTGTCACCTCAGCTGTTTTGGGTTACTTTCACAGTCACTAACCATATCTACCCACGCCAAATTTTTATTTCCCAGTTTTTGTAAAGTCTGTCGCAGTCGTACGACACACTAAAACACATTCACTTTCTTTGGAAAGAGCAACTTTACAGTGTAGTTGTGAAAGAAAGGTTGAACTCTGTATTTTATTTCAATATATTTCGCTCACGATGAAGCTAAAGTATCCAGTGGATGCGGCAATATTTAAACGTCCTACGATGCACTGCTACGGAAGGTGATTTTGCGCTGGCGCGCACACACAACATCCCACGTGGTAGGTGCCAGAAGAACTCAGTTGCCATGTCTTGCGAGTTAAAGAGCTAGGAAAATAATGCATCGCTTTGTTCATAACAGCTAGATTATTAGCCTCTTTTAACAAGGAAACTTCGGCAATATTGTATGCACGATCACTGCTACTAGCTTCAATAACTCGTAATGATTACTACGAGCGCCATAAAAAAACGAGCGTTTTCTTTGCCCTTTCATACATTTGCGACGAATCTCGGAGGCCAGCTTCATGTATTCCGCCGTTTATGCCTATCACCGAAATTCGCCAACATTGAGGACCTTGAGCTTCGGTGGTTTATGAGAAGAGCACTGCGCCTTGAGGTCTTACGACGTCCACTGTCCGCAGCGCCCCCAATATGCGTCCGTGCTTTCGGGGAGCATCGACCTCTATGCCGGAGAGTTTGGAACTTGCTGTGAAAGTCGCTGATGCCCAAGCATCTCGCGGAGCCGAAAAAGACGTGATATAATAGAATTACCGACCACTTTACGCCGTGCGGGCGTCAAAGTGCCCAGCTGGCTAGAACATGATACGAAACTCTCGGCGCCTATATCCTCTTTCGAAACTATTCATGCGCCACAGAACCGCACGCAAAAACAATGCTTTATTGAGCTTCGCAAACGCCATGCAGTAAACCTGGCCGTGCTTACGACATTTTCTCGGCGCTGTAATAAAACGAAAAGCCCAAGGTCAATAAGGCAAAGGCTTACAACTCTACAGTGCCCACGTCGTCACAAAAATGGCTGCACCATGTTTCAAGCAACACGAAACGTATGAATTTTTGTTAGGAACCTAAGGAATGGAATACACCAGCCGCAGGAACTAAGTGACTGCGTGTCGTATTCATTTTATAGATGCGCAAGCATCAAGCCTGGACATCAACTCAAATGTTTTGTCATTGAACCGCTTCCTCTCTTATTCCGGGCTCAGTGTGAAAGACGTGGAGAAATACAGATGTTTTGTGTGAGCAGATACAGAGATTAGATATCGCACCCTTATTGTGGGCAGCCGGCGCTGTAGACTTCTATGTCAGTCACCAATAGAGCAAAGGTAAGAATAACGGCTGAGTTCAGAGAAATCTCGCTTCTTTTTCTATATTCTGGGTTGTGCTTTTTTGGTATTTCCTCTGATTACTTTATTTGGTGGCTTTCCTATAACTGCGCTCTCTGACGTAAGAGAATCCAATGTACTTACAGCGCGTAAAGGTGCGATATCAATATCCGGCCAAGTTTTGCATGACTATGTTCAGTGGCAAACATATTCTTGCAAATAAATGAATCAGCATGGACTATGTATTAAAAAAGAACAAATTGTAGGAAAACATGCCAGTAACTTCTCAGTATAGGCAAGATCACTTGAAAGTGGCACGAGCGCCATTACAACAACCGCCTTTGAACGTTACTGTGGCTTTCCATCATGATAAGAATGAGGCGAATTTCCTTTTTTTTTTTATTGGACGAAAAGAAAAAGAATATAAAACAGTTGGTTTAACAAAGCCGAATTATGTTAACTCAAATACGCCTCAGACGGCAACAACGACATTTTATTCTTTTTTGCACTTCTTTTTGCCCCCAGTTTTGAGTTCAATCCATAAAAACAGACATAGGTGTAAATTAGTTGCACCAGTCAGAGCTCATTGCATTGCTGAACACATTATTTCAGAGTGCTGCCTTCAAGAAGGCGCCATCATAGAAAAGAAGTGAAAACCACGATATATTCATTCCCCGTTTCGAGATAAATCCATAAAAACAGAGACAGGTGCAAATTAACTGCACCGGTCGGAGCTCATTGCACTGCTGAATTTTAATCACATCTTTTTGGAGAGCTGCCTCCAAGAAGCCGCCATTATAGAAAGGAAGCGAAAACCACGACATATTCATTCCTTCTTTATCAAGAAATTATTATCTTATAAAAAGAAACATCGTCTTGTTGCCTCGTCCATTTCTAGCTTACTTAAAAAAAAAAAAAAGGTTTGCCGTGAGTAGCTTCTATTGTAATCGAAGCTAATCAGTTCCCTGCAAATATAAACACAATGAATCTAATGCTGTTACCAAATTCGAAATCTCTTCGCGTTGTTGTGACTCTTCTTCGGCAGACCCCAAAACGTGTGCTTTCCAGAGACAGTGAAGGCATTTTCTACACATGTAACTTTTTTTTTTTTTTAGAAATTTATGAAAGTAGCGCACGTGCTCGATTTTTGGGCGAAAAGGAAAGAAGATTACTGAACTTCAGGTTAATAAAAACTATAAATATTGATTCGCAAATAAGAAAAAAGACTAAAAACAACCATTGCTCTGGAACCACGTAGATCTTTCTTAGCAGTGGATGTGCTTATTAAAAGCCTTTTGTTCCCCTTAAAAATGAATATGTCGTTAGTTCGGCCTCAAGAACAGTACGAATGCTTTTCCTCGCATAAGTGGGTAATGGCCCCCTCCGCAAATAGTGCTGGCTAGCTCACACAAAATCTTGTTATAATAGCATACACGAAGCAAGCAGCTTTCTAAGAAATATGGTGCATTCACTGCTAATGGTAGTACCGCAATTTAAGCCCGCGAGAATGGAAGAAGTCAGGGTCAGGCTCCCAAAACAATCCGGTTATCTTTTTAGTCAGAAATGACATGTTTATACATGTAAGGGGAGAAATAGCTTGATGTCTTTAAGAACCCAACTTGTTTAATCTATGGAGATAAGCTAGCTATAACACGCGCCAAAAACAACCCTCTTGTTATTCACGCCGTTCTGAAACCACATGGCATGAATTGACATTACGCTTCCCTTTTCATGTTGCCCCACCGCGGTGGTGCAGTGGTTAAGATGCCCGACCGCTGTGCCGTGATATCCGGGTTTGATCTCGACCGCCGACGGCTGCATTTCGATGGAGGCGAAACAGACAGGCGTCCGTCTGCTGTGTGATGTCAGTGCACGTTAATTAAAGGTCGCCAGATGGCCGAAATAACTGCGTAGCCCTCTACTAGGACTCCTCTTTATCTATTTTCACTTTCATTCCCACCTTCCTCCCTACCCTTACGGCGTGGTTCAGGTGTCCTCAAGAACTGCTGTGACATTTACTGCGCCTTTCCTTTCCAGTAAAACAAATTATTATTATTTATTCATGGAACCTTAAAGTGAAAATAAAATGTGTTCATCTGCACTGCAATGCAAAAAGGGAAAGTAAACAATGCTCAGAGAGTGGAATCATATGCATGCTACAACAAACAATAAAGTGCATATAACAGTATAGAAGGGATAAGTAGTTCTCCGCACCTATTTCGCATTTGATTAACTAAGAGAATCGTCATAAATATTTTTTTTTATTTCAGCTAGGATAGCATTTATTAGGTCATATTTGTTTTCTGACCCGCCTGTTCATTAACTGTTTATTAGTTTTATCCCTATAAGTTTCTTTGCCATAGCTCGCTGCATTGTACTTAATTTAACCGCCCCCTTTTTGTTAGCCAGACGTTTCTGCCGATTGATGAGTAAGCCTAATACACCTGCAAGAGTTATATACACTTCTCTTAAAGAGTACTGGAGAAATCCCGTTTTGGATCTTATAGCCCAGCTTATAAATGTGCTCCAGCTCATTATCCTGGCCATTTCACTCAGGTGGTGAGAGGCCATTACCTCTATTATCTCAATAAACATCTCTCTACTTACTGACGCCAATATTCCCTTCCACGATAATAAATTTTACTTGTTTCACATACATTAGTTTTAAGAAGGATCATTGTACTCTGCCTGTCTAGATTAATTGATCATGCCTTATTCTGTTCCCACAGTCACTACTCAAGGCAGTGCCATCAGCTAGTTTTCCCATATACCGCACACCATACTGTAACATCCATTGATATGCAATACCGCTATTGTGTCAACAACTAGCATTTTTTACCAGTTTCAATAAATTTCTACCATTTCTACTGCATTTTGTTTACATAATGATCTTTTTTTTTATATTCCCTCTTTTAGCTTACGGTTTTGGACCAGCAAAAAAGAGAAAAGGTTTATGGAAGATAACTCGGCATTTAGAGTGCTAGTGGTTCCTAACAAGCTGTATGGGAACACAGTTCATGAAGTTTATTTACATCTGTAAAGAAGAAAAGTTAATCATTTAACATGTTTTGCATGAAATCTATCAAGACCACGCACACGTGCTGTACGCTTTTAACATCCAACGGGAGCATTTTTTCTGTGGTAGCGACAGTTTACAAAAGCCAAACTCAAGCGAGCTCCTAGCACAGAGTGGTATCTAAATAAAAGGCATTTTCCTATCACTAGTACCAGAATAGATGGTGCACCTATATTATTTATGATATTCTTGTTGAATTTTTCTGCAGCAAATGCAACTGGTGAGGAAATTCGTGGTACAGACTTGCTCGCAATATCTTATTGCGTGTTCAAGATGATGTTAATGCGTGAGTGCTATAGTGATAAGCTCGCCTTAATAAGGAAAGAGCTCGCATAAGTGCTTTACTTCATTCAAAGGGCTGTGATATGTGCGTCATCATGCGGAAAACGTTCAGAGGTTGTTTTCATAAATGCGTTGAAATCGTTAAGCGTTGTTGCGGTGTTTATATTGTGGCAGTGAAATCGAAACATGATATATACAAACGACAAGTTACAGCACTTCTCTGTTGTTTACTTTCGCAGTTGCTGGGCAGATATTATGAACCATGGTTGCTTCTTTCATATTATTTGTTTTCCTGTCTCCTAGGTAGGCATTTATATCGAAATGCTACCTCAGCGCTTAGATATACTGAGAAATATTTGTTGAATTTATGAAATTGACAGCATACCCCGGCTTCTTTTTCTTGATTTTGTCAGTGTTATCTGCCCAGTATCCAAACAAAATTCGAAAACCTCAACACAACTGTTCGGGCTCATGAATTTCAAGGTAATGATATACCGGTTGTTTTCCTAACTCCTCAGTGATCGTTATTTTAAACCTTAAGATAAATAAGTCGGTGTGGTCAGTACAATTGTACATGTGCATTTACGTGAGAGAACTCGGTGATGAAACAACTCATCAACAAAAGCTAACTAATGAACTTTTTTTACTTCTAGTTTCCAGAGCCAATATTATATCAAGAACTTAAGAATTTTACCATAGGAGTTTATTTCGCTTTTTAAATTTTCTGTATCGGCAGTGGATTTAGAAACATTTAACGTCAAAAATAGAAATTTTTTGGTTTGTAAAGTTGCCTTCCCGCAACACATTAATTTAAAATGGCGTTACCTGCATTCGTAATGCAGCAAATACAAAAGCCGCTTGCTATTTTATGTTGTAGAAGCAGTTACGTCATTTATGCCAGAATACCGCGCCAAATGACTCCATTTGAAAAATGTGCATAGCGTTGAGCCTATTTTACGAGATAAAAATACGTATATTTGATATTTCATATTTCGAAATCGACTGCTGATAAAGAAAATTTAAAACTGAACTCAAATTCTATGTTTACAGGCTTAAAGGTTTGAACAAAATGTTGCCCTGTAATCAAGAGTAAAATATTTAGTGAGTACTTTGATTAATTAATTATTTCTTTACTGAGCTCTATCACCCACATAATGCTTACCTTGCTGTACAATTCACCTGCACAGACCGCACTAGCAAATCTCTCGCAGGGTTTAAAATAACTATCTGTAAACAATTGAAAAAAACACCAGTTAGGTGTCCTCACCGCAGTTACAAGTTGGAAACGAAGCAAAGTGTAGAAATATATCGAAACTAGAAAAGGCAGAGCAGGAAAGAATCTTTCTTTGAAACGTCAGTAGGTACAGGCTTACTTTATCAAGCTCTGGGTGACGAAATAGTTTGCGGATTAATAACAACATTCAAGATAAAAGAAGAAAAAAGCCAAACACAGTGTAAACTACGGCCACCACATTTCAAAGGGGACGCTCTTATAATCCATCCATCTATCTATTCAGTGATAGGATAATTTATTGACGTCTCTCTCCTCAAGAGACCATTTAAAAGGTGTGCCGCAAGTGCAGAAGCTTACATTTAAAAATGTTGAGTCTTTTGCAAAACCTACCAATTTTGGTGTGGCCTTCACGTAAACCGCCTCTTGCCGACTCGTTCTGGCCTCACAACCCGAGTTTCGTCGGAAGAAAAACATTACTCTGCTGTACCGTCTCAGGATAGGCACGCATGGGGACAGAACGCACGAAAATGAACGGGATAAGGCGGTGGTATCAACAGCCTTCATCTTTAATGAAAGTGCCCATGCGGGCGTATGCCTCAAGTCCGGTGCTTACGCACACTCGGCGGCCATCTCTCTTACCTCCACCCCAAATCCACGGATTGCGTGATCGGTTCCCCACCAGCTCACTTTGGGGGCTTTCAGAAGGGACGGCTCGAGTGGTTTCGTATGCGGGGACTTTCATCTTGCCTGTGTTTGCGTACGGAACGTGCTCCGGCCGACTTGCACCTGCCTTGTCGGGTCTGCATTCGCCTTCTCCTCGAAGGAACGAAATAGCCAGGCACGCAACGGTGCGGCCATATCCGCAGGGAGTGGAGAGAGAAAGAGAGAGAGAGAGTACGCTGTTTGCGCTCGATGCGATGGAGGCATTGCTAGTCGCATGTTCATGAAAGGTGGAAACCACTGAGAATTTTTTTTTTTTTTGTGCTTGTATGCCTGCCCGCGCGTTTCAAAGAAAAGCAAATGACACTACGCAGGGCGTGTATTCGACAAGCTACTGCGACATTCGATCACATTCATGGCAGTTGAGAGCGCCTTATAAAGATACAAATACAAAGACCGTTTCTGCGTTGTTCGCTTACGTTAAAGACAAAATTTTGGGAGGTTGGCTTTTCAGAATGGGCCACAGCTTCTGCACACGCATCACCGCCCGTGCCCGCGGTTCTTGCTTGGAGCTCTATAATCTTGTTTACTGGGCCACCTGTTATGTATAAGGTTTCTGGTATTGTGGCGTTGAAAATCGAAAGCGTCACTGTAATTCTTCAGCTTTCACGTAGGTACCACATGACGTCACTGCAATGTGTCGTGGCAAGCGATAAAAAAACACTAATACCACGATTGACGGCGCATTGTGACAACGCACTACACTAAAAAAAAAACAATACATAACGAATACATTCTGGTGAAGATGAATAGCGTCAAGGCCAACACAAGGTCTCCGGAAACAAAGACACCATCTCTTGCCCTCTATAATTATGCCGTGTACGAAATAAAATAGACAAAATAAAATATTACAATAATCACAGCAGAAAACAGGCTCCACAGGACAGAAAAAAAGTCAAGAAGGTTCTCAGCAAAGCTAATAAAAATGGCTAATTGGCCCTTCTCTTAGCTCATCCGCCGAAATATTTTATTTGTTTTCTCAACAGGTAAATACAGCCGAACAATGGGTTGTTTTGCATAGGCGTTTGGAAAAAACAAACACGAAGGTATCTCTTATGAGATGATAAAGCGGGATTTTTACTTATTTACGTATGATGTACCATCCTGTCGCAAATTATTTAGGTACTTCGAAACCTCGGCGTTTGGCTTGTCAGCCGTTTTAGAAATGTCACACCTTGCATTTAGTCACAATCAATAATTTACACACTCCAGGATAGCAACATCAATATTCTCAAAAGCTTCTTGACCGAGAGAACATCCAGAACATCCAGAACATCCAGAGTTCATCTAGAGAACATTTAGTGCGCAATCGGGACAGCACGATGAGAAGGCAAGAACCGAGCACGCGAATTTCAATTTTCGTGATGCATAGTAAATCTCATCACTCAATTTCATTCCGCTATTCCCGCCCGTGCATCGCTAATTAAAATAGAGCAACTCATTATCTAGAATGTAAGTAGTTATGAACTATTAAGGCTGTCAAATTACAGATATTCTTGCATCGAACGAGGCCTCGAATTGCAAGCATTCGTTTCTCTCTTGTCCCGAACTCTGCGAGTGTCTAGGTAAAGCTGTGTACAATCAAAACCTTACTTTCACAAGATTTCTAGTTCAAGAAATTCATTAAACGACCATTCTGGAATGATACGAGTTCCAGCTCGTGACGAAATCATGGTGTTGTTAAGAGCTGCATTGCGCGTAGTGTAGACTGCCATTCGTTTCACAGGAGCAGATATTACACCATAGAGATTAAATGCCCTGTGAAATGGCTAATTATTTTAATTCGCCCTTTCTACCGTAATATCAAAGGTTCAGCTTTAATGAAAGAACCGTGAAGAAATTAACGTCTGTAACCCCCAATAATACAAGGCATACTCTTATTGACTAAGTTCTGGCATCTGCGCTGAAATCTCTTTGAACATATTTATAAAATTCTTCAAGCCATATATCTTCAGCCAGTGTAAAAACTGAAACGACGACATAGGACAATGCCCTATTTGCCTATCGCTCTCGTTACACGTGAAAATTAATTCAGCTATGTAGAGATAACACAGTAAAAACTCTTGGTGCGCTTCTTCGCACTGCTATCCCTATTGAGCTTGATGAAATGAGAAAGCAAGCGATTGCAAAACTAGTTTTATTAACGCTCTATTAGTAATGAGATTGGGCTTACCACAGAACTTGAGTGGCCAGCACTACTGAAAAAACCAGTACTGGACGCTTAATTTATCCCTTTCTGCGTAAGTTCACCACGAAAAATAGCTGGGTCAGTTGGTACGTTTCTTAACAAAATAGTGCGCGCGGTAACGAGACCCAGACAAGGAGACACAGGCACAGCGCCGACTAGCAGCAGCTGAATAAGTTGTATTGCTTGCAGGCAGTAAATACTCGAAAGATGGACTAAGCACAAACAAAAGCAAGAAGGCTCCGGTCGTCGTAACTTATTCCGGTGGTCAGTTTCTTTTTTCGTCAATATCAGTGACACCATACTTACGCATGTTGATCGGTTCTTATTTATGATACGCGCTTCATATACCTCGCACATAAGCTGCCGATTATATTTTTAGAATACTGCATCGTCTGAATTGTGGAATGCATCCGCATTTTGACATGTGTCCGGCTAGCTTGCTACCTTATATTGCGTCGAAGTTGCTGGCATCTTCCATTAATCGAAAGTTGATGCAACAACCTGGTTGTCCAACATGAGATGCGCCGCAAGCTAGATGAATATTATAGACTACTCCAGTGTTACAGGATGGGAATTTTTTCCCGTGCTTCATCTTGAAGCAGTTTTGTTTTTGAAGTGCTTTTGTTGACCCTTTTGCACAGTGTAGATAATTTATTGGGCACGTCATATACTAGGTTTAAGCCAGCTCTCCCGATCACTTTCTTTAATATGTGGCTGACACTGTGCACGTATGTCATGTTAGCCAACTTCTTCTCTTCCTTCTGGGTTCTGATAGAGTTCGATCGGAATATTTGAATATTTTGAAGCCAAGGCTGCAGATGAGGTCATCAGGAAAACCAGCTTCAAGTACACGCGTTAGCTGGGACTCGGAGCTTTCCTGCTGGCGGTGAAAACACGATCTAATAGAGCTTTCCTCAATGTGCCTGTAACCACAGCTCTCTTCACAAGCTTCGTGTGCGTAGGCGAATATGGTAACAGGCCTTTTTTCTAATTGTGGGTCATAACACCACCACAAATTGGTCTCTCCGAGGAGCAGCCGTAGATCTGAAGCTATCCGTTCACTGGTGTTTCTTTCGCAAGCTCAAACGCCACCAAACCTTAAGACAAACTCCTAAAGATTTCGCTAACGACACTATCAAGCTGGCCTTGACCAGACAGCTTGTGCATTTTTAGGAAATTGTCAATAAACCGTAAGGTCGTTACTGTGTCAGTATCACGGGAAGCTTTTAATTGGCGATCGCGGGGAATCGGTGCAACGCAGGAACCAATAAACATATTCCTTGCGTTTCGACGTACTGATCATCCATAAGCTTTCCAACAGAGCGCAGATAGGGAAACAACTCCATTAATCTATCCGCATTTCTCCTGTTTTTTCTTTTGGAAACGCACTGCTCACATAAATCAATGCCCTCTGTTACTGCCTAAAATTAGGTAGAAGGTAGCAACGTTCAGTACAGATCTTTGTTGTTTATTGAAAATACGCTAACTGCTTCTGGATAGCTGTTCAGGAGGAATGCAGACACATCTTCTGGCTTTTTTATCAAAAAAGGGTCTTCCACGGTGAGCAAGGAAAGTGATTCCTGCAGGTACCGCCCTAAGCGTGGCTGCCATGATCCTTTTTCAGAGACAATTGTTCTGAAAGGCCACTTATCCTTGTGCGTTTTTGCAGTAAAGAAGACAGTCAAGCATGTTCTCTCACTCTGCTTCCCAGTTAATCTTAGCTTGGTCAGGTTATTGGCTTTTTTGTGCTTTATTCTCCGCTGTTTGGGGCTTGACCTTCTTTCTCAGCTTGCGGCAGATACTTGTTTTTTTACAATGGCTCCGTTCGCCTTTTGCCTTTTGCCAGATAGTAGCCGATGGTCTGATGACAACTGCTTTTTTGTCAGACAGCAGAAAGCTCAGATCTGCCACTTACAAGGAATTGGCTATCTTGTCCAGGCGGGGAAAGGCTCTTTTCTTCGATGTTCTCCTTAAAATGACAACTGCTTCGCTAACGCAACTACCCCTTTCTTCTTCCTCTGCTTTCCCAGCACTGCTACTCACAAATAAGAGTAGCTGAAACTTGTCTAGACGTGGTTTGTGCCCTAATTCAAGGACTTAGCTTGCTTAGGCAAGTACGTAGGTATCAGCGAGGACATGGAGCGTCTGCTTCGTAAATTTACGGGCCCAATTGTTTTGAAAATGAGGATGTCAGGTTCTGCCACGTGGAATCAGAGAGTGGTGCGACCGTCCGCAGGGCTTCTTGCAGCCTTCTGTCCCCTATTCCTGGCGAGCTCTCCCGAAAACAGGTGATATTCAAATTTTAAGGCAGTCCTTGAAAAACTCAACTTCGTGCCAGGACTCAGAACGATAAAGCGGCACAGTCTGATTTCATGCTTTCTTGAAGGAGGCAGCAGTCCGCCTAACCATGCTACATCAAGCGGAATTTAACGATGTTTGATTGAATCTGTGTATAACCGAGCTTTACATGTGGCTGCAACGACGAGATAAGCGCAACCAGATAAATCTAGAAGGAACCACATAAAAGAGTAATTAGATGTAGCAGAAATGAAATCATCACGGAAAATAGTCCGGTCAGTTGGTACAATCAGATCGTTGCATCAGCAGCGTCGTTGATGCAACGACCTGACGATTCGGTCGTTGACTTAACACTCCAATGATAGAACATGCCGACAACGTGAACACAGGATACTGTAGCAAACTAGCCGGACACGTGTCAAAATGAGAATGCATTCCAGAATTTGGACAATTCAAGATGCTGAACAATTATAATCGGCCGCTTATGAATGAGATATATGAAGCATATATCACACATAAGAATCGATGAACATGCGTAAGCATGCCACCACTGGCATTGACGAAACAAGAAATTTACTACCTCGATAAATAACGACGACCGGAGCGACAGAATGATGTTTTCATTCCCTCTTCCTTTTCTTTATTTTCAGCCCATCTTTCAAGTATTTACTGCCTGCAAGCAATACATTTTTTTCAGTTACTAGTCAACGCTCTGTCTGTCTTCTTGTCTGTGTCTCGTCACCACGCGCACTGTTTTGCTGTGTAATATAAATGCCATAAGTCAATTGCCTGTACAATTCACTGCAATGTCAATCTTTTTTTCCTCTCTCTGTTTCGCTTGCCAGAAGCACTGAGAACTTAAGCCTTCCGAGACTTCAATATTATCCTTTAATCTTCCAATGCCGGTTGCAGCAGCGCCAACGCGAAGCAAAGCTGAAACCGAGAAAGGAAGGACCGTACAAATAGCACACTGCTCGAGGGAACGTCATGTGTTTGGCTGATCTGCGTTCAGTAAAGATATCCCCACGAATCAAGTACCTGATGTGTATTCTGAGAACGTTTATTTTGTGCTCCATCTCTTAGTAATTATGGCTTAACAAGAGCAACGCCACAAGCTCGAAAATAGTCTCCGGTTCCTTTTGTGGACATACGGCGTCTCTAGAGCCCTTCCTCTATGCTTGCTAGCATGCACTTCCTTATTACACATCTTTGCTTTAATAGATTCTCCTAAGCTATGACAAAACTCGATCGACTCTGTGTATCCTTGGTCTATTCGCTCTCCTAACACATATATATTCTCATAGCTTTCAGAGGCGCAGCTCATTTGATTGTGGGGCTCCTTCACATATACGGTATAGTATGGGTTATGACGTAACACAGTACAAACTTCTGCCTCAACTATGAAAATTTTGTGAAAGCTGTTTAGCTTTGATTCGAGACCGTATGCCTTGGTTTGGGTGAGCTCTAATGAGAAATCGTCCCCCCATACATCGATAAAGCTCACTTACCGAGTATCATCTGCAATCAGGATTCGGCAAGTAAAAGGGGTAGTGTATGACGAGGGAGTAGCTTTCAGAGGGCGCTAATCTCGTCCCGGGTCTGCTGAACGTGAGAAAATCTGTGCAGACCTCTTTCTCGCATGTCTGGCCAGATTTATAATAGTTTCGTCCGAAACCATGGCCTAATGCTGCATAGCCCATGAATGCAGCTTCTGCGTCCCCAAGATGACGGACCTGTTTTGAGTGTTATCGTATGAATGTGAAAGGCGGCGTTATTTTCACTTTCAACCTTTGCAGAACAACACCGCTACATGTGGTTTCCTCGGCTGTACAAAAAAAAAATTCTTTACTCAAGTTATGGTATAATTTAAGGATATAACGTAAGAGCCATTAGCGCTAAACAACTGTTTTTGAAACGAGCTAGCGCAATCTATAATTTTCATAACATCGCCGTCGCGTGCGCTGTCTTTCAGTTTGATGTGAGGTATACAAAGAAAAAAAAAACACCTTTTCCTATTTTTTAGCAATAAACTTAGAGATAATGTTACCTCCACATCATGCGGTTTTGCTAAGGGCTATTGTGTTATTCTTGTGGATTTTCTATATAAGAATGAAACAATAGGTCTGGATTGACTCACTATCCGCAGTCATTAAAGCCCATACCAGATGTGACCATGCAATTGCCGGCGATGCTTCAACAAGACAATCTGGGAAGTAGAACTGCATGCATTATATGCTCCTGCATAATATTACTGCCACACAGTGGTTCAGGCAAAGTTGGTTGGTGGAACCGAGGCGCGTTGTTGTGCTAGGTTACTACATTAACACTTCATTTAAAACACAGGTAGACACAGCGTAGCCTTACATATTGTCACGCAGCTGTTTGAGCTCGTAACTAGAAGACTTATTGGGGGGTTAATCCAGAATGCACCAGAGAGCAGATCCAGAGATTATCGATAGACGGTCAGCATCAAAACTTCTGTAGCACACGCTACAATATATTTGATGAAAGCCTTGTGGTCCGTGTGCTCACTGTCTTTTGTAGTGAAGGTCTTGCAATTCACCAAAACCTCAGTTTCAATGCCACTTCTCATTACTACTGTGTTCATATTCGCGCTGATAAGCAACCATATATAGGTCACAACTGTGACTTACTGCACCACTTGGTCTGAGCAGGTTTTCGTGCACCACACCAGTCTGCGACACATCCGCGTTACCTTGAATTAGTAAGCAGAGGCACAGCGGTTTTAAATGCGCTAATGCGCTGTATTCTCTCACATTCATTTTTCACCTAAACCACACAAGAACGAAACAAAACTAGAATATATGGCTCAGGTTTTACTGGTAATTTGTAGAGATGAAGATTTGTTTCAGTCGAGCGAAAATGTATATGTTATGCATAGAGCTATTCTGACGTTTAATTGCAGGCTTCTATCATTTAGCTTTCACACATACAATGCGCCCTTCGAGATACTATAATTTTGATCTACATACAACTTCTTCTGTTTAATAATGCAGCTATTTTGTTTTCTGCTCCCCACTAACTCCCGCCAAGCCAACTGCACTAGAATTTAATGAAAGAGGTTCGGAGAACACTTGTAGAAGAGTAGGTGAGCACTATTTCAATATTCAGAAAATTGCCACCCGAGCTGTACTCCTCTGTCAAAAACTAATGTAAGCAGCAACATGGCACCATTGGCATTGGTTGCGAGCACACACTCTTCAGGCGCCTTTACCTGGAGTATTCTGTCCCGTATATGGACATAAAAAAGTTTTAAGAGGCTTCGAAATTTTCCTCAGTGAACCTCAATGCGGGCAGTTGGGGTAGCTATTTGCTAGTGCAACAAATATTTTGCACCAGACGGAGCTTCAGTGGAAACAAAAACCTTTCATTTTAACCCTATCTACTTGATATGATTTAAACAAAAAGATGTGAACAAACCGAAAGGACAACCAATAGTTATGTTAAAATGGCACCAAACATTTTCGTCCTGAACCGCTCGTGGTTTACTACTCTCGCTAGAGTCATCTTAATACGCTAAATGTCAACGTAAACAAAACAAAGCTGCGTTTTTTTTTTCATTCAAAAGGTAATGTAATAAGCATGGCCCGGGCAATATGATTTAGTTCTAAACCCGTTAAAGTTGTGAGTACCTTTAAAACACTTATAGTGCATTTCATAAGCAATACACATTGGTATGCACATATAAATCATGCCACATTAAAAGCTTCCAGTGTCGTTGGTCTCCTTTGCCATGTTGGTCATGCCCTTCCGGCTCTAGTAGAACTGCTCCTACTTAAGTCTCTCTTCATGTCGTGCCTACACTATTCTCAGCTGATATTGGGAACATCCACGTCAATTAGCCTTCAGATGGTGCAACGTCTGCAAAGAAAACAAAAAGAGTTCTGAGTGGTATCTGATCAACCTTGGGTTGTCCCTCGAAACAGCCCTTGCACATTGCTAATGAAATACACATTTTTGATCAGTGCTACTTACGCCTCGCCCAACGCTACAAGTGAGAAGTGTTTAGAACTAAAGCGGAGCAACGTGTAAATATTGCACAAATGTACTCGCTGAGTCCGACTGCCTTGTTTATTATAAATAACTTCTGAAAATAACTACGGATGTTAGATTTTGTGTTATGAGCTTCCGTAATTAACAGGCTAGATGGCAGCGGCTTTCAAATAGGCTTAAATACTAAGGAACATTTAAGGAGCGTCCAAAACGTTCATTTTGTCTCTTCTGCGTGTTACACAATTACAGTGTCTTGTACCAAACGATTTTATTTATGTTTGCTATATATTCCTAGGCTAGTATAGGTCCTGCGGGTCATACTGACATGTGTTATATATTTGTTTTTGGCTACCATTCTATTACCCGCACTGCTAATTTTCTTTGCTCTATGCGACAGTTTCTTCTGTTCTTTTTTTCTGAGTTCATGTGAACGGCTTTGTGCCATTTTTGTTATTAAAACTGGTTGGTTGTACTTATTTATGCGATCGTTTGGTCAGTAATCTCATCTAGTTATATATTCTGTATTATTCGAGTCGCTGCTATTGTGGCTGTAAGCACGGGGCCCAGAAGCTCGTCAAACTCGTTGGAGCTTTTTCTTCTGGTGTCCTGTCATTACATTTCAAGCAACATAAGTGCTTATTTTATTTTTAAGTGTTTCGCATGCATGCATCAATATAAAATAAAAAAACTGTAAAATAACGTAGCAAATAAATGAAAAACACCGTCGCGGAATGGCCTCTGTACGTAAGTGTGCTGACAAGGCACCACGCGATGGGAAACACTGATGAATAAGGAAACAAACATTAGAGGGGTGCTCATCTTGAGGTGATCTTACCCTATTTTTTCGGGGACCACTTTTTGTTTGTCGTTCTTTATTTAAAATCTCATTCATAACATGCTATGCATAGTGCAGCAACTTGAGAATGCCCACCGCTTAGCTTACCCAAAGCGCAATTTGAAATTGGATGGCCTAATCTTACTGGGCGTGCACAGGTCAAAGAGCCTAGAATGAAAACTCAGCTATCAGCGCGTGCTTTTTTGTTAAGTGAGAAACCAGCTCAAAGGACACGTTCACAAAGAAAAGGAGCACACACGGGGATGCTGGAACCCCAGCTCCGTTAGCCATGCCCTAACTGCCCAACAAGCAACACTTCTTCAACACTATGCGTTGCTTTGTTATCGCTTCTTCGGACATAAAAATTTTGAATGAGCGAAACCATGCGCCAAGCGGCAGAAGCACTTTCTTCCTTGCGCATAGCCTTGATAAAACGGTGGTGGGAGGAATACCGGGCGGGCGCTCAATTTCTTGCGCCTCTTCTGCCATACTTTCCTCCCTCCAGTCCTAGCTATATTATTCAATCATTGTATTTTTTCCTGAAAATTCAAAGAAGGTAACAAACGTGTTTTATTGCTTGTGACGCCAACATCTTACATATTTCACGAAAATGACTACATTGCATTCAAAGCATTCAAACATACCGTAGGGAGATGAGAAAAACGTTTACAATCTGCGTAATCCTTTTGTAGAGCGCTCGGAGTGCGCTAATTTATTGGTAAGAAACAAACTCAACAGCATCATATGATTCTCCTGCAAAATATTTAGGTGCATCTGGTTTATATGTGCATGATGTTCTAATTCCACGCAAGTGTTGCGTTTATAATTGTGCGGAAGCGACGAGGTATAGCTATGGTTGGTAGACGATGAGCTTCTGGAGTTCTCCACATAATACTTACGCAGACTCTACATCATAACCTGAGGTGAGAGAGCAAGCGCCTCGTTGACGAAGAAGAGCGTATCGTGAAGATTAATCGAATAACATATTGCTGCGCTCAAGTTGACGAATATGAGGACGCAGTCGAAAAGGACAAGGGGGAAGAATGTGTGTGTCTTTAGCTCGTGCATTGCTGCTTTGGGCGGACGCTCTGTCCTTGTAACAGTACGTTAAGGTGGGATGTCAAGAACGTTACAATTAAGTGCAGGTACGGTGTAACCCGGCGAATTGCGCCAAAAACAGGGCTTCGCCAAGATACACCTTCGCACTACACTCTTCAAAGGGGCACAAATCGCCACTCACGCTATGAAAATTTGCATTTCCCTCTCCAAGCCAATATTACTCTGCGTCCTAGCCCGTTTTGAAGCGCTAAAATTACACCATAAATGTTTGCAACTATGTGCACTGACGCTATTCTGGAAATACCGTTAACACACACGAATCTGGTCTTTGAGCGTAATAAGGGAAGGGAGATTTTTATGATCAGTGATCATTATTAGGCGATCTCAAATTCGTCGGCCGCGGCGCCTAGTTTCATGGAGTTTGCGATGGGCGTAACGCACTGTTACAATGACACACAGTCTCTGCACATGAGCCAGAGAGCATCTTCTCATCTCTGTGTATATGACACATAGTCGCAATGGAGGATTGGGCAGTGTTTAGTGCATGCGTAAGAATTGAATTTGGGATCCCAACTTTAACATTTTAACAACCCCTCAACAA
Organism: Amblyomma maculatum; assembly: GCF_055883805.1. Classification (NCBI taxonomy): domain Eukaryota; kingdom Metazoa; phylum Arthropoda; class Arachnida; order Ixodida; family Ixodidae; genus Amblyomma; species Amblyomma maculatum. The sequence continues at coordinate 63,654,324 of NC_139349.1, read as the reverse complement.
ACAAACAAACACACACACACACATACACACACACACACACGCACACGCACGCACGCACATACACACATATTCTTCCTTGTCCTTTGCCACTGTGTCCTCATCTTCATCTTATCCGTAACAATGTTCTTTGTATGAAGTTTCGACACAGTAAATCAACAAGGGTCAGCAGTGCGGTCTGAATTGGTTTCCCTTGACGGTCGCGAATGCTATCTTTTCGCCCAGTTTTTTAAAGCGTCTCCTCTAGACTCAGGTGTAATAACTCATTAATGCAAGCAAGCCTGCTCTTAAAAGCCGGTTTTCTCTTGCTTCGCACAGTAAACCGGTCAGGACTGCTAATCAGGATAATAAACTTAGCACCGGCATTCTTGCGTCACGTGAGTGTATGCTCTATTTCAACAAATGGATAGCAATCTCAGCACTCTGTTTCGAACAACGATAGGCTATGGTAGAGCTTTAATGAACTCATAACTATTAGAAAAAAGAAAATTTAGGAGGAACTTTATCATGGGTATGCCCATGATGCGTTAAATTAGATGCGTCTCGAAAACACAGCATTTTCGATACAGGTTGGCTTCCTTTTGATGGACGTGCAGTGGAAAGGCTGTTATCTTTAGCAACCCGAAATCGAAAGCTGGACTTGTAGAGGCAGACTCACATTTAAAGAATGCAGCCTTTGAAAGCTTGTTATAAATTCCAAAATAAAGTACCTGTCCGAGCTTCCAGCTTCAGGCCACGGTAATCCAGAACTGTACCAACGTTGTGAGGAAAATGATTTACTCTGAACCAGAGTACTCCTCATGGTAGAAGAAAAAAGCGCAGGAGACGGGACAAGGAAGTTGACACAATACGAGCGCTGACTAACAACTGAATGTATTCAAAACACGAGCGTATAAATACACTGAGCGACAGATGCGCAGGAAGGAAAAGAAAAAAAAGCCACATCGTGAACACAAAAAAATGCCATGCTCATCATTAAGAGTTAAGATAGGCCAGCTCGTGGCTCGACAACAAAACAGAAGGTATGTTTGCGCATAAAGCCCCTTTACGATCGATGATAAGGGCTTCAAAGATTTCCCCGGTATATTTTTCAGAGTAACATTTTAGAATGACGCACTGTTCAAAAAGCGGAACCCAATTGAGACAAGATTTATTTCCTTCGATCATTATCAGTCACGAACTCGCCCAGCAGCGCACTTTCATGCAGGGTACTCCTACCACAGACGTCAACCAGGAGCAGTGCTCACATTCCCTGTGACTGCCTGGGATTCCCCGAAAATCTTAATATCTCACCAAGATATCCCATGGCCTCCTCGTAGCTTCATACGTGACATCCTGTAAACTTGCACTACTTTTTACGGCCCCCTATTTTTTGCGATATCTATTGCTGAGCGTAAGGAGCTCCTTTCTATCTTGCATGTCGAGGATTCTGAGACATCTTGTTGTGAGGCTACCGAGGGGGTACTAAAAGATGCAGTTAGACACGTTGCTGCAAATGGTCTGAGAAGCGATGAGGGGAGAAAATTTGGTTTTTAAGCTTTTTCTGTGCAAGCAACCAACTTTTAAAGCTGCCAAAGAAAGTCAATGAACTCTTTTTTTTTTTAACATAAATGTCATTTAGCTGTGGAATATCAAAATGCACTTTTTATGAAAGTATTGTTACAGACAGTGACAAATTTTAACACGTAGTAAATATTTTCTTCTTAAGTCTGTCCTATCCACAGAAAGAGCAATAAGACTTTACCATTGTAAACCCACTTGGGGTGTTTTAATACAATGTGAGGCAACTGTGAAATATTTCATGGTTGTTTTAGATCACGTTAATTGATTTTGTCTATACTTCCTTAATGCGCCGAAACTCTCTTTTTAAATGTTTTGGTGAGGAAAACCAACTGGCACTTTTTTTTTAAGTTGCGAAAAATAGAAGCCTGCCAAGTACAAATATTGAAGTTATTGTTAAGTGGATTGTGTATGAATAAATTACGCTAAACTTTTTACCACGAGGTGTCCTAAAAATATTAGAATATGGAATCCGGTGACACAATCTACCTGCCGCCAAGAAAGGTGGCATAGTGGTACATCAGAAATCTGGGCTATTTTTTGAAACAAAGGCAAGATTTCCGACGTAAGTACCTTCCGTGCCATCGTCCATCTCATGGTCTAACATGTGTGATTTTTTAGCAGTACAGAAGTAAATTTGGCTATGTAGCAAAGCGTAGGCACAATAAGACAAAAGGATAAACTGCTGACGATGATGTTCTGGGGTGCGAGACCTACAGTCAAAGGTCACCAGTTCGTAACTTTGTACACGACTCTCTTTTGATTGTCCCTTAGCCCATATATGAAAACGGTGGACATGTTTCTCCTTCCTTTATGCACGTGCAGCTCGACAAGAAGCATGGAGAGTGCAGCATTTTTCTCAATGCGAGAAAATGATACTGTCAGAGATTATTTACAGGGGTGACTCCACCTTTGCCTGAAGCAACAGAAAGATGGCGAGTTTCTTTCTCTTTCTAACACTTCCTTTTTCTCTCTTCGGGGCTGTCCGGCATTTATTCCTTCGTAAACGAAGCCCTCTGGGCTGTCAGTCAGAGGCCCGAGAGACACAATTCAGTATTTTGAAAGTGCAGATGTATTTAACACAATCCTAAACGAAATTGATCCTATTGTTACTATGTTCGTAAATAGTTTCTAGTCAATCTTAAAAAGTATGATGTGGCATAGTTTTGCAACTGCTTCCTGCAGCACGTTTGGCGCCAGCAGTGTTGTTAGAATAAGGACCATTCAGCTGTCTCTTCCATTAAGGAAGTAGAGGTTAGTCTGAAGCGGCCGGACCAGGTGAATATGGCAGCTGTAGGAACAATTGCAAACTCAGGATTTACGTATGGCAGACCTAAGTTGCGCGCAAGCAAACGTCCTATGCTCCAACAAAGGATTCTTTCTGTTCAACGTTCCTCGATATTTCTTCTTAACTGCCTCTTTCAGCGGCACGAAGAGACTGGCGTAATTCGCTCCGTCTAGTCGTACTACAGCCGTGAGATATAAATTCCAACAAATTGTCTTCTTTGTGCTAGAAAATGGACGCCATGACGTTTTGGCAGATTTTTGGGTCCGGCGCTCCTTCGGTCGCAGAGACCGATTGTGTAGCCATTCCGGTAATGATGTTTTTTTTTTTTTTTTCTCAGGATCATAACTGCGGAGTCAAGTTTCATTTTCAGTCACTAAGATGTCTAAAAGCTTTATGTGACGTTAAAATGGAGAGAGAGAGAGAGAGAGAGAGAAAGAAAGAGAGAAGTCTTTAATGAAGAGCAGAAAATTTAGATGCCGTGCAGACACAAAAAAGCAGCTCTGGCTGCATCTGCTTGTGCCTTCTTTCTATAACAAAACATTAGGCACCAAAAAATTTTAAACCTTGCATTTGCCAATATTATTGAGAAAAATGAAATCATAACCCTGCCTGGAGATGTCGTTCATAGGAGCTATCTTCTTTTCTGGATATACGCCGCTCCTGGAGGATCAGCTTGTGTACAACATCGCTTGCTGCCTGTCTGCTGAGACTGTGGAGCACCCATCGCAAGGCTGAACTTCAGTGCTGAAAAGAACGAAACTTAAAGCCAGAAGCCCAGCTTTTCACGGTCTTGTGAATACGCTTCTTCCATATGTGTTTGTGATATCTGAAAACTATTTGATAGAACTTTCTGTACAAGCAAAAATGTAGGGCTCGTCGCTCAAAGGATGTGGAATTTGCCTGTGCCTGCTCCACGTCAGGTTCTACTCGAATGTAAGATAAATATAAGAAAAAGAAACATCGGATGCTTGCACATGAAGATGCATCAACCGTTCATATGAGGTTAAATTCAAAATTTATTTCACTGAAAGAGGGTGAAACCACAAAATTCTCTACGGCAAGCAAAAAACGACAATGCTGGCGGACGACCTCCGACGATTGATGTTCGGTCATTGAGGCATTTAACGCTAACGCGTTACAAGAAAACTGTCCTCTGCTCAGTCGAGCAATAATATGAACGACGGGCTCAGTAGGCGAGAGCAACGCCTCCACATTGTTATATCCGGCTGCATTCATACAAAACAAAATATGAGAAAAAACGTTTAGGCGCATTGGCTAATATTGTTACTGGCAGCGCAAAAACTGATGGCGCTTCACTTGGTATGTATTTAAATGTCAGACTCCCAAAAAGGATGTGAGTGCATGCATGCAAAGGAGAAAGAGGGATTATGCAGCATTTTACTGTGAGTCAGTGCTGCCCCTATATTCTCACTAATATGTTTGTCTACTTCGCAAAAAACGCTACATTCGTTGCTAAAAAATGCTGCGTCATTGTGCAAGCTTCTTACTGCAAATATAGTTGTACGAAGAATGTTTCTTTTTGCTCAAATTGCTGCCATTTGTTTTGCAAAATGTCTAAAATAAACTTGATCGTTTCGTTGATTTGCAAAATATTTAAAAACGTTACAAAAAGGGTGGAACCAGTTGAAAAAAAAATTACATTGTTTGTAGTCCAAATCAGTCCAGTCCACAAAGCGGTAGTGGTTAGACTAATATGGACAAGATAGTCAAAATAGCCGAGGAGTTCTATACAGATCTTACAGTAGCCAAAGTAGTCAGGACCGTAATGAAATTGGCGGTAGGGAAAAACAGTCAGACGTTCCACCAGTGACGAAGGACGAGGTCAAGAAAGCACTAGAAACAACGAAAAGGGGGAAATCAGCTGGAGAGGTTCAGATAACTACAGATTTGCTGAAGGACGTGGGGGATATCGTGCTAGAAAAACTGGCCACCCTGTATACGCAGTGTCTGGTGTCATCGACGGTACCGGAACCATGGAAGAATGCAAGCATTATCCTCATTCACAAGAAAGGGGACCCTAGGGACCTTAAAAATTACAGACCAATTAGCTTACTGTCTGTTACGTATAAGGTATTTACTAAGGTAATCGCTAATAGAATCAGGACAACCTTAGACTGCAATCAAGCAAAGGATCAAGCAGGGTTTCGGAAACGGTACTCTACTATCGATCATATCCATACCATCAATCAGGTGATAGAAAAATGCTCGGAATATAACCAGCCCTTATACATAGCATTCATTGATTACGAAAAAGCATTTGACTCAGTTGAAACCTCGGCGGTGATGCAGGCATTGCGAAATCAGGGGGTAGACGAGCCGTACGTGAAAGTGCTGGAAGATATATACCTATAGTGGCTGCACAGCAACCATAGTTCTGCATAAAGAAAGTAACAAAATTCCCATAAAGAAAGGTGTTAGGCAAGGAGACACAATCTCCCCTGTACTATTCACAGCTTGTTTAGAGGAAGTATTCAGAGACTTGGAATGGGAGCAGTTAGGGATAAGGGTAGATGGAGAATACCTCAATAATCTGCGATTTGCTGATGACATTGCCTTGCTAAGCAACTCGGGGGATGAACTGCAAATAATGATTGATGACCTAGACAGAAAAAGTAGAAAGGCAGGCTTGAAAATCAATATGCAGAAGACTAAGGTAATGTTCAACAGCCTCGGGAAGGAACAGCAGTTTACATTAGGTAGCGAAATACTGGAAGTAGTAGGCGAATATGTCTACTGTCGTGACGCTGGGGCTATGTCGACCCGGCCTTCACTTGGTAGCGTGCAGAGACTCGGGGTTGAAGTAGGATTGAATCTTCGAAGTTGGTGAAATATGTACAAGCAGGTTTAATGGCACTTTGAGAAAACTTATTTACAATATTTACACGAAAAAGAAGGGTACATCAGCAAAATGGCAAGCGTTAAGAGTTCATAGCGAGAAGCGACTGGATGAGCCGTTTACCCAGGGCTCAGAGCGACATTTCGTGCTCTGCAGCGTCCTTAAAAACCCCCTATGTCCAGCCCCTCATCTGAAGATGCTGACCAACCAAATCCAGGGCACGCCCCTCAGGTATCGGCATCCAATCGAACACATCACTGCACTGATGGTCTGAAGCACTGACTGGTCCGGCATTCATTCGTTGGGCGTGATCACTTGTTGGCGGGAAAAGCTTGGGAACGGCGAGGAGAGGAGGTACATTTCTATTCTTCAGCAAAGAAACCACAGGCTGGTTCTGACAAGGGGTTTTACTTCTCAGAAACCCGAGAGCACGTGGCGCCGCATAGGGCTCCCAACATGGTCCCTTTTCGACAATTGCAAATCTTTCCTGCATTCCCGGGAAATCACTTAATGGCCGTATGAGTCATGCTCCTTTCTTGTCCTGCACGTCAGCGGACATGTCACTCTGTCGTCTCCTTTGGATAGGAGGCATTCATCACTGGAGGATAGCACTTCTCGACTGGAAGGGTGAACAAAAGAAAGAAAGCACTTCCTGCTATTTCCCGCAGGGGGACGTTTCTTTGTGTTTTTCCAGACGTTCTCTTGACAGGGCCAATTTGGCATTTGCAGGTTGTCCACAAAGCAAAACATGCTTACAAAACAGGATTCCTGGAAACAGGCTCACTTAGAGCCATTGGACCATCACCACATTTCCAAAGCACTTATTCATGCCCACAGGCGAACAATAGAGCGCGCAAATGCGGATGCTTGGTCGTAACAGCCTCCTCCCCCGCCAGAAGAGACTCGGAGGGCAGCAGTCCCAGCTGCTGCATGAAGAGACGACTTAATGGCCTGCACGTGAACGCTTGAAGCTCGCTGTTGCTTGTCGCGTTGTCTTGATTGTTGTAGGCCAAATTGCTCGAGCTGTCTGAAACTCAACCACATGTCGAAGCAAGCACTCGGCTCCCGTCTGAAGAGACCAGGTCAAAAGAAAACTGCCATTGTTGTTCGAGAAAAGCCCACTCTCAAGACGTTCAGGACCCACGTATTCCTAGAAAACCAAACGTGCTGCTTTACATAGTCACACATATACAAGCGCACGAAGAAAGAAAAAAAAAACCTGATTATCAATTTGGATACATGGTGAGGAACATCTCGGACCGCTTAGAAAGAGCGGCTAAGCGCGTCCGCATTCCCATTTAACTTCCCCTTTTTGTATCTTATTTCAAAATTGTACTGCTGTAAAATCAAGCTCCACCTAAGAAGGCGACTGTTCTTCGATGTCGCAGTTTGCAGCCAAGCCAGGGGACAATGGTCCGTCTCTACGGTGAATTTGGCCCCTCCAAGATAGCACTGCAATTTTTGAATGGCCCATACAATGCAAGCGCATTCTTTCTCTGACGCGCAATAAGCCCTCTCTCTAGAACTCAGTTTTCTGCTCAAGTAGAGCACGGGTGCTCATTACCGTCGTCATCTCTCTGGCAGAGAACAGCACCTAACCCTCGATCACTGGCATCACACTGGACCGTGAATTCTCGGCCATAGTCTGGAGCTCGCAATACCGGACGGCTAATCAGCACAGCCTTCAGGTTTACGAAGGAGGCTTCCTTTTGTTCGTCCCAGACTACATTTGTCGGTTCTGTCTTGCGGAGAGCGTCGGTCAGAGGGCTAGCCAAAGATGAATAGTTAGGGATGTAGTGATTGTAGTATCCCGTCAGACCCAGGAATGCTCGAATTTCCGTCTTCGTGCTCGGCCGCGGGTAGTCTGCTACCGCAGAAATCTTAATCTCGCTGGGTTTCCTGAAACCTTGACCTACATTGTGACCCAAGTAGTCCACGGTCGCCCTTGCCAGGCAACATTTCTCGGCCTTTACGGTTAGTCCAGCTTGACGCAAAAGGCTCAGTACAGCTCTTAGATGTACCATATGGTCCGCCCATGAGTCGGAAAAAACCGCAATGTCATCTAAATAAGGCACTGCGAATGTTTCACACCCCTTTAAAACCCTATCCATGAGTCGGGAAAAACAAAATGGAGCATTTTTGAGCCCGAAACTCATCATTGTTGGCTGGTAGCTGCCCGTCGGAGTGACGAAAGCCGCGTATCTGCTGGCGCGTTCAGTGAGCGGTACTTGCCAGTATCCTCGAGTAAGGTCCAGCGTAGTCACATATGCCGCTCTACTGACCTGTTCTACTCTCTCCTCAATATTCGGAATAGGATACACTTGATCCCTGGTGAGAGAATTTAGCTTTCGGTAGTCTACCACAGGCCTAGGGTCTTTACCTGGAGCTTCTACTAAGATCATAGGCGAAGCATAATCGCTTTCCGAGGGTTTTATTACTCCCAATTCCAGCATGCGAGTTACTTCCCTATCCAGAATTTCTCTTTGCCTTGGAGAAAATCGGTAGCACCTTGATCGCACTGGCACGTCTGAAGTCAGCTCAATATCGTGCTCAGTCAAATCAGTTCTGCCTGGCCTGTCCACGAAGCAGGCCTCAAACTCTGTTATTATCTCGCCCAGATCGGACAGCTGGGATTTCTTTAGTTCTCCTCTCTGCTCCGTCTTTTTGAGAAGCTCCTGAGCGTTGCTTCCTTTTCCGCTGAGGCAAATCAAGTTGTCCCCCATCTCCTCGGGAAGGTTTAACGTTAGATTTACCACGGCTTCCCTCTGCACATAAGGCTTCATAAGATTGCAATGATAAATGCGCACTTCTTTACGCCTACCGGGAATTTTCACTGCGTAGTTAGTGTTAGAAAGCTTTGCAACGACTTCAGCCGGTCCTTCCCACTGTACTTCGAGCTTATTCTGCCTTGAACTTCTCAGCAACATCACCTGGTCCCCGATACAAAACGTCCTTTGACGGGCTGTCTTATCATAGTACACCTTGGAACGAGCCTGGGCTGACTTCATGCTGGCCTCAACGAGTTCCTTAGTGTTATGTAAGCGATTCAAGAGGTTCAGAATGAATTCTACTACTGTTGGGTCTTCTCCGCGCCCCTCCCAGGCTTCGCGCACCATTCGCAAAGGTGAGCGCAGTGACCTTCCGTACACCAACTCGGCTGGGCTAAATCCAGTGGATTCGTGCGGCACTGACCGCAAAGCGAAAAGCGCTGCAGGCAGGCAGGTATCCCATTCGCGCTTGTTTTCATAGCACAGTCCCCTCAGGACTCGTTTGAGAACAGAGTGCCATCTTTCTACGCTGTTGCTCTGCGGATGATGGATCGAGCTATGCACTACCTTAATGCCGCATCGCTCGAGAAATGAGGTGGTGAGGACACTCGTGAAAACGCTACCCTGATCACTTTGGACCTCGGAAGGGAATCCAACTCGTGCAAACACTGACAGCAGCGAATCCACTACACTCTCGGACGTCACCTCGCGCAGCGGAACAGCCTCTGGAAACTTTGTGGCTGGGCATAACATAGTGAGGATATAACGGTACCCTGACTCTGTCACAGGAAGTGGCCCAACTACATCTATTACTAACCGGTGAAACGGCTCGGTAATGATTGGTACTAACACCATCGGCGCTTTCCACTTATCTTGCGCCTTTCCAACCCGCTGGCACGTGTCGCATGACCGTACAAAATTTTCCGTGTCCTTAAAACATCCAGGCCAATAGTATTCTTGCAACAGCCTCTGCTTTGTTTTCTTTATTCCAAGGTGACATGACCACGAGCTGCCATGGGAAAGTCGCAGTAAGTCTCCGCGGTACTTTTGGGGAACAACTAATTGGTCCCGCTCTACTCCGCGTTTATCCTTGAATAAGCGATACAGCACTCCCTTTCTCATCTCGAAAGAAATATTGTTTGCTGTCTTAGTGGCGCGGTGGCGCTCCCTTATCTCCTGTATCTTGGGATCATTGGCTTGCTCTATAGCTAAGTCCTCTCGGGTTCCACTTAAAAGTCTCGTGAGATTACTAGACACTGGCGGCAAGAGGTTACTCTCAAGAACGTCCTCATTCCGCGTCTCATCAAGCTCACTTTCAAGTTGACATATCTGAGATGCCTCGCTCTCAAAGTTTTCTGACCTGCTATCTTCCACATCGACCACTGTTTTAACTGCCGTTTCTTCCGCTGTGGAATTTTCTGGTATGAGCAGTGTAGCTAGTTCTCGCGCCCTTGAACGTGTTAAGGCTTGCACAACTCTGTCTCCGAACAGTATGCCCCTCTTTCGCAGTAGCATGTCCGATTTGTTGGAGAACAAATACGGATAGCACTTAGGAAGCTTTCCTGAAACGGCAGCCTCGGTTGTTAATTCGCCGAAAGGGCCCTCGATGACCACGTTCGCGATCGGCAAGCACACACTCTGTTCCTCAACTACCTGTCGGATCCATGCACACTGTCCTGTATAGTCGGAAGGCGATACATACGCCGGATGGACAACATCCATCGTTGCGGCCGAATCGCGCAGTACCTTGCAAGGCTTCCCGTTGACTACTAGGTCATGCAGGTAGGGTTCTAAAAGCTGCATATTTTCATCGCAGTCCCTGACATACGAGAAAGCAATCTTTTCTTTCCGGCAGTTGACGGCAATGTGACCCTGCTCATTACACCTAAAGCATGTGAGCGGCTTCCTAGCCTCAAGCTTATTCTTTGTGTTCTGCACGTTGGTCACTTCCCCACTTTTCTCACTGCCGTCCTTTCTAGGGAATTTGCCTGAAGAAACCTTCATTTCTTCGTTTCCCACTCTAGCAAAGTGCCTTTCCTGACGGTTTTTCACACTGAACTTGGGATTGCGGGGCCTATCCACTGCTGGGTTGCTGAATTGTCGGCGCGAAGCATACTCCTCAATAAGTTCGGCAGCTTCAGTTGCCGACTTAATTTCGCCTCTGTCCTGTAACCAATTTCTTTCTTTTTCTGGGAGGCAGTTATAAAACTGCTCCAAAAGAATTCGCTCGACTACAGCGTCCCTATCACTGTAGGAATCTGTGCTCTTTAGCCACTCGCCCAAATTTACTCTTAAATTGTACAGGAATTCAGGGTAGCTCTCGTCCCTGGACTTAGTAGCGTTCCGAAAACGTTGTCTGAACGCCTCGGCGCTAAGCCTATACTTTCTCAGAAGGCAAGCTTTGACCTTCTCGTAGTTGTCCGCGTCCTCCTTGCTTAGCCGCGCGACAACCTCCGCTGCCTCGCTGGGCAGAACCGTCAATAATCTCTGAGACCAAGTGTCTCGCTGGAAGGACAGTTTTTCGCAGGTTCGCTCAAAGTTAGCCAGATACAGACCGATATCCCCTGATATCACATATGGCTGCATGTACTTTGACATCTTGAAATCTGCCTCCTTGTTGAGACGAGGTACCGCTAGCTGGGGACAATCGCCCGACCTCTTGCTCAACTCTAGTTCTAATTTCCGGAGCTCAATTTCTTGGTCCAGCTTTTTTGCTTCTCTTTCAAGCTTCTCACGTTCGTGCTCCCTTTCCTCTTTTTCCCTCTCAAGTTCACGCTCCCTTTCCTCTTTTTCCCTCTGACGTTCGCGCTCCCTTTCCTCTTTTTCCCTCTGACGTTCGCGCTCCCTTTCCTCTTTTTTTTGGGCGATGAGGTTCCATGCTTCACTGAGCTCCTCATCATCGGCTCCCAAATCTGTGATTGCCTTTATAATCAAAGGTTTTCGTGCCAAACCACTTGTATCAATTCCCAATTCCTCACACAATAGCAACAGGTCCGGTTTCTGCAGCTTTTGTAGGTCCATGATCGCTCCGAGTGTCGGCTACTTCCAAAACAACTGTGCAAACTACCAACCTAAAGGCGTTTCCACACTCTCTTTACCAGTTCTAAAATCTAACCCTGTTCTAGAACCTGGTCCACATCAGAAGAAAAGCCAAGCACTCACCCACACATGCGATCGATGTTCCGAGCTGCTGTCTTGTTGGCCGATTGTTGCGCCTGCTTGTTGCTTGAGATGCCACCTCCGATCACAAGATGTGGCTTGTAGATTCTGATCCACCTCGAATCACCAGATGTTGTAGCTTGTAGATGCAGATCCCAACGCTGGTCACCAGTCGTTGTGCTTGTAGATTCAGATCCCACCGCTGATCACCAGTCGTTGTGCTTGTAGATTCAGATCCCACCGCTGATCACCAGTGTTGGGGCTTTATCCCACCGCTGCCTCCAGTTGTCGTGACGCTGGGGCTATGTCGACCCGGCCTTCACTTGGTAGCGTGCAGAGACTCGGGGTTGAAGTAGGATTGAATCTTCGAAGTTGGTGAAATATGTACAAGCAGGTTTAATGGCACTTTGAGAAAACTTATTTACAATATTTACACGAAAAAGAAGGGTACATCAGCAAAATGGCAAGCGTTAAGAGTTCATAGCGAGAAGCGACTGGATGAGCCGTTTACCCAGGGCTCAGAGCGACATTTCGTGCTCTGCAGCGTCCTTAAAAACCCCCTATGTCCAGCCCCTCATCTGAAGATGCTGACCAACCAAATCCAGGGCACGCCCCTCAGGTATCGGCATCCAATCGAACACATCACTGCACTGATGGTCTGAAGCACTGACTGGTCCGGCATTCATTCGTTGGGCGTGATCACTTGTTGGCGGGAAAAGCTTGGGAACGGCGAGGAGAGGAGGTACATTTCTATTCTTCAGCAAAGAAACCACAGGCTGGTTCTGACAAGGGGTTTTACTTCTCAGAAACCCGAGAGCACGTGGCGCCGCATAGGGCTCCCAACATGGTCCCTTTTCGACAATTGCAAATCTTTCCTGCATTCCCGGGAAATCACTTAATGGCCGTATGAGTCATGCTCCTTTCTTGTCCTGCACGTCAGCGGACATGTCACTCTGTCGTCTCCTTTGGATAGGAGGCATTCATCACTGGAGGATAGCACTTCTCGACTGGAAGGGTGAACAAAAGAAAGAAAGCACTTCCTGCTATTTCCCGCAGGGGGACGTTTCTTTGTGTTTTTCCAGACGTTCTCTTGACAGGGCCAATTTGGCATTTGCAGGTTGTCCACAAAGCAAAACATGCTTACAAAACAGGATTCCTGGAAACAGGCTCACTTAGAGCCATTGGACCATCACCACATTTCCAAAGCACTTATTCATGCCCACAGGCGAACAATAGAGCGCGCAAATGCGGATGCTTGGTCGTAACACTACTTAGGACAGGTAGTAACCGCAGATCCGGACCATGAAAAGGAAATAACAAGGAGAATAAGAGTGGGATGGAGCGCATTTGGCGAGCACTCGCAGATTATGACTGGCAGCTTACCGGTATCGCTCAAGAGGAAAGTATACAACAGTTGCATCTTGCCTGTACTCACCTATGGGGCTGAAACGTGGAGGCTCACCAAGAGAGTTCTACTTAAGTTGAGGACAACCCAGAGGTCTATGGAACGAAAAATGGTAGGGGTAACATTAAGAGATAAAAAGCGTGCAGAGTGGGTCAGAGAAATAACTCAAGTTACCGACATTCTAGTAGAAATTAAGAAGAAGAAATGGGCATGGGCAGGACATGTAGTGCGAAGAGAGGATAACCGATGGTCGCTGAGGGTAACAAACTGGATTCCAAGGGAAGGAAAGCGTAGCAGGGGGCGGCAGAAAGTTAGGTGGGCGGATGAGATTAAGAAGTTCGCAGGGGTCAAGTGGATGCAGCTAGCACAGAACCGGGTTAAGTGGAGAAATATGGGAGAGGCCTTCGACCTGCAGTGGGTATATCAGGCTGATGATGATGATGATGATGATGATGATGATGATGATGATGATGATGATGATGATGGTTAGACAGCAAGCCCTACCTGCTTACGTCTGAACATATATCAATAAACGCTGTACCACTGTAAAAACTGTGCTTTTTGAGACGGAATGGAAAGAGTTTGAACCAGCTTCACAAGTAGATTTGTTGACATCAAGGATAAGGTAAACGCAGACTGATGACATTAAAATGTACGAAAACAGCTTGCACTACAACTGGTCCCTCCTAGCCGCGGTACCCACAAGCCTCCTGATCAAGTCATCAATAGAAAAAAGATTGCTAACAAATATTGATCGTTCAGACTACACGTGTCATACAGTACATTGTAAACCACTGCTGCTTAAATAATGTTTGTCGACAGCGGAAAGTCATTTTTTTCATCTCCCCTTTGAATCAATGGTCACATGGCAAGGACGTGACGATGTAAACGTAACGAAAAGCAGCTTATAAAAATTACTTTTGCGTTACGAATAATTCTTTGGGTGAGTAATTTTTCTATAGTTTAACAAATTTGGTAATCTTCATCATTCCTCACAATTCAGAGCTCAATAAGTGACGATTAGCGAATGAGACAAAAACCTGCTCTGAATGAAAATCCGTAATGATTAGAGCTTTTTGGTATGGTTTGGGGGGATTAACGTCAAAAAGCGACAGAGGATATGACAGAACCGCATTTAAGACTCCGAAACTTTCAGCCACGTGGGTTCTTCAACGTGCACTGGCATCGCACAGCACACAGGTGCCTTGCTTGTCGCCAACATCAGAAAGCGGCCGCTAGATAGGGACTCGAATATAGCTCTTTCTGATCAGCTGCTTGATAACAATTAAGTTTCTCGTAATAAATAGGGAATCTCAGCCGAATAAATGTGGCCCTCGGGAGCCCGGCAAACTATGTAGACGGAATAAAAATATCTCGCCACCATGGAGCAAGGCAAAGTTTCCGAGACGGAACAAAGCTGGTTTTTACGCAACGCTCATGAAATTGTAGCTGCGTTTTTAGTATTGAAAGCTTCAATTCCCTAGCCGATGCAGTTCACTGTTCCCGGGGGATATCTACACAGCGATTGCATTCAGGATGCGGCTAAACTGAAGCACGAAAATTCTACTTACTAGAGGAACTGCACAGTCAGTCGAAAATAATTCAGATATGCAGCAAAGATCAAGTCAGTACCGTTTATTCTTTGCAACGTGCTCAGAAACTTAATTTTACTGTTTGTTTTCCAGCAGGCTACAAATAGATTAGTTATACTTTTCAAAGACGTTATCGGTAGGTCGATTTTCAAATTCAGTGATGAAAGTGCTGAGTTATTTAAGTACGTAAAAATGAGAGCAATTCCTTTAAGGTAATAGAAAAGGAGGTTCACATAGTACAGTTTTTGTTCTTTTGAATGTTAGTGACCTCTCTAGGTAGCAGATTACACGAGAATGAACACTTCTATCACAGTGGAGACATTATAAAACAGAGCGACCTCCAATGGACTGGCTCTGGAAGCAAGCAAACGCAGTTTCCTTATTAGCAACGTGAGTCTTATGCAACTACCTCCTGCAAGTCGATTACAAACTCTCAATATACTGCAAAATCCAACTAACAAGCTAGCTTTTTTTTCTTTCCGCCTCAAGACAACGCCATCTATATTCCACGACGAGAAGCAAAATAAAGTATATTACAAGTGAAATGCAATTGTTACCTCATTTCGCTTGGAAAAATATATGTGGGTCCTTCACTGAGAGCAACAAAAATGAAGAACAATGAGAATCGATTACTTTTTTTTTGCGTAATTTACTCTTCCCGGCACAAAGAGAAGGAGCAAAATTATAAAGCTATTTTATTTCATGTCATCTGAAACATTGAAGCAAATACAGAGTGGCTAGATAGCGTCTTACGTAACATAAATTGTGGAATTTGGTACCAAGCCGAGTCAAGTGCCTTTCTTTAGTTGCAACGAGATGTCCTTCTAACATTCACCGGAACCATTACTTAGGGCTTCTCTGCTCCTGATAATTACATAGCTGTTCTGTCTTGCGCTCCTATTGCACGAGCGCGACGGGGTGTGCGACGAAGCAGGTATTCAGGACGTATGATATTTTTATTAATAATAATGAGATGTTTACACCATTACGGCTGAAAATGTTTTCTCGCAATATACAACTCCTGGATGTTGATAGCGAAGTAATCAATAGCGACGAATTCGCAACTGCTCTCAACCATTATTTACAATAGTTTTTTTCTGCCGCTAATGTTGCAGCAAATTAACTCATTCCTGAAGTCTCACCTCAACAAACGTCTAAAATTGAAATTAACCCTGAAGATATATCTAAGATTATTGCTTTTTTTAACTATCATCCTCTAGCTGGCGGCTGAGATCGAATTAATAGCAAGTTACTAAAAAATGCCATTTTCGGTTCTAGCCATATATTACACCTAATATTTACACAGTTCTTAGACACCGGGGTTGTCCTAGATGACTGGAAAAAAGCACAAATTACGCCCAGGTGACCGTACATGCCCTACCAACTATCGTACAATCTCTCTCAGCAGCATACCATACAAGTTACTTGAGCACATAATTTATTCCAGTGTAATGATCTACTTAAAGACAATTAACGTTTTCTGTCTGAACCAACACGGCTCTAGGAAGCAGCTATCATGCAAGACCCAGCTCGATGAATTCACCCACATTTTACAGCACTTAGAAAGCCTCATCCAAATTCACGCCATCTGCCTAGACTTCTCAAAAGCATTCGATCCTGTTCCTCATAATCATCTTCTTTTGAAATTGTCTTCACTCTAAATTCTGCAGAATCTCCTGTCCTGGCTAGAACATTTCTTTAAAGGACGCAAACAGTTCATCTTTATCAATAGCTGCCCCTCCGCCCTCAGCAACCTAACATCTGGCGTACCACCTGTTTTATTCCTCATTTACTTCAATGACCTGCCAATTAACACAAAATATTTGCTACGTTTATTTGCCAATGACTGCGTTATTTACAGCCCAGTACTCGGCTCTAACAACTGCGGACTTAATCGCAACGTGGTGCGACCAATGGCACATGTAAGTTAATCGAAGTAAATGCCAATCGATATCATTTTCGCGCAAACACACCATCACTGATGGCACTTACAATATAAAATCAGTAGCCATTCCTAAAAAGCCATTTTACAAATACCTAGGAGTGCATATTATGTCGTCGCTATCACAGGCAACACGCATTCAATCCATCTGTTCAAAGGCATATCACACACACTTGATTTCCTTCAACGTAATCTGCATCACCTGAGGTGAAAAAGTTGGCATATATAACATTCGTACGTCCGAAGCTAGAGTGCGCGTCATCTGTCTTGCATCCTTCGCAAGCATACCTCACTACAGATATTGAAGCCATTCAAAACCGGGCCGCTCATTTCATCACATCACATTACTCGGAAACTACCAGCGACACTTTAGTAAAACAATCTCTCGCACTGCCGAAACTCGCATCCCGCCACGTAATTTCATACCTATGCCTTTTCCACTCTTCTATCGTTCGCCAAGACATTCTTTGCTTAAACCATCCTCTAGAACATGACCTCGCATAAACTTCCGCCACCCCATAGCACGCATTATCGCATGCACCTGCGCCATGAGCAGTTAGTTTTTTTCGTGACGCCATAGCGCTTTAGAGCGGCCTTCCTGATAATATAACACATGTACTGGCCGCCATCTATTCCGCGACAAACTGGCTAATCACTTTTCATGACTTCAGTGACATATTTTTTATCACTGCGCATTGCTATAAGCCAGGTAATGTTAAAATGCTATTGAGATGCTGAAATTTAAATACTGCCCTTTTCTACTTTTTTTTTGCGAAAACCTGTTTTTTAATCACTCATTAATTTTGTTCTCAGGTTTTATATTATTGTGTTCTTTTTGTTACCGATGAATTTTCGTTTTGTTCACCACTACCCTCAAACCTATATGTACTCCTCCCTCTTGCATTACTGTTTACCTTTTGCTCGTAGGTTGTATATTATTGTGTTCCTTTTGTAACCTGTGCATTCTCGTTCTGTTCGGCCACTACACCCCTCCCAACCTATATGTACGCCCCTCCCCTCCCCTTATGTAATGCCTCCGGGCCTTTCAGGGACAAATAAATGAACTGAAACCTCTCCTTCTCTAAATATCACGCACCACAGACAGTCTGGCAGACAGTTTGGCAGACAATCTGGCAGACAGTCCCCGCCGGGGTGGCGCAGTGGTTACGGCGCTCGACTACTGTTCCCAAGGACGCGGGATCGAATCCCGACCTCGGCGGCCGCTTTTCGATGGAGGCGAAAATCAAGGCGCCCGTGTGCTGTGCGATGTCAGTGCACGTTAAAGAACACCAGGTGGTCGAAATTTCCGGAGTCCTCCACTACGGCGTCTCTCATAGCCTGAGTCGCTTTGGGACGTTAAACCTCACAAACCAACCAACCAACCAGTCTGGTACATCATTGTTAGGTAAGAAACTGGGTATCTATAGTGATGTTCTTGGTGATGACAAGAAGAGAAGAAGGCATGTAAGAAGGTATTGTACGAACGTCATTGTTAGACCAACTAGGGTTACAAAGTTGGATGACTGAAGACGTAGTTAATCTTTTTTTCGCTCCTCTTTAAGATCCGGTGGACGAAAATAGATTCGATTCTGCAGAAAATGGTTTCAAAAGCCTCCATACCTTGCTATAGAGCATTGCACTGTTGGAAAAAAAGTGAAAACATTTTGGTTTGATATGTCCGTGCTCTGCAGCAAACCCGGTGTTTTCGTGATAACCTCATAGGTGTAGTTCGATGTCCTGTCCGGCTACATCATACGTGACCTTTGAACAAATAGCGAGCGTAGAAATAATGAACACAGGCACAAACAATAAAAAGGCAGGACAGATGGACGAGTTGCAACTTTACTAGGAGGACAAGGCTTGAGGCGCGCGAAACACAAGAAAGCAATGCGAAATCTTGGCATTTTCCATGGCACTGAAGAAACAAGCTACACGCCGTACCTAGAAGCCACCTGCTCTGAAATTGTACAAAAAACCTAGCAGATAACACCCGCTCAAGGTTTTTTTCCTATCCCACCCTCGTGGTACGATTTCTGAATTTTCTGATGTAGTTTTTCAGACTAGATTGCACATAATTGCACCGGGTGAATTGTAGATAAGGTTCTTTCAATCTAGTACTAGAAGTTTTCACGTATATTGTGCAGGCACGATCTTTCCAGAGCAATTCTGATCGAAAGGGACTATGCCAAGCATTACCAGATTGTTGTAAAAGCTATCATAAAAGAAAGTTCCTTTAGCATGGCTGATAGATGCAAGTCACATGAGTGCTGGAAGAGACAAGCTGCAGAAGGTGGTACTGCAGACCACCATGATCAACGTTTGCAAAAATGAGCTTCACACCTGTCTACCTGTATTTTAATGTACTCAGCGTTTATGGGATGACGTATCTGAGTCACACTACATAGATACATTAGAGAGAACAAGATAAACGGTGACATATCTATAGATATGTTAGAAGGTGGTTGCTGGTGAAATCGGGTTTCAGTCGCCGATTACTAATGCCAGAGCAATTTTCGGCAATGCGTGAGTGATGGCCCTATATACAGAGCCTTGCTTCTGTAAGTGCAAATCTTCCCGGAAACAGTTCTGGAATTCGAATAGAACGCTAAGAGGTACAACATTTCACTATTGCGAGCCCCATTTCCTAACATGACTTCTCCAAAAGGCTTCCAAATACGTTCACGGAGAGCTACTTGCAAGCCATTGTAATCGAGGCGCAGAATAGAAATGTCATCTTTGCCAGTCAAATCAGGTGGTGGTTCAGAACTTTCCTTCTTACAAGGTCTGTACCCTTTTTCATAAAGTTTGCACAGGTTATGGATCACCGCCGACTGTCCTGTCCAATGGCGTCCCAAAAAATGCCTCAATGCTCGCTTCCACGTATTTCTTTTAGGCATGATGCCTCGTAGCAGGAATTTAGCATTGTTCGTTTTCCCCGAAAGGAATATATGTAGGCAGCCTGCCTCTGTCGCTGTGACAGAAGCGTTTGGACAAGAGGCCTCTGCCGGAGGAAGTGCAGGCTGGGCACTTGGCAGGACAAGGGAAAGGGTGTCCAGGCAGTGCGTGCTCGTTGCCGTTTTTTGTGCGCCAGCGGACTCGATTCGCGCTTGTAAAGCAAGCCGCTGTGCCTGTAGATATGTATTTCATATTCCTTCTCCCACATCGTCACCCGTCATGATCTTCTTTCGTCTCTTCTTCCCCTTCCTCCCTGCCTTTTCCTTTCAATAAATCCATCTATGTATCTATCTTTCGCAATGATTCTAGGCTCATCCGTGCAAACACATTTAGTGCGGCAAGTTTTGTTCGCCAGGGTGAAAGTTGACAGGTCGAAAATCTTCCTTAAAAACTCCGCGAGCTATTTTTCTTGAGCAAACTATTCGCTATTGCAACAAAACAAAACCGCTTTTTTTTCCGCCATCTAGGACCAAGAATTCGGACGCCTTAGAAAACTCGTTTATCGTACTGAGCAGTGGTTTTTTGGCCGACATCGAGCTTGTAATTTTTTGAAGGCACGTAAATCTCTCCCCTTCCCTTGTCCTTGATTTCGTAGTCTACGTTTTATACCACAGTTCTCAGGACTGAGCGGTTCATCTGAGGCTTAAAGTAATCCCTGGCCTTTATTGATGATAGTCCACTTTGTAAAGTTGCAGGATCCACTTTACCACGGGTCACGGTGACAGAGTTCGTACCTTATCCTGGCAGTTTAATCACCAGAAGAGACAGTTTCTTTGTCTGCGCTGAAACTCAGCGATTCCAAATGCATGCTCCGTCTGGCTATTGAAGATGGAGTTGGCCAAGGAATGCATGTCTGCCTATACAGCGGGATGTGAAGCCAGGTGTAGTCGCTCCGCATTTGTCATAAAGATTATGATTTTACAACCTTTTATATCATTTTGGTATGACTCCATGAGGGCTCAAGAGTACCAAAAGGCAACTGAAAACCCCACTGAAGAAAAGTCCTTGCTTGACACAGTAATACAACTCACAAGAGCAGGTTGTGATGGCGATGGTTCACACACACAAAGTAGCAGCAACTTTCCTAGATTGAAGACAGTAAAGAAGCAATGGCACAGATGTCTTCTGTAGTAAGACTTTCTGGTGGGCTGAATGGCGCATGACCTTTGTGTTAATAACGTGCGCTGCAGTAACGCACACAGGAAAAACAAAAGGGACGTGAGGAGAGAACCGCAACTTTCAATTTTAGTAAGGGTGCAAGAGGCCAGACAACCGCTCATAAAGATATGTGGGCGTGCATGCTCATGCCGCCCACACCTGCTGTTTTTATATATTTAGCTTTGATTCACCCGCTTCAACAAAGCCAACATCTGTTAATTGCAGGCTATAATTCTTTATAACCGCTTGTCCTCTCAGTAAAGTTAGAAGTTGCCCTTCTGCCATGTGCGTGTAGTTTTTCTTATTCTTGTTTCCACCTGTGCTAGCCAATTTAGCGCATGGTATATATAGACATGTTCCACGGCGTTATTCGTAAGTGGTTCTGGAGCACAAGGGGCCACTACAGGAGAAGTGTGTTGCTCGAAAGCAAACAGAAGTTAAAACTCATAATCATGCCTGCACTAAAATAACCTTATGAGTTAAAAATGTGATCCTTTATTGCAAAGGTCTTCTAGTTTATGTTGCTATTCGAGGAACAGTTCAATGCATGTCCCCCTACGGCTGATTCACAGCAGACAAAGAACAGACACGCGCAGCAACATTGCCTTCATCATGTCTCAAAGTGACATGCTGAAATATAACGAACTTTTCTGAAACGCAAACTCGGAGACATTCCCAGCAGCACAATTTCCAGTGTTGCGCTTTTCAAACTTATATTATATTTTTGTCTATTTTTTGCCCCCGGGTGACCGATGCACTGCTTGTTATGGTATTGCAAGCGACATCAGCTTGTTAAAATCATTTTCTAGTTCAATGAAGAAATATTGCTTCAGCACAAGAAAGAGTCAGTCTAACAAAACTAAAGGGACTGAACATACTACCACACTTGCGGACATTATTTTTGGTTAGCCTCCAACTTTTGTAGAAATGCTACGGGCGAAAGGCAAATGATAAAATGTCTCCAGCATCTACCTTCAAACAACAACAAAAATAAAGAGCCAAAGTCGTGCCAGAGACAATGGAGTAGAGCGTATCATTTGTCAAGCGTCCGCGAGGGGCACCTGTCAGGTTTCGGAGAGCAGCGAATGGCTCGTCCGGAATCCCAGGCTTATTGTCGACTGCCTACAGGCAGGGTATCAGGGCGTCAGCCTCCTACAAAACCAAATAAAGCAAAAACAAGCTTGAATAAAAGAGAACGTTGCCCTTTGCTCTTACCATTCGTCTTGCCTTTTCTTTTTGTCCCTAAACTGATCCACGCCCGCGCTCCGTGGTCTAACCTACAAAGTGTAAGCGATATTTGACTTGTTATTTCAACCCCTTATGCGGATAGACATGGAGGTCCTCTTTCCTTCTCACACTTTCTTTACTCACTGGGGGCTCTTAGCTATGTTTGGGGCAAATACAGGACTATATGGTGTCCTTTTGCGTTTTATAAACAAGACTGGGGTCTTTAGATTCTTCCGAGCTTGAATGACTTTATCATTCATTATACATTCGAGCCGCAATGATGTCACTTATGTTTTCAAAATTTGTAGCAATTACTGAACAGCAGACAAAGGTTCAGCTGTTCTGAAGAGGCAGTTGATATCAGTAGTCGTTTGAATCGAGGGTAGGTAATCGAGGGTAGGTATTAAAACGATGTCACTTTGTCGTTCTGTGATTTCTTATGGGCCACTGGCGTCCTTCTCGCGTTTTGTCGGTTACCTGAGAGAAAAGTAGTAATTTTCATACTTACGGTTCTGAAAAGATTGTTCACCCTTGCGCCATAGATAAAAACTAGCGTAGTACTCATGCAGTGCAACTCATTTTATATATTATTCATTTCACAGCCGCGCTGCGATATTGTCTTTACAAAAGCCATTGGCTGCGTGTTTATAAGAAAATCTTAATAGAAAATAAGGGTTCTTGTTAGCTTAGGCCCTGGTAATTTTTTTTTATATTTAGTGTCAAGCGAGTGCTCGGATAACAGGCTGCACTGTGAAAATTGGGTATAGTGTAGATTGAGGCGGAAGCGCAGGCATAAAGGTAGGCTGATTCCTTGTGAAAATACACGGTCGATGAGGCCGCATGCGAAGTGTCAGCTGCTGCCAGCGGAATAGGCAAGATACGTGGCGAGGCTGCTCGGTCTGCCAACGCCGGGAATCGCATTAGTCCGCGGTCTGATGAACTTAGTCGCCTCCGGGTTGCCTAGCATCGTTTTATTTAATTACGCTGTCTTTTATACTTCTCTTCAGTTCTTTCACTCTGCATCCTCAATCTCTCACCCTCCTCTTTGGAAAAGACTAGGAGTATGCTAGGTGGCGCCAGTGTTTTTTCACCTGCCGCTACAGCAGGAAGTACTAGCGCTGATGATCCGAGGGCTGTTTTCTGGCTATGAAAGCAAAGGGAGATGTACCATCAAAGCAATATATTTTGTGCTTGTGGTTATGCACTGTCAAGACATTTACAAAGAATGGCACTGTCTTTTTGGACTTCAAACGTTCCTTTATTATTAGTGCTAATATGAACGTGTCCAGTTCCAGCGGCGTTCACGCTGTTCGTGTGTACCATACCTAAACTATAAACTGATTTTTCAGTGTTATTTTGAACTTGTAGCTTGCTGATGGTACTTCATCAAACCTGCAGTTAGTAGTGTCATAAGTAAAGCCCTCGGAGAGTTTCAAGGTTTTCGTAGTATTTTAAGGGCGAGGTTCTTCCTTGAGGATGAATAAGTTTTTGATGCCGATTCGATCCCGATCGAAATGTTTCTGCGGCAATGACTACAGCTTCTATTTCAAATCCGCCTTTCGTCGCATGATCGTACTGCGCATGCGTGCTTATCTTCCTCCCGCTCCACAGGCAAAAAAAGAACCACCTGCCCTAAGTGCGTATTCACAGTTCATTGGTGCATGCGGCAGATGGCGGTAGCTGTCAAGCTCACACACTTTGCAGACGCAGCAAACGCCTCGAGGAACCGGACCACAGCTGCGTCTCTCAAGTGCGTTTGTCTTCCACCATTACCAGAGAAACTTTCTTTACCACTCAAAGTCCACATCTTATGAAAAAGGCGAATTCCTGTGTCGGAGCACAGCACATTCAAGAAACACCGTTGGGATTATCGGATGTCGAGCTGCATTACTTTATGGCGTTGATGATGTCATATCAATATATCTATATACTGAAGTCATAAGTAGAAGCAAACGCCGTTATCGAAAAATAAACAGAAAGCCACGTTAACCTAATTACCCTAGGGCGTTGGCCTTACCTTTTGCAGTTTTTAATACAAGTACACGCAAGCGATGGTGACTGGGAAATTTCTAGCACACTAACCTAGCACATTTTATGCTTACCGATGTAGTTGCTCCAATGAACAATGATTTGAACAAGAATTGAGTTAGAAATGTTTTTTAGCACGTAGCATCAGAGAGAACTCTCAAGCTATACAGAACAGTAGCGCATAGCTTTTTTCACATTGTGTTATAGATTAAATAACTCTAAGTATCTTTTTAATCAATAGAACTTTACATACACCCGCGGAGCATAAAGCTTGAAAACCATGCAAGGCGAAAATTTCTGGAAACGCTGTGTTTGATCGACTCTTCACTTCTCTGAAGGCACCTCGCGACATCTAAGGATAACTTGACCATGTTGTCAAGCCTATAGGCCGATACCCAATAAAACCACCTCTGTTGAGTCCTGTTGATGAAGAGCACACAGCAAAATCTGGACGTTCAAAGTAGCGCATTCCTGAAAAACGTTCGTATATCATAATTACGTTTAAACATATACTTTCTAGTGCCGCTTTTCTCACAGCATTAACATATTTAGGGATAATTTTTGCAACTTCAAAATTTAAGGTTAAGGTGACATCGATAGGCAGAAAATGTCAAATACAGTTGGTAGCAAATTCATTAGTTATTTTTATTTTCTACTGGACGCTTGCTGTGAAGAGGTTTATTTCGGTTCTCAATCTGCATGGCGTTCGAACCATTACATTTTTTTCTATTTTCATCCACTGGTTGCTGTACGTGCAAACACCGCAGGACGAGCTGACGTACCAGGTGGATTTGGGGACCCCGCGCAGGATATTTTCGGCTCCTGATGTTGCTTCGTAATAAAGATTCTCCTATCTTTCTCTCCCTCTCCTTTCTCAATGAAAATACGCCGCGCTTTCATTATACTACTTGCAGTGGGTTTACATTCATTACATTGCCTGCTGTGGGTCTACATTATAGTGGCGCTTCAAACGCTGCGACACGAAGGGTCCGAGCATATATGTAGCTTGAATCCACAGATCCATGCACTTGGTTGAATATGAAGCTCTCGGCACTGTGTGGTCGTGTTTTATGACCCCTTGAAATCCATGGAATATTTTCCTTATGTTTTCACTGCAATGTCCGCTGTCTTGATGGCGGTGTTGTTATTGAACTCCCGGAGGTAGGTGTTGACCCTTTCTTTGCTCGGCTAATTGATGCGGATACCGCTTTGCAAGCACCTCGCATGAGCTTCTGACAAATAGAATGTTGCAGCGTTTCCGCGCTGTTTATCCGTTTATCGTTGGACGAGTGTAACGCTGAATACATAACATCATCTTGAGTCATTTGCTGTTCAAAAATACTTTTTATAACACTTCACTTCGTTCCCAAGTACACCGGATATAGGAAGTAGATCCCTTTTCCAAATCTGTCTTTGAACCGCTATACAAGCAAGCCGACAAAGCAGCTCATCTCCTTTGTATTTCAGTGTTTACTTTAGTGCTCAAATAACGCCGGGCCAAATAGAGCCTAATATGGAAATTATGGCATCGGGGACGTAAATGCAATTCGCTCTGGAAGAGCGAATGAGTGGGTCTAGATCGTGAGTTGCACGCAAGCCCATTATGAAATTATTGGTAGATGCAAACACACCACGCTCATCCCACTTTCTAGGGGCTATCCCCCATGCATAATTTCCACGCTTCATAAGCAATAAATAGTAAATGCAAGTAGATGCGGGTATGAACTTACGCTAGCGCGCACACACGCCCACATGCCAGTGCCATACTCATAACGTTACGCAGTTCCATTCGAAATGCCACGCCACATTTCAATTCGAGAACCCTAAAATGCCGTAGCTTGGCGCACTAGGCCATATTTTTGTCACTTGTTTAGGTAAGCAGCCGAAACTGCGACAGTAAATATTTAACTTTTCCAAAGAGGCGAGACTCCAATTCCTCAAAAAAACAGCCTTCTAATCACCGTTACCAAAATCCGACACATTCAATTATTTAAGAGGGAGTTTCTCAGAACGGCGCAAGCAGTTATTTAAATATGGGCCTGAAAGTTAAGGTTTTAAACAATGCCTGTGGCTGCCCAATATTACAGGCATCGCGTGTAAATTAACATATACCGTCGCTTTCCATAAGCTGACACATGGCTTTTTCTTCGCTAAATTCGCGGCCGGCAAGCTTCTGCAAGTTTGCCTGATTGCAGAATGAAAAGTAACCTCTGAAGCTTTTTTGTTAAATTAGAGTTCTACTGTTTGTCTTAAAACACACACTGTTTGCTTTTCCCTTATGATTATAGGTTCAATAAATGTTATTTGGCGGCTTAGCAACGAGACATATTATTATTCGGCCCCGCCGGGGTACGCAGTGGTTACGGCACTCGACTACTGTTCCCAAAGTGGCGGGATCGAATCCCGACCTCGGCGCCCGCTTTTTGGTGGAGACGAAAAGCAAGGCAAGCGTGCGCTGTATGATGATAGTGCACGTTAAAGAACCCCAGGTGGTCGAAATTGCCGGAGCCCTGCACTACGGCATCAATCATAACCTGAGGCGTTTTGGGACGTTAAACCCCATAAAGCAACCTATTAATATTTGTAACATCGGTATTAGCTACAATATGTATATATATATATATATATATATATATATATATATATATATATATATATATATATATATATATATATATATATATATATATATTTATATATTGTAGGTAAGACTCGCTGTTTCCCGCGTGCCTTCTTATCTGTTCAATTTTTAGTTAGTTGGGTGGAAAACCAGATCTTATTTTACGCTACACAAAAATGTAAAGCGCTCTTATAACGTGTTTATACCGAACTGCACTGATATTATGGGAACGGAATGGTTGCACAAGCCGATGAGCGCGGTGGAGGTGTCAGGTCCACTGTTGTTGGCTCCTGACATTCCGTCTGTTTTGCAAGATTCATGTTCACCTAGTCGAACTTTGTGCACGATTTCGCGTATGATACGCGACATTACGCAATCAGAGCAAAAAGGTACGAATATCACTTTTGACGCATTCAAATGCAGCCAACTGGTTTGAGGAAAAGTTACAACTTATATCTTTCGTTTTTGTGTGCGGAGCATTTGAGGCATATTGTAGCATGCGCTCAAGACGAAGTCGTCCAGAAGTGTGAAAGAAAGGCACGTTAGCTACAAGTTCCAAGAAAGAAACAACGAGAAATAAGCGCATATCTCTTACTGCGCTTCTTCATTTCTTGGGAAAAAAAAAGAAAAAAAAATACAATCGGACGATTCAGTATGGTTAGGCCATTTGGGACTGAAGTGCAAATTACGGGCCAGCGAAGCTGATTCGCTCACATATCCGCTGGTTCTAAATCTTTCGGCGCCATACGTGTTTCATTTAAGTTAGTTATAATTCAAATCAAGGTTAGATCGGCACATCGGCGAAATCAGTGAATGTATGTCAGCACATTCAAAAGCGCAGAACAAATCGTCTGAGCATTAATTGAACCCTGAACAATAAGCCACTTCAAGACTATTAAAAGGCGAATAAAACAACGAGCTTTTTACCTGTCGTGAGGCATATTTTGACTAATATTTGAGTAGCCTAAAAGCTGTTGGCCATGTTTTCTTACATCGTTCGAAGGCAGTGCACTTTTGTGATGGATGTATCATATATGTACTCGGGGAGAACCCAGATATTTTCTATTGAATCCTCACATCTTTGATATTTCGCAATAAAACGTGACGCTTGGCTTTCACGTCACCTTTTATTGAACGACATTCATTGTTTACGGCGGTCTAGCATGAATGGTATTTATTCGGATTCCGAACACACGCCAAGCCAACGCACCTATGTTTCAGAGACAGTATAGTGGATTGTGCTGATCACCAGAAATAGCTATTGTGTGTCCCGGAATGGCTTTCTAGTGTCTTAACCCTTAACAGTTATGTAAGACCTTTAATATGCAAGCCTCCAATGCACACAAATTATTCATTTGAATATCTGTCCTGTTTATTTGAGTTATCTTGTAGCAAGTGTTTTTGGACGTCCAGTAATAACGAAAAAAAGACAAATAAGCAACGACATTCCTACATGTTGGGGAAATCTTTACGATGTTTATATTACTGTCACTGATAACAACAGATATTCGAAACGTCTAACTTTCTATGAACCAAAAGGATGAAAATGCGACAACCCCTTGTATTGCCCAAACTGCAGATCCCTCTAGCAGGCGATGACAGTTCGCAATTACTTTTTGACGCCAAGTGCTCAGTTACTTCAGACGCATCTCTGGGAGACACATCTGCCTCTGATTGCACAACAATGTTGCAATTTTCAGATAACATACCAGTGTTCCAATTCCGTTGAATAAATAAAGCCTACTTTCCTTCCTAGCTGTGATCATATTAACTCCATATTCCTTGAAAGTGCCAGCTTTTAATCATCTATCAGACTAGAAAAATGTCTCGATGGTCACTTGATGAAAGATACCTTAGTAGAACGGAAAGGTTCCGTGCCAGAAATGCTGTACCTTTCTCTGTTACCCACATATTCACTCGTTAACAGTCTGTGTGGAATCCTTAAGACCATTTTCCTCTCTTATGTGTCGTATTGTGTGGAATAAATTTTTTTTTTTTTTTTTGCTGTTATCGCAGTATAGATTTCGCAAAATATACTGACACGTGAAAATTGATTTTATTCCTTGAAACCATGTAATTCCTGGCCATGGGTCCTTTGAAGGTTACGTCTCTTAGATTTCCGATAAGGTGTGTCGCAAAGTAGTAATGTACAAATTACAGCCCCCCAACAAGTGCCCTAAACTTCTGACAAAGCATGAGGCGTCAAACCAAGTATTCTTGGGCACCTTTATTTGAGCAACGGTTGGATATTGTAGATACTGGGCAGGGACATAAATCGGTATTAAATATCTTTCCCGCGTTCACATCGAATATTCAAACCTGCCGGACAAAACACAATTGATTGCGATATTCAAATTTATTGCGAGGAGCCAACTGTATGGGTAAAATATATATTTAAGAGCATTATTAGAGAAATTGTCCCGAAAAGTTTGCTTCCTAAATTTGTCCTCAACTGAGAACGAGTAAGCCTGGTATAGACAACGGGGCGTGCTTAAATGCAGACAAAGTTATACCCATATTCTTGGATTTCGCCGGAGTGTCCTTGAAGCCTCTTTCAATAAATGAAAAAAAAAAAATAGATAAATAATAATACTTCGCCGCGAATAGGTTTTGAGCCCAGGATGAGGCAAAGCAATTGGCTTCACAGGCCACTGCGTTTCACAGGCAACTAGATATTTGAATTAGGCCAGATTCGTCCGAATAAAAACCTAAAACAGCTGTTAAGTAATACGCTCAACCGAGTAAGATGTGACGAGGAAAGCTACGCAATGCGAAACGTAGCTAATCGAGGGTTAAGTTTTGCGTCTGCTTGTAAACCCGTGTTTAGCCAAGCTAAACTTGAGCTCCATATTTTTTTTTTAATTATAGCAAATAACTAGGATACTGGAGAGGGAGAATCTGAACATATATTGAGAGCTATTATAAAACTATATAATAGGGAAAAACTTTAAAACCTCTTTCACGTAAATTGTTCAAAATTTCTCAGTATTGTAATCGTTTGGTTTGGTTTCTGGGGTTTAACGTCCCAAAAAGACGCAGGCTAAGACAGGCGTCGCAGTAGAGGCCTCCAGAAATTTCGACCCTCTGGGCTCCTTCAACGTGCACTGATATCGCACAGCACACGGGCGCCTAGCTTTTCGCCCCCATCGAAAAGCGACCGCCGAGGCCGGCATTCGATCCCGCATCCTTCGGAAGAGTAGTCGAGCCCTGTAACCACTGCGTGCCCAAGCGGGGTTTCTGGGTATTGTCTCAAACTGATCACAGTTTGTTTCGGCTAGCGTTTTAGCCGCGCAAGCAACTGACAATCCTTCTGGCGTTCCGCAAATTTGTTTCTTGATATAACAGCGCGCTTTATTCGGAAAATCGGAAGTATTTTATATTGTGCACCAGCGCTAATCAGACAAAGAAAATGGGGGACAAAAGAAAGGATTCATGTCGTCTTTTCATTCCTTGGTTCCCCTTTTTCTTGGTCTTTTTTGCGCAGGTCCATAATATAATTTCTTTGACGAGGACTATTCTTTTTATTACTTACAAGAATGGATCGCCGTTTGAAGAATGGATGACGCTGATGACCATGGGCACTCAATTACTATTATGAATGGAAAGAGGAAACATCGCTGAAAGATGGGTTGGTATAGAGGACACAGACACAAGCGCTGTCCTCTCCATCTTTCTGCTCTGTTTCCTCGTTTCTTCCAACATTAACCAACCAGGCTGACTCGACCCTCTTCTCGTGATTAGTGTTCCTTTGTTTACCTGTTTTTGTGAAAAGAAATCGCAATTTATAGCAATCCAACTTGATGAAAAGGGCCGCCATTGATGTTCCTTTCATACTAACTTTTTTATTATTAAAAGTAGTAAAATCAGATAACACTCCCTCTCACTCCACTATACGAGTGTGCACAGTCAACATCTCCTGTGTTACTATACGAACTGTGATATCTGCTGGAAAGGAAATAATGCTGCTTTCATATCCTATCCTCTGCTAATCATATCTAAACTTATCAAGCCACTGGATTAGCAGCACTAAATTTGCGGTAGAGTTTCTCAAATTTACTTCTTTTCCCTGCACCGTTATTGGCTAAAGGCGATGACAGGGTTTCAAAGCATAAGTGCATTGCTGAAGAGTCAACGTGTCCGCAAAGTTTCGCAATATACTGTTGCTAACAGCCGTTTGTTCTCTAACTCATCTCAGTTTTGCTGCATTTGTTTCCTCCTAGTGGAGATAGTCTAGTTGGAACGATGTTCAAAAACCCCTTAACTATGGCAGGTCAACATTTTGGCACAGCTTGTCACATCTCTGGCCAATAATTGGCATTAGATAACAAAAGTAACGTACTTCCAAGATTACTCACTTTTAAACCTGGCAAACCATTCTGTGCAACCAAATATTCTTTCGGTTATTGCGTTTCACTATAGCGCTTTCCTTCGCTTATTCCTGTAGTTAGAACAGTTTATGGAGGCAGACCTTTACGTTTTCAGGCTAAAACCTGTAGAAGAAACCTTGGTAATAAAATTAAAGGCTTCAACAAGCCCTACGGCTTCAAACTTCACTCATGCCTTTTTTTTATGTTTAGCACTGTTTCTGTCTTCATTTCTTCCCATTCTTAGGTTTATGTTTTAGGTACTGCTGTGCATTCGTGCGTTTTTCTGTATTTGATCATTTCGCTTGGGTTCGCGTTCTAAACCGACTTTATTTTATATCTCATGGGAGGTCGCCTACATCCCTCCCTCTGTTCCCCACCCCACCCTCCCTAGAACTTGCTTTCAGATATCATGTTAAGTAAAATATGTAAGGGTGTATGCATCGAAATCCATTAATTAGGTTTGGTTGATTGATTGAAACGAAGGCCTTTCTAACATGTTTTCATTACCAAATGTACCTCCATCCATCTGCGTGGCAAGTGTTTTTCTGAATTTCTGATAACCAACTGTTATACACATTTGCTGCAGCCGGCTATATACTAGCGAACTACGTCATTCAATGCATGCAACTGTATCTTCCTAGAATAAATCATGTTCGGTAGCCATTGATATTGAGCATATACCACTCCCGAATTCTTGAGTCAAGCTTTCCTCTTATAAACAGTCCGGCAGCAATGCACCCAGCCAGCAGCTCGACTAAGTAATCCCGTATATCGTTACAGCCACGCCTTTCCTAAGGCCTCAGATCAATGAGACGGCTAACCATCAAAGACACAGACTAACTTAGGTTACCGTGACGCAAGAGCATCGAAATGCGTATTCTCGTCGCTGTCATCTTTGTCGGCGCACGCGCTGACGGAAAAGCGTGGCCAGCGGCCTACATGAGCATGTAACACCCCTGCTTCGATCCTCAGTCGGAGAGCAGCGGAACCAACGAGCAGGTCGACTCAGTTATCATGTACTATATCCCCCCGTTACAGGTTAGCAAAAAACGATTTTTACAACCAACAGTAATTACCTTGTTGCACTGCTGCCAGAAAACCGCTCACATTTTTTATTTTATTTTGGCTGCCTTTTGACGTCGGCATATGACGGCAAAGACAGACGAAAAGGAACTCCGAGCTTGTTTCCGGATTTTCGCAGAGAAGTGACAATAATTTACAGAGAATAAATTTACAGTTCCTGTCCTCCTCTCCTTTGGTGCAACCGTCAAAGGGTATGCCCTAAAACCGGTGTATGCGTTACTTCATAATTATTATGTTGCTACTGGAAGATTTGTGTGTTAGAGCTGATCTGTCTGAATTGTCTTTTTTTTTATGTTATTATTTTTATTTTTTTAGGATTTTCCTCCTTTTTTAATGTTTTCTATTACTATCGCCTCAAAATTTCAAATTATTTAAGCAACAGTAATTCCTAATTATTAGGTTATCTATCCTGCAGTCAAATCGACATTATCGATTATATTATGTAACCGACAGCGAATTCTGTCCAATCCCCCACTGTGGGTATGTGCCATTATAAAGAAGAAGAAGAAGAAGAAGAAGAAGAAGAAGAAGAAGAAGAAGAAGAAGAAGAAGAAGAAAAAGAAAAAGAAAAAGAAGAAAAAGAAAAAGAAAAAGAAGAAGAAGAAGAAGAAGAAGAAGAAGAAGAAGAAGAAGAAGAAGAAGAAGAAGAAGAAGAAGAAGAAGAAGAAGAAGAAGAAGAAGAAGAAGAAGAAGAAGAAGAAGAAGAAGAAGAAGAAGAAGAAGAAGAAGAAGAAGAAGAAGAAGAAGAAGAAGAAGAAGAAGAAGAAGAAGAAGAAGAAGAAGAAGAAGAAGAAGAAAGTAAAAGATAGCCTGAACTTCTGTAGTGACACCTACGATAAAGAAAAGACAATTAGCACTTCCATCAATGTGCTTCGGAAGAAAATAAATGTGTTAACAGTTCAGAATAGACACTTGAAAGCAGAAAATGAGTGGCTTGGAAAGAAAGTCGAGGTGCTCGAACAGTATCGGAGAGGTAATAACCTGGAAATTAAGGGTGTGTGCGAGGACCTTGACTTGAATACCGAAAGATCAATGAGCTTGTGGGTGAAGCGGTAACCAACGCTGGTATCGACGTTAGCCGTCGGGTGCCCACTGCCCGCGGTGATTAGATAGATAGCTGGAATTATTGAATGGAAAGGCCGAGGGGTTGGCCGGAAGGTATAAAATCTGGCCTGCTACTCTGCACTGGGAAGGGGAAGGAGAGAATAACGAGGGTCATGATGGGTGACGATGTGCGGGAGAAGACATATGAAAAAATATACAGGCACGGCAGTTTGCTTTACAAACGCGAATCAAGTCCGGTGGCACGCAAAAAACGGCAAAGAGCCCGCACTCTCTGAACACCATTCCCCTTGTCCTGCCAAGCATCCAGCAGTAGTTCCTCCTACAGAAGCTTCTTGTCCAAACGCTTTAATCGAAACGTCTAGCACATTTCTTTCGCGCGCATACACTGGGCACAACTATAATATATGATCCACATGCTTGGCGATTCCACAAGTTGAACATTCCAGAGAGTCCACCTGTCCAATTAAGTACAAGTACATGTGCGTGAAAGCCACGTTTAAAAGCAGTTTATGTAACAAGCATTCATAATGGTGCGGAATTTCACGTGGAACATAAAATGTCAATGTTCGATCTAGCCTTCTTAGACGAACGCGTCGGGAGTCTGGCAAGGAGTCTGGCGGAGAGGATAAGCACATCACTGTACGGTTCATATCGCGAATCGAGCCTAACGTGCTCCCTGCAAGTGAAAAAAGAAGCAGCTGTCATTAGAGATTGTGGCGTTCCCGGGCACAAGCACTACTAGTATTTATGTGAAGGAACACGTCACACAACACAACAAGCAACGTCTTTGTGCTGGCCTTGCAAAAAAGAAAAGGCCGGATGGAAATACGCATGGGTAAGCTTTGGTAAAATTTTGATGGGTCGAAGCCATCTTAATTCAAACAAAAAATGCTATCGATCGCATCAAATAATCATAGACGTCACCACGTGGATCTGGGATTTTAACTTATCGAGTGTGGTGCTCAACTCGGCCTCTTTCAGTGCTGTATCATCGACAGCAATAGAAAGTATTTTTTGTTTACGCAAATGCATATCCTTACTGCACTTGAATATCTATAGCATGGGAACGAACAAGTTGGACTCGAGTTGTGGCTAAGCTACATGAAAGTCCAGTTTCTGGCATTTATGTTCGCAGAGACATGGCTAAGTGAAGATGCTCCCTCCCCTACATAACAGTATCAATTACAAACCAACGCATTTAGATCAAGTAGATGCGGTGGCCGGATTATTTATCTACAGTGCAAGTGTACAGTGCAATATCATATTGTTGATAAGTTCACAGTGATTAAAAGAAGTGTAGAGTGCCTGGCAGGGAAAACCAGTTCGTTTCTTATTGTTATGTACAGGCCATCGGCTTGATGCAAGTGGAATTGCTTAGAGCATTTAGAAAGTGCAATAATGTATGGTATTAGTACTAATAAACAATTCTTTCTCTTGGGAGATGTAAACATTGACGATTTGGTAGATGACTCTCCTGCACAAGACTTGAATATTTTAACCTCTTAAATTTGGGAAAATGCTATTACTAAGTCCACTCGAATTGCTTCCATAGATATATGTGTCGCAAACCTGAATGAATCTTCAAAGCAAGATGACTTCAAAGCAGGAGCATTATCCTGCGACACCAGCTACCCTCTACCTCTGATTCGTTCCCACAGAGCACATCATACACGCTAACTGTAAACACAACACTCTTGAATATAGAGTTTAATATGATGGCTCCCTAAAATATTTCCTTCCTTTGAACAGGCTCACTGAGAAAAAATGTGCCTATAGCGGATGCAAATTCTGCGTATGAGGTTTTTCTTGGTGTCTTTCTACCATCGTGCTACCATCGTGGATTTGCGCTAAAAGAGCATATGAAACTCAATGACAAATTTATGACGCCGTGGACTAACACCGCATTACTGAAACGCGTTCAGAAAAAAAAAAGTCAATATATTCCACAAATTTTCCCTGGGGTAGATGGCGATTTCTTGGAAAAATTTAAAATTAAAACAAAAAATTAAACACTGATATGATAAACCTCATACGCGCAGATTATGAAACAACGTTTTCTAGAATAATAGCAGATCCGGCAAATATTGGGAGGCTGGTTACCTACCTTACGGGCAGAAATGCATCATCGTTTAAGACCGATCAAATATTAATCTATGGCTAAATACTGGGCAAGGAGCTTGGAGATAAGTTTAATAGACATTTCAATAGTGTGGCGGTACTGCAGCAGTCTGTTCAAAACGGTGGGCAATAGTGGCCTTCGAGCCAAGTAACTTTATTCATACTGGAAGTCATCACCGAAACTAAAATTAATAGCCTGATTAAAAAGCTAAAATGCAGTGCTGCGAGTGGGTATGATCATGATAAAGTTGAATCTGTAAAGCGGGCGTGATTAATAATCAGCTACCACAAGTACTACCCCAACGCATTATTCTCACGTTTTTTACGAGAATCTTCAAGGATGAACAAAACCGGCCAAAGTAATTCCAATCGCTAAATGAGACATAACTAATCATATTATGAATTACTGGCCACAACCAGTGCTGCTAGAGTTTTCAAACATTTATAAACTGATAATATACAACCACATCTCAACATACCTAATGAAGTATCATATCAAATCATTTGAGAATGACGGCCTATGGGGCGAGTTCGTTCATGACTTGAAAACCCCTACCGCGCAAAGAAGACACAAGAAAGAAAAGGACACCACATGCGCATGTGGTTGGTTGGTTGGTTTGTCCTTTTCTTTGCGCGGTAGTGATTTTCATATCATATCAACGTCACAATATCGCTTTGAAAAAAATAACATAGCTCAGGATGCTTTACTACATGCGCTGAAGCAAATAATTTGAAATTTTGAATATCAGCTCTTTGCCTTAGCGATGCTTCGTAATCTGCAAAAAGCTTTCAGTTGTGTTGATCATGTAACCTTATCTACAAAATTAATCGCTATGTGATCAGATGCATCACATCGGATCTTATCAAGAGCTACTTACCCTCTTTGTCTTAGTTTGTTAAGGCTGATTACATATTCTTTCTGACATTAAACTAGGTCTGCTGCAAGAGCTCATACGAGGTCCATTACTTATTCTTTTATTTATAAATGACATTACTGATTTAAGACGCCCACAATAAACACGTTTGCAGACGACACTGCTCTATTGTGGCAGATAGGACACTAGGGGATATTGAACAGCAATTTTTTATTTAAACGAGCAAACCATATGGTCACAACAAAACAAATTTTTGTTGAATGCAGTAAAATCGAAGTTCATGTTATTCCACTCAGCCCACTCAGTACACATGCAAAGAAAAAGATTCATTTATTATACCAAGGATAAAATATAAGCAAAGTAAATGTGAAAAGGTTTCTTGGGGTATGGTTTAGCGAAAACTTGTCTAGAGCTTCTCATGTCAATCACCCGCTGTTCGACCTTGCAAAGTCTGTCGGGTGTCTCAGAAAAATGGGTTCCCTAGAATCACTCTATTGCTCCCTGTTGCATTCAGTACTTCTGTGCGGCATTCTAGTCCGGGGAGCGACGACAAAAAGGAAATATGACCGGCTACATTAAATACATAAAAGTGTCCTCCTGATTTTGTGAACCACACTGGCCCTATTAAGAAACTTTCCCCACATTCGATGTTTTATCCGCAAATAAAGCTTATTTATAAATACTGGCACAGCAGATGTGCAAAACAACTCCACACAGTTTACACGCCTGTCATGGCACAATATGATATTCGCAACCCCAAACGCAGAACTAAAGAAGTCAGAAGAAATTATGGAAAGCCAAGTCTCAAATACGATGTAATATAAAATTTAAATCGCTATGCTTCTATCTTAAACTTCTGCTGGACCATAAATAATTTCAAACGGGAATTGCGGGCAATGTTTTTCGCAAACTGTTTGAACTAACACTAATAAATTTCTGCCCTTTTATTATGCCGATGTGATTTTTTCCTGTGTGTTTGTGTGGCATGACTAAAGAATTCTTGTGATTCAAATGATAAAGGAACCGAACTTGGCCACTCCGCTGTTTAATGGTCGAGTGTACAGAGCTGTGCGGTATGAATGTATGCGTGTATTTTTATCGCGGCTTCTCTGCTCATACTTATTTGTGTTGTACCAGTGTTCTGATACATTGGACTAGGCTGCTCACTTTGTTAAGGGGGCAGATACTTCGTCAGGCAGTCATGTCTTTTATCTCTGCCACGAACAGGAAGGTGCTATTTCCTGCAAATGAAAAGCATACTTACTGAAATAAGAAGCAAGGGAGAGTAATACAGCAGACATTCGAAACTCTGGCAACTTGCACAGTAATTTAAAACAGCTCCGTCACGCTGCGCTACTTCGCGGAAGGCATAGGAAGCGCAGTGGGCGCCTCATTTCAATAAGAGCTAACAATGGTCTCAAAAAATCACACTAGCTATTGACGAGGCGTCCACGTCGCTCCCTTTGGAACGAGAATGATCTGACGCGCATTCATAAAGAACTAGACGTTGGTGTCATTTGCGAGAATAATGACTAGTTACCTTATTCATGCGGAAACAGGAACACCTATGTTAGCTTTCTTTATTATATCGACGAGTAAACTTTTCGCGCATAGATCATCTTCAGTTCTAGATCAAGCTACGTAAATAAGCTCTTACTTTATTATTCGTGTAGAAAAATGGGAAGCCACTACTGCCTGTATGAGAGGTTTACAGCTCGGAGGAGGGTGCCCAGTGAGACTAGCGAATAAGTGCTGCCGTCTGCCGTTAAAGGATGCAATCGTTTCATTTTTCCAGCAGGTGGCGGCACCTGTTCAATCCATTGTCACAACTCGTTCGGCCCGTTCCTTCCAGGGCGGGCCTTCTGGAAGACGCCTCTTCCTCTTCGCATAGCAGGACCCGCGACAACTGCTATCTAACGGACTACCATATAACGCAGAAATCTAGATGGTATAAACTAAATATCACCTTCAATTCTGCAGGAACCTGGTAAAAAGAATTTTTAAAGAAGATAATATATTTTTATTCGGGTGACTTGTTTCTGTGTCCGGGTGTGATAAATTCAATAATTTCCAGGGTTCCAGTGACAGTATGACTGAGTTATTCTTTATGTATTTATTTACATAAATGCTACCATCACCAGGCTCTTGATAAGTCGGCAGCAATAGTAAATATTGCCAGTCCTTAAGCGGCTTCCTCTCAACCTCTGGTCGCTCAAAGTAAGTCCCAGCGACATAGGTTA
This sequence comes from Amblyomma maculatum, assembly GCF_055883805.1. Taxonomy (NCBI): domain Eukaryota; kingdom Metazoa; phylum Arthropoda; class Arachnida; order Ixodida; family Ixodidae; genus Amblyomma; species Amblyomma maculatum. The sequence continues at coordinate 63,616,020 of NC_139349.1, read as the reverse complement.
GCGCTAAGATTATTTATATTGTCCAGACTAGATCTTCAAGCTGGTTGTTAATAAATAAGCATTTGCGTTAGCGCTCATTCTCAGTCCTTTATCTCTATTCGTCTTTTAATGTCTCCTACTGGATTGCGATTCGTCCGCGTTTCCAACTTCCTGCTTCTACAGTTCATGCCAGCTTCTCTAGAATTTTTACCCCCCCCCCCCCCCTCCCCTCCTGGCCAAAATGCTACGAATAACTTCAGAGGGTAGAAGTAGTGTGGCGGAGATTACAGCTATACCCTCATGATTATCTAAATCAAAGATAGTGACAGCCGATTAGATGGGGAGGGAAGAGGATAGGGGTGGACTGACAGGATTGGCGTTGTTTATGGGGTTTAACGTCGCAAAGCGACTCAGGCTACGAGATGCCGTAGTGGAGGGCTCCGGAAATTTCGACCCCTAGTGTCGAGGAGTAATATTAGCCTTTGAATAGGGGACGATGAACTGAAACTCAGAGGGCATTATTATTAAAGTGCAGGCGTTCAGATGCGTATATTCACATTACGAAACCTGGCTGTAGAAGGCATATAATGTCTAATCGTGAAGGGATTATAATGTCAGAAGAAAATTAAAGAGCACCGCAGAATCCGCATTGGTGTAATGCGACAGTACGGATGCTTGTGTTGGTTGCTTCTATTTGCTTAATTCACTTCTTGTTTACGCATTTTAGTATTTGATACATTCAAACTGCGCGCCAATCCCTCCCTATGCCCTTTTTAGGCTCTACTTCAGGTTGCGTGACGTCACATCCTTGATGTCACCTTCATTGACTGATTTAATTAACTATTTTGGTTTTTATACATTCGAATGTGGCGCCAAGCCATGGGCTAATGAGACCATTTTCGCCTTTACTTTTGCATTTTGCCTCTAATTAACTACCTAGTTAACTTGTTGGCCTAATTATTTTGACACATTACGTCACCCTCTATCGATTGACACCCCTCATTAACCCCTACCACTTCGCAATTACTCGCAACTGCTGCGGACAAATTAACATTTTTGTCTGTAATTAATTACCTAATTAACTTATAAGCCTAAACTTTTCGGACACAACATTACGTCACCCTCTATCGATTGATATCACTCATTAACCTCACCACTTCTCAATTACAACTGCTGCGGACACGATTTTGCTGACGCGGTCTGCGGACGCGATCTGTGGAGGGGACGCGGGTCTACGGACGCTGTCTGCGGGCGCAGTCTGCGGACGCGGTCTGCGGATGCTGTCTGCGGACGCGGTCTGCGGACAGAAATCAATGAACATAGCATTCCTCACAGTACAACTTTTGTGTTCGGCTTTTTCGCAATACAAGCTCTTACGTGGCAGTGCACGCTTTACAGGCAAATACCGCCTGAATTCGGATTTGTAGCCGCTGTGAAAGCATAAGATGAAAGTATTTCAAATTTCGTCTCCAAGAATAATTATACTGCCATCACTCTTCATTATGTCACTCAGACACTAAGGCTCTTAACGACGAAGGGACGATCAGTTTTTACACAAAACGCAATTTGCAGGCAGCCTCACCGACTGCATACAACGGCGAACGGTGGTTACAGGTAAGGCAAGAAAAAAGCATGGACGGGCCAAAAAAGAGTTATGTGCCTCGCATGAACAAAATATCAGGTTAGATTCTCTGTATGAATGTACATAGAGTTACATTCGTGTGCGTTCTACGTTTTCTTGATAAACCATTGAGAGGGGTGCAAGCCTTTATGCGAACGCAATATCATTTATACAATATATTATTCCCTCGTGGTTCCTAGCAGCATAGCAAATGTTTTCGCTCCTATATACGATCACGGCCAATATGAAAGCCCGAGCACGCGCTTTCATGCTGTCTTCCCTCGTAACGTGGAAGGAATGAAGTTTTCTACCAAGCGTGAAGGACAAGGCATTTGCCGTTCAAACTGCCGCCTTAAAAAATATCACCCACTGCTTGATCCCTCCCTCCCTGTGTTATTCGTCGACTGAAAAAGGGTCGGTCTTGTTCCAACCGACTGCACCAGAGTTCAACGTAGAATATCTTGGTTTGAAAGAATATTTGCTGCTCCTCGTTGGTCGACCCAGCTCCCAGAGAGTTATTTTCTTCACCTTTCTTCGGGTATCACGTGCTAGTCCACGTCGTTGCTTTCGCATTAAAAAGTAAAGAGAGGACAGTAACCATGCGTGAACTTAGTCAGGTTTGCCTAATAAACTGCGGGGAAGCTAACTTTTCAATGCAGTTGCTTGCACAAAGACTTATCATACTCTGTCAGTGCATTCCGATGTAAATTATAAGTGATCGTTTGCATGCATTTTTTGGAAACAAGTAGGTCTTAACGGTTTTCGGCGTGTCGCTTCCAACTTCAATGTAGACTTATTGTTTAGACCCACAAGTATGTTCGAAAGATGGAACAATTACGTGTGTCACAGAAATTGCAAAATCACCTTCCACAGCACAAAATGTGGAAAAATGCGCTGCACTCGATATAATCCAAGGACGTGTTATCCAAAACCAGTTTTGTCTTAAAAGATCCCCCAAAATAAATAACGTTCCGGCTGCTGCACCAAGACTTATGTCTGGCGTCATATAGCAACGCTTCTGCTAACATTATGCCGCGTTTTGAAGAAGCTGTTTCATGGCAAGGGCATTTCGATTCTTGCATTATATGAAGTTTCATGAGTAAAACATTTCGCTACGTAATGTGATTACGCCAGAAAAATTGAATACAACGCGAGCTTGATGGCTTTTTATGCTCCTTTCATGAGATATGAGGGGCGTGTTATAGCGGAGAAAGCTTCATGGCTATTTTGCCCCTTCCAAGCATGTCTCCCTTTACTCTCCGTCTGCTCGGAAGAAAATTATATTTATTTATTTATATCAAAGGATCCCGTACACTCGACGTCAGTTTGAAGCTTATCACTGTTGGGGCAACTCTATTCGAAGCAAGTGCTCCGCCACAGTCAATATTTGCAACAAGACTGCGCAAACCGCAGGGGAGCATTTGGTTCGCTTATCCTTGAACCTTCTCTGTACACTTCTATTGAACACTCTGCAGAAAGAATGACGCATGATCTCGATAGAAAAGAAATTTGTTCCAACGCCCCGCCACGAAACCGATAAACTTTAAATTCAATCGCAAACAGCAGTCACGCGTAGGCTTGCCGCTTAGAAAGACGGAGTAGTTGGAATATTGAAAAGATTAATTTACCCAGTGCGTATGCTCGTGGCACCATAAACTCGATTCCTTGTGACGTAATTTCCCGTAGCCCGCCGGTGATAGGAATCAATGTATCTTAGCCTTTCTGTTTTTGCTTATATGTGCCAAAGCATTCTCAGAAAGCGTCGCGACATTGACATTGACGGCAGCTGAAGGCTCTTGAGAACAGCTTGATGAAAATGAAATTTCTGATGGTACCATGTGGAAGGGCTTTTATTTCAAGGGACGACAAATATAGCAACTTCAAGGACGTCATAGAAAACCTGTTGCGTGTGTGCCCGACGATGCGAGGCAGATGTTTCAACGTTTACTTTGCGTGTACTTTATTAAGTGGAATGTGGCTGGGTCGACCTCTAAAATCACCTTGCGGTGCGGACTCTTAACTGGTGAATTTTCATTGTTGCTCATAAACAAAAGACACACCAAAGGCAATAAGAAAGAATACCCATAAAAAACCTACACTTGGGAGAAAGTATCGAAGAACTTCCCTACATCTCTTAATCGCTAGTCGTTTGTGTCTTTATATGAGCGACACTCTCGGGAACCTGTTCTTGGATCCACGCATCATTGTCGTAGTAGATGAAACACGCCATATGCCAACCGCGGCAGGCAGTAAAAGAGGGAAATACCGCATTTCTCGGCTAGCAGATGATAGAGTGGATATGTATATCGCTTTCCCGTATTTAGATTCGAGGAAAGGGGCCGAGAGGTTTTAAAAGAAACTGGCTACTTTGTGCAAGGATATTGGGTTCAAGTTATAACACACCCTCCCCCCCCCCCCCCTCATCAAACCGTTAAGCATGTTTTGAACGCATGGCCGAGGAGTGGCATGTCTGACTCGCGATTTGAGGGTCCCAGTAAGTTCAATTTCTATCAGCCTGCGATACGAAAGGTCAAGCCGCAATACACAGCGCCTCCCAATTAGGCTACGTTATGCAGCCGTTCGACCAGTGGCTGGCTATGTCATCTGCGAAGAAACTCGCCGTTCGACCGGTGGCTGGCCATGTCATCTGAGAACACAAGCGCCCTTTTTTTTTATAAACACCATGTTAGTGTCTAATGACAGAAGCAGGCTGTGTACGCTCGAAGATACCGTTCAATACTTTCTCAGTTTCTGCTGTTCACAGTATGCACAAACATTCCTTTGTAATCATCCAGAATTCCACATCCTCATCATTTCCCATACATATTGTCTTGCAACACAAGAAAAACGATTTAGGAAAGTGACGCTGGTCAGCACTTTCATGGTTAGACATGTAACATTATTATCCTCGAAGGTGCAAGACTGGGCCGCCGCAGAAAAGAATAGACATTTAGTTTAGCTCTTATGTGACGTGATATGGCTTTGTTGTGACTATATTGACTTCACCCATTCCTCTCTTACTCACCACATTTATATCCACTCACCACCTACCCCCAGTGCAGGGTAGCAAACCAGTTTCTTTTACCGGTTAACAAACCTCCCTGCCTTTCCTCATCTTCTTTTCTTTCGTTTAGTTCTACCGCTTATCTCCACCGTCTATCGCTACCGCGCGACGTCAGTCATGCAACTCGCTGATTCGCACCTGCGAACCAAATCCGCCGGCATTTGAGATGAACATGACGCCATCTGTCGTCATAACGGTCATCTGCGTATGCGTACTGACGCTCGTGTGGTAGCAGTAGACTGTGAAGGCCAGAGATAGCGCTATACTAAATGCATCTAAAGAGAACATGCGGTAGTCCTAACTTTGTTTCTCATCGGTGAGAGATGATTTTTTCTACTTTGGTAGACAATTAAATGGTGTGCGATGGCGTTACATATAATGCGGTATGGTTAAATATGCTATGACGTGGATAGAGTCGATGATATGAAGGACAGGCATCTGTCAGATGTATTCATACGCCTTTTGTCTGTTCCTCCTTGTTTCATGTGGTTGAATCAAAATCTCACTAATAAAAAAGTATGTTCCGGAGGTATGATATGGTGTGGCATGATACCATGTGGTGCGGTGTTGGTGCGGTATGGATGACATGACATGATATGCCGTGGTATGGTGCATGCGGTGTAACGTGCCAAAGGGATATCGGCTAAGTTATACGCCATAGTTTCGACCATCTCGATATCTTAAACGCAAACTTATGTTGCGCATGACACGGTCCGTTGTGTTTCGTTTTCCCCAAAACAGCCGCCGCAACCAGGACTAAACCGACATTCTCTGACTCGGCAGTCGAGCGCCACCATAAATTCGATCTCTTGAGGGCCTTACCATGCACCGACATTAGATATACGACAAGGGCGCGTTGCATTGCGTTTCCATCGAGACGCAGCCACTGCGGCCGCGTTCACACCTGCTTCCTCAGGCTCAGCAATGGAGCACCCTACTGGGCCATCGTGGAGGGCTCAACCAATAAATGATCGCGCAATCAATTCGCTCATCACAACGCATTACTACAGCACAGCACAACGAATACGGACGAGTGCTAACATTACCCGTCTACAATGCGAGAGAAAGTGTCCATGTGCTATTGCTTTAAGACTAACTTCAGATCAGATAGAAGTTGCTAGAGATGACGTCCAGGACCGAGCGCAAAATCCGGGCTTTTCAGTACGCGGTATACTATGCTGCAACGATGGCGTAGCGGTCTCATGCAGCGGGTAGGGAGGCTCACCCACTCTTTCTGCTTATGTAATCGCTTCCATGTTGAAGCCAGAACGCGGATAATGCAAAAAAGTAGGTAAGCATGAGCGCCTGTAATTTATCCTGTAATTTGTAGGTTGGTCTCGGTGCTTTCGCGTTTTTCGGACACCATATTGGGTAAAAATAAGATCATTCGGAAGAATGCTTTGCCCTTTCGTTCATGCACACAAAAGATTACAATCGATAATAACTTTGATATATCTGATAAGTATGTACCAAATCAAATTTGTCTGTGATTACAACGGGAACTGCGTTCACAGTTCCGCTTATTTAGTTTCGTCTGAAACGCGCCGCCGCAATCAAAATGCGGACAGTGGAAAAAGCGGACAGCCTTACTTAATGCCCGCAAAGCTAACTTCTGTCAAACTTGCTATTATTTTCAAGGCCTAGTCCCTTTGCCATGCGCATTAATTTTTGAAGCGCGAGAATTGAGCACAGAAAAGCAAGCCCGACACGATATAAGGTCCCTGGGCGACGTCGCTTCTGGGCGCTCGACTACTGTGCCCAAGGACGCGGGATCGAATCCCGGCCTCACTGGCTGCTTTTTGATGAAGGCGAAAAGCAAGGCTCCCGTGTGCTGTGCGATGTCAGTGCATGTAAAAGAACCCTAGGTGGTCGAAATTTCCGGAGTCCTCCACGGCGGCGTCTCTCATAGTCTTCAATACAGCGAAGCGCTCAAAATCACAAAGGACGAGGAGGGAACAGGACAATAGCGCCTGTTCACAGGACCGTCCTTTGTGATTTTGAGCGCTTCGCTGTATTGACGATGAACCAACACGCCCAAACATTTTTCCTTCTCATAGTCATAGTCACTTTGGGACGTTAAACCCCAAAGTCAAATCAAACCACGTCGCTTCTCATTGCGCGTGCTCTTGTTTGAGGCTTTAAAGATGAACTCCATTCACCGAGAGGAGTTTCTCTCCGTGTAAGCTATTTCTTATCATACTATCACGCTAATGTGTAAGATTCTCAACCTGAGTGCGTGCCCGAGCAAACTTCGTGGTAGTAGAGTGTCGCCGATTGTAACCTGCTTGTGGATTATCGGGAACGAGTGCGGCTTTTATCTAGAGCGCTCACTATCCGTGTTTACGGGCTTTCAAAGGCGAACAGATTGAATAGTTTTAACCCATCGCAATTCCCCAGGATACACCCTTTCTTTCCAGCGCTGTCCTTCGAAGTCTACTTATATCTTCCGTTACTTATCCGGAAAGGGACAACATTTGGCACCTAATTTAAATTAATTCTTTCGAATCTATTCTGCTGTAACATAATCCATTTTACTCCAATTTTAATTAACAGCAGTCTACAAGGGTTCACCTTAACTCCCCAAAATGCATAGTACGGCGCCTTAACTCAACTTAATTGCACCACACTCTAGCCATCCACCGCTTAATTCAAAGCAATTTAATTCAACTACAACGCATTTCACCAGAACCATCTTTCATACACCGCAGTCTACCGTTATTCAGCTCAATCCGCCTTACTCGACCGCACCCTTATTGCTGTGTGATCTGTCCTTAATTCAATAGAATGGACCATAGTTGCCCCAAATCTACAGTTATTCACCTGTAACTAAATTAAGCCATCGTTTTGGGTTCGCTACACACCGCACACATTAATTATTTAGTTAATGTAAAGAATAGATTGTCCTAATAATATCATGCCGGTTTTCGGGAACACTCCTTCGATCGACGCGGAGAGCCGAGTTTCGCTGCTTGGGAGGGATATATAACCTTAAAACATCCACTGTAAATTATTCAGTTTACTCTCCCGAAGCGAATCGTGTGCTATGAGGGAGAACCTAATGAAGCGATTGCCCTACTACACTCCATGTCCTATCGAAAATTAGCTAGCACTGGCACTTACTGACCAAGCACTAAGCAGCTGTTAAATCAGCGCATAAAATTGGAAAAAGTTGAGTTCTTTACGTTGCTACAAATCAAAAGAAACAAGATTGACTGGTGATATTTTTGCCATGAAGACACATTTGCGCGATTATGGAGGTGCTGCACCCGGAAGTTTCTCGAGCTCACCACTAATGAACAGTGCTGAAAAGTAATGCCTGCGATTACGCACGCACTCTTGCGGCGTGGGCGGGATCGTACATTTGAAGAATGGCGAAGGCTGTTCGTTCTCAGTATTCAAGAATACCCGCCCTGGTTAGTAAGGCGCTATATATTAGGCATTTAGAGATATCTATTTCGGCTTGCTCCCGATTTATCACGAACGTATACGGGTCACCACGAACCGCCCGCTTAAGGCTCCACTTACATTTATGTGGTGTGGGGTCAGATTGTAATTTAACGGATTAGTGTGCTCGGTTTCGTCAAAATCAGAACTTTGGATTGAGCAAGAGCAACATAACCCAACCACAGTTGTGAGAAAACGATCGCAGGCTCGAAGAAGTTCGCGGGGGTCAAGTGGATGCAGCTAGCACAGAACCGGGTGAAGTGGAGAAATATGGGACAGGCCTTCGCCCTGCAGTGGATATAGGCAGACTAATGATGATGATGATGATGATGATGATGATGTGCAATTCCCCTTTGCTGCCTTCGCTCAAGACAACTTAGTATCTGCTACATGCTTCATTTCTTTTCTACATGCTTCATTTCATTTCGCTTCATTTTCTTTTTTTTTTTGTCAATGCGAGCACCCTTACTGACGAAAATATATTCTAGAAGCAATAGCACTAAATATTGGATTTAGACTCGATCGAAAAAAGACCTCAACATATCATGCACACAATTTGAATTGTTCGTTATTTATTTATTTATTTATTTATTTATTTATTTATTTATTTATTTATTTATTTATTTATTTATTTATTTATTTATTTATTTATTTATTTATTTATTTATTTATTTATTTATTTATTTATTTATTTATTTATTTATTTATTTATTTTACTAGCACTGCCAACTTTATGCAAGGTCTTGGACAGGAGTGGGTGGTCGTGACCATACAGAATGTGTACATATGACAAGCAAGTGCACATCAAGTTAACAGATGAATCTTTTCACATTCATTGCATATTTGAGAAACGTATTTACGATAAGGCCGATTTCATCGTCTCAGTAGAGAAATCGAGCAATGTCTTCAATTTCATTGGCAGTAATACGTGAGCACCACTCATCTGTGTGTCAGAGGAGAGACAATAACCCGACGGCGATTGCGACGTTTCTGCGCCCTTAGATTTATCAACTTTAACAGGACGAACATGTAAGCTATAGCTGTAACATCTTTTTGTTGGAGTATTGCACGTGCTTCATAGCCCCATTTTGTCATCGTCATTCTGTGCTCCTTACGTCTAGGAAGCTGCAGGGGTGACGTGCTGTCCGCGTTTTGCTGCGTGCTACGCGGTTATACAATTCAGATTTTAGCATTGGTATGTTATCGCAGTCCGATATAACAAACCAGCGTCCGCAGACGCTTCATGTATGTTTGACAACGGTGCTCAGATGCGTTTGCAATCATGCCTTTAATGCCTGTTGCCACAGTGAAGGTTATTGGCGTCCGGGATCATTGCTTTGCTGAAGCCGGCAAGCACATTGAGCCTGTCCCGACCCTAGCATGCATGCAACCTTGAAAAAATAAATTCTGTATTTCAATGCAACACAGTTTCACTCATTTGTACACTTTTTTAAATCACTTCAGCCATGTGATTGATATTTATGCGCTTGCAAAATTAGCATGAAAACCCCATTTATTGAGGGAGGTGTCTGCAGACATATGCCACAGTATGCGCTTGCATGACGCGCTCCAAAAGACAAGGCCTAAGAAGACGAAGCCAGCACGATGTATGATGAGGCGATTGAGGATCCTGTAACATTTCTGTAAACAATTTGTCACTCAGACTTCCTATCAAGTAAAGTTGGCTCAACAATTACGTGTTGATATTTGCCACCTTATCCGAGCATCATTCGGCCTACGTCGTTGTTGGTCTTGTATTTCGCCGAAAATTTTAAGAAAAAGCCAAATTCCTTCACATGTACGTCACTCTGGCGTCATGGGTGTTTGTGACGTCACGTAACGTCAAATGATGTGACGTCATTTCCTTCACATTTCGCAAGGGGAGCCACAAAACTGGATCCTCACTCACTCAGCACTCAAGCGACTATGGGATCTTCGCTATCCCGTGATTTTTATACCGTCCAATAACTATTCTCAGCCACCGCAAACGTGCCGAAAGCTTGGTTTCGCATGTCGGCGGCCAACGCTTTGTGGTGCTTGCGTCAGTCCAAACCACGCTGTCGATAATTTGCGTTAAGCTAGAAGGCGGCTGTAAAATAAATTTCCTGACTCAAAATCAGGTCAGTGTCTTAAAAAATCTAACACGACCGAAAAAGCTATGGAAATTTCGTCCCTTACCAGACGAGTTTCTTTTCTATTTTTTTTTTTCTTTTTTTTGTCGCCGAGTTGTTCTCGCACTTCACGTGCTATATGCGGCTCATGTACAATTTGGCTTGGCGAACAGAATTTCCACACCTTTTGAGGCAGCGAATTTTAAGAGGACCACTGGCGATGACCGACGAGGGAAGGTTTGTCTGCTTTCTGCCGCTGAAAAATCGTGTTCGGGGTTGCGAAAAACCCGATTCGCTGTGCTTGCATAAGGGAATACATTTACTGTTCTCGTCGGCTATCTTTGGCGCCCGAAAAGATCCGTACACTGTGCCTGACTGCGGTTCAAACCCCGTTGTTGACGTGGTTTTGTTTTGTTGGTACAGTTTAAAGAATTATAGACTGTGTAGTTCTCCGAAGCTCCATATTGCACTTGATTAAATTTATTTTCATTTTTGCAGCGGTTCCTTTAAAAATGGCTGATAGAAGAAATGCACTTTCTACAGTATTCATCATAAGAATGGAACTCAGATTCAACGGAAGCCGAACGTGGAACTAATACTATTCTTTTTCCAAATGCAACTGCCTCGATTTCTCTGCAAGATAAATAGTTCTCCCAGTTTTCAATATTTGATAAGATTTTGAACACCATGCAAACGGGAGAATTCAGGAAAGAGTGATGTTCGTATCAGCCCGTCGATCTTAAGCTCGACTCTTGCACAACAGCTCCGTTTCGCCTGAACGTAATGTTTTGTCGGGGTGGCAGCCGTATCCAAAGAAAGATGCCTGCAAACCGCTCTGGTAACAAATGTAGGAACGCGTAACAAATCAAACATTGTTGACTGAACTGATATTTAACGGGTGGAATGTCTGTATGTGCGCTGCGGCCAAGAAAAAAGTCGCACTTTGCCACAGTGGCAACTATCCACGTGTCTCTTCAAATACCAAAAGTTTCTAGAGACCATCAGCAAGTAGTAAAGGGGCTTTGAAGCCCAAAACGGTTTGGTACAGAATAATAGAGGTCGCGCTTGAAAAGCATAACTAAGTGAATCTAGTACTATGCAGGTGATTATAAACACGCAGCGAAAACTGACAGGACACGAATGAAGTATTCACAGTTCTTTAAACGCAGCCACAAGTTCATGCTTAGTCCACATGGGGAAGGAGAGGTTCGAAATTTCAAAAGATTCGTGCATCAAATTCGGCAATATGATTTCAACATGTAAAAGTTTTCAAGGTGCTTTCTTGCAGTGGCAAACAAGGGTCGAAGTGAGGGAATGTAGGGCCAGAATGCATTAGTGACGAAGTTGTCATGGGAACGGTACGTTTGGAAAATGGCGAGGCGATGCTTCCGCTGGCATGGGGTGAATGGGATAGATGATAGCGGTTACCGTAGTCTCGTCCACCTACTGTGCCGGCATATGACTATGCTTCGCCCTCCTTGTGTTCTTCTCCCACAGCTTTTGATCCTCATTTGCCTCAGAACTCATCTGCATGGGGCGCTTCGAACAACAGGCCTATTTGCTATGCCTACGGCATCCCTGGACACATTGCACATTGCTGGGGCGAACATCTATGGGCGTTGCTGCACGGCCTGTGCCACCTTATCCCCCCCCACCAGTTTCCAGTCCAACCTTGTCCGCAACAGCGCTATCTGATCATCTGTACTACCTCCTTCGTCGTTCGCCTTCACCACGTCGCAGCTCCATTTCGCCGATGTGCGGATGTCCCGCTACCGAGCCGGAAAATTAACCGCCACAACCGGCGAGGCACGAACTACTTATTCGATGGAACTTCAATGTTCTTGACCTCCTGCCGCGAATGATAAACTCTGGCGCTCCCTCCGAAAGATGATTACGCCTCTCGCGGGATTATCGCTTCGTACTGCATCCGCTCACAGTACACAGCCGATAGCTACCTGCAGTGCTCTCGACAGCATTGCTGGTGCCCTGTATCTCATCAAAATTCTTCGTCCTTCCCACGTGTTCTCATGAAGTCGTTCTCGGCTGGGATTTCCTGTCCCACCATCATCCTGTCATTGACTGCACTGGTCCTGCATTAAAGCTCACTGAACCTATAGTAATGCATCGTCCGATGCCATGCTCAACGAACCGTGTCGTCGTTCTGCGCCCGAACTCCTCGTCGCTCCCTACACAGTCACCCCACCCATTACCGTTGTTCTTGTTTTCTTCTCTACCTCTTCTGCCACCGCGGCCACAGTGCTCTTTGTGATCTCTAACGTTGTCTGCCGCCACCGTCACTTACCGTTGCCGTTTGCCTTCCAGCATACTTCTGGTTGCAAGTCATATCGCATCTTCCCCTATGTCGGTTCAAGGGGAGGGCCTTGGCCACATTGAGTCAGTGGACGTTCTGTTCACCTTGGATGATATCGTCTCAATCCATGCTTGCCATGTTGACCCTTTGACTCCAACTAGTGTGGCTTCCGGCTCGCTGCAGCGGGACTTTATTGACCATTCTGTGGGCAGCGCCCTAGAGCCACGCCACCGCGAGCAACTTCTTGACCTTTCGCACCAATTCCGCTCCTCGTTCGAAACCCTACAATCTTTCTTGCTCCGCACAACGACCCACCTCTCCATCAGCGGGCGGCCGTATCGTGGTGCCCGACTGAGCGCCATGTTATTGCCGGACAAGTTGACGACATCCTTCAACGCGGTGTAATTCCAGAATCCTGTAGTCCATGGTCGCCTTCTGTGGTCCAACTTAGAAGATTGCCTTAATATACTTTTAGGTTGATTATCGGCGCCTCAACAAAATTACTCGTCGGTGCTGTGACTCATAAAATTTTGGTTATCTCTCAGCTCTCCATTTTCGGCAAGTCTGTTTGCACTCTAGTTAGAACCGCTACGTACTTGGTAATTTTCCAGAGTAGTACCGTTCGACGCTTCCACGCATTCTAGACACTATGTTCAAAGTGTTAGCTTATGTCGACGGACTGATTGTTTTCTGCGCAGACAGTTTGCTCAGTAAGCTGAGCAGCTTTTCACCGCTTCCGATGACTATAGATGAACCGTCCCGAGAACTTCGGGCTTTTATTTGCATTGTGGGGATCCACACAAGATGAATAACCCTATTTGGCACAGACGTGTGTACAGCCAAAGTATCTTCGCGTAGAGCTGAACTCGCACAGGTACAGGGAAAACCGCTGTAAAGAACATGTATCAGCTGTACAGCGCTATATGCTTAAACATACGTTTCATATAAGGTCTGTCAATACTCGGCAAGGCTACCCGTACGTAACTAGCATCTAGCAACACACAATTATTACATTCTGTAAATTATTCACTGTGCAAGGGGTTTCATTTGTTCCTTTCATTTCATTTTTACAAATCGTGTTGGGGTTCTTCAATGAAGCTCATATGCAACAACGTGATTACCTTTTTGGAGCAGTCAGTGGTGGTAGGGTAATTTTATCCGATCCTAATGTGCGGTAAATCGTTGCCCGCTTTATTTTTTTCGTGACAACTACCCCCCCCCCCCTTCCTCCCTAATTTATTGAGCGGGTTTGCATATTGATTGTGTTCTCTAACTTCGCTGACTGCCCTCTTTATGGTGATTTACGCATGATGTCTATTTTTCTGCGCGTTTTCTTGGAGTCCAGTTTTCAACAAAGCTCCTCTTTTCTTCGCCTCGAAAACGCTTACCCAAATGCTCAATTTCGATAGGTTTATTTCCTTCTATTTAACGCCTGATATGCTTTGGATTGTCAAGATATCATGCCCTTACGCTCGTGCGAAATGACCACCATTTAAACCATGGAGGAAGGAAAGAACTTAGGAGAGGCTCTGACGTCCCTTTTTTCACTGCAGTAACCGGATGCTGCAATGTTTCTCCTCCTCCTTTACCCTCCGTATTCTCTTTCTCCGCGACGCTCACGTACCTAGGCCCCTAGCAACGCTGTTGCTAGTGGTCCGAGTTTTCATAGCAACGGCATAGCAATGACCCGACTTGGCTAACCCTAAATTTTGACGTCACTTCCGCCACACTTTCTCCATTGCATTTTGAATGGCAAGGGCCTCTCCTTAGCTGTTTCCTTCCTCCATGATTTAAACATTTGTGACCAACGCTACTGATATAGCAAATAGAGGACAGCAGGTTTCTGGCATTTTTGTCTTTATCTAATAGTAAAGTTCCGTGGACAACTACTTTGAAATCGGCAGCAGGGAGCCGGAATTAGTTTCTCCAATTTGTGGTCTGGGTTTAGTTAATTTCGTGTACTAAACTACATGTTTCAAAAACGTTGACGAATATGAGCGCAAAGAGCAGATTCGAAAAGTCCGAAAGCGCCGCCATCTCTCGTCTTTTAAAAACCCGAACATATCAGCTGCTTTCTTCTTCCCCCGTGAGGTGGCATCGCTATACCGGCAGCACAGGGAGAACGACCAATGTGAAGTGCTGTTCGCGTGAATAAAATGTGATGTGCTCTTTAAGCCTGTCGCAACGTCGAATCATTGGTAATTACTAACTCTCCAGGTGATAAACAATTTGTTCCCGCATATTTTCGCAGGCGATGCAGATGGTAACATGGCGGCGCACTGTTAGCCTAAAGCCACACGTATAATATAATCAATATGTTGTTAACTGGTGATTTCTTAGCAGCAGTTCATGTAGCAAGGAACCTTAATATGGTATAATATTATTGTTATCTAAGTTGAGGAAGGATTGATGCTACACGGGAGCGTTTTTTTTTTACTAGAATATTGCACACAATGTTGTAAGGGCAGTCACACAGATGAGTCTAAAATTAATCACTCTCAAACTCAAAGTGAACATTTCTCTAATACTATATGTGTTCTGAATGAGTTCTACGACTTCGAAATTTAGCTAATAAGTATATTTTTTTTACTGTAAACATTACATACGCACTCAAAGTAAACTTTAAAATGTGTAATGTAAAAATTATTGAAATTGTTCCTTGAAAATGCCTTTGCACTGCTCAGGCAATTATACCATAAAACAAGATCACAGTTATATGGCTTGCCGATACTTTCAAAAGGAATTTGCTTTAGAGATCTTTATCAGCAAGCGGTACATAGCACTAAATCTCTTAGATTTTGCGGGCCACCGATTTTTGCGGAGCCACATAATTTCTTAAAAATAATACTTGTTTGTTCACTCATATCAATTATGAGAGCTTTCCATAACGGCTGTAAGCGCATGTTTTCACTGCATACGTTCGAAGGTGTGGGAGTTGAATGCCAGAATCATCGTGTATTACAGGATTTATGTATTGTCTTCATTGCTGGTCATTACTAAGCGCTAGTTAAAGTGTGCACAATTATTAATGACAGGCCTTCTAAATGTTTCTTTTGTCAATTCTTATAAAGTTCTTCACTTTTGTTGAATGCTTAACCAAGGTTTAGGCATGGTTCCGCCAAAGTTGAGTGATGCGTTCCAGGTTGCGAAACCAAGTCGACGCGGGAGACACTGGTGATTTCAGCTTCGCAGATCGTCAGTATCTTTTGCAGATGCTAGTTTTTGTAAGGAAAGATCTCCTCGCATTTGACAAGACCCCAAAGTTAACCCGTTCAAAGGTAGACTCAAAATAAAACCATGTTTTTTATTACGAGCACAAATTCATATCTAGACTCTATTTGAGACTGCTTATTTTGTTTCGTCATGGAAACTCAGATTTATAACAATTCGATATGGTTTGATGAGTGTTCCCGTTACCTTATTCCAAATTTTGACAACTTTGCCGGAAAAGGCACCTGGGTTACCACCGTTTAGAAATGAGTGCTGGCGTATCATAGCCTCTCGAAAACGCGCACAAAATTTGTGTCCGTGTACTTTTATTCGCACATTTATCCCTTTGGCCTCTTGCACGTACACCGTTCGCTTCCTCCTTACCAAATCATAAACGTTTGGAAGGGTCTGAACACCACCGTAGAACCTCAGGAACCATCAAAAAGTTTTTAAAGTTAAGAACTAATTTTTGGTTGAGAGGGCTAAATAATTGAGCGTAGGGGCGGAACAAAATTAAACGCACGTAATAATGGTCCTTCGCTTAAACCTGCCTACATTAAATTGCAGACAGCGGTACAGGCACGCACATTCACATGCCTGCAACTCGAGGGAATGAATTGATAGGCATAGATCTGGAAACGCTTCCTCGACGTATGAAAGATATGTGCATTTATTTATGTTGCTGCCATCTAGAATCATAAAGCCTGCTACACATTTCGTATTTATATACAGATTGCTTGTAGTGTAACTCAGGCCTGTATACTAACAATTTCAGCGCTTACGTGTGCCTAAACCAGGCCAAATTTCTTATTCACATTACATGGCCCACTAGCTTGTAGTACGGGTGTCAACAACACAATTGAAGATCAAGCTTTACTTCGATGTGCAAATCTCCAAATAAAGGTTCTTGTTTCTAGCAACCCCGCATATCCGATAATTGTTCCTCATCATTATTCAGAAGCTTTGCTGCAAACTTGACTTGAAATATACAATGTCTAATGTTTTTGAAGATATCACCTCACGCGTATTATTTGATTCAACAACATTATTTTAGATGCAGGATCTTTTCAGGCTTTCAGAATCTACTGGTGTGCGAAAATATTACGCAGCACGCATCGTCGTTTGAAATCCAACACATCCTGTAGAGAAGATCTCACGGTTTTTTGAAGTCACATGCGAGCGTAGCAGCGACATGTGCTGACATATACATGTGTATAAAGCACTTCAATAACTCTCGCTAGGTGCGCTGTGGTAGCCTACCACTCTATTTACGGTCAAAAGTGTGGAACGAGATCGTAGCGCAGAGCAAGGACAGGTCACAAGAAGAAACGAACACGAGTGCTGATTTCCAACAAATTTTATTTCACACATGCAGCACATTTATACGCCAAAGATATGAAATCACTTATGTTAACAGTATCTTTGCCTAAGAAACGAGACTTCCTTATCACATCAAAAAATGGAAGGAGTGCTAACACATGTCTCTCCGGAAGCATTTATCTTTCCTGCTTCAATTATTACTCGCGTGTTCATGCTAATACTTCTTGATAGCACGGCAGTTTACTCAAAAATGGCTTACACGTTCTCAGTTGACATAAAAGAACGCGGTCAGCAAGCGTACTCCCTTTCCCCTTCTTAACGTTACGTTCGTGTTCCATTAATCGCGCATTTAAGCACCTCCCTGTCTGTCCGATACTTGCACGACTCGTCATCAGAAGCCCTATGTGATTTGCATTAAAGGTGCCGTGTATAAGATATCTTTATCAGGCAGGGGCGATTACATCGAATAGACAGAGAGGTGCCTAAATGAGCGATTAATGGAGCACGCATGTAACGTCAAGAAGGGAAAAGGAAGTACGCTTGTTGACCATGTTCTTTCATGCAATCCAGGACCGTGCAAGCCATATTTTGAGCAAACTGCCGTGCTAGCAAGAAGTAGTAGCATGAACACGCGAGTAATAATTGAAGCAGAGAAGATTAATGCTTCTGGAGAGGCATGTATTAGCACTTCTTCCATTTTTTGATGTGATAAGGAACTCTCGTTTCTTAGGCAAATATACTGTTAGCAGAAGTGAATTTGTATGTGTGGCGTATAAATGTGCTGCATGTGTGAAATAAAATTTGTTGGAAGTAAGCGCTCGTGTTGTTCGTTTCTTCTTGTGTCCTTTCTTGCTCTGCGCTACAATCTCGCTATGCTCTATTTACGTCTACCAGGATGCGGTTATAAAGTTTCGACAAGTACTGAAGCCCTTGAGAATAAACGAGAACAATTTGTTTAAAATGATGCAAGTTAGCACTGACTCCTTACAAATTTTCTCGTCGTTGCCGTGTCGCAAATATTATTTCTAGGTTGAAGGGGCTTTTTCTGCTATGAGGAAGAGCGTGTTTTATAGTAATATAGCCGCAAAAATATAATGTACCTGAACTGCGTTTATATAGTTCCGCTTTAAATGAAGGCACGCCAAATAAAGCAGTAATACTGAAGACCCCACGAGCATGCCCCTGGCGGCCAGAGTTAGCTAGTGGCAAGGCCTAGAAGTGACTGGTCGGCGTTCTGTCACGTGCCGTTGCGTGAAAGAATGCCGCGGGTGCGATGTCACGTGACCATCTGTAATGCCCAATCAGGCAGGAACTCTGAACTTGCGCAGCGCTTCAGAGATGAAGGCGAACCCACCGGGACATAAAAATCCGATTGACCACGCTACTCCTGGCCTATGCAGGCACATTATTATATTTTCCCTGAAGTGGGTATCTTATCTCTCAGGTGATCTTTTACATAATTTCGGTGCTTAAGACAGTGCTCTATAGAGCATGTGTGAAATAACAGAGGCCCAAAATAGGTGATAAGGAATAAGGCGAGTATCAAAAGGCATGCAGATTTACAAAACTCTCAACGAAGCCGCAGTAGGAAGCTATCAATGCTGTCGCGTTACACTCCTAAAAGATGACCTTCGGTGTCCCCAGAAATATTTATTTTGACTCAGTAGAGAGGTGCTTGCAATATTTGAGAAAAATAATTTTGCTAATTAAACATTTGTCAGTGCTCTTTGTTCGCGCCTAGGGGAACAAAACAAACGAGGTTTTACAGTCCATGCCACTACGTTGGCTAAGATTTCGTCATAACAGTCTCGCCTGCATTGGTCAGCTAGTCAGCAACTAGCACGCAAGCAACTTTTGCTGTACATTTTTTTTACTTGAGCAGCTCTCTGCTTAAGGTGTTACTTCTTATTGGCACGGTTGAGGATGCCCAAGTCGCATCATTTTTCTAATGAAAGTCGACTACAAATAGTGCAGCTAAAATCGAGAATAATTGGAGTGGAATAGCGAAGGACCCAAATCAATTACGAAATAATACAATATTGTGCACTTGCACATATACTCTTTCAAAGTGGAATAGCGCCAGTTCTCCTGTACATTGCTAGAAGTGAAACTATGGTTGTTAGCTGCAAAATACGCAACAGTGGTCTTAACAATGGAGGGGGGAGGGGGGAGATATAACAAAATATTGCGCAAATTTATTCCGGTTAAACCTATAGCTATCCGAGTGTATACGCTCTGTTAAACATGGCTTCATGGTCATAGTGGGGTTTCTTCTCTATGCGAGCTTCTTGCATTGTTGGGTTTTGCCTCTATAGACGACCACGATTTCTTTTGGCTGCTGCTTCTCGGTGAGCTGTATAGGCTGGATGAGCACACTCAGTCTCATGCTTGTGCGGAAGCATTTAAGCATTGGAATGGAACGCAGCTCATTGAGGGCAAGACGGAACAATCAAGCTCAGGCGAAGTAGTTTTTCAACCCCCCGCTTAGTGACGTGGTATTCCAGTGGCGATTAGCCTTGTCCACGATCGGGACGACCGCTGGGTAATCCTGGCTAGTGGTAGGAAAGAGGAAGAGGAAGAAATGGGCAGTGGTGAGGGTAGGAGCACTCGCGCTAATCCCGCACCAGCGGTTCACGGTCAATCGCGCATGTGAATGAATTTGGAGTTTGAAGACGAAGGTTAAGGTTACACTCTAAAATCACTATGTATAGTGATTTTATGAACTTTATGGTGAACGTATGAAAAACGTGACATTTTCCAGTAACGACGGCAGCGAATTCATTATCATATCTCAGTAAAGGACTGGGACGCGAGCTAAGTACCAATGACCATGGAAAAAATGCAGGATTGGTGAACTTGACTCAGATTTGCCATGTGATCCCAACTTGTAGACCTTGTGTAATCATTAAACCCCACCGCACAACAGAATGAGATTGTTCTAGGTTTTGCAACAGTAGTGGAAGAAAACTGCGTCAGAAAACAAAAAAGCAGTGAAAACATCACAATGCATTCATTGAATACTAATATTGAGCATGCTGTCCGATTCTTTCGCCGAATCAAAAACGAGGATGGTCGAATGAATTCTTATTCGAAAATTTCTAACAATATCACTGCGGTAATTAAGCCCAGGCCCTGGCTTTCGAAAGCGTTAGCAAGTATAGGAGTAAAGTACTGCGCACATGCAGGCTTTTGTGTCAGGTATCAACTACTGATTAACGTCACCCCATGCGCTGCCATGCGGCTACATATAAAAGCCATACTGCCTTTCACAAACTTCGTAGTTCACGAAAAAATTGTTTTGGTCCTGATTTATAAACCGAAAGCACTACCTGTTCGCAGCAGTGACTCTACCGATTGGCGAAAAATGGGCGGCTGGTGGTTGTAGGCTCGACCAAGGTTCACAATCAGTTAAAGAAATCACATAGGAATCCTTTCGCCGTCGGAAAGTGCGCAAGAAGCCGCGGACTAACCTTCGAGATAACCTTTCCTTATCCATAATCTACACTAATGCTCGCAGTTTCCTTCCAAAGCGCGAGGCCTTGTCGAATCTCTTTTTATCTTCCGGCAGCGACGTATTAATCCTAACGGAAACATGGCTAACAAGCGACATCAGTGATAATGAAGTTTTAGATGACTTACCCAATTTTACTGTGTACCGTAAAGATCGTCAAGGCACACGTGGAGGAGGTGTGCTTATTGCCATTAACAACCAAATAGCATGTTCCGTTGTTAACATTACTTCAGATCTGGAAATATTATGGTTAAAATGCAACGCTTCCCCGCAGACCGTTCTGCTTGGCGTGTGCTACAGGGCCCCTAACAGCAATCCCGGTTTTGCACCTAAACTAAACGATGTTCTGGTCCAAATTACTACGAAACACCCCAATGCTCAACTGCTTCTCTTTGGAGACTTTACCTTCCCGAGTATAAATTGGCAAAACGTAGGTCCATTAACAGCTGGTAACTCTGAAGCAAGAAACTTTGTAGATGTTTGCTTAAATTTCAACTTCAGGCAAATGGTGCTTGAACCGACTCGGGTTACCCAAGGATCTTCAAACATCCTGGATTTAATACTAACCAACAGCCCTGAAAGCTTATCCTCGATTACTTACTTGCGTGAAATCAGTGATCATAGAGTTATTCATTCCACGTTCAAATTCTCGCCCGCATCCCGCCAAACGTTCAAGAAAACCATCCGCCTGTACGACAAAGGAAACTACCAAGCAATCAACAACGAACTAGAAGCTTTTCTGCCCTGTTTTCAATCCACGTTTCATCTCCAGTCTCTTACTGATAACTGGTCACTTTTCAAAAACAAGATAAACGAACTAACAAACAAATTTATTCCCTGTATCAGCTTTCGCGCAAACCGCCAGAAGCCGTGGTTCTCACACAATCTGAAAAGATTAGAAAGAAAAAAAAGAACGACTTTATAGTACAGCAAAACGGAACTCAAGTGCTGAAGCATGGGAACGGTACCACGCAGCTGAGGACTCTTATTATGCTGCAGTTTGCTCCGCCAAACGTGCTTTTTTTTCACAATGACCTACCAAATATCCTAAAAAACAACCCCAGGAGGTTTTGGGAAATAATAAACCCGCAAGCAACGTGCCCCACCGCTCTTACAAGTGCCGCGGGCGAGGAAGCCACTGATGACGAATGTGCTGACATATTTAACCGTGCGTTTGTTTCCGTCTTCACAGATGAAACTGATTCCTCATTGCCTACCCCGCCTAGCGTATCATTACCAGCAATGTCACCCATCGAAATTACTGTGCAAGGCATCATAAACCATATTGATAGAATTAAACTTTCATCAGCCGCAGGAGTGGACGAAATAAACTCTAAAGTGCTTAAAAACACGAAGCACACCTCAGCCATTTATCTTTCATTGTTGTTTTCTCAATCGCTTTCAACAGGAACCCTACCGGCCGACTGGAAGGTGGGGAGGGTCATTCCGGCCTACAAGTCAGGTACAAAGGACTCTCCACTAAATTATCGCCCCATCTCCTTAACAAGCGTACCTTGTAAAATCATGGAACATGTCATCTATTCTCATGTAATAAATTTTCTAGATTGCCACAACTTCCTTCATCCGGCTCAACATGGGTTTCGCAAGGGTCTCTCCTGCGAAACCCAATTGGCAATTTTCACTTTTGACTTGCATAGTAACCTTGACCGCAACCTGCAGACCGATGCATTATTCTTAGATTTCGCAAAGGCATTTGACAAGGTACCACACCAACGCCTATTACTAAAGCTTGCCCTTTTAAATTTAAACCCCAATGTTCTAGAGTGGATTAAAGAATTCCTTGCTAACCGATCTCAGTTCGTTTCTATTAACAATCACAGCTCAGGCACCCTGCCTGTAACATCCGGCGTTCCGCAGGGATCTGTGCTCGGCCCGCTTTTGTTCTTAATTTACATTAATGATTTGGCACTACAAGTATCATGTAATATTCGCATTTTCGCCGATGACTGTGTAATTTATCGTACCGTTACTAACATTTGTGATCAAATGGCCCTTCAGAATGACCTTACCTGTGTCCATGAATGGTGTAACAACTGGTTAATGACGCTAAACGCCAAAAAATGCAAACTCGTCTCATTCCAACGTCATCACAACCCCCTTATGTTTTCCTATACAGTTGCTAATTCACCCATAGAAAGCATTCAATCCTTCAAGTACCTCGGTGTAACCCTGTCTAGCGATCTTTCTTGGCGAACACACATCACCACAATCATATCCTCTGCCAACAGATCTCTAGGTTTCCTAAAACGTCATCTTCGTCATGCACCGCAGCACGTTAAACGTCTGGCTTATAAAACACTTATCAGACCTAAACTTGAGTACGCTAGTCCCATCTGGAACCCTCACCAAACTTACCTAACAAATGCACTTGAATCAGTCCAAAACCGCGCTATCCGCTTCGTTCATTCTGCATATTCGTATACCATCAGCGTTTCATTTCTGAAGAATATTTCCGGTCTCGAAAGCCTCGAAGCTCGCCGCCGCATAGCGAGCCTTTGTTTACTCCATAAGTTGTACCACAGCACTCTGAATCAAACACCTTACATTACTCATCCGACCCGCATATCTCACCGCACTGCACATCCGTTTCAGATTGCCCGGCCCCTATCTCGTGCTGCAACTTTTTCAGGTTCCTTTTTCCCCCGCACTGCTGTGGACTGGAATGCCCTCCCCACCAACGTCGCCACTATCATGTGCCCATCTTCTTTTTTACATGCTATAACTACCTTTATCGTAAGGCAATGACATGTATTTATTATTGTTGTATATATTAACCCACCCCTTATGTAATACCCCCGGAAGGGGGCCTTTAAGGTGAATAAAGTGAAGTGAAGTGAAGTAGGCTTTAATGAGTATTACATCTTTATTACAAACTCTACGCCACCCGGGAGATTCCAACGAACAGTGTGCCAATACATGCTTCCTATAGGTTTAAAAAAAAAATCCTTCCTATTCTATGTGAGGGCGTAGGTACTTGATGTTATACATAGGGCATGGAGGTCCGTATAGAAGGCGGGAAAGAACGCGGAAAAAATGTGTCACAAAGCACACTGCATTCCAGATATCCGGCGCAGCAAACGAGTTCGAAGAACGAAGGATTGGAAAGATAAGAAGAGCTTTTATTGAATATTTGCTCGATCTGGTTGGATCCAGAGTCCTATTGAAAAAAAAAAAAAACGTTTCAGGTGTCGCCAGGAGGAATGCTTGCGAAAGTCTTTTTCAAGGTGTGCGCACCTCTTCCACCGAAATCCCGTACGACACTCCGCTGCTTTCGAATGAGATAAACGCTAAGAGAAACATACCTGCGATAAGCCACGTTATCATGAAGCGAAGCCCTTGAGAACATGAGATCATTGTGGTGGATTGCGCGTTACACAAGAAGCCCCCGTACAGGTGGGCGCGCATCTTAGTCAGCGATCGTGGCTTCATCAAACATCCGACCGAAACGATGACTTTATATACGGTACTCTAGACGATGCTATGCTCTACCGAGGAACATCTAAATGATATGGAAAAAAGTCGCGTCATTCGAGTCAGCTCATGAAAAGTGCAATTACTCCAGGGAGACGTAGACGCTGCATTGTACGTGTGCGCAGTTCCTTCAAGCAGGCTCCAGCTTCATTTCGCTCCGGTGCTTTAACAAATTATCGAAACTGCTTCTCCCTGCCGTGCTGGTGCAGTCGTTAGGGCGTTAGACTGCTGTACGCAAGGATGCGGGTTTGAATTCTAATCGCGACAGCCGCTTTTTAATAGAGACGAAAAGCAAAGCACTCGTGTGCTGTGCGATGTCAGTGCACCTTTAATAATACCAAGGGGTCGAAATTTTCGGAGCCCTTCACTGCGGCGTCTTTCATAGCTTGAGTCACTTTAGGATGTGAATCCCCTTAAAGCCACAATAAACTAGCCGAAACAGGTTGCATGACATTCAAGACTAGCCGCGGTTGCACGTGAAGGCTGAGCACTCTGTGCATCCGGATTGTCTCAGTACTGTGCTGATCTGCTTGGGTTAGTGTTACCCTCACCATTTGATAAAAATACCTTTTGCACGACAAGTATACTTTAAAAAAAAAAAAATATGTCAGTGGATATGCGTATCGGCTCTCTAATGTTGCGAACGCTTATTTTCTTTGAGGTTCTGAAAACAATTTTATCAACTGTGAAGTCCTAATACCTCGGGCTATGGTGTAAAAAATTAGCCCTGCTAACGACTGTCGATGAAGAAGCGGTATCAGCATGGGGTTGAGGTCGACGTTGACGCAAGCTACTGTTGAGTTAGCCATGCAAATTCTGCCGGAATTCGCTCCATCGTAGTGGCCCTTAAATGATAAAAAAGGACCATAATCCACATACATCACACCTCACTGATCTACACACCACGCACACACTCACGCACAAAAATCAATAGCCACCCAGTGCACTGTGCATTTCATGGCGCCACCTGTGTTGCTTAGTCATAACCTAGCTCCCATCTCTTTTGTTTATTATGCAGATCCAGAACCACTAAGTGTTCTGTAGAATTATTTTTTTGCCACTACCACTGAATTTCCACCACATTTAATGACTTAACTTTTTTTTGGATTCCTATGCGCTTCCATCAAAGTTTTCCATAACGAATCTTTGAAAAGTGCTCTGCCACGCCGCAAAGTCAAAGCATATCCTTTTACTTTGCTCTGCCGCGGGAATTGGCTCGTAACAAATGACATATCTGTACAGCTGATAAAATTGTTTGATGGAATAGCAGAAAAAACTATTGTATTCGCCTCTTCGTTTCAACACAATGCTGCTTGTCCGCTATTTTAAGACCTGACCTTCGAGTGCCTGCTACGGGCACCGGTCTCCGGACCGGCCGTTATCTCAAATCTCGAACCTTCGATGACTGCATCCATGTTTATCTCTTTCGACGCCATTTGCCAGGTTTTACTTGCAGATTCATCGTCTGCGCGCCACATCTTTGGCAAGTAAAGCTAAGCGTCAGTGTCTCCCAGTAGTTCAGAACACGGTATTTTCGGGAGCACGAATAGGTCATGCAGAAAGCTTCTGTGCATGGCACGGCTTCAAACAAAGCTTAAAATGGCTTTAAAGTGAAAGCATCAGGTGACTGTCTCCGGAGGGGAGAGGGAGGAGGTGGAAGGCAACCCTGCAAAGGCAAGGTTCTCACTATTACAAAAATGACACGGATCCTCACAAGAAATCTTTGTTCACTATGCAAAATCGGCCTCAATTCCTTGCTGTTCAAAAGTAACCTCCAGGTGTGACAATGCAATCAAGTGTAGATGCGTTTGTAAATTTAATGAGAATTATTTTTTTTCTGGTTGAAAACGTCTAATTTTTACTCTGAATGAATCCCATTTAACTTTTGTTTATGTACCATCTCACAAGTGAAACGTCTGGTGCCTTTTGCACACAACACCTTTTATTCGTCCGCCTTTCTTAGAAACTTTGGCATGTGCCGTTCTTTTCTTCATTTGCGGCAGCGACATTAGTGTCAGTTGCATTCGGCTTCAAGACACACCTTCGCCAGTGGGCGTGATGACACAGTCAAAATGGGGCACTTGCGCACCTATTTGTTGAACACGTTAGTAGTTATTCGAAGCTCTCATGCCAAACCTTGAAATCTGAAGATTTGTTTTTGTGCTGCTTTCATGCACATAAGCACTCACGAAACGATTTCTTGCTATGTTTTTGTCTGTGTCCGGCGACACTAAGTACAATGCA
Source organism: Amblyomma maculatum (assembly GCF_055883805.1). Lineage (NCBI taxonomy): Eukaryota > Metazoa > Arthropoda > Arachnida > Ixodida > Ixodidae > Amblyomma > Amblyomma maculatum. The sequence continues at coordinate 63,589,713 of NC_139349.1, read as the reverse complement.
GGCCTTCCTTCGATAATGAACATGTCGACTCCGTACAAGAAGTATTACAGGCAACGAAGGTTTGAATGCCCGTTCGACTACAATGGAAATTGTGGAAAACAAAATGTCCACAAAGATAACTGGTGTTGCTACGCGAAGCTGTTGTTCACGTCGAAAAGGACACATGCACCCTTCGTTACCCCCTTGACCAGGCAAAAGATCGCTCTAGGGCAAGACAGTGTTCTGTTTTATGGCCTACCTGATGAGGCTTAGGAAAGAACCTAGCAGTCGAAAGAAAACAAATCTTAGTCCTTGCGAACAATCTTGGTATAGCTTTTGCAACGAGCGATACCTCAAAGGCACACAGAATTCTAACAACACTAAGGGAAAAACACGACAACTGATGTTTAATTTCGCAGCGCATAAAACAAAAGAAGTAATTTTGGTAAGCACGGACAAGCCAAAGAAACCGATTTATCCCTGGGCGAAGACTTCTGCGCAGGAACGCATACAAACAGAAATAAACTGAGAGATTTAGCTTAAACACATACAACTAGAAAAATTATTCTTGGCGGAAAATGTTACGGGCATAACACAGCAAATGAGAGAGTATATGACATCAGACCGGCTAGAAGTAAACGGCCCAGAAGCGGAAGCAGAACTGAAAGTCAACTTGCGAGAGTCTTTATTGATATAAGTGCGGTCTTCCTGGCATCGTGCTGGATGATGGTGCTCGGGCAGGAGGGATATGGTGACTATATAATGTAAGAAAGCCTCAACTCATCCTATACTGAAACCGGAAACGGGAGAAACTTGCGAGACAGAAGGCTCGTAATTAAAGATATTAGCGATAGGATGTAAAGCATAGGCTTTTGGAATATTGCTGCTATATAGACATTTCACTTTAATTAAAGGCAACGACCTCAGTGTTCCCATAAACGTCACAGATATACAATTAGAAATTTCTAAGCACAAACAGTTGATAAAGCAGTCCTACAAAAAATGTGGCTACCTCGTCTAGAAAATAAATATCTTATTAACATCCGTTAATGCATGCAGGCATCTGACCAACTCAACAGAATATTATTTGTTTATTTAGGTGTTATTTGTTTGTTTATTTAGTTACTTTTTGTTCCTCAAAGATCCACGAAGGACATTACACGAGAGGGGGGGGGGGGGGGGGGGGGGCTTACAAACTAATATTTATGCAAATACATATGACCTTCGATGGCAGATTTCATGCGAAGTGGGTGAATGACGGCTTCCACTTCAGATGGACGGTCATTCCAGTCGTTTGCCGCTTGATGAAAAAAGACTTCGATTCAATTCAATGCAATGTTCATTTTCCAGCTCACACTGGGAGGCTTTCAGGGCTAAAAGCTGCTTTGTGGAGTTTTACTTGGCTCTTGAAACCTTCACTTGGTTTTACAAAAGCGACAAAACATTGGAAACGAATACGTCACAAAAACAAGATCAGAACAAAACACCATTAATTCACACTGAATCACATATGAGGTCCTAAATTTGCAGGCATACAAATAAAATAATAACTAGAAGACAGGTGTAATAAAATACAACACATAACTGAAAAGCAGATAATTTGCAGCACTGTTAATAATAAAAGCTAGTCAGATTTTTAACATTACATAACGTGTTCTGACAACACGTAATAAATTTAACGATGTGATACTTTGTCTGACGTCACATTCCAAAACAGCAGGAAATTATATGACACAGTAAGAAAAACCTTACATATTTACGAAATACTGCCGCAACTGTTTCATTGTGCGGAGTTCTGTGTCTTGATGATTATTTAGAATGGTAGAAAAAGTGTAGTGTAATGTTTGTAGCTTGTAGCTATGCTAAAACGAGACACGAACCATCGGTTTGGGCTACGTGTGCGTGCATCGTTGACGCCATCTGCAAGGGAACCGGTAGGCATGAAGAAATCTTTTATGGCTGTGCAAGTCGAATGAAAAGCTGATAGAATGCGATATGTATGTTGTTGTTCAATCTTGATATCTTACATTGCGAGATTGCTCAAAGTAGACTGCGTTATGGTGGGTGTTGCGGGATATTTCATGAGCGTGTAATGGGGGTAAATCGTGGCTGAAGGTGTGATAAGGTCTATGATAAAGGGAAAGACGGCCGATTTTTGCGATGACAGGCAAGTGTAGAAAGATAGAGGTGAGATTGTAGTGCAGACACGCTAGTGGGATAAGAGTGGTCAGTACAAATGAATCTTTCAGCACGGTTCTGGACAGATTCAAGCGTGGTGATATGATTAGCAATGAAGATATCATATGCATCCCATGCAAAATCAAATTTTGGACGGATAAAAGCAAGCAAGACGTTTTATGCAACGATGGGCTAATGAACGATTTCACCTTAAATATCCTAGAACTTCATTCGCTGAATTAGTCATCATTATCAGCTGGACTAAGCCCACTGTGGGCGAAGGCTTCTCCCATTATCCTCCAACTTGACATGTTCCTGTGCTAACTGCATGCACTTGAACCCTGCGAACTTCTTATACACATCCAGGCACATAATTTTCTACCGCCCCCTGCTACGCTTTCCTTCCATTAGAATCCAACTGGTTCCTCTTAGAGACCATCGGTTATCTTCCCTTCGGACTACATCTCCTGGCTCGGCCCATTTCCTCTTAATTTCGACTAGAATGTCAGTAACTTGAGTTATTTCTCTTACCCACTCTGCAAGCTTCCTACCACTTCGCGTTACACCTACCACTTTCTGTTCCGAGTCCTCTGCATTATCATCAAGTCAAGTAAAACCCTTTTCGTTAACCAGCATGTTTCAGTCCCCTAGGTAACTACCGTTAGGATGCATCTTTTATACACTTTCCTCTTGAGGGATACCAGTAAGCTACTAGTCATAACGTGTGAGTATCTTCCAGATGCGCTCTATCCCAATCTTATTCTCCAAGTTATTACCTTTTCGTGGTCCGGATCTAGGCTACCACTTCCAGTTCTTCACTACCTATTTTGAACTGCTATTAATTCCCAAACTGGTCAACATTACTTTGGTTTTCTGCATAATAATCTACGTTTCTTCTTCTCCTGTCTGATCATTAATCATTACCTAATTGGTCATCTGTGTTAGTTAACAAGACAATTTCATTAGCAAATCGCCGATTACTGAGATATTCTTAATCGAATATGATACCTAACTGCGTCCATTACATGCCTTTGACTACCCTCTACTGTAAACAAACTGTAAATAACACTGAGGAGATCGCGTTTCCTTGCCTAACGCATTTCATAACTGGAATCTTATCACTCTCTTTATGCAGAACTATGGTTGCTGTGCAGCTGCTATAGATATCTTCCAGTACCTTCACATGTGGCTCATCAACGCTTGATCTCGCAATGCCTGCATGACTGCTGGGGTTTCAGCCGAGTCAGATGCCTTCTCGTAGTCAGTGAATGCTATGTATGGGGACTGGTTATATTCCGAGCCCTTTTCTACCACCTGGTTGATAGTGTGGATATGATCGTGGTATAGCACCATTTCCCAAATCCTGCTTGATCGTTTGGTTGAATAAAGTCTAATGTTGTACTGATCCTATTAGCGCTTACCTTAGTAAATACCTCGTACGTAATGGATAGTGAGCTGATTGATCTATGTTTCAAGTCCTCAGCGTCTCCTTTCTTATCAATTAAGATAATATTAGCGTTCTTCCATGATTACAGTACTTTCTATCTCATCAGGCATTGCGTATACAGAGCGGGCAGTTTTTCTAGCACGATATCCCCTCCGCCTTCAACAAATCTGTAGTTACCTGATCCTCCTCAGCTGCTTCTCCCATTTTCATAGCTTCTAAGGCTTTCTTAATCTCGTCCTTCGTTACTGGTGGAACGCTTGATTGCTCTTCACTACAGCCAATCTCATTTTTGTCCTGACTACTTTGGCTACTGCAGAAGACCGTATAGAACTTCTCGGCTACTTTGATTAGCTTGTCCATATTAGTAATGACATTGCCTGGCTTGTCTCTCAGTTCACGCATCTGATTTTTTTTCTATGCCTAAATTTCTCTTTAGCGCTTTTAGGCGGTGGCCTTTCCTTAGAGCATACTCAATTTTCTTCGTGTTATACTTGCTTATGTCAGCCGCCTAGCACTTATTAATTAGCTTTTATATCTAAAATATTAACATGATCTATGTGACAGGACAAGGTTAACTATTTACTTAAGTGGATACCAAGGCATTTGTAGGCGTCAACGGATAATATATGAATAGAGGCGATTCTGAAAGTATTATCCTGGAGGTTACGCCGGCGATGGAAAGAAAGAAGAGAAGTTTTAGTAATATTTACTTACATAAGCCAAGTTCTACACCGTTTCCGGACGCGGACAAGACCTTCTTGAAGGATGTTGATGTCAGTCGAATTGTTTATTGGGTGGTAGATAACACAATCATATGCTAATAGTCGAACATCAGAGCTAATGGTAAAGGGCCAATAATTTATACAGATGAGAAATAGAATAGGTCCTAGAACGATGCCCTGCGGAATGCCACACAAGACAGGAGACAGGGGTGACTAGCGTGAACTAAGATGAACCAATTGACAGCGATCAGTTAGGAATGTTCGAATGCAATTCAGAATCGAGGAACGGAGGTTTAGGCGTGATAGCTTAAATAATAGGCGTGTATGAAGGACTTTATTGCTTTCTCGAAGTGAAGGAATATGGAATCTGTGATAATATAGAACCTGTGGGAATGCTTGCATACCATGAATGACTGTGCCAATCCGCCAGTCACGTGGTAATGATCCTATAGAAAGCAACTGGTGAAAATTAGGGATAACATTACACCACAATGATTTTTGCTGTTCTTTAAGGTTTCAACGTTGGTGTCATGCTTACCTGCTGATCGAGAATTCTTCAGTGCGTCTATGATTTTAGCAATTCAGCATGGTTGAAAGTTAAATATTTCCATATGCGAAATGGGAAACGTAAGGGGTTTTAGGAAGGTTCTCAAAGGTATGAATACGGAAGAAAATGTGTCATTTAGATAATCTAGAACGTCGAATTCGGAAAAGAAAACGCCTGAATTATCAGTGAGGGATGACATGTTTGAAGTAGGGGACTTATCGTTATTCAAAGGTGCTTCAGTTATCCTTTAGAATTTTAGGCAAGGTGGTAGAGAAGTTATTCTTAGTTCGGGTTACCTCAGAATCATAGTAACTGCAGTGCGATATTAATTCCAGGACTGGGCTGTGCCGATTGTTTTAGCTGCACGAAATAATCGCTACTTTTTATTGACATGTCTTCTTCGTGTTTTGTTATACCATGGTGAGCCATGCCATTCACTTATGGTAATAGTTGGAACAATATATGGCAATTAGGCGTTTCATTTCGGACTTGAAAAGTATCCCGTTTTCCTCAAAGAAGCGGAGTAAAAAGCCAGACGTGAACTTGTCGAGAAAAGCAGCGAGATTCCGGTTGAAGCTTGCGTAATCACCTTTATCATAGAGAGTAAAAATTTTCTTATATTTTTTGCTATATTGTACATAACAATGCAAGGTATCATGAATGGCCAAATATTCGCTAAAGCCTTCTAGATAAGTGATGGTTGAGAAACTATCTGCTGGTGACGTCACCACAAGGTCCAGGATATTAGCAGAATGGTCAGTGACTCGAGAGGGACGGTCAGTTACTTGATCTAGCCCGAAAGTAAGGCAGGTGTGAACAAATTCGCTGGCAGGGTTAATTTTTGAAGGTGTGGAAGCAAGAGCAGTCCATATGATAAAGGCGAAGTTGAAGTAAGCCAAAAATTAAAATTGCAGCATTGGGATTGAGGGGGGGTTATTCTGCTCAAGGCGCCATGAATCCAACAATTGAATGAAGAGTTATATTTTGGGAGATGATAACAGATAGTGATCATAACATGTGGGTAGGATACATCACTGGAAAGCCAGATCATTTCCAATGGTCTTGCAATGTGCACTGGAGAACAACCTAATAAATGAACAGTAGCAATGCGTTTACCCGAAAACTAAGCTTCCGGGCGCCGGTGGATGATCCCCACAAACCTCCTTTATACACCCCCATCAAATCTCTTGACTACACTACAATTGTTCACTACTATGGTCGTTGCCGTGCCACGTACCCGCCACCACATCACACGCTTTCTCATATCGACAGCACGTACTGGCGACAACTCCAGACACATTCGTTTCCATCTCCTCAATTTGCCACATCTTTCACCCCACGAACTTCCCATCATACTGCACCACATACAACGCCACCCCATCCCCCCTCTACCATTACGTATGGGAATGCCCACATCCCATCTGCGTTCCTCCCGTCAAATACCCACCCGCTCTTCCTGGGAGGCTGCCCGTCTAGCCGCGCAACCTGCAGATCAGTTGCAGCTGGTCAAGCGGGCTAAGCTAGAAGTAACAGACAGAGCGCTCCTGGACTAAGAGGTCCTCCTGGGAGTGTTTACATTTTTTTTTATTTAAATAAAGTTTTTTCCTCCTTCATCTCTCTTGCAAATTATATAAACTCGGTATAACTTCCGCATGCGTTTACTCTATAAAAATGAGAAGCGTGGTTAATATCTCAGTGTCGTTAATTGCAGGTGCAAGCGAAGTTTCAGTTATTAAGACTGTATTAGCGGTGCATGATTCAATCAGGTTACATATTGCATCGCGCTTTGGGATTATACTACGGATGTTTGTGCACAAGAATGATAACTGGAAGTACACGAGGCTGTTTTACTGCGCGATTCTTAAGGGGTTGTTCGCGTTTGAACTCAATGACGTTATTACTGTTGGGTTCGAATACCTATGACTTGTTCCCGGAGATTAACCGGTCGTGACGTAGCTTAAAGGAGAGTTTGTTACTTTTACCGTATTCGTAGAGACGTCTACGTGCAAGACGGGTATTGGGAAAATATTCTTCGGGGACGCTGTCGCAAGTATTATTATGTTTGCTGCTTAACAACAGCACATGCTTGTCTTCAAAGTTTGCCAATTTGACAATACTGAGCTGTTTCGTTTCCAAAGAAAGGCTGCCAAGACGATGGGCGGCTCCATGTCACGAGTCTCGATACACACGTCAAAGTACTGGCTGCAGCGCTCGATGATTATTTTTCAGTGTCCTGCCAGGATTAGTTATTAGAATCCTCCAAACCATAAAAGAATAGATTAGTTCTTCAAACTCGGTCTTCGGCATCATCCAGGCGAGAAGTCAACGCAGCAACCTCGGCCTTGTATTTGACTGTTTCAGATTTGATATCATCTACTTCCGATTTTATTGAAGAGAAGGAAGCACAGTCCTCTTCGATCTTAGAAAGGCGGTTGTTTACTTCACTAATTGCATTTTCGTTGTCAGCAAGAGAAGACTGCGTTAATGTTAGGTCTAGCGCAGTAACTGCCCGGACTGGATGGCTTGGATGGCTTTCAGTAAGTCGGATGCAGATGGCTCAGTAAATGGCCCTGCGTTAAATTCAATATCGGCTGCCATCAGAAGTAAGCCGATTATGACACAACATTTACAAACAATACTGCATGCACAATGTGGACCCTGTGCAGTATTGGACGTGGACCCTCGGCGCGTCAGAATCTCTGATGACCTCTAACTATATGTTAATCTGGTCAATAGAAAGGTGAAATACTTGCAATTTAAAGACCGATGCGTTTGAAGCCTGCTCTCTGTAAAGCACCTACTAAGATCATTGTGGACATAATCAGAGTAACCTCAGAATTCAATCAACCGTAAGTCTGTAAATGCAGCCGTTTACAAAAGCTAAGAATTGAGCTTGTTGAAACATCATTATTTTCGGGAAGCGGGCTTATTATGTAGATGAGGTCAAAGTTAAAAAATGCAAAAGCGAAAACCGAAGTACAATGTACCAATAGAGGTGTTATTTCATTTTCGTGCAAAACGAGAACACGTGACGTTACTTTGATGATAAAAAGAAACAGGTAACAAGAAAAATACGGCAGTGCACTGTTCTGAAAGAGAAACAGAAAAAAAAAAATAGTTTTGTGAAGCTCAACAAGAAATTTTCAGTGCGACCTATCCATCCTCTTAAATTGATGCACACGTCTGGATGATACTGATAACGTTTTCTCGCACCTAAGCACAGCTATTTCCACCTTGGTGAAGGCATTCGATGGAGTACTTAATCACATTTTATGCCTGAGCCACCCGGAAAGCTTTTATGACCTCATATCTTTTTCTGCCATTTGTTCTTACCAGAATTTCGGCTCTTTGAAACAAACACTTACGCTTCTGTTCGACGCAATCAGCCTGCAGTGACTGAGTTAAGAGCTCTTGTGCTCTCTGACCTAGCGGAAAAGCCACTGCTAGCGTCCAGGAAATTCCGGCGCGCCTGACCAATGATTACACGCATCTCGGCCTGAGGAAGAGAGGACACTTGTACTGTGAAGGTTTCTTGGTGGTCTGTAACATACAGACGCGCTTCGGCAAAGGAGGCAGTGTTGCAGCGAGTGTTACAGTGATTCGTCAAGGGGTACTGCTAGGCGCCCGGGGTCAACCCTCTGCTCGGCAAGCCCACTGATTTGCGAGTGTGCTCAGCAGAGCTCGTCTACGGGATGGCCACAGCGTGACTCTCCAGACGTCGATCTGCGACAGTGCAAGGTGAGCAATTTGTTGTGTATTTGACCTCTCTCGTGCATTGTTAATTGATATGAAGTATCTGTGATGTTGAAAGTCTATTTATGCCGCATGCTTTGTATTGCCCTTTTTTTGAGCTTTGTCTCTCTGTTTTACGTATTAGTGTGACTTCCTCTATATTGCCTTTCCATGCATAAAGTTTGCTTTTCCTGTTGAATCTCATTCCGTTCCTTTTTTTGCCTTAAACCGGCGAAAGCGGGGCTCCAAACGGCCACCCCCTTCTGTCACTACAGGTAGCTGAGTTCCGGCTGAGCTTGCCACGAAAGCCGAGGGCGAATCCTTTGAGGTCGGTACAGCGCCTCCTCCCCCCTCAACACACACTCTAAGGTGTGCGGGAGTGTTCGCACCAATAGTGGCGCATCACTAATAAATTGTAATTATTAACGGGTGACAGCCGGATTCCAAGAAAAGGCAAAGATATTTCGGAAGGCGAGGCCAGAAATTTCGTGCCGATAAGCCATACACAGCTGGCAGTAGGTTAATTCATGGGCGATGAAAAACCCTTGCCATTGCACACAAAGTTCTATATACGACCTTGACAATGCGAATATATTATGTACAAGATTACGCACTGCTTTAGAGCCACGACATGAAGGGGAATCTACACAAAATTGCGTCTGTCTTGAGCAACGCAGGTTCACTTGCATTTCAGAATACATTTATTTACATTCTATCGTCATTTTGTTGCAAGCAAATAAGCAATCCACGATTGAATATAATTCGTCTGTTGTGGGCTGTTTAGTACATAAACGCAAGAGCCCAAATGACGTCGTCACTGCGGCCATCGGTTGTTTACCCATAAAAGAGAAGCCGAAACCCGACCGATGCAAGGTCCACGGCGGCAAAGTACTTCCCGATAACTGTACGCTACATGAAACGTTTTGATTGCTTCTTTTCTTCTGTAGTGAACGCAACAGATAAGATGACGCAGTCGATATCGCGTGTGGCCCAGCTGTAAGTGAACATTGCGGCGGCCAGTGGCCTGTTGGGAGTCGGAGCAATGAATTCGCTCTGCCACGTCGTGCTCGTCAGCGCGCTTGTATTCATAACGGCGACAGTGGACATCTGTGATGCTCTGCCTGCTGCCAAAGTAACTGAAAGCGCACCGACCTCTAGTGGCGCTCCGCTGGGTAACAATTTGCTGATTCATGGTAATCTCTTTTGTTTTTCAAAATGTATGCAAAGTGCTCCATTTCTTGGCTTTCCTGGCCCCCCTTTTCATCCGCTTCCCAGATCGTTATCGAGGTGGCACTGGTGGCCATGATAGCGATAACTTTGATAGAACAACAACCTTAGCAAACCAGTGACTGAAAGTTGAATTACTCCTTCTAATAGCTGGAATTGTTTTCACAATGCGCTCATCTGCCATTAACAAGTCTTTCTTCTGGCTTTCACTAATGCAGTCTCAATGGCTGTCAAAAAAATGGCAATTGGTGCTTGAAGTCTAAACAACACTCGCCGCCCTTTACATCATACGAGTGCTTTTCTCTGAGGCCTTGTAATTACTGCCGGTACTTACTTATTTAAAATGCCTTGACATCAGACCGCTCACCGACGTACGTAATCCTTTAAGAAGCACTTCACCTGCCCCGCTGCCATTCAGTCCCTTCATTCTCCAAACCCTATTCCCCCAACGTGGTGGGCTTAGCCTATGTGATCCAGGCCTAAGAAATATATTCGGCGCTTAATGTGGCATTCACATAGCATTAATATGGGGATTCACGCCAGCGCTTCGCTAGAAAGGAGATCTCAGAAAGTATACGCCCAAAAAATACTGATTGTGTGATTTCCTTAACTGCTGTATTGTTAGAGATGAGTAATATAGCCCCTTGTCTCAGGCCGAAAGCTGCACCTGACCACGTCTATCCCTGAAAGTGTGATACACATCACTAAATAGATTTCAAAGGCTTCAAGCTCTAAATACCTTAAATTCATTTTATCAGCACAGCGCATTGCACCCGTTGGCTGGAGGCAAGGGTAGGTTTGCGACCGCGGATTCGGGAGAGACGCATTGTGTTAAGTGAAGAGGGTCCCGCGTCTGTTTCGATCGACGAGGTTGTTCGTTTTTTATACTTTTGCTATGGTTTCATTTTGAGGCTTCCCTGTTCGTCCCAGCATACCCCCCTTAACGTAGAAGTGACAGATTTCACGCTGCAAAGCAAGATGGAGCCACTGGTGTCATCGCTGTGGCAGCGGTTGATATCGTCGCGCCTGTGCAGAACATCAGACTGCTCACCGACGAACACACTGTACCGTCACGCATGCGTAGAACACAAGAACTTGGTGACGAATGTTATAGAAGGCTTCATTCGTTTCGCCAGGAGAGATGCAACCACGCTGCATAAAAAGGAAAAACGATTTTAATAGTTCAAACCTATATTGAGTATTTTCGACACTGTTTTTTTTTGGGGGGGCGGGGAGGGGCGCTTCATGGTTTCGCACCCATCTGCTATTCTGCACAAGTATAACAGCGGTAGCTGTAAAACTTTAGGGCTATTTGTCAAGTAGTTTGATGAAAGAGATGGGCTAAGACAGTTCATTCCCTTGCTCGAAATGCATTTGAGTAAACGGGTCGTGTCAGCTCAATGTCTACGGTTGTCTGATTTTGTGTGTCAAGATTCTTGGCTGCCTCATTGGATTGGCGGTGGTTTTGCAGTAATGGCGGCGTTAATGATACAGAAAACTAAACCGCTCTCTCTAATATATCAATATTACGAAAAGGGTTCGAGGTTAACTCAGAGCCATGGATGAGAATATGATAAGTTTAAGGCTAGAATACAGGAAGAGTGCAGAGTTGGACAGGGAAGCTACGCCGCTCGCTGACATTCTAATTGAAATCAGGAAGAAATGGACATGGGCAGGGGATGTAACGCCGAGTCAAGATAATCCATGGTCGCTGAGGCTAACAGACTGCATTCCAAAAGAATTCAGGCAAGCACGGGAGGTTTGCGCTGATCAAGTAGGTGCAGCTTGCACAAGACCAGGTTGATGGTATTGCGGAGACCTTCGCCCTGCTGTTTGTGTAGTCGTGCTACCGATGATGATAATAGTTTTCATGAAATCGTGTGAGAAAAATACTCCCTGAAACAAACGAAAGGAAGTTTAAAACTGGATTCATCTTGATTTTTCTAGCGGCAAAGCTTAAATATCGAGATGTAGGCTTTTTAGGTGCTTAAATGTGTTGGTGTAAAATTTTACGCTTTACGAGACTAGATTTTTAAAAATTTTCACTTCTACTTAACCGTCGGAAAGAGAAGCTTGCTCCTATATATATATATATATATATATATATATATATATATATATATATATATATATATATATATATATAGGAGCAAGAATTAAGTGCTGACAATATGTTTATTACTGCTTATAGCGCTCATAGAAAAGAAATTTGGTTGTTAGTGGCTATATATTTCTATTTCCGGTCACTGCCCTGTCGCAAAAACAAAACTACAGAAAAATTTCTTTTATCATGACAGAACTTCTGTGCTGTTTTTGACACTCAACCTTCTTTGGCAATAGACGTTTTTGTGGTATCATCAGAATTTTTTGTAGTTACAAAAAAAAGTACTTCACAACTACAGAATACATTAATGTACAGAATACATTATTACTGTATCAACGTAGCGTGTAAAATATGCTATAAGTGGTTTATTTTTTCTATAACTGTCTCCTACCATACCACGGCGGAAACTTGCAGCATTTGGCTGCGAAACTAGTAGATTGGCACTGCGTTTCTTAAAGTGTATCAATTGAGTTCAGGTCTCAAGTTGGTTCTATCAGAAGGAGCTACGAAGAGACCTGGCATACTTTCGAGTCGACCCTTGTTTTCTCGCTAGCACTACGTAGAAGTGTAATATGCTAATTAAACTTTTATTGCCAAGAACTAACCAAGCCAGAATGTACAAAAAATAAATCAGTGTTCCTTTTGACTGATTAAATGCTGATTCATACTTGCGAGTCGCGAAGGGCGTGCGACTGCGACCGGCTGCCGCAAGCGACCAGGGCGCCGCTCAGATCGACAAATGTCACACTTGCAAATGCGAATCCCGGGTCGCTTACCCGCATTTATCTCGTTCAGAAAGAGGCTTGCCTAGCTGACTTCCGTTTACAGCAGCTAAGCCGGCGAGTGGTTACCGGTCTGAGGCCAGCAGTCGCAAAGCTGGAAAATCTAGCAGTGCTCGAACGGCCCCCGTCTGCCGCTTTTCGACCAATGAAATCGTTCGCAACAGTGCGCTTTTGACTAAAACAATCGCACAACCACTGCGAGTCGCAAGCTAATGTTTAGGTGCGTCATTAGAAAGAAACTAATTACGGAAGAAATAGTTAAGCGAGCAGCAAAGAGCATTTCCGCTTTGCTTACCTGCGATGCGGCGCTCACCGGAAAATTCGATCGGACGGCGCGGCCGCAACAGATGGCGCAAGCCGCCGCCCGATTCAACATTCATTCATCGTTTTCGAAGCTTTGGGGTTTAAACGCTATCGCGTTAAACTCTTAATGCGAAGCTTAAGCGTCCTCCCATTTTTTTTCCTCTGATTTTTATAGTGGTGCAATTTTCCTGTTCGGTGCCTAGAACCTAGTTTAACCGCATGCCCTTGAGACCTAAAGCTTAAGGCGTACTTTTTAAAACAGTACTAACAGTCCTGCTCCCAGCTATTAAATTGATATACACTATTTACAGGGCAGCGTGGCAACGCGTTTCGTTTTTGCAACGTTGTATTTTGCTAACCATTCCAGGTGCCTGCGATCCAAAGTGCGAACAGACACCGTACAAGGAGTGCAAATTACAAGGTGGAAAGGCGCGGTGCGTTTGTAAGCAGGGCCTGGAGCAAAATGAACAAGGATCTTGCGAAATTAGTAAGTGAACGTCTCATATCATCTCTTCATTCGTTCGCTAAAAAATCGCAGATGCATTATATTCACGTTGGCCAATTACCTGTGATATTCCATTACTTCGCACTAGCTGCGAGACAGAATCCTGGCCGGAACCGCATTACTTTCTGCGTCTAATGCAAGAACGTCCGCCTGCTGTGCGATGTCAGTGCAGTTGGTTTACACCGATGTGTAGCTTTTCATTACGGTGCTTCTCATAGGTCATATGCGATCTCAGGAGCCTAAACCTCGTTAGTCATGCCCTTCCAAAACCGGCACGCCTGCATAAAGCATTTATGACTAAGGATAGATTTATACCTCGAAACGTAAGGCACATTGCTTGCCAGGCACCTAAAAAAGATACAGTTGAAGCTCACTGCAAATTTTTATTCCATAAATTGTGTCACACAACGAAACAACAGTGCCTCAAGCATGCGCAGTCATCCTATTGGTGGAGAGTAACCGTTATGAAATGAATTGTGAGGAATACTGGGTAGTGTTTGGACGATTTAGAGGTAATGGTAGACGTGGCAGAAGCTTTGGCAGATGGCTGGTCAACATGCTCCCACCTGGACCTATACGTTTTCTTTGAGCTAACCCGCGCGTTTTATTTGTTCGGTTGATTTCACGGTCTGATACGCTTCCAGTCCGCCCTTTTTTTTTTTTTTGTATGGACACCATACTCGGCATTCTTCGCAGTTTTGCACGTTTAAGCCTCATTGTGTTCAGCCGCTTATGCCTTTCGTGCTCGCCTGACTGCTCAGAGTCCACTCCTAGCGTTGCTGTTTCGCGTACTGTTCCTGTCGACCGCTTTCAATGGCCTTCGCGACGCGTTCAGACGCCTTGGCCACTTTCTCAGATCCCTATACAGGTACATAAAGTTATCAGAGACTGTGTAGTCAAGCCTTCCTGATTATTTTGTTTCATTTGGCTACTTTTGCACCTTCTTTTAAACTAACATTCATTGATTATTGATTCATTGATTTAAGCTAACAATTTATTGATGGTGTGTTTATTTTCAATATGTACGTTTATTTCTAATTGTATTGTATGTTTTAATTTGCAGCTGTAGAAAGATGACATCCTGATTAATTTCGCTTTTTTTTCTTGCTTTGTAGTTGTGCCATTTCTGTAATATTCATGTTGTATTATCTGCTTTCAGCCTAACAATACTGCTATTTTGTAAATTTTGTTTCTGTAACCACCCTGTAACGCCCTATGGCCAACAGTATGAATAAATAAAAGAAATAAATGAATAATGCTTTTAGGCTATTCACACACGCATTATCGATTCTTTGTTAAAACGGGATACTACGACAAAACATAACGTCGAAACGTTGTCGGTACGTCGCCAACAACCTGCAAGCTTATTTCACTTCTCAAGCGAGCAAATAACTCATCTTATATATCAGTACCTGTAGCATAACGGCCGCAGAAGAACCACGACCACATGGGGAAGAAACACACGACATAGGGACGAAGGATGCCTTCCTCTTTATGTCATCTTGTCGCTCAGCTACAGTTACACTCATAGAGTGCGGCAAACCAGACGAAAGGCTGGTTTTAGTGATTGTCTGAATACAGCTTGCTGTCTGAATTATGGATTATTATTGGTTGAATTTCGGGTTTGTATATTCATAGAAAATAGCACAGAGTTCTGCCGAGTTTCGCCATTGATATCTTGACACGGATAATAGTTATACCCTGCGCTGGAGATTTCTACTTAAAAAAATACCTCGAACAAGTTAGAGAAAGCAGGAAATCTAGCAACATTAGAACATCTCGGGCACGTCGTTTCATAGTGATTTTAAAAAATTAAGCGGAACAAAAACTTTATGAAAGCGACACAAACGTTTTCATGATGTCTCTATTGGGCTGAACTATTTAGAAACCGAACAATGAAGCATGAAAAGCAGCAGTGATGAAATAGCCTGAATGTTTAACGCGCTTCTTTTCTTGTGCTGTACCATTCTCTGCTGTTTGCTTTTTTTTTTATCTTCGTTATGCCCAATAGCACTCATGTTTTGCCACATGCAGCTTTCTAGTACAGCGTTAAGTGGGAGGCAGCTGCGCGATATTGCAATAAACTGCCCACGTGTTACGAAAATAGTCTAAGCTTGCGATGCACGACAGAACTGTGCGGTTATGATGCTCCTTGTGGTCGCACCGAGTAGTTAGAACTGCCATTGAAACCAATGGGTGCCTTAAGCCGGAAGCTCTGGCAAGTTGGTACAACACTTCAATGAAAAGTAAATTAGAGCAGAACCAAGGGCGAAAGGTGGAGAACGAACCAGCGCTTTTTATGTCCTTTTCCACCTGTCGTCTTGTGTTCTGATCTGGTTCACCCTTTTTTTTTTTTTTTTTTGCAATGGAGGTGCTTTTCGAAACAGTTGTTAGACAGATATGGGATATGATGAAACACCTTGGTGAAAGTGCTGATGGGGATGGTCAAAGCTTTCGACGTCTAGCACCGTTTCGCTTATGAAGTATGTTATGTGGTCACAAGGATAAGTAAAACTACTGTAGGGAATCAGTGGGGTGCATTAAAAAATAGCAAACATTATTCTTTAGATATTATTTAATATTTCTACTTATATGCTTCTAGACGCGTGTTGATTTTACCATTTCTCACTCCAACAAAAGTGACAAACTTGAAATTGAATTTTGAGCTTTCAGTTTTTTTTTTTTTTATTACTCAAGCTTGCAATAAGAAATATTATAAAAATCCATGTAAATTATTTTCCGTAAGGAACCGGAATAGGCTCCTGCTCTTATTGTTGTCGGTGAGCCTTTTGGAGAAGTCCTCTTTCCTTGTTGCGGTTAGTTCCACTTCCTGCAGAATCTTTATCCTTAATGTCCTTGTCCCTGCACAAGTCCACAGCAGGTGCGAACATCCACATCTGCAGCTGATGTGGAATACTTCGGGCATGGGGTGGGTCCGATGTCTTCTTCAGATTACTATCGGCATGTTACCGACGGGGCAAGGGTCGCCCCAGCTCTTATCCTTCTAAGGGAAACTTTCTCCAATCTCGTTAAGTACGAAGCGAGCTTTCAGTTGCTTTTTGCTTTCTTTTTGCTCGTCTCTGACTGTTGCCAAAGCCAAACGTTTTGCTTCTCTACTTATACATCGGGTCGAATTAGGAGAAGAAATATTACAGGCAACTACCGCGCTCTACTCACGAATGCGCCAACAAGAGAGGCTATGTTCTTTACTTTCTTAGCGGGTCTAGCTAATAAGCGTTAGCGGCCGTTATAATCACAAAGACCAAATTCGCCCTAATACCCAGCACTGATTGTCACCGCGAGGGCATGTGAATCAGATATCTAAAATATTTTTAGAAATTATCGGCTCAATTGCGACGACTTAGCAAAGCATATTCTTGAACCCCCTTTCAGTAACCACTTAACAAGATGAGATATCACGGACTGGCAACTTTCACACCTTAACTGCGTCTAAACAAATTCGCCGCTGCCAGGAATAAACCCGTGCCCCCTATATCAGAGAACTGGTGACTCAGATTTCCCACACAGTCTTGCCCTTTCTTGAATGAAGTGAAAGTAGTGCCACGGCGGCCATCGCCAAAAATTACAGCGCCCAACAGCAATAGCGACTTATATTTGTTCCTCAGTCAACTATTCGATTCAAAACAACTGATTACCGTCTTTTAGTAGGCATCTTAAAGCTTGTAGTAGTGGCCCTATGTATTGGCCGCACAGCGGGCAACGGTATAGGGAAGACAAGGGCCTCGCTTCGAGCCCCGAACGAGAGTTGTCTACCCTCGCTCTCTCCAGAAGGAGGGGCGAGGTGCAGTGACCATTGCATTCTACGAGCACATTTCTTGTTAGGCCGACCGTAAATGGAGGCAAATCTGGTGCTTTCTCTGGTGTCGTCCATTTCGAATCAGCTAGAATTAGACAACTGCGCATTTAATAAAATGTAATGATGCCAGGCATAATCATTTATGCCACACGTCTGTGAAGGAGTTTACTGTAATAAGCGTTCTCCAAAACTTACAATAGCAGCTTTGGCACCTACACGTCTCTACCTGCGCTTCTTCGGTGAGAAAATATTACGGGGTTTGAGGGCAATCACGGCGCAAAACAGGCAGAGAAAACTGGTCGAGACTTTTGAACACGCGCTTCCGGTGTTACGTTAGCAGTCACGACAGAAGACGCGATGCGAAAAAATGTGGCCTACTCAGTCGAGATCTGCCGCCGCAGCTTATCTCTGCAATCATCAGCAACGTATAAATCTGTCGCGGGCGTTACAAAAGGCGTGGAAAAGTAGGGGTGACAGCATCCTAATTGCTGAAAAGTCTGGCGCAGATAGCCATTGACTATAAGCCGTGCCATCTCCTTTTTTTTTTTTCGGCTATTCGGGGGCTTTAATTTTGGTTTCATACAAAAAAGGGCTGGGCTAAAGCTACCTCCCTTGATTCACCTAGATCGAACTTTCTTTAAGAGAGCCGACAACTTAAGTATTGCACCATGGTCATTTTGCAATGTTTGCACATTTTTGTTTCTTGTCGAGTAATATTTAGGTAGGAGAAACAAAAAAGAACACTTGCTGGCGTTTTTAACGCCAATTATAATAACATGAATTCAGGTCGGAAAAACGCTTGAATATATTTAGTTTCTGATTCATTCCAGCATGGACAGCCTGAGCCGAGCAAGTGCTCAGCACTCTGTCTCCATAGTATTAAACATACGAATTATGTTCTTCTGTGACACTTCACTGCATTGCACGCCAATCCGATTGGACAACGTTAGACGGTGCCAAGTTTTAAACTGACACAATAAACTTCCGCACGGTTCCGGGGTAGTTAGCAGTGCGGTAACAGGACCAAGATGGATCAGAGCGAAAAGTATCCTGACGGTAAGCAGAACAGTCTTGCAAGCTCGCAGCCAAGTGTAGTGTGCAAAGAATGAGCTCCTATCAATTTTTGTCGCCAGCTTGCGAGATTCGAATATCTGCATAAGCCCTCGCTAATTCTCGTAGCTTCTTTAGTGAGACGAAGTTATATGTTCCAAAGTATAAAGTAAAGCACCACAACATGCCATTTATCGCTTTTCTCGCGGCAAAAAGAAAATTACAATATCATTTGACTTTCATTCACATCTTCTTTAATTTTGTTCGCCTACAGTGCGGAAGGTGAAAGTTACCATTAAAATCAAGAGATCGGGCTATAAGAAAAGATCTGCACAATACAGCATCGAACCTTGCGACTCGGACGTCATGAAACAGGTGAGGTCCCGGCCATGTTGCTTCGTTCTCTCGCACTGCTGTCAAAAAACGGTTTACTTTCTTGTTCTTGCCCAGCTGTAGAACCGTCCTTCTCTATGCCACATATTACCAGTTTTTCCACACTTAAAAAAAAAAAAACCCTCCCATGTTATACGCCCGACAGCCTAAGTAATGTCAATGCATTATTTTCTTTTTACACGCATGTATAAACGTTGCAAGAACTAGCACTCATTTCAATGTGTGTTCGTTCCACCTAGGTGCAGTTTGTTTTTATCTATTCTAAAGGAGCATGATATGGAATTACGGAACCCCAATATCGAATCATTTGTGGGTTCCGTAATGTCATATGAGTTCATTGGTTTCATTTTCTAAATATAACAAGAGCAGCCATCTCGCATCTAAGATGTGCCGCCTCAGCTGTTCATTCTGGTTGCAATTACAACAAACAGCCACTAAAGTGTCCGACTGCGTAGAGCCTGCCTGCATTTGACGTCATCTTCTCGTTTATATTCAGCTTAAAGAGCAAGTTTCCAACATCGATGAAGCTACCATAAAGTGCACGTAAGTTACATATTCTTGTGGCTGAGCAATGCATTGCATTGTTGAGCAGATTCTTAATATAGAAATGTCGTTATAATGGCAGCAATTATTAGAAGAGACATTTTACTTTCAAAATTTGTGATAACGTAATAACTGCATAATAAAATTAAATGTGTTTGATAAGAATTTGTATAGAATTTGTATTTGTATTTGCTAGCGTTCATGGCCGACGCCAATTTTAATGTTCCAACTGCAAACGATGTTTTGGTTTATAAGATAATGTTGAGAAAAACGCTTTTTGAGTCATTCTTCTGGTTTGTACACTGTGTGGCCGCGTCAAACCCTCGTATTCGTAGCCCTGAGCCAAAAGCCGCCAGTAACAGTCGCACTGACAAAAAAAAAAAAAAGACTGCCTCTTCAGCCAATTAATATACATATGCGCTATAGCATGCGTGGCTTATAGAGCAGCAACAGCTTCGTAATAGGCCTACACTTCCTTGCGCGACATGCAGCAATGCCACTTTCGGTGATGCTGTCCGGTAACATAACGAGAGTACCGTTAGAATTCAAGAAAGCTATACACTAGAATAGTTGTTTGTGCATAATAGCGTGGAGGTACGCTAAAGAAAGGGGAGAATGGGGGCGAGGAATGACACACGACTCAAGAGAAAACTTACTACTAACCTTCTTTTTCGCCTTCACGCACATCAATGATGCTAAGAAAAAAAATGGGTAAACAAAATCAACAACGAGAAACAGCTTAGCAAGCATACGACAGGCACCATATCATCATTGATTTCTGTTCAGATAAAAATAACTTTTCTCTCGCAATCAACGCAACAAAGTAGCGCTCACATAACCAGCTTCTTCCGCTATCGAAACCATTCAAAAGGCCTGCCATAACATTCATTTGACCTGTAGCCTAGTTACTTGATCGTAAAGAATCCATTTTCGCTTGAACAGGGGTTTACACTTATGCTTAGAGCACAACACTGTAAGGTTGCCAGTTTTTATCAGCGAAACTTTGTGTTTTAATATTGCCGCAACCTCTCATTCGCGCGCTTACCGATCTCGCAGTGTCAGACATCCGAAAAAGTTTGTGGCCGGACTTGAGTACGACAACACTCTGATGCGATGCGGTTTATATGGGTTAGACCCACACAGACCGCTATAGCCTTTTCATTACTTCGTAACATATTTATTGACCACTAGCATAGGGAACCGCCTGGCCTAGTAGGCTACTCATGTTAAAATTATAAAAGCAGTCAAACACACAAGGACAAAGAAAAGTCGCACGCAGAGCGCGCGGGAAGCAGGTCAACCATGTGAAATTGATCTTGGTTTCCACATTTTCCTCGAAGTTGTCGAGCAACGAACGTCCTTTTAAACGGCGTTTAAGCACCTCAGAAGCTTGTCTTCGCACAGTTCCCCATTGGAGCGGAACATCTGATTTTGTAATATTCATAAGAGAGACGTGGTGCATGAAGACATCTCCACAAAGCATCTGCAGAAAGAATATGGGGGACCCTCAAATTTTGCCATAAGAATGAAGGGGATAGTGCCATTAACACCGCCCTTATATTCTGCGGTTTGTTTCTTGCTTTTTACTTAAATAAATTTAGGGGCAAATTAAGGCTGTTTCTGTCATGGTTCTCGATGGACACTGCATCATATATCGTAAAAGTGAACGGACAACGCCTCATCTGCTAGCCTCCATTTGGCGGCCACGTTTTCAACACTTCCGACAAAACTCAACTGAACGAGCTGTAAAGCCTCTCGCGTAATATAGGCACATTTCAAGAAAAGAATGTGCATAGATTTATCGGCTGGAAATTGCATGATAGCAGCTGTTTTCTACAAGTCCTGACGCGCTTTATTCTTTCCAACGATGTGAGCTAAAAAAAGCAGCTCCTCGCAAGAAAAGGGTATGTTTACATGCGTCGCCTTCAATTATGAATGGCCGAATCTTATTAAGCTCCTTGGTAATCTTTCGTCCGGTGCCGGCGCTTCCTCAGTATCCTAGATGTTTTCAAGACTACGATGCACAACATCGCAGAAGCCCTGTATAATCCCATGCGCAGATAAACTTTAACGTA
Organism: Amblyomma maculatum; assembly: GCF_055883805.1. Taxonomy (NCBI): domain Eukaryota; kingdom Metazoa; phylum Arthropoda; class Arachnida; order Ixodida; family Ixodidae; genus Amblyomma; species Amblyomma maculatum. The sequence continues at coordinate 63,568,309 of NC_139349.1, read as the reverse complement.
CGAATACGAGCAGTAAGAGCCGAAAAAGCATGCGCTCTGTCCCGAAGAAGGAACTGCTCGAATAGGCTGGAGCGCTATTTTGAAAAGTGGTAGTTTTCATATGTGCTGATCTTTATTTATTTTCAGGAGCGATGAAATAACATTTGAAGTCTACGTCAACAACGATAATGAAGGTGCAGATTTGATCAAGGATTTATTTAAAAATTGCTCAAGGCAAGAAGAATGCCAGCTCGGACCTGCAATATCAATTGATACAAATTCGACAAAAGGTACGTAACCAATTGTATCATTTTTATCTACGCTCTGAGAATGATTACTTGAAAGAAATTATTAAACTGTTATTACATTATTAAATTTTCGGTATCAGGGTATTGAGTCCAAGTAAAAGTAGATATATCCGGGAAAATTGTGCCCTAAAATGAATGTTATTCCCTAGCTGTGAATTTGTGACACTGGTTACGAGTAAATTTCTTTTCAGTGTTTCCCCTTTGACTGAAAACTCTAAGATTCTTACAAGGTCTAGGAGTGGAGCCGTAACTGTTTGCGAGATCGCTGGACTGTTATGGGAAGCAGAGTTCCGGGCTGTATAGGAGCAGCTTTACGCAAACCAAAGGAAGGAAAGCAAGAAAAATACGCAAATGACGCTGTTGCGAGAGGCCGTTGTGACATGTAACAAGCGCGTCTTAATGGCTAATTCGGGCCGCCTGCTAAGGCACTGCGGGTCTGGCTGCGCCCAGAGCCACGCTCAAAGCGTCCTACCTTTTTTTTTTTTCTGTGAAATTCTGCTGCGAAGTGTTTGAATTTCAATTATTCAGGACTCAAAGTGGTCATTTTTATTGCTGATTTTGTAAAAAGCCTAATTAAAATAGTATATCTGCGTTTTAGTGCGTACCAAGTACTCCTTTGCTGGTGGGCTTGATTTGCGTATGCACCTCTATGCATACTCTTGTTAGCATCTCGGAGCCACCACCTAACCTCTAGTGAAGGATGTTTTGTAGACTAGTTTACTCATCAGTTCCTGTGGCTAAAGCGCTCGCGAACTTGCACCGAGTAGTAATGCTGTATACGTTTATGCAGTTGATGCTGCTGTATAAACGGTAGAAAAAAAAGATCCCTACACTCCAGTCAAAGTCGAATAAAAGAAACTTACGCCTTCTTCTTGACTGAGTGGAAGGAAGATACGTTTTTTTTAAACTGCAGCGTCGCTGATGTGGGAAGGGGGGTTGACAGCGCGTAACATGTGTTGGAAGTGAACTATGGGCTACGGCAGAGTGTCGCGATTCCGACTTTCCGAACTTGCGAATACCATATTCACGCGCTGAAGAGAAGGAGACATGGATCGGTTGATGTGTCCGGGGATGTTTTTTTTATTAGCCAGTATTAAATTATATGTCGGCAAAGTCGATGCAATGTTCCGTGTCCTCACAACCTCCGCGATTGCACTTGGCTGTTCGCTAATATTTCGGACATCATTTAATGGTGGCCAAGCTTTTAAAGAAGCTTTTTTGTTTTGGCGCTGTAACTCTGCCGTTTCGTGATGATCCAATGTTCACCCCCCAAATCAAGTGATTCACGCGCTAGCTTAAAGAAACACCCTTTCTCAGATCGATGGTAGTGAAGTTCGTAAGCGGGCCGCTTGCTCTCAAGCAGTCAATCCTGAAGAGCGTGCAGTGTCGGCACCAAGACGTCGGGTTCGCTATTTCGCAGCAGTGTAGGCAAAATACGCTTCAGTGGTATTACAATAAACATAATCGATAGTCATGCTCCTGCGATTTACTCTCTCTATTTTATTTTCTTACAGACCATCTGAAGCAAGCGCGAACTGCGCCATACTAGAACTCAAGGAATGAAAAGTCTCCCAAGAAGCGTCGAATTAGCCAGGGCAAAAAAAAAAAGCTGAATGAAATACAGACAACTTGCATGTGAACTTCCAACGTGTGCACACTGGATAGTTTTGAAGACGCCCTCATCGACACCGAGACCCAGCGTAAAAAGCAACGCTTTTCTTCGAAGAGGCAGTCTCACATTTAATTTCTGACTAAGCTTAGCACTAGTAATGCATGTTATTATAGGCAGAGAAGAAGTAATCGCCTCCGGCTAGCAAGACGCGGTTTTTATTGCTTATATATTTTCAAAGGTGTAAGTTAATAGTAAGTATTTACCTCAAAGAAATCGCTTTGCTATAATTTTTAGGATCGATTTAACAAAGTAGTTTGAAGACTGCTTCGATACAATTCGTAGCTTACCTGCTATGACCGAGGTTTCCAGTGACGCTGAGCACCTGAGGTTGATTATCTTAACACTTGCTCACATGTGCTTTCCGGTTACATGCTTTCGCAACAGCGTTTATGGCTCTCGTTTGCCGACATGACTCGTGAATCCATGCCCACGTAAATGCAGCGTTCTACACGTTTATCAATTACGTTTTTGTTTTTTTTTACTTTTTTCCTGTATTATCCCTGTCGTACTGATCAGCATAGAGCTCTAAGATATCACATTACAAGCTATAAATTCCCGCTTTAATCAAGCAGCACGAACATGCCTGCGTGGCTTAGACGCAGCATGTCTGATCGGGATCCAAAGGTCCTGGAAAGCTGGTTTACAAGCACCCTCCTATTTCAAAAGCAAAGCCGGAGATCGCAGCTCTTGCCAGCTTGCCATGGAATATAGTCTCATGACTTCTAGTTAACCTAACCAACAGTCAGTGCACGGCCATGTCAGTTGCCAACTATTACCTGCGAGAGACATTCCCGCAATTACTCGTTCACAACGACCACGCCGTCACTGGAATTTCTTAACGGACAATTTATTGCCCCGCCGGGTTGGTGCAGTGGTAACACGCCCGACTACTATGCCGGAGTTCCCGGGTTCGAACCCGACCTCGGCGGCTGCGTTTCGATGGAGGCAAAACGAAGTGGCGTCCATGTGCTGTGCGATGTCAGCGCACGTTAAAGATCCCCAGGGGGTAGAAATTACTCCGTAGCCCTCCACTACGGCCCCTCTTTCTCTCTTTCCACTTTCATTCCCACCCTCCTCCCTTCCCTTACGGCGCGGTTCGGGTGTCCACAGAGAAAGTGTGACAGTTACTGCGCCTTTCCCTTCCTGTGAACCAATTATATATACGGACAATTTATTGCGATAGAAATTTGGGGAATGCTTCAGCTAACCCTAGGAGTAAATACATGGTAAAGGATCCCTACGGTCACCGGGTGTCTCCAAGCGCACCCTACCAGTGACACGCATTTGTTGCCTACAATGGCAATATGCTATTCGAATGAATGACTTTGTGGCATACCTACATCTTCTCCCATCTATACACTTCTGTTCGACTGGTCTAAATCAACGAGTTGCTCCTACTAAGGCGAAAGCCTTTCTTGGCTCATGAGTGCCATCCGGAGGAATGTGTAAAACGATAAAGATCCACAGCCGATCCAAGAGTAGCAACATATGCCAAAATCGACTAACTTGGCTAACGTACATTGGGTAATCAATAGCTCAAACCCATACTCCAATCTAGAAGGGTAATAAATCAATCCAAAACTCCACAATCTAATCTATTAGCCACATAACAAGCCAAAATTGGCTAAATTGGCTAAAATGTCTAAACACTGGCTAATCAAGAGCTAAAATACATGAGAAAATCCAGAAAGTTCATAGCTCAATCCAGAAGTCCAGTATTCAATCCAGTAGCCGTATAACACGCCAAATATGAATACAATGGGCTACTAAAGTATAATAGAGTTGTAGTAATAAAATATAAGGAGAAGAATAAAATAAAGAACGGAAAGTAGAAAGAATAGAAACAAAAAATAAAAAATAATAAAATATGTAAACATAAAAAGAAATAAAAAAAAGGGCTTCCACCTTACTGCACCTAAGCAGTCTTTAGTGCCTCCTAGAATATTCAGGAAAGCATGTTGCCAGGCTAGTTTGTGTAGTAGGTTAAGAAAAAGATAGGGCATATGACGTTGATATCCATTCGTGTTATCGTGTCTTTTCTCATAGTTACTCGTGTATGCTTCTGCACTCATCGTCATAATCACCAAACAGACTACACCCACTGCAGGGCAAAGGCCTCTCCAATACATTTTAGATTGACTCGACCTTGTGCCAGCTGCAATCATTTGACCAGCGCAAACGTGCTAATCTCAACCGCTCAACTGTAACTTTCTCCAAACATGTTCGCCTTGCCTTCGCTTAGAATTTAGTTTGTCACCTTTCATAACACAGCTCTTTTAAGATTGACTTTTATTGAAGGCTGTAGGCTAATTTCGTCACGAATTCTTGTTTCTAATATTAGGGCATGTAAATATATCTGAGGGTTTGTGCAGGGCTACTGATTTGTGCATAAGAAACTTCCACACATGGTTTAACGTTAGCTAGAAATTAACCAAATCTATGCTACTAAAATCAGCCCTTCAGCAGGATTATCCATTATCGCGATTGCTTCGCTCGCATCTTCAACCCCTTGGCCTCAGCAGCACCAAAAGACAAGTATCCATCGTTTTACACTGGATTAAGTTCAGATTAAGTTGTTAGCTCACGGTGATGACGCCGCTCTCCTTTGATAAGACAGAAAGGTACTTGAGGCTTTACAGTTGACTCAATTGCCTTGCGACGTTTCAGATGCGGTTCTTAAGCAGAAATCGAAAGGATTCTGGAAGGGTGATTGAGGTGCGAGACGAAGTCATTTTGTAGTCATGTCTATACTGTGGATGTACGGTGCACCTGAGGGTTTCTCTGCATCATATTCCAAATAGTGACTCCTATTGGAATTCAGAAGCCGGATCTAAAAAGCGCCCATCATAAGTTTGGATGAGTTAAGAACTCTCGGTGTCCACTCGAGCCCGAGTCCGCACCCTCTCTTTGTCGCAATGCTTGCCTGCGTCCTCCAATTTTAGCCTTGCGCTGCAAAAACGACTGCTACAATGCACAACATTCGCAGTCTTCGTTTGGAGTCATTATGCGAGCTTATAAGCACCGGGACAACTTCTTTTTACTCTTAGTGTCGCACAGAACACTCCTAGTTTACTTGTTCAAGCTCATACCTATTTCGCAACTCTCTTAAAAAACTGCCCTTTCTTATACATTTGCTCATTAGGTGCCCTAAGCGCTCATTTTACTTACCTATTCGTACCGACTAAACTGGCTCGTGAGAGTGTCTATGGTGGTACTTTCAGAACATTACGGACACGTTCAGCATGCTTACTGGGCATTTTTCTCTAAAGCCTCTGACTCAGGTTGTTACTAAGTCTGTTCTTTGTACTTTAGTGTCGGCAGCCTCATAAGGATTTCTTGATACTATCTTTTTAAACGTATTATATGAACGTGCATTCAAATATCTGAGAAAAACTTTTCTTTTAATTCCGAAAGCAATACTGCCCGCAGTTTGAACCGTCAGCGTGGCCAGGCGGTGACTACCATTGACCATTGACCTTTAGACGACCCCCGTAGACGACCCCAAGCTGGCAGGAGCTATCAACTTGGGTCCCTCGTTTCACATGGGACGGTTATGTCACAATCAGCCTGCCAGGACCCTGGCATTCACGTTACTCCTAGAGCCCAAAAAGGCACGTTCATACGGCTGGTTAAAGAGGGGCTTTATATGTGGGCTGGCAGGCGCTGCCAACTTGGGTCTCTCGTTTCACATGGGACGCTTATGTTAGAATCAGCCTACCAGAACCTTGGCATTTCGTTACCCCTCTCGGCTACTAAGGCACATTCATACGGCTTGGTTAAAGCGGGGTTTTATGTATGGGCTGGGGAACAAGAAGAAAAAGAATTAGAAGAATGCACGGTCAGCAGCAGCTATTGCTTTCGCTCAATATTCGGTTCAGCAGCGTTGAACTCCTCTAATTCTTTTTATCTGCAGACATTGACGCTACCTGTAAGGTCCCATAGGTTCACACTAAGAACGAATATTTACCATGGATGGTGAATTGTCACCTAGGCAATACGCCAGAGACAATTAATAATAATTTTGTTGACATATTTAAGCGATGTTTTGCAGCGCATATTGCAACAAACGCTTATTCAATCATTAGAAATGGCTAAGATATTTCTGCCCACTTCATTCTCTCTAACTATTGCAAGACCGCGAGCATATCTTAAATGAAAACAAGCCTTAATCTACCATCTTCAGCTTTACGTCAGAAAATGTTTCGCATCTCTCTTTTCCATAAAGTTTTTCATCGCCCACATTTGAGTGGCGAATTGATCTCTCCGCCGCATCACCTGTAATCACAATGAGATCAGGCGTATAAAGTTGGTGCCTGATATTGCAGAACTAACTTTCTTTCAGTCGTTCTTACCTCGTACAACATCAGAGAGGAACGGCCTGCCTGGACCGACCGCAACGATTAAAGAGTGGCAGCTCTTTCAGAACGCCGTAGCTAACACTGTATGAGTGAACGCATCTGTAACTGTTTTATATTTCTAGCCAAATTCCTTTCTGTTTCTTGTGTTGCATCTTATTTACACCTGTGTTTCAAAAACGCCATAGCTAACATTGTATAAGTAGACATATCTCTAAACTTTTTTATTACCAGCCATATTCCTCTGTGTTTTTTTGTTTGCATTCATTTTATGTTTGTGACCACTCCCTTCTCTAATGTCATCCCTGAGGGTACACGCATATATAAATAAAAAGGACATTCATAGAACGCCATACGATATTAGATTTTTTTTTTCTATCGACAGAAGCTGTGTTGCCTTGTCATTTATTTGTGTCAATGAGACTACTTAATCTGTGAAAGTGGCCAATATGACAGTTTGTTGCCATTAAGCTGGAGCCCCACGATCATCACAATTACTGCTCCGAGATCAGCGTCATTAAATGAGCAGAGTATATGCTGTAGTGGGGATCACCTAACTGTCTGGTCCAGCCCAGCGCATATGTGTGCCTCCCAGCATGAATATTTGTTAGGGTGGTTCAAGTATGGTGATACGGTGGTTTTCTATAATATTCTATAGCGACGCATGGCTACCTTAGATGCGGCTACGTATCAGATTTTGTTTGACTGTATTCGGTTCCATTCAAGAAAGGTGCCTCGGTGGCGTAAGTGTATCGGGAACACTCGCTACACAAGGGTCAAGGGATCGATAAAACTTTATATTTTGATATTTTTTTAAGAGACTTTATTATTGGCAACGTCGTGACTATGTGACAAAGTCTCCTAACCGTTGTCAAAACAATTTTTTTTTTGCCGAACGGCGCATTGAAAGCTCCTGTGTTAAAAGCACATACAAAGAAAGCGTGCTGCTCTTTTTCACCAGTGACGCAAAGCCGTGCGTTTCCTTGAGAGCACATTGAAATATTAGAATGTATTGCAAACATAAAGCTATGCTAATTATGAATTCAATATATTTTTAATTGAGAGGTTTCAAAAATTTGAGCGGCATTACCTGTCGGACACCTTTCCTACACTGAAGGAGAAGTACTATATATAACGCAATAATACGCGTGTAACCTAATGATCCAGCCTCATGGTTCGGCTCCTGGTAAGGTAAAAATGGATTAGAAATTATGGCATCGAAAGGAACCTTCATTACCTCCTCAGCTGTTCGATAATGTCGCAATCAAGTAAGCACATTCTACGCAATAATTACTGTTCACACGGCTTGAAAATAGGATGCATTTATTAAACATTTCATAGTAAATGTGTTAGTACAGATTCTTGGTGGCATGAATGAGGAGTAAAATAAGAGATGCACTACAGCGATTAATTCATTTTAAAAAATGTGTTTAAGACGAAGGGGGATTGAGAACCTCTTAGGGGTTCAGGGTGATATTTATTCTGCAAGCGCGTGCAATCACAGTCGAGTCCGCCGCAATGGTTACCGCTGACGTGACTGACCGAGTGCCATGAAAGTAGCGAGCTCGACGTCGTGCCCCGTGCATCAGTTTGCTTCGAGGTATAAAAGCAGAAAATGGCCCGGAAATCGTATTCTGCAGCGAACGTTGGACCCAATTACACAAGGAAATTTTATTTTGTTGTTCACTGATACGCTAAATAAGTCGTCATGGTCAGATGCTCAGCCCCTCAGCCTTGTCGCTTAGATCGCATTTCTTACTTAGCGTTATGAAACAATTATCGTCACGAGACTGTTACTCTTGAACAACTATACATGGATATCCTCGAACACTATAATCATATATCAGCCATCGGACACCTGCTTTCTGCACAAAAGTGAGTAGCCCAGTGCGATGAAAATGGCCTAGTGTTTTTGTGTTTACCACTGATAAGTGATATATCAGTAATGAGGACGAGCAAGAGCGGCCACGTTAGTGGCAACGGCTAGAACACACAAGCATAGAAGGCTTGTGCTGATCACTGCCTTGAAACACAGAATGTGGTTCAGCACAACGATTGCTTCGCATTGCACCAAGCACGCGTAAGCTGTTTTCCGCTCCATGTTTTTTTTTTTTTTTTTTTGCTCAAATATTCCTTAGGTCTAAACTAACGCAGAATGCGCTAAATGAAGGTTTTATATTACAGCCCTAGCTTTACTTCGTGTGCATGAGTATTTCACGGTGTCGAAAAAATGTCTGAAGACAGTGCCAAATTTCCCGATGTTGTCTGTTTATCAAGTCGAACACGAATTTTACATTATATCCTGAAGATATAATTTTTGATAGAGGCGTATCAGCAATAGTGACAGCTCTGTCGCAATTTACACCTACTTGCATTCAGGCAGAAGTAGTGGCGGTAATCGCAATAATCGCCATGACAGCGAATTCTCCTAGCTAGGTAGTTTTACGAAAATGGCAAAATATGTTACCAAAGTATACACGGCGGCAACGGGCAATCTGATACTTAATTAAACCATTCTTAACCAGAGATCACCTTTACCAGAAATATGGCTCTGTTAACCTTTTCGTATTGACGCGAAAGCAGCAGCGGAATGCCTTCCTGACGTTTCTCTAAGTCGGATCCCGCAGGCAGTGACAAACTTCTCTTGCCTTCATTTGTGCTCTAGCAAATAGCGGCAATTCCGAGAGCGAAATTTTCGCTGTCTGATAGGCTGCTAGATATTGTGTTCCTTAAGAATCGTTTAAGAATACCATATAGGTTATTTATTCTGATCGACACGAATTTAGAACGCTGCACTGAATGCCAGAATTGCACGTATGCACCTACATATTCATTAAATGCTTGATTGCGTCTTCAGCGTCAAATGTATACGTGGAATAAATTCTTGCCTGCAGAGTTATCTTCGATCTTCCCAACAAAAGAAATAAATCTATCTAATCTAGTAACTGAAGCGGCACAATAAAGGAAAACTCGTCGTTTTACATAAAGTACATCTGGACTGTGTTGAAAATATTGCTGGGAATGATTCACAGTTGCAGAATCTTTTTTGTCGGAAATAAAGGATACTTTCCTGATATTTTGTATTGGGATTAAACGATTACCTTAACGGAATCATGCTTTTGTTTTAATGATGGTCATTATATGGAAAAATGATGGTCATTATGCGCTGCTTCATTATATGAAATCGTTTCCACCCTGAACGCTCTAAAGAATGCCAATTAAATTTCTTAAGGAATAATATTGTTCAAATATTTGCAAACTTGTTCATAGGCAAGATGAACTGAGAGAATATTCTTCCCATCAAAAGTACAGCTTATGATTCTCCGTTTGACGGCCGAAAATTTATTTGGGCATGTGCAAGGGCTCACAGAATAGAAGCAGAGCTATCTCAGCTTCCTTGACCAAAATGAGCTCAGTTCTTGAAGCCATTGTATCACCCACGAAACCCTTTAACTAATTGAAATGCACCTTCTGAGCATGTTCCCGCATTTGACTTCGGAAAATAAATGGCTAACTGCCGCCACCGGCTACTTGTCGTGCTAAGCTGAAACTCTACCTTCGCCCAACTGCACCACTTAACACGTCGCTGAGTTATTCGTGAACAGTCATTCTCCGTCATGTACCTATGATACAAATATTGCATTCACAGCTGAACTCCTGCAGCACATCCTGCTTCACAGTCCTACAGCCGAACGTAGAACAACGTACCGTCTTTGCCAAAAGTAACCAGGCTGCGGGTTTCACTTCTAGGTCAGGTACTGGAGAATTCGTACCACTTCTGAAGCTTTAAATTTGTGCAAAGTAAAGGAGAGCTCTTGCCCTCACTTGTGACCCTCAGTTGCCCTCTTGCCCTCAGTTGTGATCCTCTGGGAAGCCATGTTGGTTTTAGAATACAAGTCAGAAGCAAAATATGCAGCCTGGTTACTTTTGGCAAAGACGGTACCTCCGTCAAACGAACGGCTTGATAGAACGCCTGAGCAGAAAACATGCCAACATGCATTTGTGCACGTTCCACGTGTATCTTCGATCCAAAACGCAGGATGAGGACGCCTTATATGCGATATTGGCTTAGAATACTGGTCCTCGCATGTGTTCAAATTCAGCGGCAAATACAGATAATTATTTGTCTAAACCCCGCTGGTTTCATTCAATTATCTCCAATCATTACTCACTAATCCATCCGACAACAAATAATACTATAATTACCCCCAATCTATGTCATATACACTTCATACAAGAGGTCCATAATTTTTCCAGCATTTATTTTGACTCGAACTTGACGCGCCGAGTGATAATGATGCACTAGAACGCGAAGCCTCCCTCTACCTTGTCGAACATACATCAGGTCTTTAGTTCCGGTGGCTGCCGCATCGCATGACGGCGTCACTAAAGTTGTTTGCGTCGGAAGAAATTTGGCTCCACCCTGAAAACTCCTCCGCAATCCGGGGTACGGCGACGGCTTTTCGGCGTGAGGAGAACAGTACGCTAAGCGTAAAAAAAGTTCTAGCTGTTTCAAGGTGCTTCGCTAGATGATTCTTCGTAGGACTCGGATATAGTTGGAGGCTCTTTTGGATTAACTGGAAACGCTTACCAGACTACGCTTACATAAGCAGCAGAAATTGCTCGCATGACCTTGCTATCGCTATGTTTGCTCCTCTCTTTCACCTTCCGGCGCAGGAGCGCCGATTATTCTTGATTTAAGCAATACAATCAAAACAAGGAAGTCTCCAAAATCAATTCCGAGAAAGCAGTCTAGGCTCATCACTTTCTTTTTTGTTTTGAGCATAATATAGATGTAAATGTCGGAAATATTTCATAAAGTTTTCATTATAAGTCTACTACAAGAATGATGCAATCATCAGCCGAATTCGCTTTGATATCAGCGGCAACCGCTATGACAGGCTTTTCGAAAGCTTCCTCTTACTCGCCATTGTGTTTAGTACTTTTGTGAATAGGGAGAAAGTCATCACGGTGATAGGATTCGAGAAGGCATTATACCATATGAGTAGAGTGTGCGCAATAATGGAGAAAATTGTTTCAAATCAAACACGTGGATGATAACACTCCCGAACGTCGATTTTTCTGGGTTAGACATAAAGCAGGAGTGCCAAGAGCAGGCAGCCATTTCATGCAATGGGGCGACGTATACGGAGGACGATAATGTGCGCCCAGATTGTGCTTCTAGCGGCTGAATTCTGCTGTTGCGGAACGGTCCAATTGCATCAGTTTTGGGGCAAGTAGTGCTATTTATTTTTATCAGTGTATTATATGCGGTGCAGCGAGATGATCTTAACGAATAGCACCTCGCCCGTCATATCCAGGCTCTACAGCGCGATAATGGGTGCCTGGTGGGAAATTTTGCGGAACACATGATTATATAGCATCCATACCAATGTGACATGTACTGTGCGATGTTACTTCCCGTTAACAAACCGGAGACGTTAGGTATTCCCTGAGCTCTCCTTTATGGCGTCTCTAATAGCCGGAGTCGTTTATGGGGCGTTAAGAATTCATACCCAAAATCTCTCATATTTCCAGCGAGAGGCTGCAGGATTCGGTCACAATGCATCGGTGCATCATACACTGTCGTGCTCAGTTCTGAAGGAAGAGGCTTAAGTTTGAATACTCTTAACACCTTAGGAGAATGGATGTAAACAATTTAAGCCGTGCAATGAACAAGTGAAATAAAATATTCGATTGTCAGCATAATCATTAGGAATTCTAGCCGGAGGATATAAAGGGCTTCTGAAAATAAGCAACTAATGAAGTTTATCAGGTCATGTATTGATGGGTGGTAGAAATATAAGGTTGCGAATTGAAAACGGGAAGGCTATTTAGTAAATGTGACATGATGTTAACAAATGTGGCATTTGCGATCTAATTGCTGTTCTGTGTACATTGATATTCTTTTACATAACTATAATTTCTTCTTTCTATATTACAGCATAAAGCGCGTTGTCTGAATAATATTCTTGCTTTCGTGTGCACTTATGTTTCAAAGAATATCCAAATATACATCCGGCACAAAAACCACTTTAACCCAAGGGCAGTTGGCTACAGTCGAGATCAGCTTTTTCATATAGAAAGACACTAAAGCGCCTGCTGTAGAGTTACTTGATTTTAATTATTCTTCATCTCTATAACTACTTCAAGATCAAACTGCAGCAAAATGCACAAAATTACTTCCTGCTCCATGCCATATTTATTGTGATAAGGATAAGGGTCGTCTTACACGGCCTTCCGATTATTTGCCTAATAGTGGAAAAGAGGTTGGCATGCATGCTTGCTTTCCCCAAGAGATTTGTAAAGACATGGCAAAGCCCAGTAAAAATCATCCCTCAAAATCCCTTTTCGTCTTAGGTCTCAGTGAATACCACTAAACTTGTAGGTAAAGTATGCAGCACCACATTTGACCTGCATTTCAACGAAAGTGTAAGACTGCATTATATCACGTAATTATAGATGACATGAACCCATTTAACCTCTTAATATAGTTAAAATGGCTCCACTAAAACGCCTTCTTTCCTTCTCTTTCTCTACAGCACGCCGAAAACACGAGGCCTGCAGCAAAATCAATCAGGATGTATGCGAAAAACTTGGCAAAAAATGCGTCAGTTACGACGGTATAGATGTGTGTGTAGGTAAGAACGCTAATATTTCATGCCTAAGGGGCCTCTCTTACTTTATGTCATCGAATATTACTACATTTCTTTCACATAATGTGAGATCGCTGAAATGAAGACGCGTACATGATAATTCATTTACTCTGCTTTGTAGTGTGGCATCTGTAAAGCGTGCGCTAGAAATTCGTAAATTCAAACGACTCATTCCAGTGTAACAAATATCGTCTGCCGGCATTTTATACGAGAGTTTAAGGCCCTTTTGGTTAATTCATAAATTTCGCGCTGAGAAATTCCTTTGCGTGCTGAAGAAATTCATAACTGAAAAACGTTTGTAGAGGACCGCGCATGTTACAAATGTGCCAGATAAAAGAGTGTACATTCTCCTGTACTGGCTACTTCCTTATTCAGAAGGCAGTGTAAACAGATGCAAAGGTGACCGAAAATACCAGGCGCGGGCTACTCGAGAAGCAAGACAGGAGACCTGCCATAGTGACTTCTTCATTGTACTTTCTTGCACTTCGAAGTGCTGTTCTTTTCTTTCACATGATGAAGTTTTGTTCTGTGGTCCTCTACGAATGGAGAACAGTGAATAAAGCATCAATTTGATTCACTGTGAATTCAAGTATGGTGTGTTTGTGCTTAATTTGGTCACTTCAGCAATACATGCGTCTAGAGTACACCAACACTTCGGTATTACAATTCCTCACTCGCAGCCTAACGAGAATAAAAAGTTTACAATCCCGCTATACGCAGCCGCAGAAGCAGCAGTCACTTATATAATAATCAAATTTCCAGTAATTCCCGCTAGGTCATGCTTCACACTAGTTTAATTCCCTTGTCGTGGCACACACTATTTTGTCCGCCACTGCGCTTAGCGACTAGCCAAGAAAGCGGTACATACCACTGTACGCATACACTAAAGGCTCGATACTTCATGAACTACTTTTCCGTGTTTTTCTCACTTGCAACTAACCACCATCACCACCAATGTTCTCCCTGCCATCACCACCGACTGTTCTTTACTTCTCTTGTTATTCGAACAGAGCACATCCCAACATGGTGCTCCAAGGAAAAAGAGGCAGAGTGCAGAGCCTACCTCAAGGTGTGCGATGATTCATGCGGTATCGCCCAATGTTTAGGCAATGATATTTCGAGCCCTTTTGATTTTACACGCTTTTTTCCCTGACATTTTTCTCTGTATTTTTGGCTGACTTCTCACTGCAATATTGTATGCTAATTGCCTTCTGGCTTGTCCATTTTCGGGTTTAGTGCAAGCTTTATTTCATAACTCAAGGAGAGATGAGGAGGGTGCGGGCGGCTTTAAGAAGTGGAACAAAGTTCTCCCCTTCCTGACTGTTTTCCTCGCTTTTATCTCGTAAATTCTATTTTATTTATCAAGCATGCATTCTCTGGACAGACATCTGAAATAAAGGCATGAATTCCCAAACTGCGTACGGAAACACATGCACGACACCTCAGGCAAAGCTATGTCGGGTAGCGCATTTTTATTAGACTATCAATGGTTGTGTGTGTACCGCTGTTTCAATCCCTCCTGCACGTGAACTGCAGTGTGATCCAACCGCTAATTAGTAAAAGTACGAATTTATGAGCATGCGTCGCTCCAGCTTGCCTGCACAAGCTAGAAAAGTGTTCATTCCGAAACTGCGCAAGGAAACTAATTCGCAAAACGTTCAGTCTTATATGACTCACTTCCTGCCTCTCGAAAGTCATGGAACCCATAAGGGAACATGGACGACTACAGACTACTGTCCCACAATGCGAGTGATTTCAGAGTAAAGCTTCACGCAAGAAATAATGTTGAATTTACCAAAACAAATTGTTGACCCCGGTTATAACAAAGGCACCAAGGAAATCCTGGTCTGCACCCTGCAAAGTCTACCAACAATGTCACACAAGGAAACGTTATGCTCGCGTTACAAGAACTGACAGTAGAACAGAAACATTTCCTTCCAAAAAAAAAAAAAAAACATTTTTATCCAACAGAACAATTGACCTTAAGTTGGGATTCATCAAATGCCAAACATTTATTCACGAAAATGGGAACACGTACGCCTCAAGAGTCAGTTTTACCCCCTTTCCATTGCTATATTGTCACGGTGTGAAGTCTCTGATCAGTAGTCACCGCGGGACACAGGAGTTACAGAAGTCACAGTGCGGCAGGAAAACTAGCAGGCCCGCTTCAACAGAAGAACTTCAGTTTCTTCGCCTCGAGAAGATCAACGTCGGTTTCTTCGCCTCGAGGAGGCACACGCTCGCGATCAGCGCAAATGCAGCGTGTCATTGCCCCCCCCCCCCCCCCCGGGTACAAGAAGCATCGCCCCGATGCTGGAAGTGTGGGTAGAGATAAAAACAAACAAACAAAACAACCATTGTACGAAGGGCAGTTGCTCGCGCACAGAAAGAGTCAACACTATCGGTCGTAATACGGTTTCAGGCGGACCACGTGGACCACGTCCGGGAGCGTGGAGCGTCGGGACTTTTTAAATCCATCAGGAACAACCTCATAGTTTAGGTCCCCAACTTGGCTTACCACTTTGTACGGGCCAAAGTAACGACACAGCAGTTTCTCACTGAGACCTCGTCGACGTACAGGAAACCAAACCCAGACACGGTCTCCAGCTGTGTACCGGGCGTCACGGCGTCGGAGGTTGTATCGTTGGGCATCGCGGCGTTGCTTATTCTGAATTCGCAGCCTGGCCAGCTGACGGGCCTCTTCGGCGAGGTGCAGAAAGGTGTGAACATCTGGTTGTTGGTTTCCGTCGTCTAGATGTGGTAACATGGCATCAAGCATTGTGGTCACTTCACGGCCATGGACCAGACGGAAAGGTGTCATGTTCGTTGTTTCCTGGACCGCTGTATTGTATGCAAAGGTAACGTACGGGAGCACTTCATCCCACGTTTTGTGCTCTACGTCGACGTACATTGAGAGCATGTCAGCGAGTGTTTTGTTCAAGCGTTCGGTCAAGCCGTTCGTTTGAGGATGGTAAGGTGTCGCCTTCCTGTGTTCAGTATGACTGTGAATTAAAATCTGCTGCAGCAATTCGGCTGTAAATGCGGCTCCTCTGTCAGTAATCAAAATCTCCGGTGCGCCATGGCGCAGGACAACGCAATTGATGAAGAACTTTGCAACCTCTAAGGCAGTACCGTAGGGTAGAGCGGAGGTTTCTGCGTATCGTGAGCCCGCGGCCTCAAATCCCAACACGTGGTGTTGGCTTTGAACGGTACTAGAACATAAAGAAAATTCACATAATTGGCTGTTGCCGCGCAAGGCGGACTTATTGTTGTCCGATGGCGGAACGAATCACTGCCACATCGGCGCAACTATTTGGGCCGTGACCCCTTTTCCCAAGCATTTCACCCCAGAAGAGCCGAGCACCAGGCCGGGGGAAAGCTTGTACCCATTTAAAACCGGTGGGTACCCGGCGGCACCAGGGATCGAACCGAAAGCTCCGTAAACCCCGCTGCGCGCCCCTCCTCCGCAGTGGGCCCAAACCCAGTTTCGAACCTCGCAGCCTGCAAAGGTGGTTCTGTTTGTCTTGCAAAGGTACTTCCTTTGACCCTCACCTGAAGTGCTCCCTTAGAGCCTCAGCTGCAGCAGTCTTAAAAAAAAACAAAACGAAAAAGGGCCACATAATGGGCTGTTGCCGCGCAAGGCGGACTTATTGTTGTCCGATGGCGGAACGAATCACTGCCACATCGGCGCAACTATTTGGGCCGTGACCCCTTTTCCCAAGCATTTCACCCCAGAAGAGCCGAGCACCAGGCCGGGGGAAAGCTTGTACCCATTTAAAAACCGGTGGGTACCCGGCGGCACCAGGGATCCGTAGCAATAATGACCC
This sequence comes from Amblyomma maculatum, assembly GCF_055883805.1. Taxonomy (NCBI): domain Eukaryota; kingdom Metazoa; phylum Arthropoda; class Arachnida; order Ixodida; family Ixodidae; genus Amblyomma; species Amblyomma maculatum. Next base: position 63,551,512 of record NC_139349.1, on the reverse strand, counting down.
ACCGGTTACCGGAGTGTGAAAGGGGAAATGGTCCCAGCATGTCCATGCCAATCTGCTGGAAAGGCCTCGATGGTGGGTCTATTGGCTTCAAGAGTCCGGTGGGCTTAGTCGGCGGCACCTTACGACGCTGACAGTTGCGACACGCTTTCACATAGTGTGAAACGTCTGAGTTAAGTCGAGGCCAGTAGTACTTTTCCTTGAGCCTTGCAAGCGTGCGGGTGACTCCCAAATGTCCAGAGGTTGGCTCATCGTGGCAAGCTTGTAAGATTTCATCACGTAGACACATAGGTACAACAATCAGGTACGGCGTTTGCCTGGCGGAAAAGTTTTTCTTCATGAGGACACCATTGCGCACACATAACGATGACAGAGCACGCTTGAAAGCTCGCGGAGCGGTTGTACATGCACCGTTTAGATAGTCCATGATGTGCCGAAGTTCGGGATCTGCAGATTGTCTTTCAGCGAGGCACTCTGTGCTGATGGCATTTAACAGTATGGCCTCATCAGGAATTTCATCTGCGGGGGGATCTACAGGGGCACGTGAGAGACAGTCGGCGTCCGAATGCTGACGGTCAGATTTGTACGTGACAGTTATGTCGAATTCCTGTAATCGTAGACTCCATCTTACAAGACGGGTTGAAGGGTCCTTTAGGGTTGCAAGCCAACATAGGGCATGGTGGTGAGTCACTAACTTGAATGGTTTCCCGTAAAGGTATGGCCGGAATTTCGACGTCGCCCACACAATGGCTAGACATTCTTTCTCTGTTGCAGAATAGTTCGATTCGGCTTTAGATAGACAGCGACTGGCGTAAGCGATTACACGTTCTTGGCCGCCCTGGATTTGAACTAGAACGGCGCCCAGGCCTATGTTGCTTGCATCGGTGTGAAGCTCCGTGTCGGCGTTTTCGTCGAAGTGAGCCAATATGGGAGGTGTTTGTAGGCGGCGTTGAAGCTCTTTGAATGCTTGTTCCTGTGGTGCGTCCGAAGTGAAAGGCGTGTCTCTCTTTGTCAGACGTGTTAGGGGCTCGGCGAGTCGAGCGAAATCTTTGACGTAGCGCCGGTAGTAGGCACATAAGCCAAGAAATCGTCGAACAGCTTTCTGGTCTTGGGGAGGAGGGAAGTTGGCAATAGCTGTGGTTTTCTCTGGATCCGGCAAGACACCAGCGTGGCTTACGACGTGCCCCAAGAACTTGAGCTCCGTATAAGCAAAATGACACTTCTCGTTCTTTAGCGTAAGGCCAGAGGATGTTATGGCTTGCAAAATAGTGTCAAGGCGCCGAAGGTGCTCCTCGAACGTTGGAGCGAAGACCACAACGTCGTCAAGGTAAACGAGACATGTCTGCCACTTGAGATCTGCAAGTACGGTGTCCATAAGCCGTTGGAAAGTAGCCGGCGCAGAGCAGAGACCAAAGGGCATAGCCTTGAACTCGTAGAGCCCATCCGGAGTAATAAACGCCGTTTTCTCGCGGTCCCTCTCATCTACCTCTATTTGCAGTATCCGGATTTCAAGTCCATTGAAGAGAAATATTTCGCGGAGCAGAGACGATCCAGAGCATCGTCGATGCGTGGCAGGGGATAGACGTCTTTCTTTGTAACTTTGTTTAGCCGGCGGTAATCCACACAAAACCTCAGCGTACCATCCTTTTTCTTCACAAGAACGACAGGTGCAGCCCATGGACTCCGCGAGGGCTGGATGACATCGTCGCGAAGCATCTCTTTCACTTGGCGGGTGATAGCGGCGCGTTCAGTCGGAGACACTCGGTAAGGTGACTGTCTGAGAGGTGGCACGGTATCATCCGTAATAATGCGATGCTTGGCGAGATCGGTTCTGCCAACACGTGAAGAGTTGGAGAAGGTCGCCCGATAGCGCTGGAGGAGCTGGTTCACTTGGCGATGCTGCAGTTGAGAAAGCGCAGGGTTAATGTCGAAGTGTAAATCGGTGGTAGGCCTCTCCATTTCGGTCAATGACAGCGTCGCAAGTCCAGAGGCTTTTCGAACATGCGTGATACCGCAAATATGGGCCACTACAGTCCCCGTGCTTAAATGCTGGTGCTCACCGCCAAAATTTGTGAGTAGGACATCTGGTTTGCCGTCTTCGAGGCGAACGACTCCTCTGGCTACAGCAAGACTGCGTTCGAAAAGTAAGATCTGTTTGCTCTCCACGACACCTTCAAAGTTTCGCAGTGTATTCGCAGCCACAGACGTCATCACACTGGAACGGGGCGGAATAGTGACGTGATCATCAAGGATGTGCAGTGCTGTCGGTCGCTCTGAAGCACTGTGTATTGCGTTCTCAGTCGATAAGGTCACTGACTTAGTCTGCAGGTCGATAACGGCTCCATTCTCTGCTAAGAAATCCATGCCAAGGATGACGTCGCGGGAACACTGGACAAGTACGACGAAGGTTGCCAAGTACGTTTCTTCTTGCACTGTTACCCTAGAAGTGCAGGTACCGGTCGGCGTTATCAAGTGACCTCCGGCAGTACGAATTTGTGGGCCTGTCCAGGGTGTAGTCACTTTTTTCAGAGTGGCGGCGAAAGGCCCACTCATCACAGAATAATCGGCGCCGGTATCCACAAGCGCTGTCACGTCGATTCCGTCCACTGAAATGTTCAGGTCGGCGGTTACGGCTGTGGTGTTGCCGGAACGTCGCGGGGTCCGGTCACGGCTGCGGTGTGGTACTAGCTGATTTCGTGTCGTCGGAGAACTGGAGCGCCGATGCAGCGGATCATTGTGGGGCGCGTCGTGTCGTCGTGAAACGGAGTGGCCATCCGGTTGCAGCGGTGGAGGAGCTTGAGAATTTCGTCGATGAGCAACCTTCCCTCCAAAGGTTGCCGCGTCTAGTTTTCCCGATGGGGGCTAGGGGAGCGGACCCGCGTCAGGCCGGCATTACCACGTGTCTGCGAGGAGTATTGGCGCGGTGAAGGCGACCGCGAGTAGTCATAGGGCGTTCCGGATGATTCAGCCAAGTACGCGTCAATGGCAGGGGTGTCAATATCATGCTTATTCCGATAATCCGAGAACTGGAGAAACTCCCGAGGCTATGACACTCAAAATAGGCTGACCACCTAACCCTACGGGTTGGAACCAGATTTAACTGCGAGTTTAAGAAAGACTGCAAGCAAGACCGAATCAAGGCAGCTTGAGTAAACAGTGGGGCTCTCAGGCTCTCCTAAAAAGTCACAGCTTCTGTTTATCAACATGCACATAGGGAATAATGGGAGAAACGCCGTCGCCCAAACAATATCATTGGCTCTGTCAACAAAAGAGGCCTATCTGATGAGGCGGAAGGCAAACAAACACCGAGGCCAGAAAGAATCACAATTAAAGAGGCTGATACCGTTAATTATGTTGAGGCGCAAAGTTGAGCCCTTACTCTACATGCACCCATACTTAAAAATATATTTAAGTTTGATTGCGATACTTCTTAATGCGAAAGTTATGTGCAGCTATGTAACCGTTTTGGCAATATACGTTATACTGGGGCAAAGAACTTGAGAGCTACTTGTATGTATTTATGTCCAGTTACAAAGCACTCTGTTTTTCCTCACGAGCCAAAAAGAATTTCTTAGAAGAAGGAAAAGGAGAGCGACGAGCAAGCAGCACAGAGCTCGTGGGTCTTTTTTGTTTTCAACTGAGAAATTCCGTTTGAATCGTGATTCTTTCGTGCCTCGTGGCGCTTTGTTTTACATCTTTGCTGCCTCGGGGCATAAAATGAATATTATGAAGGATGAAGGGTATGGTCGAATAAATAAAAAAAACTATTGACCGATGTCATGAAGTCTCAGAGTGTACGATGATGCGGTCTCTGCGTCCAAGCGACATATGACGACTGATTATGGGGGAGAGTCCAGCTGCCACCAGGTGCCGGAACCGCGTTGGCTTTAAAGGGCCACTGTCCAGGGAAGGCCCTTTTAAGCAAAGGAGCCCAGTGTTTCGATCAGGTACCGGAGATAGTCTGTGCAAAATGCTACAGTGATACGCGCGCCGCAAAGCATCGAAAATACAATTCAAAGCTCTCTCATGCTCTCCTTTGGGAAGCCAGCGTCCCCGTTTCCTGCGCTGGACCGACGGCCCACAATAATGACGTACGTACCGCGAACGATGTCCATTGGTCCGTCTCGCTGACTGACGGGAGAAGGGTGGATGTCTACCGCTCGCAGCGCGCTTTTCCCTCGCCACGGCCAGACTGAATCCAGCGGCGTGCGCTCCCTCGACCGTTTTTTTTTTTTCGCGCTCGCGGACAGCCACGCCCCACCTCCCGCCAAACGCGGAGGAGGAAGGGGAATTTGTATTGCGGAGGCTAGACGACCTCGGGCAGGAGAGTGAAAAACCTTTGCGAGGGAACGGAAGGAGAGAGGCATGATAGAATCGGGTGATTGCGGTGGCTGTAACTGCGTTATTAGTTACTCTTTTAAAAAACATTTTGCGGCCTTGCGTTCTAGGGGCGAAGTCTCACAGTCACCGGGGAAGAAAATATTTTCGACCGGAGGGTGGACAGTGGGCCTTTAACACTGGACATTCCCACAGCAGGTGGTGAATATTGGCTTCTGTACCTCGGGACTTGAAAACGAGGCACACAGAGTTGGTATAGAAATCTCGAAACTGAGGCCACTTTCGAGGCTTGCAAGTGTAGAGCCACCCAAACTCAAATACTCCGAAGTGTTACATCCTCTAGACAGGTTAGACCGCGGGGGAGGCTTAACGCACACGGGCTTAACGCACGCTTAACGGACGTGTACGGCGTCAGAAGTGCTCCTTTCTTGTTAAAAGGAGGGTAGCATTATCCAATTTTAGGAGGTTTGGCGTTGGCGAGGTTGAGGTGGAAAGCAAGGTCGCATGATCCACATGGCTCTGACTGACAACTAAGAAGGTCACAAAGAATTCGTTCAAAACTAATTGGCTGCGTACGCGTGCCGCTTGACAATGTATACTTTAACATATTTCTGTGCTGCTACACTTTTTCTGTCGGCTACACCCACATCAACGGCAATGGAACTCAGCCAAGCACGATTTTCCTCATGAGCTAGGACTCGTTCGGGGCTCTTATTCTCCTCTTCTGGGAAATTCTCATTGCCTCGCGACTTTCTCGAGTCTCGTTATTCTCTTTCGTTTTGTTCGACAGAAAACAGCGGCGACGCGACCGTCCATCGAGTGCATAAAAGCTGCGCTTTAAAGCAGAGCAATAATGGTCTCATCAGATAGTCCTACATTTTACAAATCAGTTAATAAATACGGAGATGTATCTCAACGACTCACTGAAGAAGTTAACCGGCCAAGTGGTTCTGAGAACGAAAAATGGCGATAAACAAAACTAGATCAGCTTGAATGACAATAACAAAAAAGCAGCATCCTTATGACTGTCCATGCTTTATTAAAGCCTAAATACTTACGAAACTTCATCAGCGTAAGCACTTAGGTATCATACTAGCTTCTGGCGTTAAACAGCAAGCAAACATTGACAATAAAAAAGCGAGGGCATAAGGAAAATTATTTTTTAATATGATTGTGCCTCAACACACGTAAGCGGAGCTACACACTTAGGTTTCTTTACTCATTCATTATGCAAAGGAGCTGGAAATGGTAACACGTAAAGGGTTGCTCTTTATTCATAACAAATATGAGTGCACTGATTCACTGACTAACCTTGCGGCTAGTAAGACTTGGCGACATTATTATCCAGAACGCCACTAGCATGACTCATATGCTTGTCTCACTGGATTCACAACTACCACAAGGAGAGACGTTGCAAAATAAGTATCGTTCCTGCAGTCACGACTGTGTTATAACACGTGTATTATAACACAGTAAGTCAGTTTTCAAACCTACAGTCCACACTGATGCTTATTCATGCTTGGTGTTCCAAATGGAAAATGTATCGGAACACGCAAACGTGGGCTCAGTTTCGTTTTTCAAGAAAAAAAGATAAAATTCTAATCTCAATATCACATGAACTACGAAATGTTTAGGCCGAGATGTACATGTACATACTTGGGTGTCATGCTGTGAAATGAGTGTTCATAGTGCGCACATGTAGATTATTACATGGTTACCAAAGCTAGTAGGGCAATAAATTTCATTGAGAAAAACTTGAGATGCTTGCAGCCAAGCCTCAAGCAAACTACGTTTCTATCTTAAGCTCAACCTAACATAAAATATGCTTGTATTCTATTGAATCTTGCACAACAATGAAATTGGCCAACTGAAGGAAATTCACAATGAGGCAGCAAAGTTCCTCTTTAGCAAGCAGGGGCGAAGATACAGTTGTACCGTAATGAAAAATGACTTGCAGTGGGGAAACGTGCTCCTCGTAGGTGAAAGTTGATGCTAAAGTTTTTATGCCTATATATTTACTGGAGAAATGAGAAATAATTGTGACAGTTACTTGAAACAGCGTTCCTACATTTCTATACAGCAAGATCATATCTGCAAAATTCGAGAGTACCACGCCAGGGCTAACTTCTGTGCGAATTCATTCATCTTTTTGTTAGCACTATGCAACACTGAAATCGGTTTTTGGAAAGGCAGATGTGCTTTGCAAACGAAGATGTATTTTTTTTAACTGAATCCGCCCTGCAATGACACCATGGGCAATCGCGGTAGTGTTTGAGTGGAGATTAAAGTATAAAGTATAAAGCACTAGTCATGCCAAAACGACGAGTTTATGTTCATGCAAAATTGGAATTGAGTTAAGGTTGAACTGGTATATAAAAACATGCACTTTATAAGCCAGCGCACCGCTCTAGCTATACAGCCAAAGCTACAGAGCCGGAACACGTCAGCTCAGTGCGCAGCAGAATATAGTCCCTTTAGAAATTTCGCCAATCGTGCTCTGGAATATCATACTGTTATGCAGATATTCACGTTATATATTGTTTCACAAGTTTACTGCAACACAAGCCAGCACAACATTAGTGTAGTGCATTTTCAAACGAGTAAACGGAGCCTTAGAGTAAACGAAATGGCTGCGCCATCTGTCGGGGATCTCCCGAAGAGTACATGGGCTGCTTCTGCAGCTTCAACCCACCGGTTTCTGTACACTTTCACGATGCGTATGTTTGGGAAACGTACGCAACGAGTAATATTCAGTAACCACAAATTTACGCTCATTTAGGCCCTATGTATTCTAAAGAAAGTAATTTCTGCGTCGTTGGCTTCTCGAAAACTATAATCTCAAGCAAAGGTTGAACTGAAACCGAAATCGTAATTGAGACCAAATATACAAGAACTACATTGTGTAGTAACACCGCGACGGAAGATCCGCCCCCGTAGCCTTGGCTGCATAGCCAGCAAAATCTGTTCGACTCATTCCAGCACCGCGGCGCTTGATAGTCGGACATTCGAGATGCTATGCAATGCAGCCCCGTACAGTAATGCAGCCGGAGCTTCACCATGATGGCGTCAATAAAGGCCGTACACGCTCTGTCTCTCTCTCTGTCTCTCCGTCTCTCTTTCTAGCGCGTGTGCTCCTTTCGCTTTGAGAAACTGAAGTCGGCTTTAAAAATCCGTTTAACCCTGCAAACGTGTGTCTAGGAAAGCCAAAGATATTACGCGATCCTTCTCTTTTGTGTGTGTTGTGCGGACGTGGGTTTCGGGGACCCCGAAAATCGCTTAGCGGGACCCCCACGATCTGCAGACCCCCGTTCAAGAAACCGTAGTTTAGTCGAATGTACAAGCATACATGAAAGCCTTGTATAATTTCCTGTAACGTCGTAGATCCTCAAGCGCTAGGACGCACTCATTAGGTTTTGAGGGTAAGGTTTTAGCAGGTCACTGAGTTCAGCCTCTTTTTGGGAAAGCTGCTATCATACGAGTGTAACGACCGCCATTGTTTAATCCGAAGAGCCCTGTTTTGACAAAAAGCATGTATCGGAGCGTGTATCAATTACGTACATACTTTCCGTGAGGTCAATGTTTTCTTTTTTTTTTTTTTTTTGCTTCCAATTTGGAGCTCTCCCACTCACTACCTTTTTATGAGAAGAAGTTGTATCAGAGCGTGCTTCATATCCGTACGTATTTACTGTGAGGTATGTTTTTGTGAGTCTCTCAAGTTGTAGCTCTAAGCCTTTGTCAATGGTCCTAATACATGTTGTCATCCTTTCAAAATATATTGACACTTGTAAACTCAAACTTCGGTGGTGGTATCGGCATTTAGAAAGTTTTAAACCATTGATCATAATCTTCGAATTTCTCATTCTTGCTCCTTTTTTTTTTTTCAGCACGTTCGAAGCCTCACACCTGCAGCACAAGAAACATAGACGTGTGTAAAAAATTAGGCAAAAGCTCTGTCGGTTACGACGGCACAGACGTGTGCGTAGGTGAGTGAAACTTCGTTGAGTTTTCGATACCTGTCTTTGATTATTGTAGGTCACCTTCCCTAACTCAGGACCACTATAGTGTGCACTACACACCGCACACGCAGCCTTGGTATGAGAGATTAAACTTCTACCATCCAACGCATCAAGCAAAGCGCCGATGCCTAAACATCTAACATGGGTGAATTAAAAACACTGTCAGTATGCTAAAAGCAGGATGGATTCACAAGCTACCAAATCTCTTATAACTGATTTTACGGAGGCATTATTTACACTACATGGTCCTGTGGATGTCTTAGTCGATACTAATGATGAAAAATCAAAACTATATTCGGCTTTTCTGCACACAAAATATTTTGAGCGTGCTGTTCTGGAAGCCTCTTAGACTACGTATTCAAGCTATATGTCGAGACCGACCCAATGCGCCGATGCGCATTGTCAGGTGGTGGACTCTGCGGTGCGGGTTTCGACACCAGAAGTGCTGAGTTAAACGGTGGACGCATCCAGCTCAGCATGATCCAGGCATGAGCTCACATTGGTTTCTTAAGTTTGCTCACTTACCCCATGCCCAGGAATATTAATGCATTGCTATTACATTAAGGCGATGTCGCTTCATTCGTATCCGTTTTTGTGTTTCGCGCTTATAAAACCACGGTATCATAGAGTATGCAGTGTTGTGGGATGATATCTTTTGTGCACGGATGCGTATTGATAAGGAAGAAGCCGTGTTTCGACGGAGGCTAGAAGCCAAGGCACCCGTATCTTGTAGGGCATAAGTGGACTTTAAAAAATTGCAGGTAAACAACACAGATATCGAGCCCTCCTGCTACTACATCGTCATCTCTCTCTCTGCCTCCCATTCAGGGATATTAAAATATTGTCCGCGGCTACGTTTCTGGCGTTGGCAATTATCCTGAAGAAAATTATTCCAATTAATTTCAAAGTACATATATCTGCGGCCGAGGGGATTCAAATGTTTCCATCCGACAAACGCGGGAAAAAAAAAATCTTCAGGAGAGTGAAGACGCAAGCTTTGATTTGAACGGGCTGCTGTCCAAGAGGCGAGAATCTGGCGAATCATATTTTGTTAATTTATTTTATCTTATTTTCTGACCTGCCAATTACTGCACTGCATGTTCCCTTGCTTCATGAAATGCAAATATTGCGAAAATTCTTTGTTTTTCCAATAAGCAACACATTGTGGAGCTTTTTATATGGCTCGCGGCTGATGTAAACGGCTCCATTTTAGTTTTGATTCTCTTTCATGTCGTAGTTCGCCTTACATTTTAAAAGCCTTTGCCTTGAGATGTTACTTGTCAACTTCAGTGTGGGCAACGGGATCTGGTGGCATAGTATAATATTTAACGAGCAAAAATTGCCCCAATGCCTATGTACTGGCACTTCTATACTGCCGGTCCTTGAGGTTTACCGACCAGAAGTTGTCACAATTTCTGGCTTCCAAAGTATTGATAGTCAGATGGTACAGTTGCAGACGAGTGGCTTCCAGGACGCATCTTTAAGCCCAACCATAATACTGATAACTGGTTGTGCTCTGGAACGGCACTACAAGATCATCATCTTTAGACTGCACTCTTGAAACAAATGACTATGGAACACGGTGAAAAGTAGCAAACCAGCTGTTCATGTGGAGTTTCAATATATGAAGAGAACACGCTATGCGCGCTGCATATGAATATTGGCACTCTTTATTACCTAATGTCCAATACGTTAGTGACCGGTATTCCCAAGAATTTTTTGTTCTCTGTTGATTTCGAATGTGAACGCTCCCGATTGTGCACGCTAGATTCGACAACTCGTCAGCCATTTGGAAAATAATACTGATTACGGCCAGCTTCTGGTTCCAGGAAGACTGAACTCTGCATGTCCCATAGGCAATGCAATATTTTACGTCATATTAGCCTTTTCTAATCGGGTAAAAGTTATTTTTTATAAGTAAAGTGTATGAAAATAATCAGTTTTGGCCCATTGGCAGGCTGAATGCAAAGATACATTTGGTCGCATATCTTATGAAAACACAGCAAGTAAGCCAAAGCATACTTTTGGTTACAACGTCACAGATGGTTCACCAACATGGTGCACCCGAGAAATGCAGGACGAATGCCGAGAGTTGTTCAAAGTGTGCAATGATTCCAGCGGTGTTCCCCAATGCGTTGGTAAGACCCAATATGTGCATCATCTATTCCATGCTTTCATGTTCTGTTTGGTTGGAAATGCACTTCCCTATGCAGATAGCTTGCGCTGCTTGGGTATTTGAGCGCCACTTAATTTTGTTATTTTTTTATCCCAGTGAGAATCTACAGGGTCGTCCATTCTTAGTTTCGAAATAGTCACTGTCGTCAAACTGTCAATGCGTGATCCCGCCGCGCAGTTATGTTAAGAATCAGGTCATGCGAAGCAGTGCCTCCAGGTCCCTCTGTACCTGCGTAACTCTGCTTGAAAATGTGACCGCGTCGGACGCAATGGCGCCCTGGAAACTGCGACCATGTTCAAGATAAAAGTGGATGACCCTGTACCTATTGTTCTGATATAACACTGATGTAGCGATGTTTAATCGGCGAATTTGGTACTGGCAATAAGCGCATTTTCTTTCCAAAACCCCCATTGGCCGAAGAGGACATACGCTGTATATTTTATCAAAAGTATATATTCTTCTTTGAGTTGAAACTTTCTACAAGAAAACGCTTGCAGAATCCTTTAACCCTACAGTTGCTCTTATCTACCTGTAGCGCAGTATATATCAGAGTGAAATTGAAAGGCGCTTTTCACACGGATTTATTTAAAAGCACCTTAGGCAAAGAAATACCGGCCAGATTGGAGTTTATTTTCTGTCTCCCTTATAGTAACTGGTGTAACCGTCATACGCCGCTAAAGCTAAGGTGGAAGTTTGATCAAGGGCAATGTATAGATAACGTCAATGAAGCAAAATGACAGTAGCATAAAACTCGACATATCTAGTGAAACACACCTTGATTTTTGCTGCTCCTTGCATGGCTAGAACTGATCGTATTTTGACTTTATTAGGGCAGCCCTAAACAGTGAAATGTTGCAAAAATATACTGAACCAACAACGAGCTTGAATTAACACCTTTCGTTCTACCTTTCCAGACGAACCGCCGAACACTGAAGATGGTGAAAAAGTCTTGCATTGAGGAAAACATATGAGAAGCACAATAGTAAAAGTGAACCCCTCGGGTAAGACGCCAATTAGAGGACTTTGGATATCAGCTGTTGCATAGGCTTCTTTTTATTGGTTGCCTGAGTGCCGTTATTCCGTACGAAGAAGGCGTATTTGAGGACTGGGCGCAGGACTGTTTTATTGATATGTAATTGATTATATGGCTGTGAACGCTGCAATTGTCTTCTTAAATATTCAAGTTTCCGCATAGCCTTTTATTCAGTGCAAAAATATGGTCATTCCCCCTAAGATCTAAGTGATAACGACGTCTAAGTATATGTAGCTATAAACTATTGATAGAGGGCGACCACTGAGGAGATAGTAAAATATATCATTTTTACCTTTCGAGTCACTCTAATAGAAATTATTTTCTTTGCATTGATCCACATCTGCCACGATTCACACCATGCTCCTACCTTCGGCAGCACGCTATTCAATTGGATTTCGTAAGTGGACTACCAACTTTTGGATGCAGGACGCAGTCGTCGCTAATAAGCCATATTTTTAAAGCACTTTCCGTACAGTATCACTAATACTGACCGGAAAGAATAATGTTCCCAGCACCGACCCTTGGGGAATTTAAAATTTAACAGGTGCAGAAATATACCACGTATCCCCGGCTGCCACACTTTCACAGAGAAAAAAGATAGGCTTACATCCAATTCAGCAACGTGTCATTTTTTTAATATGAACCGTAATTTAGTAAGCTCTTACTGTGGTAAACTCAATTGAATGCTTTCTATTAGTCCAAAGAACTTATGCTTATTTGGCTATGAGCATCAACGCTGCTGCAAAATTGTGAATTTATATCTGGAAGAGCTGTAGCTCTCGAGAGCAAGAGAGGAAGCTGGAATCGATTAGGTTATATTCTAGAAACCCTGAGGTGGTGTTTAAAACAATATGTTCAAGCATTTTAGAACCAGTAAACAACAATGAGATGGGACTGCAAGGCTCAAGTAGTGAGGCGGTGTCGCCTTACGATATTGGAATAATTCTACCATAATTCCAATCAAGAGGTAACATTGCTTGTGATAGACATTTTTAGAGGTGAAGTATATATATTTTGAACGCCGTTAGGCTTACCTAACAATCTAATGCTCGGTATGCAGTCAAAAACTGATCTCTATATTGAATCTATTCTAAGTAACAGCCACGTAAACCATTCCTAAAGATTAATAACTCTCTCAATTTGTGTGCAGTAATACTGACACTGAAGTTTGGTTTTGTGCCTTCATGTTCTGTAAGGATGGAGCAAAATAAATATTTGAAATGGGTGCGATCTCCGAGTTGTTCCAATATTTCACCATCAGCGCTGAAATTACGTTTTTTTTTTTTTTTAGAGTATTTGCAATAAGTGTACAGAACTGGACGATGTTTAACTGCCAGGCTTGCTAAGAACAGAATGCCCTGGGATATGAGCAACGAACTTATCTTTCAGATTACTGTCGTTATTGCCGTTGTTCTTCAATAGCTCCCGCTTTTCCGTTTTGCATAACAGCACTTACTTTCTCGCATAAAGAAAAACGAATGCCGGAAATAGTCCAATCCGATTATATTGCAAACGCAGCTGCCGGTACCATGAATTATCTTTTAATTGCATTCACGGAATCGCAAAGGGATATGAGTGTAAGTTCACTCGTTAGGTGAAGATAATATACCATGGTGCCCCAGGTAAATGTTACCAAGGTTTTAAAACATACAGTGAGCCCGAGCTCAGTGAAACCAACTCAGAGCTGTTCAGAGTCGACTATGCCAGTTTTCCTATTTTTTCTTGCACCAAGTTTTAATAATTAGTAAAGTTTAATTAGGCGAAAAGGTGTCGATTAAAAAGTTGTAGATTGCATCGAAAAATAGTTAGCTACATTGTTTCCATCGCTCTACGACTTACACAGATCTATTTATAGAGCTCGAAAAAGTGTTGGCACGTGACAAGCTGTTATTCTAAATAATTCGCCAATGCATACACCTACCTTTTCGGGGTGAATCTCAGGGGTTTAAAGGGGCATTTCGCCGCCACGCGAATGCAAAAAAGGGGGACGAACACGACAAAGAAGTGGATGCGTGCGCAATAAAGAGATAAACAAGTAATCGACAACCAGGGTTGTGGGTAAACAATTCAAGAGGGAGACGAAGCGTCTCAATGGATGTACACATTTTCTTTAAGTGCAGGTATTGGCGGCGCCTTTTGGCTGGTGGGGTGCCGCAATAAGACACAGGTGTACCATAAGGCAAATAAAGCATGTAAAAGGCATTCACGAAGTAAAACAGAGGAAAAGAAGGGGTGAAAAAAAAAGGAAAGGAAGGAAGCTAAAGCGGTACGCATAAACGAAAATATCACTGTAAACGTTGTCTATACAACTTTCTTGAAAACACGCCATATGGAATTGATTTGGATGCGCGCGCAAAAAAAGGGGAGGAAGCAAGCGATCAACAACCAGGGTGGGTGGTAAACAACTCAAGAGAGAGACTGGGCGTCCCGATGGGTGTACCCATTTGCGTTGAGTGCAGGTAGTTGCGGCGCCTTTGGGCTGGTGGGGTGCAGCAACAAGACATGGGTATACCATAAAGCAGGCAAAAGGCACCAAGGAAGTAAAATAGGAGGACAAGGAAAGAAAGAAAGAAAGAAAGAAAGAAAGAAATAGTGGTAGGGATAAACGAAAATATCACTGTAAACGCTGTCTTTTCAACTTTCTTGAAGAAAAAAACGCCATATGGAATTAATTTGGATGCGCGCGCACAAAAAAGGGGGAAACGAGTAATCAACATCCAGCGTGGGTGGTAAACAACTCCAAAGGGAGGGTGTACCCATTTGCGTTGAGAGCAGGTAGTTGCGGCACCTTTGGGCTGGTGGGGTGCAGCAACAAGAGACAGGTGTACCACAATGCAGATAAAGCATGTAAAAGGCACCCAGTAACTAATACGGAGGTATTACTCCTCCGTATTACTTACTTATTACTTACTCCGTATATATATATATATATATATATATATAGTGCCCTCGTCACCGTGACACGCCGCCTGACCTTTGTGAGAAAAAGAAGTCAGAGTAAAGAAGACACGAAACGCGAGTCTCTTGACATTGCAGGAATTAGAGACGATGTTTTGCTTCACCTTATAAGAAAATATAGATTACAACCGGATTCAAGACCGCAAAATATTCATTGTCATCCAGACAACGCGCTGGAAAAAGAAATGCACGCAGGCGCGTTGGCACTCCCACGATTCCCTACATTTTCTGCCCAGTAAATATGGACTGTGCCGAATGAAGGGAAAAGAAGCTTTATTTTCTACGAGAACTGAGCACTGTGGCTACTCTTCATGAAGGGCTACATTCCAGCAATTGTGGCAAATTTTCACGTGCCCTAATAAATTCGGTGAGCACTGGTGAACGCTGAAACTTCATGTCTTGTGAGGAATAGCTCATTGGCCAGTTCTAGAGCGACATTGCTGAGCTATGATCGCGCTGATATTTGCTTTTTTCTTCTTTATTTTCCAGAGAGGCTGCGGAAAATGCATGATGCTTGACAACTGGCGGAAAAAGTTAGGGATCTGACAAAAGTCTTTGAGTGTAGTCCGCCCGAAGGGAAGACAAACATGGCTCCCAGAGAACATGCGTGCAGCTTCTAAACTAAAGGTTTTTTTTTAATGCAATACGAAAAGCACTAGGTTACCCGAAAGATGGATTGAATAAATGCAACTTAATTTTGAAGTGTCAAGTTATTTTCCCAAACTCAAACTCACTGATGATGACAATGGCTACGCATTCGTTTTACACGGTGTCATACTCCTGCAGGATCGCGCCAGTAGTAATCAATAATGTGATGGAACGATCGAATTTCTCTTTCTTATTTTGTAAAAGTGAATGATACCTTTTTAATTTGAAAAGTGCACTTGTCTGGCACAAAAACCTGGATGAAAAGCGGCCTCATTTAAAACACCTTTCCGGCCTCGGCAATGAAAATAATTTTCCGACTACAGAAGTTATATTCGCCAATGTAGCGCAAAAAGTAAATGCTGGATGTTTTCATTCGACAACACAAATTTTATTTCTCAGGTAGACTCTTCTTACAGCGCCAGGGCTAAGAAGGATGAATCAAGACAACCGTAAAAGTAAACTTAGGCTTGAGAGATTCTCCAGTGTTCTATACTGGGTGAGTAAACATTATCCTTTACTAAGGACAAAATGTTCTCTTCTAGATTCCGCAGATGGCTGGTAGTGAAATTCAAGAATTCAGGAAGCCAATCTCTTCCGCCTGCGCTTCTTAGAACAAAAAAACACACACGTAAAGTTATTTTTCTTCTCGCTCCCATATTGACGGCGAAGTTGAAAAGGTTTTAGACAGAGTCACTGGGTTAATTTAATGACACTAGTCTTTGAATAAGATGGGCTTTCCACTTGTCATCGTTCCTCGGCGATGTTTGTCTTAACTTTGCAATAGTGGAAGCTAAGAGCGTTACTTCGGGATATAGTGCAACTCTAAGACAAACAAACATTGCGCCGCTTCTAAACGCTCAGATCCATCAGCTATTGCCGCATGTTTCGACCACGATCTTGCTTATGTAGTATTTACTGAACAATATTATATAAATAAGTACCAGATTGGCTATATATACGCATACTGTTCATGCGCTCTAAAACTATTGCCTAAGACACAACTAACGCAAAATGAAGGCATGCAAGGAGGTAAGACATCAGCAATGCCAGCCAGTTGGAAGAAAACTTGTTTTCTCTCTAGCTGACCATTAGATGGCAGTTCACTCGACTTAAGAGCGGTTTCAAAGAAACAATCTTTCTGCGGTGTGTTGTCAATAATACATAGTAGAAGTTAGCGATTAAGTTGCCTTGGAAGTACGAGTTTCTGCGAGTACTAGTGCACGTAAAACAACGATAGCAGTGTAGGATGCTGAGCGCCCCTGCCTGGTGCAAAGAAATTGAACAACGTTTTACGTGGTAGTGTGAGGGTCCCACTCGTAAAAAATGCGGCGTTGGCTTTTGTGTGTGTGTGTGGTTTTAAGACGCAAATGTGCAGGAAGCAAAGAAATAGTGTTGCAGACCCAATGAATCAAAGTAGGTTATATGCATGTGATTTAGTTTTAAACTTGGGACGCAATCGTTCCTTGTACAGCATTCAGGGTAGCTTTGTTCCACTTCGATTACCATTTAACGCCCGTCTGATAGTCAGCATTGAGGTGCGTTTACCAAGAACAATGAAACTGACGACATATTCACGTAGCTGAAATTGCATGTCGTTAAATATAAGTGCTGAGGAGAGACAGATACGGCACTTTGTTTAACTAAAACACGTGCTTCCAAAATATTTCTACACCGAAATCAACTACAACCTATCTTCATGGGAATGACACGTTAGTGTTCTACCCTCCACTTACCAGCAATTGCTGCCGGGCTGTGACGTCATCTACGACTGCAGCTATAAAACAGAATCCCATGTACAGCTTCTTCATTGGGCATGGCGGACCGTGGAAGCGCCTGGTTCTTAGCATGCCTCCTTTTGTGCTGATCCAGATTGGTGACTTCTCTTCTTGCCGAAGCAATGATCCTTGTTGCGTGTCCTACCGCGCCTCTGTAGGTGCCTTTGCATTGCTTACGAATGCTACCACATGTGCAAACTCTTTTTTTTTTAACTCTGGTCCTGCAAACTTCGGCCCTGCAGTTGAACATTTGCTTGAAATTATTCTAGAAATATAGGAATTAATCCAACCGTGTATTTCTAACTTGATGACTATGCAGCACAAACTTGGAGGATCGCTTGAATTGTTGTCTGCTAGAATAGAAAATATCTAAAAAACGTTCGCGGACTTTCAGGTCAGTCTTGATCCAATAGCAGTAGTCCAACAACACGTGGGACTACTTCAAAAATTCACTGGCCCACAACACGGCAAATTAATTAGCCTTGAGCATCACAGCCATCGACCCAATGTTATTGTCCATGGCATACCATAAACTGATTCTGAAACAAAAGATGATCTGGAAGACCGGCTCCTTGTCGACGTATTCGACCAAAAGCTTGGTGTTAGAGTTCCTTCTCTAGGCAGTGTTCATAGACTTGGTACGAAAAATAATAACAAGGACCATTTCATAATTCTCAATTTTCAAGATTTCAATGAAAAGAAGGCTGTATTTTCCAATGTCTCAGACCTAAAGGGCTCCAGCATTCACAATCAACATGTTTACTCACCGTAGACATTAGGAAAGTGAGAACTGCTTTGAGATTCAGCAGTAGAAGAGAGAGCAAAAGGAAATAAAGCAATTTTAGTTCATGTAAAACTGAAAATAATATGCAAATTTTTGTTTATTACAGCTCAGAAAACAAAAGAGTTCAGCTGCCCTCATCTTCTTCTTCCGATTGACAAGCAGCCTACAAAACACCTTCTCCTATCAACTCACCATTTTAGACTTAAATGCGCCAAGCATAGTCCAGAAAGAACAAGCATACGAGATTACGCTACACCCGTATAACCCGCATGTAGCTGTCACAACCTAAACCTGGCTTCACTCTGATATTATCGATGATTGTATTTTTCCTCCTCCGTGCACTACATTTAGGCGCGACAGAGCGTCATGTGGAGGGCACGTAGCGATAACGTTAAAACACAACATTCAAGTACTTCTTCTAGATAGGTTAGATATAATCACGAGAGGCTTTTCCTCGAGATAACATACTCAGGACACAGGTTTTTTCTTTGTGCTGTGTATCAGCCACCAATTGTCAAAGTATATTATCTGCGCCGACTATAAGAGCGCATGCCGATATTTAGCAAAAAAATAGGTCGTTCTAAGAGGAATTTTATCATACCGGGCAATGAACGGGCTAACGAAAGCTCTAAATGTTCTGAAAACTCAGAGCTAATTTTTGATACTACGTTAACTCACTGCCTTCAACAAATAGTTACTGGTCCAACAAGAGTACACGGCTTGTTGAGTTCAATCCTTAACCTTGTGTTTCTAAACCGGTGTTATTCAGACTTATATTGTGTTGTACACGATGGAAACTCAGATCCCAACGTCACTGCGGTATCACTTTCTTTATCACATGTGCGACACTAAAATTATCTAAAATACAAGATAATGAAAGATTGTTCCAAGCAAGAGATAAATCAATACTAAACTATCTGGAGCTCGCTCTAGATTGTGTTCGGGTACCGATACATCATAATTATGGAGTACCTTCAAAAATAATTGTGAATACTACATCAATAGTTATATCCCTAAAAAGCTAACGTTTAACGAAAAGCAATCTAGATTACTCAGTGTATTATTCATTTAAGAAGGAAAGTCAAACGCCTCTCGCGGACAAGGCCAGCAAATTCAGCAATAATGAACAAACTAGAAACTTAAAGCTGGGCTGTCATGTAATATGAAATCGGCTAGGCAACATTATTTTAGGCAAAGCCTTCCAGAGTTTGAAAACAAAAAATGAAGCTTAAAAGTTCTGTAATCATATACGAGATTGTCATATGCCCATCGATCAACTTTTTGCCCACTGAAATGTCACATGTCATGAAACTATTGCTGAATATTTTAAAAAGTATTTTCACTTCGTGTTTTTCTAAAGACGGTGATCCCGAATTCCAGTCTGATACACCGGCTGATAATGATATTTATCTGTCCTATAAAGAGATAGTGGAAGCGTTGCTAAAATTATATCCCAAATGTTTCGTTGGCCCTTAGAATGTCCCGAACGCATCCTAACGCCGCTATGCAGGGTCGCTAGCGAATTTTTCGATCATAATTTTCATGTATCATTATCATCTTCTTCGCTGCCTGACGGCTGGCTTACAGCCAAAAATATTCCAAAAATATTCCTGTTTGCAAGAAAGCAGACAGGTTTTGTGTAAGAAACTAACGTTCCATTTCCTTTACATCCGCTTGTTGTAAGATGCTTGAACAAGTCGCTAATTACATTCTTCAGGTACTAAACACTAACGCAGCTTTATTATCCTGCCAAAATAGTTTCAGTAAAGCATTTTCTATTATTGTAAAATTAGTTATGGCTATTCATAATTTTAGCATCACATTGGATAACTCAGGCCAAGTAGACTCCGTCTTCCTCGATTTTAAAAAACTTATGTTTGACAAAGTTTTGCAAAATAAATTCCCCCCTCGAACTTAAAATAATCAAACTTTTTTTTTAGTCATAATTAACTAAATTGCCGCCTATGTAAAAGCGTACGCAATTTGTGAATACTGATGGCGACGGTTCCTCACATCTTCCACCCTCCTCAAGTGTTTCTCAGGGAAGTGTACTTGGCGCCATACTGTTTGAGTGTATGCTAATGCTATAGTGCCTGCCATAATCAAAGTGCTAATATCAGTCGCTTTGCTGATGACTACATGCTTTATAAAGCTGTTAGCTCATCTTATGATCAAACCATAATAAACACTTGCTTTAACGTTGTTATGAAATTGTGTTGCAAATGGGCTATGGTGATTAAGGTGTAAAAAACAGCATGCACATAACAAAAAACGAAAAGCCCTGATATTTAACTACTCTCTTACTAGCAGCCTTACTTCTGAGGTTAAACCCCACAAGTAGCTTGGTGTTATTTAATTTTGAGCTTAGTTGGACAGATCAAGTATATCACGTCATCTGCAAAGAGGAGTCTGGGCCGCTTGATGCATAAACTCAAAGGGGCACCAAGTGACGTTAAAAAATCGGCCTATATATCAATCATCAGGCCGAAAGTTGAATACGCCGACATCATCTGCGATCCACAAATCAGGAATTATATTTCAGAACTAGAAAAAGTACAGAGACATCCAGTGCAATTTTATACAGTGTTCTGCAACTTTATCGGAACCGTCTTGGAAAATTTTCCCACCTCGACCGGTGGGAAAATTTTCCAAGATGGTTCCGATAAAGTTGCAGAACACTGTACAACGAATATCGAAAGACTGACTCTCCATCTTTTTGATGATAGGTAATCAAATACAACCGCTCCAACTCAAAAGAAACATTTCACGACTGACCTTTCTCTATTTGCTGCTCCACAAAAAAATTGGGAATCACCAAGACACTTACGTCTCACAGTCAATAACTCAAAAAACTCGCCATAAGCACAATTACATATTGACTCCCTACTATGCATGAATAAAAGAATTTAAGTATTCATATTTCTCGCGACCTATCACAAACTGGAACGATGATTACCTGAAATATTCTTTAAAAGTGCAATTCCCTTGCTAGCGTTGTGTAAATCTGTCTCCATATTTTACCAAGCCGGTGTTCATTCACTGCATTGATTGAAATCCACTATTGTTCTTGATTTCGAATATGAATTTTCTTCAGGTTTTGCCCTTTCTGCTTGGAATGCATCAGGTCTGCAGTATTGTGTAAATAAATAAAAAATAAACAAAACATTCACAGAAGCAAAAGGTGGTATCTAAGGAGCTATCGCGTCTACACTTAAGGTGAAGCTTTCGCGTTCGCTCATTTTTTTTTTTTTTTTTTTGCATGCAAGACATCAAATCCCTTGTAATGGCGATTTCTCGATGACCAGGAACACATATGCACTCGTGATTTATTGATGAACAAGGTCACTGCTGTTATGTTTTCTGTACACGGGACCATTCTTTCAATCAATATGAACACTCGTATCCGGGAGTGCACTACGCTTAGTGTTGCTCGGCTGCTCAACGCAAGAATAAAGCAGAGAAGACCAGTCACCATTCTTGCGTTCAGATGGAAGCTAAAGTGCAGACTACCGTACTATGCATGCTAAAGAAATTTGTAAGTGGCTGAAAATAGTTCAGAGCCCGAAACTACTACCCCGTTCTCGTTCTTTTCTCTTTCAATTGCATTACATGTCTTGCTTCATTCACTTTCATTGCGCTCGTGACGAGACGGTCAACGCAAGCATTGAGGGATGTTCTATTAATAATTTTTCGCTCGTGGTCAGACGCCGACAACGACGCCGGGTCTTATTCTATGGCATGTGATGCTCATCGCTATCATAGTAATAGTCACAAGGCAAAAGTGTGTCTGGCTCCGCCGCTAAAGGCGGGACGAAGAGAAGAGTTTGACATGCAAAAGCATTGCAAAGTTTTAGTGTTAGGTTTCTTCATTGTGTTACAACATCAAGAACAGTCCATCAAGAGTAAAAGAGGAAAATTGTAGCCAAAGAGAAAAAAGAGAAAAACCGTAAAAAAAAGCAACAAATTGAAAAAGGTAGAAAGAGTAAAAATTAAAAAAGTCAAAAATAAAAGAGAGCAAGGAGCAATATATATTTAAAGAAACAGGTAAAATGAAGAAAATGAGGGGAAAACTGCAAATGAGTGCAGAGTCGCAGGAAAGGCCTTCGCCTCATTGCAATCGAGAGAGACCTAAGTGTCTGGAACAAATTTTCGCCGTCAATCACTGCCAGCGTTGTTGAGATATAAACAGAAAAGTGCACCTAGAATTTGGCGTATTCAAATTGTTCGAGCCTTATGGGGAGCTCAAAATAACGGCTTGAGAGGCTAGTTGGTGCATCATCGTATTCAGATATGTGGCGCAAACAAAGACAAACACAGGAGAAGATCCACAACACACGCGCACACTACCAACTGTAAGAAGAACCGGAAAACACTTCCTCTTCTACACTCAGGCACGTCTCAACTTCTTCTTCTTCTCATCTCCCTCTTCTTTGCCAAGGGGAAAATGTCACACTCTTCCTCGCACACCATAACCTTGTCCAAACATGGCGGTGACCAATCTCTTCTTTCTTTTCTTCTATTCTTTCTCTTCTTTACCAAGGGGATAGTGACACTTTCTTCCTCTCAGCCCAAAAAACATCGACCAAACATGACAGTCACAAATTCTATACTGTCTTGTAAATCCACACCACTGCATTGCCCAGTAACTCCTACCACACTGGACAGGTAAATGTCACCACATAGTCAGAAATCATACACTAAAAACACCACCACACAAATACAGCAAATACAGTAGGACATGTCCATCTACACACCATAACTTAAGTAGTCCCTATCTATTGAGAAACTATGGGGAGCTTGCGGCAGTTCTAAGATAAGATCTAAGATGGAGATATAAGATCCTCTGATAATAAGAGTGTCTCGTCGGAATGTCCAGCTCCCTTGGTGGGTGCAACCATGACGGCCTTGGTGGACGGAACCATGACGGACAGTAGGAGCTGAAAATGTATCTCTTAAATGCATTCCTGCTTTTAAAAAATACAGTTGTGATCGCCACCAGCGTGACGTAATAAGCAGCCAGATATGTGTTCCCTCTAGGGCCGTTATACAGTAGGAATAGAAAAATGACCTTTCGCTAATATTGACGTTAACGAATAACTTGACACCTAATCACAGTAGAGGAGGGGCGTGCGAGCCAAGATCGATCGCAGGGGCGCAGTCCTTATTTGGGACTCCTCGAACGCGTCTGCTATTACAGGGGTCAAACGTTGCGCACGTACCCGGCGGCGCTTTATTCCAAGAAAATATCCGGCTATCTTATCCTTCTACTGTTCCCCTGCATGTGCGAAGGAATGTGATTCAATGTGAAAGATAAGGGGGGACAAGCGGGATTGAATTCGAAACTATGTGCTCAGCAGCATAGCGAGAACAAAAGCTTGCACTCTGGATATCAGGCTGAGCAAACGAGGGCGAGGGACGAAGCGGTTAAAAGGTAAAGGGGACGCTCACAATATATTTGCTTTATCAGTGAGACGCAGTGTGATGCTGAAACGAAACGTTGCCCAATACCGCCAGTAGGCCCTCTTGAGATCGCGCACATCGCGGTATCTTCAACCAAGGCATGCGTACGTTCGTCACTTGAAACCCACCGAGCGCTCTCGCCTCCTTATAAAGAAGATAAACGCCAAGAGCCGCCTATTCCTGGTATGCTGCCATATCATGAAGTGATGCCCTAGAGACTCTGCGCAGCGACCTATGTTCTGTATATATAGTGAGTGAAACAAAGGGCTCGGTTTCGGACGAGTGCGTATTCTACCGATAAACACATTGAAGCGAAGACTATACTTGCATAACTTGTAGCAGTTTCTCAGAATAGGTATTATTGCCATGTAGTCGTGACACGGCTGAAGGCCGCAATTAAAGAGACTGGTGTTGTACTTAACTATTTGTAGGGCAGACTTGTGCCCGCAAAATGACTAAACAACTCGGTAGCGGTGATGACAACAAGAGCATCCTCATTAGTCGTAGAAGTACGAATCCCCGTTGCTTTCGGCAGTGCTCAATTTCAAGACAGCAAAGAATTTAGATAAGCACCCAAAACATGGCCAGTACAACTTCGAACATTGTGGACACAGCCGCGAGCGGCTGGAATCATTGGAGAAGTACCTCGACGCATCTAGGGCGACAAATAAAATGAAAGTTGCGTCTCAGTGGCACAGAGCCTGAACAAGTTCGCTCTGCGCGTTACAATCGCTGTGATAAGGCCGCGTTCTGGCGACTGTCTGAAAATAACAAATCATCAAATAAGCTTTCAATGGTTCGCAGCAGTAGTTTTCGAGAAATATGGTTATAATTATAAAGCCTATGATGATACCAAGTGGTCGCCGACAATTCTGAACACCCACTCACATCTGGAAGTCTCGTACTAACCACGCGGCATTTCGTCACATCGCTGCGACCAGCGGCTGCTTCAGTTCAGTCCAATACAGTTTTCCGTTTCTTTAATTTGAAGTTAAGACCGATCTAAACCAGTCGCATGACGTAGGTGATTGAGTGTGATAGTACGTGAAGGAGGTTGGCCGTTATTTCGCGATTTTCTTTTTACACGGCCAGTCTGTTTTGATCCATAGTAGTCTCACTTTCTGGTAAGGGTCCTTATAGCACGGCGACATCTTAGATCGTAACGCCGTACTGTGAGCATTGAAATCTGCTAGGTAATGTTCTGCGCACACATTTTAACGAATTTCATAAAAGGCTGCGCTCTCGACTGCGACGTCAAACTGCATCGGGCAAGAGAGCGCGAAACATCTTTCGTGCTGAGGCTTCAAAATCGTGTCACGTTATTGCCATTATGCAACGAACTATGCACATATTGAGGGCATTGGTCTTCTCGACCCTCTAGACCTTAGTTTCTAGACCTTCTTTTCAACAAGCTCCGGTTTCATTTACAGTCATTATAGAAGCTAGAAAATATTTTTGTTCTGTAACTGTCTTGTAATAAAGGACATTTGGTTTTCGCTCCTGGCTTTGTTTTATTTCTTTCCCAGCAAGTGGCTATGCTGTTCCTATATATTCCACACTGAAACCATCTCTTGCACTCCGCCCCTTAGTCAAAAGCACACATTGCCCTTTTGACCTACAAGGGTTGTCTCCTCGAGTATGAGAGGTAGGCAGTACAGACACCATTGTTTGATAACACACCTGCCTCTTCTCTTCTGCGGGATAATCCTTGTTCGCGGTTTATAGACCATCTTTTCAATGCCTACAGGAGATAACGGTATGATCATTATGAAAACAAACTTTCACGGACCTTGCGCACCCCTTTTCACGCCATTTGGCAAATTTCGCTCAACTAGTCAGATTCTGGCTGCAATGCGTTTTGTAGAGAAACGTAGGCTTTATTGATTTCACATTTTTGTTCATGTGGCACTCGGAGGAGCGCGAATACGTGCATTATAAATGTTTTAGCAGCTGGCCAGATTTGTAATAAGCATCTTAAACACTACTTTATTCAGCGCATAAGTCGCGGATCGGAGAAAGAGGTTCACCACAGCTTTGCCCTTAGTTATTATCGTGCAGCTATAAAAATGATTCTCTAGCCTTCCAACAAAGCATTTATTTAACCATGCAGAATTTGTGTGCCTTGGAGTAATTTAAATGCCACTTTGGTTTATATCATTGTGCTGGGCAGCTTTGCAACCTAACAGCAGCATTTAAGGAAGGGGGGGGGGGGGGGGGGGGGGGCTGCAGTTTACGTGGAACATTTCATGTTTTTCGAGGGTAGTGCTCAGAGCGTGTTTGTTTAGTCACTCATCTGCCTAATTTAAACGTCTTGTGCTGGCTTCTCGAGCGCCAATGTTTCATTGAAAAGTTGAATGTGTGTCGCTACCTTCTGCACTCGCAGCGGTGGCTGCGAGGTTCGGCTGCTGTGAAAAAGGACGCGACACCAAATCGCGGTGGCAGCGGTCACATCTTCATAAAACGGCTGTGTTATGCGCGAAAAAAACGTTTGCACGGTTTTAAAAACGGCAAAACCGAGGTACCCATGGGAAAGCATAGTTTAGTGTGATTGAGATGTTGGTCGGAATGTATTATATTTTTCTGTAAGGTTTGATTTGGTTACGCTCTAGGATATACACACATTAGGCAACGAGATCCATTTACGGCCCCTGGATACGAGACTTTTTAACTCAGTTCAGTTCAGTCGTTCAGTCGTGTCCGACTCTTCGTGACCCTATGGACCATGTCACGCCACGCTTTCCGGTCTCTCACTATTTTCCTAACATCACATAACTTCATCTGCAGTGCCTCGAGGATGCCATCTAACCATCGCGTTCGCTGCCTACCCCTTCTCCGGCGACCCTCAACCTTTCCCAACATCAAATCTTTCTCCATCGACTCCTCTCTTCTCATCAGATGACCAAAGTAGCTGAGCTTTAACTTTAGAATTTGACCCTCCAATGAGCAGTCAGGGTTTATGGTCGACAATACCGACTGATTTGATCTTCTGGCAGTCCAAGGAACTCTCAAGAGTCTTCGCCAGCACCACAATTCAAACGCGTCAGTTCTTCGGCGGTCAGCCTTTTTCACAGTCCAACTCTCGCATCCATACATCACAACTGGAAAGACCATAGCACGAGTTATACGGATCTTGGTTGGCAGGCTAATATATCTGCTCTTTACTAGGCGGTCAAGGCTAACCATTGCTCTCTTTCCCAGAAGCAGGCGTCTCCTAATTTCATGGCTGCAGTCTCCTTCCGAGGTAATCTTGGAGCCCAAGAAGAGAAAACCTGTCACAGCTTCCACTTCTTGTCCATTGATGCTCCAGGACTTACTTTTTAACTAACCGTCAACAGTTAGTGTTCACTAATAATGGCTCCTCAGCTTCATTCCCCGTTGTTTCCGGAGTACCACAAGGCACTGTTCTAGGCCCTCTTCTGTTCTTAATCTATATAAATGACCTTCCTAATTATATTTCCTCAAATATCTGTTTATCTGCAGATGACTGCGTGATCTATCGCCCTGTTAACAACATAACCGATGCTAATGCACTTCAATCTGATCCCGAGAACATTCGAACCTGGTGGGAGAAATGGCTTATGTCCTTAAACATTAAGAAATCAGCTCTTCTTACCTTCCGTTGAAGACAGACCCCTTCTACCCTGAAATACACTCTTCTTGGTTCCGGCCTCAACTCCGTAGCTGCCTACAGATACCTAGGAATTAACTTATCCGCCAATCTTTCATGGACCGATCATATAACTACGCTAACAAATGAAGATAACTGTGTCCTCGGCTACTTAATTACGCCGCCACCTTCGATTAGCCCCTCCCTCTGTAAAATTATTAACATACTGCACCTTCGTTCGACCTAAGCTTGAATACGCATGCGCTATCTGGGACCCCTACCAAGCTAATCACATTAACGTGCTGGAATCTGATCAGAATCGTGCGGCGCGTTTTATTACTTTTTTGTTTTGATTACTTATACATGTCCCCCCCCCCCCCCCCCAGTGCAACCAAACTCAAAGGAAAAGCTAAACTCCCCAACCTTATTCACCGTCGCAAAGTCGCCCGCTTCTCCCTCTTCCATAAATTCTATTATGAATCCCCTCGAAACTCTGCCATTCTATCAGCACACCGCCACTCATCTCGCCTCAGCCGTGACAAGATAGTATACCCACCTTCAGCCCGGTCATCAGCCCATCTTTCCTCGTTTTTTTTTTTTTTTGTACAGACACCAAAGGACTGGAATGACCTTTCTGTTGCTGCTATTAGCATTGCAATCACGTCCATTTCAAGTACTTCATTGAAAAACTCATCTGCATCACCTAAGGCCCACCCTTCATGTAAAATCCCTTCACAGGGGCATTTGAGGTATTGAAAATAAATAATGGGCCAATGGGCTGTGCTGCTTAGGTGTTCTTCTTGCTATTTGCATGTTTAAAAGAACGAAAGAAAGAAAGACTTACATTGTGGCTGTCGTCATCTATTTATAATTATTATTCGGCAAATTTGGTGTCAGCATTCGAGACCAACTCAAGAAGCAGGAAACAGTATTTATTATTACAATCCAGTGTTGCCTTGTCGCCGGAGGCCTACCATTTCAGTCTTCGTGTGTTTTTAGCGACTTCTCTGGTGGGAACTGCTATATGTGCATCCTTGCAGCTGTCGAGGTTCTTTTTCAGAACGTGGCCTTGCCGCGCATCACAAGGAGACGCAATTGTAGTTATCAGAACTCGAAAAATTTGGCAAGACCGCTATTGAACAGAATACAGTAACATATGACGCGAAAGCACCAAGAAGTGACATACTGCTCTCGACTTTTCAATTATGCAAATCATCTCGCATGTTGTGCTGACTGATCAAGAATATTTGAGTGCAATAAGTACAAATAAATAATACAAAGATGAAAAACCTACAGAGCGAAGGCTTCTTCCATTTTCCTCTAATTAACCCGGTCCTGTGCTAGCCGCATCCAGTTGACCCCTTCGAACTTAACCTCATCCGCCCACCTAACTTTCTACCGCACCCTGCTACGCTTTCCTTCCCTTGGGATCCAGTTTGTTACCCTACGCAACTATCGGTTATCTTCTCTTCGCACTACATGTCCTGCTCATGCCTATTTCTTCTTCTTGATTTCCACTAGAATGTCAGTAATGGGGCGTATAAACTGCTGAAAAGGGTGTACGGCTGCTGGTATATAGATTTTGGTACACACAATATTATATACCCAGCTAAAACAATTTATATGGATTGCAGCCTTTAGGTTTAGACGCACTTACACTTCTATAGGCAGCTAAAGATAACTGTGTAACTACTGGTCTAAAGACTTATGAGCATAGTTTTCTTTTTTCCCGCTGAAACTGATTTAATAGCTTGCAGTCTTTAGCTTTACAATAATTACCATCTCTATAGATAGCAAAATATAACTGTATGACTGTTAATCTATATCTTAAGGAACATATAGTTTTCTATAGCGATCTAAAGGGTTTTGCATAGTTTTGTGGCTATAGCCAAAGCGGTACAGAATTTTCTATAGCTGCCTATAGATGTTCCTATGGCACTTTGTCTCTGATTATAAAAGTCCATAGATAGACATAGCTTACCGTAAACGTTTCCGCAGGGGCGCATGGACCATTTTCGTATGCGAGAGAACGATGAAAAAATGATATGTTATTTATCCGCATAAGTCAAAATATAATTGAGATGAAATACTGATTTGCTAATCCTGAGTTCCTTTCTCGTCTGAGTTACTTTTCTCGTCTAAGTTCGTCTTTCATCTTTTACCTTCACGGGTGCTTAATATTGTGTTCCTTTCACCTCTGTTCATAACCGTTATCACCTTACTCTCACCTTCAAGTGACATCTGCTGAGAGAACATGTTTCACTCCATATTAGGGTAATCAAATGGCTAGCAGTTTGTAACCACGACTGCACAGATGACAATTATTCTTGTTCACAATTTTAGGACGAAAACTGCTGTCTTTCAGTGCTCTTAAGAGTATCGCATTATGCTGCTAGCAACGTTTGAAGGGATATGTATTCAAGGAACGCCTTGTTTGTCCTGTTCACTGGTACAGACCAGGAAGAGAAAGAAACTTTCCCAAAAAAGACGTTCACTCAAGCAGAATGCTCTCGACTCTCCTGGAACGCAGTTCAGGGGGAATGTGGATTACAGGATTATATACACTTAAGAACAATTAGTGTGGATAGGCATCGAATACAACATAACAACTTTGTTGGATGACAAACGCATTTTTGTAGTGTGAAAATATATATATAGTCTCTATTAATATATAGTCTGTATATAGTCTATATTAATGGATATCTAGGTTGCGGTTGTGTTCCAAACATTTGTATCGAAATTATGATGCAATCGTTGGTCGTGCAGCCTTCCAGATGGTATCAAACTATCTCTTTTTATTGAATAAAGCATAGATATATTAGTAACATTAGTAACATATTAGTAACTAACATAGATATATTAGTAACAGAGTCCTGAGAGCGATTAAAACCTGATGGCATCTTTACTACGAATCGTATGCATTTCCCGGTTTTCATTTCAATTTTTTATTGCAATCTATCGCACTTCATTTCGTGTGTTCTTACAAAAGCTTTTCGTTGCATCCAGCATGCATGTGTTGGTCAAGCTCTTGGCTAGCTCGCAATATGAATTTTGAGCCAAGGACATCAATAGCTCCAATTGTTTGCCTTCAAAGCCAGGTTTCGGTGATTATGGCTCCCAGACGCAGCGTGAAAGACAGCAGTCTGCGTCCAATACTCAAGCAGCACATAACGCAGAACCAGCTCAAGAAAAAAAAACACAAACGCTGATGCGCGTTTTTTGCACCTGAACGCTAGTTTCAAAGGAATGCCTGGCTAATAGGGTTACATACGAAGCCGCACTTTGAGACCACCTGTGTCGCAGGTACTGTTCGGGAATTTACGGCTGTCTGCGCCTTCCTCCCCATAGCGACAGACAGAGCTGTGAGCGCCGACCACAAAAGAACGCTGTTTATGCTGTGCACGCTAAATTCACTGATTTTTTTTATTTGTGCCCCGACCTGACTCCGGGGACAGTCTCCCAGAAACTGAAAGGACAGCTACCCTGGTATTTTCGTATGTATTGGAATACCACCTACGAAGAGCAGCCGCACGCGCCTGTCGTACACGAATCCACACCAAGCTCCTCTTTGACTTCGGGCGGTCCTCCTGACTCTCACCTGCGGCTACATCCTGAGACGTTCATACAAGGCGACACTTTGTGGAGACTTTTAGAGCATTTTCTCTATTTATACAAGGCTCCACCAATAAGCCAGAGCTCTCGCTTTAGAAATAAGCCTACAAAGAATTTCTGTTAGCCTTCTCTCTAGTATGTATTTGTTCATTTGAAATGAAGAAATATTTAGCCGTTTATTAGCTATGCTTCCCAACTTACACAAATATGGAACCCCATCGCAACTCTACTAAATAATTTCCAGCTTTTATTTCCCAGCGCCTTAGAGGCAAGTCAGACAATATCTTTTTTTTTTTTTTTGTCCGTAAAGAAAAGCATGACCAGCCTAGGTATTTGCTGCATTGGGTTGTTTATAATAAATACCGTAGGTCTCGAAACGCCGTTAGGTTGGTTGGTTTGTGGGGTTTAACGTCCCAAAGCGACTCAGGCTATGAGAGACGCCGTAGTGGAGGACTCCGGAAATTTCGACCACCTGGGGTTCTTTAACGTGCACTGACATCGCACAGCACACGGGCGCCTTGCTTTTCGCCTCCATCGAAAAGCTGCCGCCGAGGCCGGGATTCGATCCCGCGTCCTTGGGAACAGTAGTCGAGCGCCGTAACCACTGCGCCACCCCGGCGGTTCACCCCGGCATATCATTTAATATGTGGCACGTGTCCAATGGAGATATAAGGATGAACAGATATGAGAGTACAACATGTGCAGTCTGCAGTTCTCGATTCATGCAAAATTTTTGTCGGATGCTGAGGCTCAGGTGGCAGACATGCCACGTATGGGCTCTTCTTCTTCATCAAGCTTTTCAAGTAAACTCAGTACTCGGATTTTTTTGTCAGCAACATCGCATCGAGAGAACCCTAGTGACCAAAGGTTCAAGCATCTGAGTGCCATTGTTTCTTCTTTTATTTATTTATTTATTTATTTATTTATTTATTTATTTATTTATTTATTTATTTATTTATTTATTTATTTATTTATTTATTTATTTATTTATTTATTTATTTATTTATTTATTTATTTATTTATTTATTTATTTATTTGCTGAGTGTGGATGTGAAATGCGATTACAGTGCGTGACTTGCTAAACGTCGTGTCGTGTGGACGAGGCCAAAGATCGGAAGCCTGGATGGATCGATATCACTGCACGTTGAAAGTCGCAGATAAGCCCTCTGCAACAGTAGCTCTTGTGATTCCCCTTGTAAGAGTGGAGGTGAACGCGGAATGCGTGACCGAGAAAGATGTGACGAGCACTCTGAAAAATGTTCTGGCGTACAGCCGAACTCATTCTGATTGTCAATGGCGCCAAAGTAGCTCCGAAACGAATTTCAATCTGGTACTGAGTAGACCCGAAAATATCCAGCTAAACCGGATGGCCATAAAGTTAGTCGCCGAAACTGATCTTGGACTTCCTGGCGCCATGGAGCCCGTAGATCACTAGGCAACTAGCCTAAGAACGATTAGGTGTAGCACAGCGAAGTGGACACACTATCGCTCCTTGTCACCCCTCCCAAAACACACACGTCACCGTCTGGCCGAAGGACTGGCTCATAATGGGACTTTAACTGATCTTTCACTACCATTCCGACAGTGATCGAATGAGCGAAGTGTACAACGGGGGCGCCTATTATATGTCTTTGCACCAGATGGAACATAAAATCTTAACGCACACTTCGAGAGGAGACTGCCGACTCAGTGAGTGAAATCACCAGACTCTCTGGGAGAAGAGATTTACGAAGAGAACGCGTACGTACGTGGATGCGCCTCATCGCGTAGCGCGCGACGCAGTGCATGGCCCGAGGCGGGCATTTCCCCAGAATTGTTGAACATATGTGTGTGTAATTAAAGTGTCAAGATAATGCAGGCTGCCGCAGTCTGAAGATCAAGATCACCGTCCTCACATTTGACACCAAGATCCTGCTCCCCTTTATCCTGTAATGCAGACGGTCTATTGCCTCTATCAGACCCTGAGGCCGGTCTGCCCGTCTCTCTACAACCGGGTCACCGGTCCGACGTGTACCCAATGCTGGATCTGCGCTGCCGCCACCAGGACTGCAGGTGCCTCCAAGTCCGACCGCTCCTGTGCACCTTGATACGTCCTGTGCAGCAACACCCATTTCTACGAAGGTGCGCGATACCCAGCTAGCTTGGAAACGGCGCTGCAGCCAACTATAAACCAACACAATGCTATCAATGACACCAGTATGCCAGGGCCAGCAGCACGGACGGCAACCTCTTCAAGCCAAGTGAGACATACAAATCCCAATGGGCATAGACAACCAAGCCGCAAAAATATACCCGCATGATTTAGCTGTACAGTGTCTGTTCACACGTTCACAGTCTGTTCACAGTCAACGTTCACACGGCTTGGTTAATGCGGTCATTTATATCTATGTAGAGTGGTCATGAACATAGTATGATGTCTTATACAACTATATGCTTATGAGCATCTCCAGTATAACAAAGGCACAAAAACAGACCAGTGAATAGGCAAGTATAAACTTGAACGCGAACGACCGCCTGCAACAGGAACAAGTAAACGGAAGCTATTAACGCTTTTACGTCTTACACTTAAAGGTGAAGCCTAATTGTAAATGTAGCTCCTTCCGACGACGCCTCAAAGAGCGACAGCATGCAGATAAGCCGGACCAGCTGCCCAGTTAAAAAATTCAGGTGGGTGAAGACATCATTGCATCCAGCAGCCAAAGACTCGGTGAGCACCCCATGCGACTGCTACAATCTATGGGCCGCCCTACAAAGATGTAAGCATGTGCTCCAGCGCGTTTCAGTTCTACACCTCCGCTTGAGGACATGTTAGAGTTCTATGTTTTGTACAGTTCAGGCAGCTTATTGTAGTGGAAAAAGGGCAGGAATTTTAATCTATGCCATTAAAAGCCTGAAAACGATATTGTTAATAGGGACATTTTTCTAGCTGTTCATTTTTTCCCACATATCAGCACGCGATGTAATATAAGTGAAACTAAGTAGTTTATGACCCTGGGCTGGTTGATAGGGGATTATTGCTGTCCACAAGAAGTAGCAACAGAGCAAATATTATACGTGTAAAGTGCTGCTTCATTGTTCCCAGCGTGCATTTTCCCATGACGGGTTTTCAGTTTGGCATACAGCAAGGATATCCTGCTGTTTCCTGGACGTTACACAAGGGGGGAAGGGGGGGCTTCAAATCACGTCTGCGCGTGCGATAATGGAAATCACGTGCACTGATTGCGATGGGCGGTATGCAAACAAACAGGTCGCGATAGGATGTCAGCCGCTAGCTGCACAACCCCTTAGAGGTTGTCATGTAAAAACGAAGTGGCCATGTTCGAAGAGCATCCATTTCACTCACTTTGATCAGAGTGTAAGCTTTGGAGAGAGAACAGTAGTGACTACAAACATGGTAAATCAAGAAAAAAAAAACACTAGGCGCCACCTTAAGTGCCGAGAAGGCACAAATTATCCGCTATATTTTTCTAAGCATGCGATTAATTTTATAAAAACCTCGCTACCACGACTTTGTTCAAACAGCGTAGGAGCTCTTATTTAAGAGGGCACGAACCATAAATAAAGAAGTTCTAAGGCCAACTAATAAGAATTCTCAGCAGGCTACATTGCTAAATGTATTTAGGACATGACACCACTCT
Source organism: Amblyomma maculatum (assembly GCF_055883805.1). Classification (NCBI taxonomy): domain Eukaryota; kingdom Metazoa; phylum Arthropoda; class Arachnida; order Ixodida; family Ixodidae; genus Amblyomma; species Amblyomma maculatum. Next base: position 63,517,470 of record NC_139349.1, on the reverse strand, counting down.
TGAAGGGAAAAAAAGCTTGTATATGTGTAAACTTCTTTTCTCTGTCTTGAGTTGTTAGCTCAACAGTCTAATGCCGTCAACGCACGTAGAACTTCGAGCACGTATTTTAAATTTTTAAGCAGAATATTCGAATGTGAAAAATGCTGAATGTATGTCTCACGTCCGCAATCATAAATTAAAAATAAAATACTGTACACCGCAATACTTTCGAATTTTTTCATGTGTGCCTAATAGCTTGGCGTTTAACTAGAAGTAAGAATCGCCGGTGAATTACCGGGCAAGTTTCTAAGAAATAACTGAAAGCATACGAAAATATTGGCTTTAAACAAGAATGAATATTCAGATAAAAACCATATTGTGAAATATGATTCGCGTATACTGGTGATTCTTGTTCACTGCATACCTTTAGTCATCGATCCTTCAAGAGCTCCATACATGTACCATCTCCATGCCCCCCCCCCCCCCTTCCTTTTTCTTTTTTTTTTTCCAACTTATTTGTCGTGCTCAGAAGAATGACTATACGCTTTCTAGAGACGAGGGGCAAGTGTTCAGAATGAACTGCTCATTTTTAAATCTCCCTCGTCGTAAGGCATCTCAGGTTACCTGGTTTCAGTTGCTGATGCCGCTGACGTCGGTATGCTAATTAGTACGCTACAAGATAAAGGACGCACAAATAAGGTACCAATTATTTAGCAAATACCACGGCGCATGTACGTGGAAGAATATCTCCCAGGCGAGTCGCACGTGGCAGCTATTATCTCTGTCGCACAACACATTTACAGTGGTGCTTAAGAGTGCTCCAACTTTTTAATCATTAATTGCATTTAGCTCCCTTTTTCAGTGACCATGGCGTTAAAAAATGGCGGTACACCACGGCACTGAACCAGAGGAGAGTACGAAGGTCAACAGCAGAAGAACATGACGAAGAACGTAAACGAATTTTTCTGCGTCATTCTCCGGTGCCTGCATGCCATGCTGCCTCGGAGCAGTGCATGAGTCAGCGAAATCTCCTTCTCCATATTTTTTCATGGGCAAAGCAAGGGCGCGACGCGAAACAGTCTATGCTCTGCCAGTAAACAAAAAAAAAAAAAGGCATACGCATTCCTGGCGGCACTTGATGATCGAGTCGACAGTTCCCGCTTTCGTTGCCGTCGTTACAGGATACACGCTTAGGGAAACAAGGCTCCCGTGGTGTCATCCATCAGCACCGGCAACAATCTCCACTATGTTCATCCTTCACCTCGCCACAGCAGCGTTAATCTCTAGCTGTACGTCGACATGAAGCCAGGTTCAGTATCAGACACGACCAACGGGCTACATCGGTAATAAATCCGATTCATGCTTTCATCTGGTTGTTATTACGAGAGAGGCGCTGTTTTGTTACGCTTCTCCCATTTTTGTTTTAACTTAAGAGTTTCAACCGCATAATAATATTCCTCATCGGTTTTTCAACACAAGGCTCTTATTTTTTTCATCCTTTTTCTCGGTCTGGCAGTTTATATGTATTGCATTTTGTCCAGTTTACCGTTGTCAGGTACTACGGTTCTTCACAGGCAAAGAGAATATAAATCGGCTAACCGACGTACTGATTATTACTGATATCTTTATTCCTGGAATGACTTGTGCTTGGAATGTAGTAAAAAAGTAATATATTGACTGCTTATCTAATTCGATTGCTCCTGCCCCGGTGTCTTCTATCGGGAAAGTTACGGTATGAAGATCTGGACCAATGCTACATAGTGAGTCAGCTACTCTTGCGCTGCTAGGAAGTGCTTGGTAAGAGACTTTTATGCTTCTATATTACTGCTAGTAATGTATAACATTAGCATAGTAAGTGTGCGCAGACATCTCTGTATACCACAGTTTTTTATGAAACCTTCGCTCAAGAGGAAACTTGTATGCTTCCTAAGCACGAATCATTTGAGTTTACGTTTAGTGCCGCATCTTCATTATTTTAGTATATGTGACGCATGGTAGTGCCCATTTTAGAAGGAAACATGGTGTCCAACGTGAGAGTGTCAAGACAAGAACTGATCAAAGGAACGTTTCTATGATATCGACTAAAATATATACAAGCACCATTCACCAAGAAGAATTAAAGGGACACTTAAGATATTCCTGTCTGCCTTAAGGATATGCGCGATAGAGGCGTGTCATCTTTTCTGATCACACGCATACGCATTAGCATATATTATTATACCATTGTATGTTAAAGGCGATCGAATGCTGCGTAGTCCAGGCGCCAACGTGTCTGGTTGGTAGCCAAAGGAGTCTGGTCACGAATCATCGAAGAAATGTAAAGGGTCTGATATTTTTGGGCTAACATAAATCTATCATGGTAAATAATTTGACACATGCTGCTACTCGGTTCTTATTAAATATCATACTTTTATGATTGCAGTTCCGCACATGGTGTCAAGTTTCATACGATCACTGGGTAGTGTTCGAAATTCCCACGCCAGATTATGTGGCTTTCACTTTAAGGCCTGTCGCGCAGCGACGATATTCGCAACATGATGCCGGTCGCCAACAGGGAAACGTCGGTTTTCCGCTTAACAGGATTGTCTTAAAACTACAATTTTAAAAGGTACGAGTGAATTAGTTCAATTTTTATTTAGTTTTGCTTGTACCACACACTTGTTATTAAGTGCCAGGAGCGAAGCGAAACTTCAAAAGAAGAAACCACGAGGTGAGAACTCACCCCCGCGGATTTCTGGCGCGTATCTGCGGGGTCCTTGGTCCTTAGTCCGTGGCCACGGCAGTCGACCGCCTTTAAGGCATACAGGGCACTGTTTAGTTTTTTTTTTCTAACAGCACCGGCTTTTGTGACAAACTCAGACTGTGCTCCACGTCCCCTTTCTCTTCCCCTCTTTAATCAACTTATCCCTTTTCCCCTGTGTAGGGTAGCCAACCGGAGGCCTTTCTTGTTAACATCCCTGCATTCCACCCTCATCCATCCATCCATCCACCCTCATCCATCCACCCTCATCCATCCATCCATCCACCCTCATCCATCCATCCATCCACCCTCATCCATCCATCCATCCACCCTCATCCATCCATCCATCCACCCTCATCCATCCATCCATCCATCCTCATACATCCATCCACCTGCCTTTCGTTCGTTTTGCATGAAAGCATCGTGCATGCAGGCAAAAGTGCGAGTCAGTAATCGACCGATTTTAATAGGCTCACTGCACATAAGAACGTTTAAGGGAAGAAGCGAAAAGCCACCTCAGCTGTAGACCTTCGCGGTTGCGTGGCAACCCACTTTCGTAATCGTTTTGAGTGGAACTGCGTAGGCAGTCAAGGAGTGCGGACGCGTCTCACATGCGCTCCGCAAATTTTGAAGTCCCAAGCCCAAAATTTCGACTGGACCGCCGAAATTTTCGTGCGAGAAGGAAGAGGAACCGAAGCGGAACACAAGGACACCAAATTCTAGCCGGTGGGTCCACCATTTTTGGATTTATCGGCCTTTTGGTTCTCCCACGGGGCCGCCGAGAGCTAAGCCTAGATTAGGCTTAACGAGCACCGGGGACTGCGGGCGGCCCAGCCGCGGCGGCAAGGGCGCCGGAGGCCCGAAAAGACCTTCCCCGGGCACGCGAACACCCTGAACCGAAGAAAATGATGGAGGGACCACCCAGGGGCCTGGCAGAGGCGCAGGAAATGGACTACCACGAGGCGGCCGAGACCGAAGGCGCAGGCCTAACGGGGTTAGGCCTAACCGACGGCGTGGTCGGCAGCGAAGCCCCGAGAAGCAGCCGCTCACTCAACCCAAGTCTATCGGAGGAGGAAGACAACCAAAACTGGAAGCTCGCAATGTCGAGGAGGCAAGCGAGGCGCCAGCGAGAGAAGAAAAGACAGAATAGTGACGGCAACGATAGCGGCGGACCGGCCGGCACGGTGTTAGGCCTAGCGGGATCGAGGAGCCCGGCGAGCGGCGAGGCCGGCATGGAAACCACCAACGGCGAGAAACGCAGAGAAGAGGTGAGGAAACGACTTCCTCCTCTACCCAAATATGATTTGAAGATTATTTTGAGACCTAAAGGCCTCATCGTTAGAAACCTACAGACCCACCAAGTGGCTCGGGCGGTAGTCGCGGCGACCGGTTCGAGGTGCAAGGGGGAAGACCTAATTATCAGACTACGCAACGGCTCCAATATAATCATCGTGAGCACCGACAATGAAGAGGCGGCCCAGCACATGAGGCGCATATCCAATCTCATTTTCGGCGGGAAATCCTACGAGGTTAACGCACACGTGGCGGCGCCGGAAGACACAATACGAGGGGTGATCCACGGCATCGAGCCCGGAACAACGCCCGAAGAGCTGAAAGCCAATTTAAGGGTACGTACCCAGGGAGTCAAGATTCACAGCGCTCGCATGCTAGGCAAGACAAGCACGGCGGTAATCACCTTCGACGGCCACATTAAACCCAGACAAGTCTTATACTACGGAGGGGAGATGTGGTGCCACCCATACTTTCCCACCCGCCAGTTCTGCCACATATGCTGCAAGCAAGGCCATAGATCCGACGTCTGCCCGACCCCGGACAGTAAGGCCTGCAAGCAATGCGGAGAGCAGAACCCAACCCAAGAACACCGATGCACCCCGAAATGCCTGATTTGCGGCGGAGACCACCAAACAGGCACCAAGGAATGCAAGCAAAGACTGAAGCCAGCGGCGGAGCTGAGAGGGCGACCCGCATTCAGAAGCCAGCAACAGCAGCAACAGCAGTCGCTAGGACGGGGAAGAAGTAGGAGCGGCAGAAGAAACCGACGACCAAAATGGTTTGGGGAGGAAGAGGCCACCCAACCACGGAACAATTCGAGAAGCCCGAGCCGGGCGAGTAGCAAGAGCCGGGACGGACGGCGAGACGAGTCCTACCCGCCACTGGAGAAGCTCGGGGGCCCCGGGCCGAAACAACAGCAGAAGAAGAGTAGCGGAGTCAAGGTAAGCTGGGAAGCGGGTCCTCCTAAATCGTTTAATCCGCACTCAAACACATACACGGATATAAATACACCCTTAAGCAGGGAGAAAAAGCTAGAAGAAGAAAATAAGGCTCTGAGGGAGGAGCTAAAGAAAAGTCGAGAGGAAACTAAACAGATTAAACGGAAACTAGACGAACTCATCAAAGAACTACAATGGCAGCAACAGGGCAGAAACGAGGCAAGCAATATTAGACCAGCCTCTCCCCCTCCTCCACAACCGGTCGAGGAGAAGCAGAAGCAAACGGAGGACCAAAAATGGGACGAAATGAAAAGCTTTATGATGGCAGTACAGAAACAAATGCAGGAATTCCAGCAGAGACTAGCTATGCAAGACCAGAGCTTCCGCAGCTACGTCAAGAATCAAAACAACAGACCTATCCACGAGGCTAGAGACAGACTATTTAGCGAAAGACGCTTTGGCGCAACAGAAAACCAAGGGGCAAACAACAATGAAAACCCATCATGGCAAGACAACAGCAACTAAATATTTGGCAGTGGAACTGCAGGGGGTACAGGAAAAAACAGGGCCTCCTGCAGCAGTACATAAACTCCAGGGGGAAACAGCCAGACATAATCCTGCTCCAAGAAACTAACAGCACACCCACATTAAAGGGATACACTTGCCAGGAAGGCGGGAAAAGAGCCGCAACCCTCATCAGCAGCAAAATAGCCACCATAGCACACAAAGAGATCGAGGGAACGAATATAGAACACGTAATCACCGAAATAATTCCAAAGAAGAAATTTGGGGCAAAAAGCACCTTCATAGTAAACCTATACAGCCCCCCGAGACAAAAGGACGGCGATTTTGGAAGGTTGTTTACCGAAGTAAACAAATTAGCCAAAACAAACGCCCTTGTGATAGCGGGAGACTTCAATGCCAAAAGTCCAAACTGGGGATACCCAACGTCTGACCGAAAAGGCCGAAGCATCTGGGACACTGCGGCAGGCCAGGGCTTCGAACTAGTAACGGACGAAGACCAACCCACAAGAACGGGCAACAGCGTAAGTGCAGACACAAGTCCAGACCTCACTTTCGTAAAGGGTACAAATCAAACAGAGTGGGAAAACACCCTAGAGAATCTAGGAAGCGACCACTACATAGTCCAGCTCACAATGACGGCAGAGTCCACCAGACGGAAGCTTGGGAAAGCCCGCCTCACAGACTGGGACGCATTCAGACAAGGGAGCAGGGACCTAACAGGACAGATTACGAGCATCCAAGAATGGTGCCAGCAGCTCAAACAAATACAGGAAACGTATACGAAGGAAGTAGACAGAACCGAGCGAGCACCAGAGGTGGACAAGCGCCTGCTTAGGCTATGGGAGGCAAGGCGCAGTCTCACCAAGCGATGGCGGAAACAAAAGCTAAACCGAAAGCTAAAGAAAAAGATTGCAGAAATCACATCCAAGGCAGAAGAATACGCCACACAACTAGCAAGGCAAAACTGGCAGGAATTCAGCAACTCGCTAAACGGCACACTGAGCACGGCTAAGACATGGCGTATCCTGAAAGCCATGATGGATCCGGGAAAAACGAGGACCGAAAGCAACAAGACAATACAAAGACTAATCCACCAGTACGAAGGAACCGAGGACCAAATGATTGAGGACCTAAAGGCCAAATGTTACGGGAAAGAAAGCCCAGAAGAATACAAAGGAAGTTATCAGGGCAAAGAGAATCCTGAGATGGACAGGCCGATCACGCTGGCAGAAGTGCACGAGGCGATGGGGGCCCTCACTAAAAACACGGCAGCCGGGGGAGATAAGATACGAAACTCCCTCATACGCAACCTCAGCGAGGGGGCAGTAAACCAGCTGACAAACTACCTCAACCAACTCTGGGCCGAGGGCACAATCCCGGCCGAATGGAAACATGCAGAGGTGGTAATGATTCCCAAACCGGGCAAAAAATTGCAAATCGAGAATCTGCGGCCAATCTCCCTTACCTCATGCTTGGGAAAGCTGTATGAAAGAATAATTACGAAAAGAATCCAGCGGTGGATGGAACGAGAGCAAATCTATCCACACAGCATGTTTGGATTCAGGTCTAAGCTATCTACGCAGGACGTTCTCCTACAACTCAAGGAGGACATCCTAACCAACATGCCAAAAACAGGGGAAAACGTGGTCATGGCCCTAGACATCAAAGGGGCCTTTGACAACGTCAGCCACCCGGCCATAATGGAGGGACTCCAAAATATAAACTGCGGGGAAAGAACTCACAACTATGTAAGAGCCTTTCTAGCAGGCAGAACAGCCACCATAGGGCTGGGGGAGGTGAGAAGTCAGCCTTTCAGCACCCCCCACAAGGGAACCCCACAGGGGTCGGTGATCTCGCCCGTGCTCTTTAACCTAGCCATGATTGGCTTGGCCAAAAGACTGGAAGAAATCGAAGACATACAGCCTGCCATGTATGCGGACGACATCACGGTTTGGACCAACCGGGGCACGCTAGAAGAGAAGCAGGAAAGCCTACAGAGAGCCGCAACATGCGTAGAAGAATACGTAAGGGCAAGAGGCCTAGCGTGTTCAACAGACAAGTCGGAGCTACTCAGGGTGGCGAAGAAACCTACGAAGGCGAACCTGGAAATCAAGCTCCAAGGCCAAAACATACCGGAAAAAAACGTCATAAGGATATTAGGCATGTGGCTGCAGAGTAGCGGAAAGTGCAGCCACACGATCAGCCTACTGCAAAAAACAACCGAACAAGTCAGCAGAATGATTAAAAGAGTCTCCAATAGAAGGCATGGCATGAAGGAAGACGACACCCTTAAACTAGTCAGAAGCCTGGTAGTCAGTAGGGTGACATACTCCCTTCCCTACCACCCGGCAATCAAGAAAGAAAAAGAACAGGCCGAAGCTCTGATAAGGAAAGCCTACAAAACGGCCCTAAACCTACCAAGAAACACCCCAAACAACAAGCTACTAGAACTGGGAGTTCACAACACCTTTGAGGAGCTGGCGACGGCCCAACTGGAAGCACAGCTAGAAAGGCTAGAACTTACGGAAACAGGCAGAAGACTACTGAGAAGACTAGGCTACCAAGCGGAAAACACGCCAGACCCAAACGAAAACATTCCAGACGAAATCCGGCGAACCCTCAGAATTCGCCCGATACCACGAAATATGGACCCCAACCTACACGCGACCAGAAGACAGGCAAGAGCAGAATACGTGGAGAACCACCTAGCTAAAAAGGCATATACAGTATATACAGACGCAGGGCTATACCCGAGAGACAGATACAGCACCAACACGAGGATAGCAGCAGCGGTGGTTGACTGCTCAGGCAACACGATCAGCTGCGCATCCGCGAGAGGAAGATCGGTAGTAGACGGAGAGGAGATCGCTGTGGCACTCGCAGCGGCCGAGGGCTATCGAAGAAACGAATCACAGGTTATAATAACAGACTCCAAGACAGCCTGCAGAAGGTTCCAACAAGGAAGAATCTGCAGGGAGGCCCTACGCATTCTCCTCGGCGCAGGAGCCTCGGGCTATAAAGCAACACAAGTAGTTTTCTGGGCACCGGCGCACACCAACATAGAGGGCAACATGAGGGCAGACAGCCTGGTTCGCGAAATCACGCACCGAGCCTTGCTGACAGAAGACCTCGTGGACCCCGTGATGGTGGACCCGACGTACGCAGATATTTTAAATCACTACAGAGGCACCAGGTTAAAATACCCTCCGCCCCACAAGCGACTCACACAAGAAGAAGCGACCAGCTGGAGAAGACTGCAGACTGGCACCTTCCACAACTTATACATTCTAAACAAATGTTTCCCACACAGTATAGAGATAGCTGCCCCTGGTGCGGAGACAGTCCGACCCTATACCACGTCACATGGGAATGTAAACACAACTACACTTTCCACAAACAAACTAACCCGAGTGCGGAGCAATGGGAGGGCCTGCTAACCAGCTGCGAGCTCACCGCCCAAAGGGCATTGGTGCAGCACGCATGCGAGGTAGCCAGGACCAGTGGAGCCCTGGAATGAGGGAACCACCCGTGCTAAGGAGTCTCCAACGGTGGCGAAGAAGCGGCTGCAGGAAGACTCTCCGAGACTAACCAAAAGACCTCAATAAAGTTTTTTCACTCACTCACTCACTCACTCACTCGCTGGTAGCATCTTTTCTTTAAGCAGTTCATAGCATTTAGCGAAAGGAACCAGTGGTGTAACTGCGGAGGGGCGGAGGGTGCTGGCCACGCCGGGTGCACCTTTGACAAGGAAGTAAGTGCTGTAGTACGGGGAGGTGGGAAAACATCCACGACGGTGCGTGCGCCACAATTGACCCTCAAATTGTTGCATGTCACAAATAATACATGCTTTCCACTTGCTTTCACCTGATTTGAAAAACAAAAATATCAACGTTCCTACGTATGATTATGCACACATGTTCACGAGTTCGCGCGAAGTTAGCACCTAACAGCCATTTGTTTTGTTGTTGTTTTTTTTCATTAATTATCGTACCGACTACAGTCACCAGAACATTTCATAACATGCTGCTACTATAAGTAACATTGTCACCAATGATACCTCACTGGATGAGCCGTCAATACGAGCCATTCACGCATATTTTCCTATGGTCAACGTTTCGAGATTTTTTCCCATACTTTCGAAAAGAAAATTTGCTGTTACTAACCGAGTGCCTGGAGTTAAAACCGCGCATGCCTAAATATAACACATCAGTCGAGTTAGTAACAACGTAAATCTACTTCAGTCTTCGCCTTCCTTCTGACCTATCAGGAAACTAGGATATTAACATCATTCTTGCATGCGCTCAATCATCATTTGGTCTCTTAAAGAAATATTAAAAGCATGCTCCTTGCTGTCTCTGAATGCGGGCTTATACCGCTCTAACTCGACACCTCATGACTGCACAACCGGGCAGTTCGTTACACTTACTGTTCACACTATACAACCATACATCGTACATCATATATTAATCACAACCTTGAACAAATACGCAAGTGTTCAGGAATTACGTCTGCGCGAAAAGTTGCAAGTTTATCACTTTTTCATAAACAATATTAGAACTCGGCGCTCAATAATGACCTTTGTTCTTGATAGCCTCCATTTTTGACCGACCTGACCATCCTTTTGAAGTTAAGCGTTTGTCATGTACATTTACCCTCGCCCATTCATTCATACAATAAACACTAACTGACTGGGATGCTCGGCCTTCACGTCTCGCTACTGCCAATGATACTGATAAACTTTGTCCGTCTGTCATAACTACTGCTGTCATAGCCCACTTTGCTATGCAAGGTTTATATATGGAATCCCGCTAATTTTAATGCTGTTGTTGCCTTGAAGTTGGTAATAGGTAATAATTGTTTCCTTATCTGCTTCTCTGTTCAATGGTAGCTCCCTTTTTGAATTCACTGAAATTGTTTAGCTTTCCGCCGTTATACAGAAAGTTGTTTTTCATCTATGCTCGAATGCGAGTTTTAATTAGCTAGCATTTTTCTTACGATATCATATGATAGATGATGGGTGTGTTTTTTTCTATTGTTTTTGTGGGTTGTTTTTTATATTTATCAGTTGTCCGCATCCCTTACCACCCTCCATCCCCGTGCAGCATACTTAGTCGCAAGGGCTGGCCCTCATGAGTATTTTGGATAAAAATAAATTCTTGCGTTTCTACTCTCGTGTTCTTTGGCCTCTATTACGTCACTCTTATTTTGATGTTGTCCTCCATTTTTCATGTAATGTTTATCAATTCTAAAAAAAAATTAAAAGTTACATTTCGAAGGCTTTTCAAAAATTAAGTGCAATAAACTGGGTGTTTGAAAATAATAACATTGTAAACTGAAAGTGCTTTCAACTGTAGTGTTTATTATGTTTAGAAATGTACGTGTCTCAGATTGGCTATGGTCCGACTGTAATATAATAAGAAGGGGCTTCTATCGGTTGCGTTTAATTCTGTAATGTGCACAGTGGAGTTTACAAATTGAACTGTGCAAATCTGATGCAGTTATAATGTAGCTTCTGACAATGTACCGGAACTGCTGCCGAAATGTACTTAAGTAGCCAGGCTTCTTCAAGCCGCAATTGGGCGGTACTTTACCCGCTTCCCCATTTTCTCCTTGCGATTAAAAAAATTAAGTATCAATTGATTTTATTTTCTTTGAACTTTCCTCCTTTTTTTTTCTGCCCCTGAAATAAAAACTTGCCATGTACTTGGCTTCTTTCTTTTCAGATAGAAACAAACAAATACTTTTTCCCGTGAATTTACTGCATTATATGTCAAATCGTACAGAACGAGCTCCAAACTGAAAAAAGACAACAAAAATAATAACATATTTTTACAGTCCCTCTTCGCAACTCAAAATTAACAGAAATAGCATTCGTGTTTTGTTCTTACCATACAGAAATCACCGTCCCTGCTCTAGTCAGTACGCAACTTTAAGGTCATAGTTCTATATGGCCTGTAACGTCGCGGTGGTCGTCGAAGAAAATATTTCAGCGCGTGCGTCGAAGAAAATACCGCAAATGAAAAAATCTAGCTGCTAGTTCGTGTAGGCAGTGCGCCAAATTCATGTTCTCGACCGCGGCGCCGTGCCTCCTCGCCCTTTTCGACAAGTTCGCCAGGTCGTCCGGCGACAGACAACAGTGGAAGCCTCAAGAATACGCTATTATATGTACATATTTTTTTTTCATAGAACGTTCTTCTTTTCCTGCCCCCCTGAATAAAAAATCGGCATGTGCTCGACTTCTTTCTTTTTAGATTTATTTATTTATTTATTTGCAATACTGCCAGTCTCTAGTTGAGACCATAGCAGGTGGGCATTACATTCAAAATATTGACAAAATGATGATGACAAGAAATAAAGCAGCTCCACAAAAATACAGTATTAGGCAATTCTTAAAGCACAAAAAACTGAAAATGTGTTATCAAATTCGCACAAACAGCTCAAAAATAAAGAACACATACAAGTTCAAAAACGAAACAATGGGATAACAGGCTGTCGACTGCGTTAAACAAGCGAACTAAAAAAGAAAGCAAAATTTGTAACCGAATAATGTCAGCTCACACCGTGGCCTGTAGTTTGGAACAAAAACTTGAAAATGAGTCAGCGTTAGTAACAGATGAGTGCAGGCAATTCTATTCGCTTGTTGCCAACGGGAAGAAAGAATGTTTAAATGCATCACTGTGGCATAAAAATTCGGTTAGCGTGAACGCGTGATGGTTTCTTAACTCTCGCTTATGTGATAATGAAACATACTGTGATAAGTCGATGTTAAAGGCGTTATGTAGTAGTTGATATAAAAATTTTATTCGCGCCAACTTTGCTCTTGCTGATAGCGTTTCGAGCCCGGATATTACAGCTAGTTCGGTTGGTGAATCTGTTAGCTTGTATTTGTTATGAATGAATCTTAGTTCTTTACGCTGTATTCTTTCAAGCCTCGAAATGTTAGTAAGAGACTGGGGAAAACAAACGGTGTTAGCATATTCTAGTACTGGTCTAATAAAAGTCTTATAAGCTAAAAGTTTAGTTTGTGCAGGGGCTAGGCGAATACATCTTCTAAGAAAAATAACTTGCGCAATGCTGTAGCAGTGATGTTACTAATGTGTTCGTTCCATCTAAGATCTGAAGTAAGCGTGACACCTAAATTTTTGTGTTTGTTAACAAAGGTAAGTGGAATGTCATTCATTTTATACACGAAATTAGAAGGCTGTTTTTTCCTGGTTACTGCCATTGCTACGGATTTCTTTGTGTTGATTGATATCTGCCAGATATTGCACCATTCAGCGATTTTTTCTAATGACCTGTTAAGAATGACATGATCTTCGTGGCTTCTTATTTCTCTGTATATTATGCAGTCGTCAGCAAAGAGTTTGATCTTACAGTTAATATTGGCAGTAATATCGTTAATAAAGATAAGAAATAACAGGGGTCCCAGAACAGAGCCTTGAGGAACTCCGGATGTGACTGCTACCGATCTGGATTGCACGTGGTGGTAGAATACGAATTGTGACCGTTGATGCAAAAAGTCCTCTATCCAAGCCAATATTTCGCTATCACTAATGAAGCCTCGCAACTTTGCGATCAGTTTCGAATGACACACGCAGTCAAATGCTTTAGCGAAATCGAGTAATATAATGTCAGTTTGGCTGCAGTTTTCAATATTTAAAGCGAGGTCGTGAACAACTTCCGTTAATTGAGTAATGGTAGATAGGCCGCGGCGAAACCCATGCTGATTACGTGATAATAAGTTAAAGCTTTCTAAGAACTCAGTTAGGTGTTTAGAAATTATATGTTCCAACAATTTACACGCAGTGCTAGTCAGTGATATTGGCCTAAAATTTGATACTAAAGTAGTGCCTGATTTATGGATTGGTAATACCTTGGCTATTTTCCAGTCACCTGGCAGTTTGCAGGTACTAAGGGATTTACGGTAGATGAGACCTAGGAACTTGCTGCATGGTTCGGCGTACCGTTTTAAAAAGGCGTTTGGAATTTCATCGGGACCGGTTGTTTTCTTATCGTCCAGGCCAAGAAGAAGATTAAAAATGCCGGCGTCGGTAATGACAAGAGGATCAATTTTTGGAACATCATATATTTCTGTAACGGGTATAGAGCAGTTATCGACTGTAAACACTGAGCGAAAAAAATCATTATGCGCATTTGCCACTTTAAACCTCTCCCCGACTGGTAGATGAGAGGCATCGCTTTTATCCCCGCCAAAATGTTTCCAGAACCGTTGCGGGTTATTGGTGAGGAAATCTGGAAGTGTAACGTGGAAGTAGTGTTTTTTGGCTTGTTTTGCTTTTTGTTTAAAGTCTGAAATAACGTTTGTTAGTTTAGTTTTTTTAAGAGCTGTTGTTCTTTTCGATTTAATGTTTTGTCGAAGCCTCTTAACACGGCGTTTTGCTTGAATGACTTCACGAGTAATCCAGGGATTTTTTGTTGCGGGCCTTTTTGTTAACAGGGGGACAAAATGAGATATGCAGTGAGTTACAATCTTTTTAAACATGAGCCAAAGAGCGTTGATATCAGTATCTATACTAAAGGAAAATGCGGAAAAGGAGTTAAGTTCGTGTTCTAGATAGGTAAGGATGCTTGCATCGTCAGCTCTGTTAAACTTCGGTATTATTGTTAAAGCAGTTCGAGGTATGTCGGTAATCCCCAGGGGTAGAATACAAATCGGAATGTCATGGTCGGAGATACCTTTGATGATGTTATTCTGGGTCCTGTCCAAGGGAAAGTTTTCACTGAGGAATATCAGATCAAGCACATTTTTCGATGTATCCTGTGTTCGCGTTGGACATGTCACTGTTTGGCGAAGGCTGAAACTTAGCATTAAATCGACTATCGCATGAGATGCAGGGGATGAGGGATTCATCTGAGTCCAATTCATTTCAGGAAGGTTAAATACACCCATTAGTATCACACGTGAATTTCTACTGCGAATGTGGCGTTGCATGAACTCTTGAACAAAACATATGCTCTCGTGCCCCAATGAAGGGCTTCGATAAACACATCCTACAAAAATATGACCCCATTGGTTGACACCTTACAAAATATGGCCTCAGCATCCTCAACTTCTGGCAATACGATGAAAGAAATGTACTTTTTTATTAGTAATGCTACACCACCACCACGTGTCTGTCTATCTTTACGAATTACAGAATAGTTTGGAGGGGCGATTTCTCGGTTCGAGATATCTGCCGACAGCCAAGTTTCAGTGATGCCTACAATATCAGGTTCGTATACTAGAGGCAAGTTTTCGAGAAGATCGCTTTTGTTGAGGATGCTTCGCGCATTTACATTTAATATGGTTACATCTTTGAATGTGCCTTGCGACGGGTGACTGGTCCGCTCACGGCGTCGTTTTTTTCTAACGGAACTATGTCGCCTCTTTCATCATCCCATACATATATGCGGCTATTGATATAAAGTTTGTCAAATGCTAGTGATACCTTTGCTTTTTTATCACGGTGCGGTTTAGATTTTTCCCACAACTTTTTGCGTATTTCTCTTATTTTTGGCGAGAAATCTTCCCCGATCGAGAAGTCCGTATCCTTTAGTTTGAAACCCTTTTTCAAACTAGAGAAACAAACAAATATATATATATATATATATATATATATATATATATATATACATACATGTTGAAACATGCTTCGGAATGCATAACTGCAGCTGACCTTCAACTAAATTTAACGAAATGTCATTTTGCCGCACGCCAATTGACAATTTTGAGCCATGTCTTTTCTAAACACGATTTGCTACCCGACCCAGCTAAATTTCGTGCTGTCACTGCGTTCTCAAAACCAACCACGATGCAGCAACTCCGAAGTTTCATAGGCCTCTGCTCCTATTTCCGACGCTTCATCAGCCATTTTGTTTCCATCATCGCGCCATTTACAACCCTCCTTCGTGGAAGCAACGACCTCCCCGGCTGGTGTTCTGCCTGTAACGAAGCGTTTTGCACACTGCGCCGATTGCGTGTCTCGCCGCCTATATTGCGTTATTTTAATCCGGATGCTCCTACTGATATACACACTGATGCAAGCGACACATTTATCGGTGCTATTCTAACGCAACGTAAAACCGGATGTGCTGACTATGTTATCGCCTACGCGAGCCGCACCTTCACGAAGCCGGAGCTAAACTACTCAATCACTGAGAAGGAATGCCTGACCATAGTTTGAGTGATAGGGAAATTCCGCCCATATGTGTACGGCCGGCCCTTCGTAGTCGTTACGGACCATCTTTCTCTGTGTTGGCTGTCCTCCTTTAAAAAGCCCGTTGTACCTAGTGGCATGGGCAGAGGCATATTATTTTCTATTACTTTTGGGTAGCCTCACCATAATCATATCCCATAAGTCCTCCCTTAAAGATCCCACTGGCCGCTTCGCTCGCTGGGCATTACGGCTTCAAGAACATGATACTTGTGTTGTGTATCGATCTGGAAAAAAGCATAACGACGCTGTCGCACTGCCTCCCTCTCCTCTACCCCGTGAAAATGTTTGCGATTCCCCCATCGACTGCATTTCCTTTTCTTTGACCAGCATGGCTGTCGAGCAGCCCAGAGATGCCTGGATCGTCTCCCTCCTCGTTTTCCTTTCGGGCCCTTCGCCCATTTCGACCCCTCATGCAATTCGCCGCCAGGATACTCATTTGACAATACGCGATGGCCTCTTATACCACCGAAAGGATCTTTCTTGCGGCCACAAATGGCTGCTTGTCATTCCTTGACACTTACGTTCAAAATTTGCGCTTCAATTCACACTGACCCGCAAGCAGCTCCCGCTGGAGCATTCAAGGCTTATACTGGGCTTCACTTGTGTTAATACTGGCGCAGAATATACACCTACGTCTACAAGTTCGTCGGCTCACGCCTTGATTGTCAATGCCGCAATGTCGGCCATCGCCATTCCACCATGCAACCTCTCCCTTGCCCGCCGAGACCTTTCGACCGAGTAGGCACTAACCTCTACGGCCCGCTTAACTACACTGCAGCTGGAAACCCCTGGGTCATTGTAACGGTAGATCATATCACCCGCAACGCCGAAACCACCGCTCTACCTGTATCTTACACCACTTCATCCTTCGTCACGGAGCGCTACGGGAACTGCTGAGCGACCGCGAGTGTGTATTTTTATCTGAAGGGGTTTCATATTCCTCCTGCAGCATGTAAAATCACTCATCCCACTATTACGGCCTACCACCCGCAGAGTGATGGTCTGACTGAAAGATTCAACCAAACTCTAGGCGACAGGTTGTCAATGTACGTGGCTGCCGACCATTCCAACTGAGACACATTGCTACCCTTCGTCACGTATGCATACAACGCCGCAACGCAGATCACTACGGGATTCTCGCCATTTTTCTTATTATATGGACGTGAACCAACTTCACCACTCAACACCACGCTTCCTCACCGGCTCGATTCTTCTGAAGCCGCCACCATGTCTGTAGCCTCTAGATACGCGGAGGAGTGCAGAAAGCTCGCCCGTGCGTTCACGTCTTCCGACCAGGGCCGACAGAAAAATCATTCTGACGCAACTCACACCGCCGACAGCTTTCTCATGCAAGCCCCTGTTTGGCTACGTGTGTCTTCTACATCCCCTGGCCTCTCCTCTAAGCTGCTATTGAAATACCAGGGGCCCTTCCGCGTCCAATTGAGCGCACCTCACCCGTCAATTACATTGTTGAGCCCGTCATGCCTTCACCAGACCTCCGCCAGATCTTGGACGATGTGGGCATGACACCGTTCATGTCTCTCGGTTAAAGCCATACTACGACCCAGAAGTATTGTCCCATTTAGTCGCCAGGATGGCTCTCGCTCCTCCTGGAGGGTGATTATAAACAAGATGACCTGGCTCCAGCGCGCTGGCACGAGACGCGAGCACCAGCTTTTCGAGCGAGGACCTACAAGCGTCTACCTTGACTTATCCCTAGCAAGCGAGCTCGCCCTACATTAAAGCTCGTTATAATATATATATATATATATATATATATATATATATATATAGCTGTCCGTTCAGGAGGAAACTCGCAGGAGCGTCAGGCGTGGCGAATCAACAAGGCAGCGACCAACTTCTTCGTCCTCGAGAGCGCCAGCACGCGATGCATGTCAGTGGCAATAACGATGAAGATTACCACACTACAATATATATATATATATATATATATATATATATATATATATATATATATATATATATATATATATATATATATATATATATATATATATATGTGCAGTAAAATTGTGAGCAAGTGCCGCAGTTACCGGAAAAATGGAGAGGGCGCTCTACAGAACACAAATTTATGGTGGCAAAATTTGCAGCCACAATAAATTAACAGAGTTGGCAGCTGTGCAGTCTGTTCTCGCTGCGCCGCCGCCGCCGTTTTCTCTAGCGGGCTGTTTAAACATGTTAGTGATTGTCGTTTTTCATTCCGTCACCGGCTGTCGTTTATACAGCAGCCATCTTCGCTCTTGGTAGCCCGCATCAGTTGTCTCGCCCGCCCTAGTCATCCGACGCCAGCCATCAGCAGCGATTTTCCTACACAACACCTAGGGCACGGGGTGTGTGCATACCCCCTTGTTTGTGATGTTTCAAAGGGTTGAGATTGGATTTGATTATAGAGCTGGATGAACATGGTAGTGCTGCCTAGATGAGGCGCACGCCAAGGACAGGGAGCCGGGAGATGCGTCGCAGGAGCGAGGGGGGTTTTTCCGGAATAACGCGGAAATATGGCGACCAGGAAACCTTGTTTGAATTATGTTAAGAATGTCATGGAAGTTATTACAAAAGCCAATGGTAGTAAATGGTTTGCGGTACATGCAGAAGAGAGGATAGGTTTGTTGTTGATTTCAATCTCAGCGCAAATGAACTCCAGAGTAGTATCAAGCTTGGCTTCAAAGCATTCTATATTCTCAGATGCAGCGATAAAAGTGCCGCCGTAGCGACCCAAAAGGCGGTCACTACGATATACACGACACTACTTTTGAAAGAAAAATATTTCACAATTGCGCACAGATTCATTTTTAAAAGTCTCTGTTAATATGATAATGTCGGCCCCCAAGGTATCGGCGGTGTAGGATAGGCTGTCGCGATGACAAAGAACACTGCATGTTTTAGTAAAAATGACAGAAATGTGGCGACGTGTTTGCGCAAGTTGGTGCTCATTTTTATCTAGTTATCTTGGAGAAACAGGATTGGAGTTGGTTACAGCTGGCGTTGAATCTTTTTCTAGGACACTATCGGTTATAGTGCAGTACATGTAACACCTTTTCTTAAGAATCTGCTTTTTGCAGAGCAGACTGAATGATTTTTCAGGCTCAGTTTGCTTTGTCGATTCAACAAGTTCTTTCCACGAATGCCAGGTGGCCTGAGAAACATCTTCAGTGATCGCGACGTCTCAATCATTTAATTTTTTACGCGCATGCCTAGTGACCTGAGAAAACTCTTCAGCGATCGTGGTCTCAATCTTTTAATTTGGTCTTTTGCACCAAACAATCGCTCCTTGATTTTATGATCTATTTTATGATGTGAAAATTTGACAACTATCGGTCGTGTTTTCTCAAGTCCAGCCGTACTGATTCCAACTAAATTTTGACATTACTTGGTCAATAGTTTGCCGCTCCTTTTTTTTCATATTCAGCCGATGATTCAGTCGATAGGTCTGGAACATGAAAAACACCATATTCGCCCTGGGAGACCTATCCTTTAAATTGACTAAGCGAATTTATAAGCATCTCATTTTCGTTCAGCGCTCTTTCGACATTTTGTTTCACCATCGCCGAGTCGTCACGAACTTCATCAAGCAGCTCCAGTTTATCTTCGACACAATTAAGGCCCGTCGAATGGTCTGCAATCTGTCCGCTCAATTCTTCCTGATTGGCTGTGAGGTCTTACAGTGAAACATATATACGCTCCTGTCCTTCAATTCTTGCAGAACGGTCTCTATATTCATGAAGCAATACTTAAAAGCGCTTCGCTGCCGCTGTCTGGAGAGTCCTGAAGTGACTGGGAAATTTTCACAGCGCTATTTTTGTTCGGTCCAGGATTCAGCTCAACATCCCCAGAAAATACCACTTTCATTATCGCAGAAACACTCATGCACATGATTCAAAAGCAGCTGTGGGGAACACAACAACATTACTGGAGCGCTTCCAAGATGTGCAACTAACCTGGAACAGGCAGAAGAAGAACAAATTTGTCAGCCGCATTGTAGCGTTGTTCCTATGCCCAACAAACTGCTACGGACGTCGCCGGTCATTGAAGTAGAGCGGGCTTGATGTCGACACAGATGGGGTCAACGGCCCACGAATTGCGTGCCGTAGTAACTGGCATCGCGTGGCATCTAGCAGATCGGTGAAGCATACGACACTTCGCCTTGTCTTGCTGCAGCATGTGTGGCCGACCACCATTTCAACACCGAAAAGACGCCGCGTCAGTGCTTATAGTACACATGGTCGCAATCTAGAACAGTCAGAGGCCGAACAAATTTGTCAGCCGCATTATAGCGTTGTTCCCATGCCTTGGTGTAATTATACATCCTGACGCACACCTGCAGCTCCTGCTGCACGCCTGCGAGGTGAAGAGCCAATATATCTCTTAGCCTGATATTCATTTCAGGTACCAAGGTACCATGTTTAACCCTTAGCATTGTACCCACTGTGGACAAAAGGGCTCTGAACTCCAACATAGTGGGAGGGCACAGATCCCACTCGTCCATGTATAATTGGCACCTTACCAGGGCTACGTGCTCAATTTATTTAGGCATGAGTTGAGTGAGATCGGTCTCAAGTTTTCTAATGTAAGTTGTTTCCCTGGTTTTGGAATAAAAGTTACCTTTGCGTGATTGCACGTTCGTTGACGAATTTGGTAAGTTGGGTGATGGGGTTTTAATCTAGGTGTCGGGGCACAGCATTTGTGATTCCGTCCTTACCGGATGCCGAGGTCGTGCGGATTTTATGAATTACTGCACAAATTTTCACCTCCATTATGTCGGATTCGATGTGATCTTTCGCATTGCCTTTATATTCCAGCAGGGGTTCTTTGTCACGGGAGATGTTGAAGAATTGACCTTATTCCTCGTTCGTTAGGTCACCAACGTGAAGGATTCTTTGGATTGTCTGCGTCCTAACTCCTTTGCTGGATTCGGGATCAAGAGCATTTCCAAGTGAATTCAACGCATCTCGCCTGCCCATATTGCCAATAAAGTTGTCGTAGATTTGATGCCACTGTTGCTGAGCCAATTGAGAGGCGAGAAATTGAATTTGCTTGTTTAGGTAGGCTATTTTAACCGTAAGTCTTTTGTTGTGTTTATGCGTAGCTAGCCCATCTCTTTTTCATATTATGCCTCACTTCCTACATATGGAGTATCGTTAGATTAATTTTATTTTGGGTGTGAAATTCCGGGAGAAACATGGCGTTCGTGATATCCTGACCCTGCCTACCAACCAAAAGTTTCCCTGCCGCAGTTTACGGTGGCGGTTTTTTTACGTGGAACTCGGTGTACACGTTATCGCGAGAAAAGGAAGAAATTCTGCAGAACCAGTTAGCAGCTCCAGCGTGTAAAAAGGCGAAAGCTGGCTCGAGCGACAGCTGCCAGGATGGCTGCACCCCACGTTTCCTCGGAAGCCCCTTCAAGTTCAAGAGGCTTTAGCTCCCTCCTGTGACGCGCACCCCACGTGACCGGTTGTTCGATGCTCTTTTTACTCCTTTTTTGAATCTCTCAGGACACCCTCTTCACTCCTCCTCCTACACCTCTGACGGCGCCCTCTACGCTAGTTAGCATGGTGGGTTGAAGTGATTACGAAACAATAAAATTTTCGATGCCTACGTTCTCGGTTCTAATCCCTATCGGTCAGATACGAATTATGGAACATCGAGCGCCACCTAGGGGGCCGTTAGCCATGACTTACGCTGACGCCATCTTTGTGACTACCTGTTCTTGCAGATAACACTGCCAGCAACAGCTACAAATACACCAGGCGTAATAATGCGACAACTTTAAAGACCCGGATCACCCAAAATGCTGCGTTGGAGGCCGTGCGCCAACGTAGAATTTGTAAGCGGAAAATCGCATTGCGTGGCTCTGGTAGGCGGTACGTAGCAGGTGACACGACTGAGAACTAAGTGAACGTAGGGTTGTTTAATATTTAGTTGGCAGGGGCTGCCAACCCGGGACACTTATTTCATATGGGAGGGTGATATAACAATCAGCCTGTCAGGACAGTTGCCTTCACGTCACGCCTAGGCCACGCAGCTCGTTCATGCATCTTGGTGAAGCGGAGCTTTATATTTTGTCTGGTTTCCTGCGCTACCGCGCCATATCCTTGAAGGCGCAGTTTAAGTGACCAGCATAATTTTTTCGCGTGTAATTGGGATAGTAAGGCTGTGACGTCAAAACATTCTTACCCGCTGCCTTTTTGCACTCGTTAAAGGGCCCATGAAAAGCTATTTACTATAATTATAAAACGCACACTGGAAATACCTATCCCACCAATCCTCTATGCAAAGCAAAAAATCTTTAATCTACCTTCGTTAAGACAACACATGGGCGATCGAAAGTGGTGTTCCTTCTCACCCCCTCAACTCAACCCACTCCTGCGCGCAAGAGATAAAGAAGAAAGGCCGCGACGGCGCCCCACCAAGGCTCGTCCAACTCGCCTAATTTTGAAGCGCCCAATAAGTGGGCGCGCCCAGCAGGCCCACTGACATCAGTGGGGGGAGGCTTGCGCGCGGCGATGAGTTGCCCAAATCGGCTGCGAGCGGTCGCCAGGACCGCTTCTTAAATATCGTTTGCAAATTTTCGACTCCATGCAAAGCTTTCAAATCTGACTCAAATACTCACAAATACCACCTCTATGAATTGCTTGCATTATAATCTTACCCCCAGTAGCATTTCAGGGGCCATTTAGCAATAAATACGTGCCACTAGCCGCTCTTAGGACGAGAATGTTGAAAAAAGAGTTATAGACGTCGAATTAATTGTAGCGTGCGCAAACATTTTGGCGCCTTTAACAGACGACGCGAGAAGGCGCTTCTACATTTACCGCCTTCAAATATTTCCGCTATTCCAATTTACGCACGTGACAGTAAGCTAAACGCCTTTCACAGAGCTCCAGAGACCGGCTCTCTGACCAATTTCTACACGGTTCTTTACAGGCTATTCTTCTACAGGCTACGCTAAATCATAAGCCAACTACTCAGTGCAGCTGTCACAGCATATGGCTGTGATCACATGAATCCGCCTGTGCTGCAAAATCTGTTTACGTTAAGCGGAGAACCGAGCAGCGCTTATGAAATCGTCTGTTCGAGATGCACAAAAGAATATGAGCTGCACCTGCCGGCGGTTCGTTGATGTTCGCCGTTACAGCCTAATGTGTCTAATGGTGCGTGGGAAATACGGTTTATTAAGAAAAAAGAAACAAATCTACAGACGCAAAGCGGTCCACCATTCTATTAAGCGAATTTTTTAAATTTTGCTGTCAAAAATATTTACATATTTTTAATTTACTGTTACCATACCATTAACACACATTGCAAACAGCAAGTAATAGGCACCACAACCATTCTCTAGGCGCCGCTTACCAACGACCCTTCATGGCCGAAATGCGTTGCATACCTGCGTGACAAGGAGAGGGCCAGGTGTTCGGGCCCGAAGGATGCAAAATTTTCTTTATTAAATGACTCCCATATTCTGAAATGCTACAAATAAAGAAACCTCCTCACCGCACGAGCAGAACTTTTTTTATACAAATACACATTAAACGTTGAAAAATGGTAACTGATAGTGTGGGTAAAGTGTCTGGGCCCTATTCCCGTTAGTTCTCAGAATATTAGCTTGTTTCAAAAATTTGTGAGTGAAATTTTGAGATCTTGATGGTTTTAGCGGTGACGTCAAAATGACGCGGCCTTGCAAACGGATATTTATCAGATCTATTAATGCTGCCTGGATGGCAAATGCAAGTAATTGTGGGGAGCGAAAAATGTATATATGGTAGGGAGGAAAGCATTGGTGGTTGTATTACGAATGGGGTGAAATGTACTGCTTGCTCTCAATAGGCGCATCCTGAAATCTGATTGGGTGCCGTCGTGTAACGGAAAATACCTCATGAATACACATTAGGCGGTGATGTCAAAATGACGTTTCGCAACGTAAAGAATGTGCTGCCATTGCAGCAAATAACAGAAGTTGGGCGCCACGTTTGGGACTGCACTTCGGCGTGCGCAAGAAGCAACGAATTTGGCGTGGAAGTTGCGTGACGGCTTGTTATCTCACTGCAGTTTGGTAGACAAAAACTCTGGGTGGGGACGTAAGCTGCGATCCTCTTGTAATTGTAGATCGTACTGAAACGGCGTCATAAGGGTATTTTTAGGTGTGCTACCTTTTACAGGAATAATAATGAAGACGCGGATTTACAGCCACACAATGGCTCTAGATGACCACCCGGTGCAAACGCTTTGCCCTGTTATGCCCGGGGCCCTAAATCGTTGCGGAGGGTCCGCGCATATCGAGAGCGCCGCTGAAAGGTCGGATGTGGTTTTTCATTGCGACAGCGGGCCGAGGCGTGCTGACGAGGGATGTCAGTACAAAGGAGCACGAATCCTTATCTTCCCGACAGGCTAATTGAAGTCAGGCGCTTTTGTCGGCAACCGAAACGGGCGTCTCTTGATCTTCAGAACCCCACCTCTGAACAAGGGACCACGGCCCGGGGCGAGCCAGGAGCCGTCGCACGCCGTCGTGTTCTGATCCAGCAGTGGGAGATGGCTACTGTTGACTCAAAGATGCTGCAGCACGTGCCGTTCGATGGCCATTAAGACCAGAATTGTGCTGCTGAGGATGTGTGCACCATGGCCTGACCGGCACCATTGAAGATGGCTGAAACCAGATGGTAACATCGCCGCTTCAGAGAGAACAACGGGGACAGCCCGGCTGTTGTGCAGTGGTGTACAGTATTCCCTGCACAAGTGGTGTGTGTATGTGTGTGCGTTTGTGCGTGAGGTGCTGGTGGAACAATTGGGCGGAGCCAAAGAAGCCATGGGTGGAGCCAAAAGAAGCGGCTCAGCGCCTATTGGACGTTTGGGCAGCTGCGGGTTCCACAGTGGGACTGAAAGGTGATTTAAGCAGCCCACGAGGGCTGCTTCAGTGTGACTCGCCTGTGCTCTCAGTTCATTAAGAGCTACCTCGCTCCCTTTCACGTGCTTGCAGGTTTGTGTTTTGTAAATATGTAAAATAAACCTTCAGTTTGCTCTTCTCCTAACAACTCCTGCCGTCTTCTGGCTTCCTCAACGCCTTGCGGGGAAGTTCCTATAGGCCTTATAGAGAAACCATTTATCCGTGCGGTTGCCAAGCGCAGCAATGGCGGTCTGTTAACTCAAGCGGTTGATCTTCGCGGCACGAGGCATTTCAGAGAGCACCGCGATGTTTTCGAATTATCTCTCTGCTTCTCCTAACAACTCCTGCCGTCTTCTGCCTTCCTCAACGCCTTGCGGGGAAGTTCTTATAGGTCTTATAGAGAAACCATCTATCCGCGCGGTTGCCAAGCGCAGCAATGGCGGTCTGTTAACTCAAGCAGTTGATCTTCGCGGCACGAGGCATTTCAGAGAGCACCGCGATGTTTTCGAATTATCTGTCCGGACGGTTCGTGAATGGGACAGCCTGAGGAGGCATATCGTGTGGCGGCTGTGCAAGGAACTTCGCGGCCACCGCTGGCCAGCGAAGGATCACCAAGGACGGCCTTAAATGTCGGCCCAAACATTGCCTTTCTTTTTAGCATTATGCACACGCTTCAAGCTTAATGACATGGGCCTTCTCACAAGGGAAAAATCAACCAAAATTGCTGACAGCTTCATTTTTATAAAGGAATGTATGCACCATGCACTTGGCACATGTAACGCTTTGCTCAGACATGCACGCAAGCTCACCATTTGCTTATTTTACAGAAACCAAAAATAAGCACGCCACAGCACGTTATGATGATACGCTCTAATCATATCACGTTCTGAATAGACTTTTTGTTCACTGCTTTTTAAATACAGCCAGAAAATAATCTCCCTTTATTGATTTGCATTTCACCGTTTCGACAGTAAGGGATACGTGCACGCGGCGTCTATCGATTTTTTCTGTTTATGCTGAAGTCCTTAAGCGTTTTAGTTTCTGCATTAAAATACCGCCTAATGTGAACAGGAGAAGTCATCAGCGAATATGAGGAAAATACCGCTTTCCGCTCCTACTCCGGGCCGACCCATTGCGAATATTCCGTTGCCATTCTTGCTCTTCGACTCTAACGCTCCTCGTGTCTCGTAAACTGGTCACTTTCTCCGTGCGTACCTGCTGCCGGATGTCCGACCCCAAGTATCTCAAGGTACACTGAGACCGCAACTCACCCTCACTGCTAATATAAACAGCGCGAACACGAAGACAAAGGACAAGATAAAAGAAAGCCACAGTCAAGCGCTGACTCACAACTATGCCTAAGCCCTTTACTCCAAGGCCCAGAAAAAACAAACATGAAGAAAACGAAACAGTCACGTGAAACAACCCCTGGGTTCACCTGCTGCACAAAAAATCACTTAAAAAAGACACCTCTTTGCTTGAAAGAGCAAGAGAAGTCTTGCTGACACACTTATTGTCCGTTGAAATAAAATATGATTCCACTATCTCGTCATCTTGTCTTTGTGGCGATACAAAATCCTAACAGAAAGGACAAAACGGTTCTGGTATCACATTGCCGTTCATGTGACAGCGCTTTTTTTCTATCATATTTCCCTTTTTTTCTTAAGAATGCGTAACCTATTTGTTTGCTTACTCAACCTGGCACCGCCCTACTGCACGCGTAACAAGTACTGCACAATTTGAACAAAATGAATTATTTGGAATAGGACCCCAAGCCACTCTTAATGACCATGGAGGCAAATTTTACAGACGCTTTTTCCGCGTGGCAACGGCCTTTCCAGAAACTCGGCATGCGTTCAGCGTAGAGCACACAATACGGTGGGGAAATACATCACGGATTCGATGACGTCATAGAGTTTAGCCGTCATTGATAAGCATAACTTGGAAGGTAAACAGCAGCGTTGTTATCAGTATTATCACTGGTAGAAATGTCTCACAAGCCACGATCGAGTGACTGGATGCCTGCGAGAGGCGTCGCTCAGGTTATCACTGCGCCCTGTTCGAGAGGCCTTTATATATCCTGGCCTTTGGCCAAACGTTTTCCCATCTCAGCCACTTCTGGAACCAAAGGTAAAAGCATACCCCACCCGCACCGACACGTCTGCGTAGTTACACACAAAGAAAGGCGGTGGCTACACATGTGCGTGCCGCTTCAGCGGTCCACGTTCAAAACATATCCGCAATAGCTATAAAGAGTACATTAGGAGGCATATTTATCGTTTATTAGTGTCGAAACATCGTCGTCTTGTACGTACCAGAATAAAAATATATTAGAGCCCTTCTTTTCTCAAGAATAAGTGGTGTCTCCGACCAATACTATGGCCTGCACAATTCCTTTAATGCGTAATAAATTATAATATGCCTCATTTGCGTGCACGGCGGCCTTATTCATGAGAAGTGCTCCGGAAAACCTAATTATGGCAAAGTAGGGCAGTGGTGTCATCAGCCGACAGGAACTTCTATATCGTTTCATGGACCGCCTAACTCCAGGCAAGGATTGAAATTGATTCAGGCATTGCATGCTATATGAATTAAAGACCACACCATATGCTTCCTATAAAGTAAATGAAGCGACTAATTTCTTCTAAGGAAGTCTTTTATTACAGAGGGAATTCGAACGCACGACCCTTGAGTTGCAAGACAAACCTGCCACCAATGAGGTTGCACAAAGCACGCTTGGCGAAAAGCATCGAGCACCGACCAATTTTGAAAAAAAAACAATGACGTTTCGGTACCGCTGCAGGGGCTTTCTTCGTAGCGGGGCCGAAACGTCATTCTTGTTTTAACAATTGGTCGCCGCTCGATGCTTTTCGCCATGAATATACCCGACCAGACGGGTTTCCGCCAAACACTGGATTTCGCAAAGCACGCTTGTACGGCATGGTAACAACCGAGGTTTAGGCAGGTATGAGTAAATTTATTAAATAAAGTACCGGCAACCGACGGTTTAACGCGTCGTGACGTTGGTCAAGCGCCGACCTGAGGTTATGTCCTATTATGCATAACCCCATTTCAGCCAATTTTTGGAGAGGCGTGAGGCTTGTGCCTTTCAACCCACCCCGGGCCTACTGGACAGTTCATAGTTGAGTGTCCTTGTCTGTATAGAATGCACTGCACTTTGAAGTTGGGGCGGGTATGTCCTGGAAGTAGCTTCGTTAGGGAACCTGGCACAGTCCCACATGATTGCCATTGATGATGTGACACACACATACACACACACACCCCATTGATGCGTTCATAGCAAAATCTTACATCCACAATTGCCTCATAGTTAAATCCCCTTTCCGAAAACGCTGAACTTGCTTTCCCTGGAAATTGCGTTACTGAATGCCGAGTTGAGCTATCACCCTACTCGTGGCAGAGAACATCTTACTGTGCGCAATTTCAAGCATACAGTTGCTCATTCTTTAGTACAATTAGCATTGCGTCAAATAAAATCCATGTGTTTCTTGAAACGTCGAAACCCACATTACGCGGAGGCTCTGGCCGTACCTTACCCGCCGACGGCCGTAGTCGATGATGGAGTGCGGAGACGCCGCGTTCTCTCAGTTCAGTTCAGTCATTCAGTCATGTCCGACTCTTCGTGACCCTTTGGACCCTGTCACGCCAAGCTTTCCGATCTCTCACTATCTCCTAACATCACATAACTTCATCTGCAGCGCCTCGATGATGCCATCTAACCATCGCGTTCGCTGCCTACCCCTTCTCCGGTGACCCTCAACCTTTCCCAACATCAAATCTTTCTCCAGCGACTCCTCTGTTCTCATCAGATGACCAAAATAGCTGAGCTTTACCTTAGAATTTGACCCTCCAATGCGCGGTCAGGGTTTATGGTCGTCAATATTGACTGATTTGATCTTCTGGCCGTCCAAGGAACTCTCAAGAGTCTCCGCCAGCACCAAAATTCAAATGCGTCAATTCTTCGGCGGTCGGCCTTCTTCACAGCCCAACTCTCGCATCCATACATCACAGCTGGAAAGACCATAGCACGAGTTGTACGGATCTTGGTTGGCAGTGTAATGCCTCTGCTCTTTACTAGGCGGTCAAGGCTAGCCATGACTCTCTTTTCCAGAAGCAGGCGTCTCCTATAATTTCATGGCTGCAGTCTCCTTCCGGGGTAATCTTGGAGCCCAAGAAGAGAAAACTGTCACAGCTTCCACTTCTTGTCCCTTGATGCTCCAGGACTTGATAGGGAAAGACGCCATGATCCTTGTCTTTTTAATGATCAGTTTAAGCCCAAACTTCTCACTATCTTCTTGTACGCGCATCAGAAGTCAATTGAGTTCCACTTCACTTTCTGCCATTAAAGTGGTATCATCCGCATATCTAAGGTTGTTGATACGTTTTCCAGCAATCTTCACTCCAGCTGAGGACTCGTCCAGACCGGCCTTCCTCATGATGCACTATGCGTATAGGTTAAATAGGCAGGGCGACAGTATGCAGTCGTGTCTCACTCCTTTCTCAATCGGAAACCAATCAGTAAGACCATGTCCAGTTCTGACTGTGGCCTCTTGCCCTTCATACAGGTTCCTGAGGAGACAGATGAGGTGAATTGGAACTCCCATCTCTTGGAGAGCTTGCCACAATCTGATGTGATCTACGCAGTCAAACGCTTTCGCATAATTAATAAAGCAGAAGTAGATGGGTTTCTGGAACTCTCTTGCTTTTTCCATGATCCAGAGAAGGGTGGCAATCTGGTCTCTAATTCCTCTGCCTTGCGAAACCCAGCTTGCACGTCCGGAAGCTCCCAATCCACATACTGCTGCAGCCTACCATGGAGGAGTTTCAACATCACCTTGCTAGCGTGCGAAATAAGCGCGATCGTGCGGTAGTTGGAACAATCTTTGGCACTGCCTTTCTTTGGAATGGGGATGTAAACTGACCTCCTCCAATCCTGTGGCCACTGCAGGGTTGTCCAAATTTTCTGACATATAGTATGCAGAATGTTAACAGCGTCATGGTTGAGGTTTTGAAGCAACTCAGCTGGAATGCCATCAATTCCGCTAGCTTTGTTCTTAGCAAGGCTGGCTAAGGCCCGTTACAGTTCACTCTTCAGGATATCCGGCTCGAGATCAGTAATCACAACCGTCTTATATTGGGTTTGCACATCCCGGTCCTTCTTGTACAGATCTTATGTGTATTCCTACTACCTCTTCTTTATCTCTGAGGCTTCAGTGAGGTCCTTGCCTCGTTTGTCCTTTACCACGCCCAGCTTAGCACAGAAGCTTCCTTTGATATATTTTATTGTCTTATACTGGGCTCTTGTGTTCCTTAATTGGCTGTTGTCCTCCACTGCGTTCTCTAGCTAAGT
Source organism: Amblyomma maculatum (assembly GCF_055883805.1). Classification (NCBI taxonomy): domain Eukaryota; kingdom Metazoa; phylum Arthropoda; class Arachnida; order Ixodida; family Ixodidae; genus Amblyomma; species Amblyomma maculatum. The sequence goes on along the minus strand of NC_139349.1, from coordinate 63,487,508 downwards.
ACAAAAGCTGCATAGACAAAAAAATAGCGCCGGTTTAGCTCAGTTAGGCCAGTACATACGTAGCGAGAGCTATACCGTTCGGCGATCGTTGAGCACTGGCAAACCAGGCGGCATCGGCGGGTACCGATACTCGGGGGTGAAGTTCTAAATGAGAATCCGCTGTTTAGCAAAGACAACCCTTACACGTAGCACAAACACTAGCTGCTTGGAGTGTTTCGGCAGACAATTCGCGGAAATCTAACACCAACGTTGGATACATGGATGCACTCACCGTTGTTACGTCTTGCCGATGCCCCAGCCTTTCGCACACGGAACGTACCGAACAAACTTGTTATTTACAAAGCCACATTCGAACATTCTCGTTGCCGACGCCCTGGTTGCAAGCCGCATGGTATCTTCAGTCATCCGGCGCGTCTTCAAGTTTTGTGATTCTTCCCGACGTTCTTTTTTGTGCATGAGTTCGGCATCGAGTCGACGTATCTTGGCGAGATGTTCTGCCAGCTCTTCAGTCGTCTACGACGCACTGTTGCTTTGCCCTTCTAGCTTCATTCTTGCGTTGACGGGCCTCTTCATGCCATGTAACGATTTCCGGGTTGTCCGAAGCAGCTTCTCGCAGCTGGCGAATATGCATGTGCAATATTCGCGCTGACCGTCAGCTTCTTCACCCTTGGAACACCCACGCAGTGGCGCAGCTGGTTACCATGGTAACGGCGCATGCGCAGCTTTCCTCCGGCTGACCTCACGAAACACGGCTCTGACAAGAGTTGTCCGCTACAAAAAGAAATATGCTCAGAGAACCGCGCCATGTTTTAATGCAATCAGCCGTGTTATGGGTTTATACTAACGCTTTGCTTTTGTTCAAAAGGATAACCGTAGGCGAAACATTCTCAAGATCCAAAGCCGCAGGCATTTAGAATGGAATAAGGAAATCTTGCCTTTGAGCTAAAGCTCCACAAAGCCTAAACAGGGTCGAGTCACAAGTAATCATTTGATATGGTACTTAGAGCCGCCAATAGTGTGGTCCTTCAGGTTGGCCTTCCTACGGGCCGGCTCAAGAGTGCGCAGGCGTAGCGCGACAGAACTATATGCATTCCTAATCTGGCCCCTTGGAAAGGGAAAAAAAATTAAAAGCGTTTCCGCCAGACAATAAACACCTTAGAATATAGCCAGGATGGGCCCCGGAAAAGGAAAATTCAGCTGTACAATGCAGCTGGACATTCTACTGACTCTGATCCAATCCATCAGCTTTGATCAAGATGCTCTAGTCTGTCTCATTGATCGAACAGAGGGCAAACGTTTTGCAGTGGGTATCACTCTGGCTATTTAGTCATCGCCATAGTCACAGTGATGCAGTAACCGAGGGTCCTCACATTTTTAATGCTAAAATTATTTCATACTATTGATCCTAGTAGGCAAAATTCAAAACGCACATGATCGAGTTGTGGGTGCATTTGAGACTGTGTAACCTGTAATCCTATGGCCTGACAAGGTACACGCTTGGGCACGTTGGTTAGACATCCCTTCAGTGCATACGACCTTCGTATGCACTGCACCGATAAAAAAAAAATATGGCCTGGATGTGGTGCCATTGGCCTCCTCTTCAAGTGGAAGGGGCGACTGCTAAAGAGCCGCTGTTGTCTCTTTGTCCAGAAAGGTAGCATGTCTGCTGACGTCGTCCGCATAACTAGCATTAGAACTGCTGCTGCGCTCAAACGAAGTTGTGCTCCTCGATTCAGCACTGTGGCATTGTTACTGCAATGTGTAAAAAGCTGCCCATGCGTGCCCAATAACAATCTTGATCGCAGTTCTGTTTTGCGAGATAGCGGAGCAATACACTGCTAGTTATTTATATGAAGTTTTATGGCGAACAAGCAAATGTGGCACCGTGCCATAAACAATGAACTGCTGTAAGGTATGCAAGATTATAGGGAAAGCTACCAACTTAATTTTACTTATTCTGGCACCCTCTGATTTGCTGATGCGAACAATCTTTCAGTAAGCGCGTCAACTTGAGCTAGTTCGTTTGATATTGATGTGAATTCAGCGCGAGAACAGAACACAGGAAGGAAGAACAGAAAACACGAAAGCTACTAAAACTGAAGCTTTACTGCAGAGAATAAATAGAAATAGTTGCAAACACACAGAAAACAACTGAGAAGATGGGAGCAGTGGTGGTAATAGGTATAGAATGTATTAGCGATCTAGGTAGCAAGCTATCGGAAGGCGCGCTAACGCAATCTCTGCTATTTTGGCTAATTGCGAAAGCTTCGAGAGTTTCACGCGCCAAATGATCGATGACTCAAGAACTGTGCATTCATGCACATCCGGCTAAGTAAGGGGGGGGGGGGGGGGGGGGATGTGTCTTTTAATCCTCTCATCAATCAAGGGTGAGGCCGTTGTGGAGAGTTGGTTCCCAACGTCTTGGCACGTGTCTAATACGCTCTTTTGATATTCCTAGAAAACAATTACTCCTTCACGTGCTGTCCACACTGTACCAGTCGGCTTAATTCGGGTAATATTCTCCGCTTTGGGCCTTTTTTTTTTTTTCAAGCCATTAACTCTGATTCTAATCTATACGCAGAGTTGTTTATCTTACCCTGATATGATTTAGTGCTCTACAAAATCATCCACAACTGCATCGAGCCCCAGCAATAAACTGAAGCTAAATTATTTTATATTCCTCCTTTCCTAACCAATATAGACTCATCTAAAAAATAATTGATTTACATTTGCGCAACCATCCTCTCATTTTACTATCATTTTGTTGCAAGTTTTCTAGACAATGATTAGCAAGCAAGAATTGCCGCTAATTGCTGCCCAGTTTCCTGGTTTTTCAGCAAGCTTAAGAACAATGACATATTCGCTGCACAGCTTGGCTCTCAATTCTGGGAGGAAGACAAAATTGTAAACTTGACAGATGCGGGAACCCCGGTTGCGAATATTCGCCGATAACAATGTGCTACCTGGCAACCTCCCTTGTGCTTGCTTCTTTTCTCAAGTAATGTACGCAACCGATAAGAGGACATGAGCGATATCGCGGGCACTCCGGCTATGTGCGGTTAGTGCACCGGGCAGTCGCTTCTTGGTAGACCAAGCGATGGAGCCGTTTAGCCGTTGCGTGCTTCTCACCGTACTGGTATTGGTGGTCACAACAAAACATCGCACGTCACAAATTATAGGTACGTATTTTTTACATACTCATGCAATGCGCACTACTTGAAGTCTCTGTCTTCAACACTGACCGGTTCAATCCTGCCTCGACACTGCGCCGGTAGCGGCGACCGCCACCGCCGAACGCAGTGACAGTTGACTGAACTAAGCTAGTGTTCGTGTAATGCATTCGTGTATTATTTCGGCGACACCATAACGTGTTTTTGTTGACAAATATGTGCATCATAATGTTTTAAAAGCCATCCGAGGGCATTATATGACCGGTGGGTAAACACATTTGGTCATTTCGGGGATGAATGACAGCATGAATTCGGGAGCAGGATGAATATTGTCTTCCGCTGGCAAGTTTTCCTTGTACATTTCAGACTAGGTTAAGGATGTGCTTATACATACACCGAGAGGTACATTACAAGTAGAGGGATGGCTTTCAGATGGCTGATGCGTACTGAAAGGTGGTGCGCAAGTGTGACTACAAAATTACTAGCTTGTCAATGTTAGAGATTTTGTAACAGGCAAAATCTGGTTATTTTACAGACCGGTTTCGAGATTGAGGAGGTAAGCACTGGTTTTTAATGCTCAAGCGCTTGTATTTGAAGAGAAGTCCTAATAAACAAATCTTACCAAGCGAACTCGCAAGAACTAAAAGCCCTGGCAAGGTTAGTTTAATTCGGGAGAAGGGGGGGGGGGGTCACAGAAATAGGTTGACATTGATATATTTGAGGCTTTTAATATTGCTAAGGCTAAAGACAAGACAAGTGCGCGAGTACCCCGTCAATAACTCGGGCGAAAAGAAAATATCGATAAAAAAAAAACACATCCGCCAATGAGTTTTGTACTTTTGAGTGTTGCTTTTGTGACAGCTTGCTTCTTAGATAACGAAAAGGGTGGAGATGCGGGCAAATAGAGATTGCTGGGTATTAGCTGCCTTTACGTGTGCAATATGCGTCACCTGAAGCCCTGAGTTCTGTCCCGTCGGTTCGTTTACCTCGTGGTCCCTTCTCTTTTTGCAGGCTACTTACAATGTAGCAGTCATTTACTCAAACGCATCAAACTAGTCCAACAGTCTTCTTTGATCATATCCCTTTCTGGTTAATGAAGCCTGGTCCTACCCTACTTTCCTCTTCGTGAGACCCGCCGCAGTGGCAGCTGGATAAGGGAACTCGGGTGCTGTATCCAAGGGTGCAGGTTCGAATCCCGGCCGCGGCGTCTGCTCTTCGACGCAGGCGGAATGAAAGGCACCCGTATGTTGTGCGATGTCAGTGCAGGTTAAAGACCTCAGGTGGTCTAAATTTCTGGAGCCCTCCAGCACAGCGTCTCTCATCGCCTGAGCCGTTTTGGAACGTACAACCCTATAGGGTAAACCAAACCTTCTTCGTGACCCCTGAGCAACCTATGTGAATTAATTCACCATCACTACGTACCGCGCAGGATTCTCACTTTCGCGCTCAGCAACCATCGATACCATTGGAGGAGCAAGCCTTGTTTGTTCTATGTGCCCCTTTCCTTCAATATGCAGGGGGTATCGTAAACATTACGCCAACACAACTATATGGTGGAAAGTGAGGTAGTTTTACCTGGGCTACCCGTGGCATGGGAGTGCATGCTGTGACTTAGGCGCTGGGCTTAGGACGAGAACACGTGATGACTGAAATAGGTGTGAATTTCGGTAGAAGCAGTGCTTGCTCACCTAAAGAACTTGACAGAATTGTAACAAAACATTGCCCGCCCAGTCTGCGCTGCTAAAATCTACTCATTAGGAGAATCTACCTAATAAATTCGAAGTGCTAAATACTTGGACCGAAATTTTATTTTGAATCCGAAGAGACTATATTTCCTTCCATACGGCAAGGAATATAACAAGAAGTTCTAGCAATGAAGAGAAGGATAGGTATGTCTCAGAAACCATCGAATGTCTCCCTTGAGATCTTCGAAAATGGACTAAAATAAGCGGTCAAATATAAGACAAACTTCATAAAAGTGAATTCTCTCACAATGCTTGGTTTTGATAAACAAGGAGGTTTTGTGGTTATGTTTAAATCAGCTTTCATCGAAGAAGAATGCGCAGCCATCTGCAAGGCTTTCTTCCCCCGCGCTATGAGCCATCGTTCTATAACAAAGAAAAAAGCTTCCGTGCTATGCCAAGTAATGTACCGCAAAATCCTGACCAAACATGTTATGGGTGCAAAGACAAATAGGCTGAAATTTACTTTTTCCTACCAAGGCCTCTAAAGAAGGCATACCTCTTACAGCAATTGTCATTGAAAAGACTGCTGTCAGGGACAGCTTTCCGAGTGTCTGTAAAAATGCCTTAACGTTTTGTTGTTCGATGATGCTTTTCTCATTTAGAGGTCCAAAAGGTCGTTGGCTTTCTTTCTGCATATAAAAAAAAAAAAGGAATATATTCTATGTTTTCTCGGTTAACGTGGAGGATCCTTTCTATCGCATAAATTGGGCAGAACTGTGTATTGCTTTGAACATCGCACTCAGAATGAAGGTGCTGTCAACTTCATCTAAGAATGTCAAAATTCATCTTAGATTCCTGTAATCAGTTTTATAGAATCGCTTATCTTTTATCTTTCATCTACCCCAGTAGAGTTCATTGATGCCTCCTACATACAACGGTAATACATATTGTTACGAAGTAGCAAGTCGATAAAAACAGGAAAACGGAGGACAGAGAGATGGTCGATGACAGTGAAATGACGTTTAATGAAATGTTGCCGGGCCTAACACGAGCGCTCCTGTCCACGCCACTGCCCTCTTCTGTTTCCTTGATCGTCCGTGACCCGGGATCATCGAGCGATTGTCCCGATCGTGGACAAGGAAGTTTATCGATGATCATTCCATGACATGATGATGGGCGTGTCTGGATGCTTGAAGAAGAGGAAGAATGAAGAATAGAATGGCTTGCCGTCACGATGATTTCCGATAAACCTTGGCCCAGGACACTCTCGGGTCACACGTTGCCACGACTCGATGGCGGAGGCCAAGGCACGCAGCGCATGACATAGGCAGGGGAGGATGTCTTGAAGTGTAGCGGTGTCGTGGGTCGTGGGGTCTTTGGTCGGTAAATCTCGCAGTGGGGTCACATATGGTCGTTCGAGTCTGTTCTCGAGTCTTGTGGTCATGTGTGGCCGTCTCGGGTCAGTCTCTCTTTCGTCGTGTCTTGTGGTCGGGGCGGGGGGGGGGGGGGGGGGACGGGGCGGAGGAACGGCAAGATCTTGCTCGGTCCGGCAGGCTGGGGAACAGCCATGCGATGCCTCCTTACTTTCAGCCGACGGCGCAAGAAGTCGCAGGGAACCGAAGCTCTGGACCAGGATGAGGGGGTGATTATGAAGCACCCCGCACCTCCACCAAATGTTACGAAGCGGCAAGCCGATGAAAACAGGAGAACAGAGGACAGAGAGATGGTCGACGACAGTGAGATGACATTTAATGAATTATTGCCGGGCCTAGCGCGAGCGCTCCTGTCCACGCCACTGACCTCTTCTTTTTCCTTGATCGTCCGTAACAATATGTACTGATGCGTATATTCTGCTGTTTTGGTGTAGCATTTATTTTCAGCTTGCATTGGGAAAGAAATTACTTCGGGCCTTAACAAGACTTTCGTTACTAAGATCTTTAGATATGCTGATGACGGTCTTGTATTGAAGGGCGCCACGAGTGAGGGAAGGAACAAAACTGTGGAGAGCGTGTTTAGTTTTTTAAAGAATGTGGAAAGGGTATAGATTTTACTAGTGGGGTTCTAGGCGAGGGTTGCTTGTGTTTCCTAAACATTAGTATTAGATTTATTGATCGTTTGCTCGGCCAGACATACTTCTCTCACACAAAAGAGCCGGTTTTCAGCTATAATTCGCCCAATCAAGACGACTCAAGAAATAGATAGCATGAACTCTCTGAGCACGGCTTTTCAAACGTCTTGTGAACATACTAGAGGCATTTAGCCTGCCGGAGACGTACTATCACTCTGTGCACGCCTATTGACAGGGCTGGATACAATCACGGCCGATGCGCCTGCGTAGGAGGCCGCTGGTAAATCGGCACACATCAACAAAAATACGTTTCCGGCAAGCTAAATCTCTATATTTTCACATGACTGTTCTGCAAGAGGCGTTAAGACCTTCCATTTGCCGACTCCCTTGCTGATTGCTATTAGCGCGGATGGGCTTTGGTACTTGTCCAATTACTAAAGCTCTTATTGATTCATCTACTTCACAATAATATTTAGCATACAGACGTATGTGAAAGGCCACTGACATAGGAATTAAGCTTCGCTTAACCAGGCCCTCCGTAAGCTCATGCCTGTGTCGCCTAAAGGTATACTGTCGATGCAAGGGTCCTGGAAAGCTGGATTCTGAACTTCACTTTGTGAACTAAAAGGAGATTCCCGAGTGGCAACTCCTGCCAAATCGGCCGCGTAACATGGTCGCGTGACAGCAGGCAACCATACGACTAATCAGTGCACAGAAAGGCGAACCACCAACTACAACGCGCCAACATGATGCCCGTGATGTTTCCCTCGAAACGCGGACACCGATGCCATCCCATTAAAAAACGGCATCCTGCTGGTAGAATTCGATCCACGACCTTAACGAGGGCCTCCGTGCTACAACTTTTAATACAATTGGTAGCATAAGCGGGTTACTGCAAGCTTTCCCCAACCATAGCCTGTCGTGTCCCACGTGTCACTCGCGATTATACACGAAGCACCCCGTCCACCACTATGGACAAAATGCCGATCTACCACACCTTCAATTTAAGGTTACATGCCACATAACTGCCAAAATTAGAAGATTGTAACATCATCACCCTACTGTAAAAATTGTATGAGGCAATAACCTCACATTTTCTCACACACTCTCATACAACTCACATAAAAATTCACGTACAAGTCGCATATAATTGCATAGGACCTCATAGGTTCTTGCATATTATCATAAATTATGGGAGATATTTTATGATAATGATGTGCACTGTATGAGAGTATATGCTATTTGATGAGATTGTGTGAGGTTATTGCCCCGTATAACTTTAGCTTTTTCAGTAGGGCACTGTAGCTCAGTTTCTAGATCACCGCAATTAAAAGAGACGCGAAAGAACAGCACAAGAGAGAACAGCAGGTGGTAAAAGACCACACAAAAATATTGTGGCAAAACAAATCAGTAAAATAAAAAAAACAGCACAGCGACAAAGCACAAAAAGGAAAACAGCCCAGAAATCAGTGCATGACCATGTCAGCTGCCCACCATCGCCTGCCAGAGTCATGCGCATGAATTTTCGCTCACAACTCCAACGCCGACACTGGATTGCCTCAGTAATAGGACCTTAAATGCGTTAAAACCGCTAGACGAAAAAACAATGCAGCGCAGTGCGGTGACATGCTACGGGATCAGTTAAATGCCCTAGGCATAGTTGCGAAGTATAGAGAAAAACGCATGCACAGGTGGTGTTTGGAGTTAGACTGCTGTTTGGTTGATTAATAAGGAAACATGGTGATAATGTATCTACAGAATAGAAAACTGGGTGAACTAGAGGCTGTTCAATAAGTTTTTCCCTTTTCGCTGCTTAATAAAGAAAAAGGGAAAATATTTAATGCCTGAATTTGATAGGAAGATGGGCGAGTGTGAAGCTGTTCGTTATAGCGCGATGACGTAAAGGCATTATGCATGAGCCAGCGAAACTGATCTGTTCTCGTCGGCCTAGGTTTGAAACCCACTTGCGCCCGTGAAGTTTGTAATTTCAGTCCATTTCATTTTAGGTCAAACAACTCCTGACCGAAAAAACCTAATGACAGGCAAGGACTTATCGGCTGTGTGGTAGAAGTAGCACCAGCCCACTAAAAAGGCAATGTGTGTTCTGCACTCAAAGGTTTTTACACACCAACACCAAATATGCTTTCCCCTTTTATTTTTCAGTCTACAGCTCTGAGCTTAATGTTTACTAATGCGTAAGCATCGTATGGCTGTCGCGACAGCTCCGTGTCACCTGAAATTGTCAGCACGATGGCGGTCGAACGAAGTCAGTTATAAAAATGTATGGTTTCATTATATAGAGCAAGAAAAAATCTCGAAGGAAAACAATTTGATACCTGTTGGTTAATTAGGTATTTATTAGAGCCAATTAAGTCAACCAAACGTCGAAATAGCCGGAAGGGGTAATGGCGACGTGTAAAAGGGGTCACGTGGTACTCGACTTCCGGTGACGTAGGCCTAGCTTGCGGTGGCGGAAAAATTGAAATATTTGAAAGTGAACGAGGGTGTGGGGGGCAATAGGGTACCTAGGGTGCCAGTAATCAAAATTCTAGGCTTCTTCTCCAAGAGAATGGAAAAAATATTATAGTCATAAACAAGTTAATCAATAATGTGTCTCAGGTAACTGGAATCTTTCGTAGAATCTCAAAGATAAGGGTTTGCGAGGGCATTGCCTCTTGCGCCTAACACACGTGTTTATTATCATCAGGACGCGTGTGAAACCTTGTGCCTGAATCTAAGCCGGAGCGAGGAACAAAAACTAGATATTCTGATTAGGAGGAGAGCACTAGGAATTCCTACCAGCGTCTAAATTGAGAAGCTCTTGAAAACGGGGGTGTATAATAAGTGGCGTGAGATCGCTACAGCGGTAAGGGAGGCGCAACTCTGGAGACTGAGTTCCACGAGGCAGGAAGAAAGATCCTGGCCAGCATAGGGGAAAACCAGAGGAAGCTGTCATACGTGGCAGCCGAAATAGATCTTCAGGTTCGAAAAAGACTGAAGATCGCTCCAATTCCGAAGAATATGCACCCGACACACAACAAGAAGCGCATGGCACATAGAGTCAAAGTTATACGAAAAAGACTAGGAGAGATAGACTCTACCCAAATTGCCTACTGTAATGCGGCCTGCGGGCCTAGATGGAGCGGCTATAATGGTAGTAATCGATGGAGACTATGAGATAATGGTCACCGGATCCTTCAACACTAGAAACTCGCCCATAGCGGAAGAGGCTGCTCTGGCGTTAGCTTGCAGGAGCACCAAAGCCAAATTCATACTTTGTGACAGCAATATAGCAGTAAGAAACTTTAATATGGGGATCGTTTCTAAACAAGGAGTTAGGATGCTTGGACAATCGGTATTGGATAGAGATATCTCCATCATGTGGGTCCGGGCTCACGAGGGGATTCCTGGCAATGAGGCTGCTAACTGTCTCACCAGTGATATCTACACCCGGGCGACTGGGGAATCACCCTTACCCGGGTCGAAGGATCCGCTCATTATGTACACGGAAATCACGGATGCACACAGGAATGAAAGTTTAGACCCCCCCCCTCCCCCCTCCAGATCGGTCTCTCACACCTACCGAGTGCAGAGACTGGAGAAAAGTAATAACAAACCGATTATTACCACCTTATCTATAGGGGGAGGGTGATGAACCCCCATATTTCTGCACCAAACGCGGGATAATAGCCAATCACGACTATCTCATTTGGGAATGCCCGTCCCGATTCTCCCGGGCTTATTGATGGAATAATAGGGAAAGAATAAACTCCCCTGATGGGGCTGGGACAGGTCGGCCACCGCCGCTTGCGGTGGGGGCTAGCCTGACACCGATTTTTTCTGTTGTAGGCCGTCATTGCACCCGCCACCGCTTAGGTAGTGGACGATGGCCGTTGTTGCGGCGCGCGTCTTTCTCTCCCTCTTCCTTTTCTTTCTTCTCTATTTTCGAGGCAGCGGAGGTGGCTCCGCTACAGAGCCAGTAGCAGGCCCGTGCATTTTCTTTTCCTTCTTCCTACAGCCGCAACAACAGAAAGAAACCCAGAGATGCCCTCCTTCGGAGCCGGGCTCCGGAGCAGCAAGCTCGAGTAATCCGTCAGGCAAGGGACGCTTTGCGAAAGACGTCCCCCTGCGGGGCTGCCTCCCCCTTCGAGACCCCCTAGGGCCTTTCTGAGGGTGCGGAAGGGTCTCTCATTGACGGCAATAAAATTATCTTCAACTTGAACTTAAAAAAGACGTGATTTAGGTGCACAAATGGGTGAGAAAGGTTAGAAAGTGTGTAAAGAGAGGTAATCAACCAACTGCAGTCTGAAAAATTGTGAGAGCAGTGCAGAATCTTCTGTAGAGAAATGCGAATCTCTCAGCATTGCTGCTGCAAATGGTACATCGTGTGCCCTTGTCGAACACCGCCAGCGTTCCGTTGAACGCATCAAAGTTCCCCGTTGTTCTATAGTTGGTTTACAGAAAAAAAAAAGGCACCGTACGTGTCACTCGCGGCATCCCGCTTACACATCTCACGGACAATACAGCAACGCTCATGCTTACGAATTTCTCCGATTCTGCAATGTTCTTGGAATTGTTTTTCCCATTGTGTGCGTTTTTGCTAGGTACATTTGTAGAATCTAAATTCCCGCGTTCTGTTTGCGATTTATTTTATGCAAACATCTAGTATTAGTGTGTGCATATAGTCGTATCCGGGCCGGAGCTGACGTTTCCAAATGCCTGGTGGCCTTGTGTAGTGTTCTGTTTAGGTTAGGTTTTAGTAACATTGCTTTTCCCAGGTACTACGTGCATAATTCCGATAAACCTGCGCCACTGAAACCAAGGAAGCGAGGACTTAACTACTTCTGCCAAGCGCACACATTGAGCAACGCTGCAGGGTACTAAGCTACGCTGTTCTGTCGTAATGCTGTTTTCTCATTTGTTATCTCGTCATGCTTTATTTTCCTTATACTGTTTTGCCGCTGTTCTGTTTTATATTGCGTGGTCCTTTGATGCCTGCTGTCGTTTTACGTGTGCTCTTTTGTCACCATGCGGTTCTTTTTTTTTTCCTTTCTGGCTTTCTGTTTTTGAGTTCTGTTTTCACGCATGCTGTTTTCCTTGGTGCTGTCCTTCCATGGCGCCGTCGTAAAATTCTTATCCAGTGTGATTGGATCACATCAACTGCGTGAATAGTGCGTTTAGCTCCTGGATAATTATATTTAGCATAAAATGACTACAGTAGCAATTTCCCTGGCACGTCGGCGGTTAATATTGATCATTGAATAAAGACCTGCTCATGCACTATTCTGGCTTCGCTGAATGTTGGCTTCATTCATGTTTATTTCATATCGAAACAGGTATACCCGTATATTTCTCAGTTAAATTACAATAAGGAGGCATGACATCTTTGGGTTCGCTAAATAAACTGTAGTAATTGCATAATTCAGTCGTTGTTGTTGTTGTTGTTGTCCAAATAACTTATGGCACATACCCACAGAGGGGGATCGGCCAAGAATTGGGTAGCAAAGATTTTTTTTCTTTTTTTTTTTTAATATACTTGCATAAAAAAAATGATTTGAGGGGTAGAGCAAAGGAAACAAAACGGGAAATAAGTGAAATATAAAATGAAAAGTGGTAACACTCACGGGAGATTGACACTACAATTTTAGAACAAGTGATGTTTAAATATTTAGCAAGGCAAACGATTTGAGTCCAGGAAAAAATTTTGCATGGCGGTAAACACAGACCTGTGACTGTGCCCAAGGATTGTGGCGCCAAATGATAACAATGTCGGGCTGCTTAAACTAAGGCCAAGCTGTTGCAATGGCCTTTCCATCAACTGCTTTCTCAGCGTAGTAAAGCGGCGGCAAAACAATAAAAAGTGATCTAATGTTTCTTGTTCACCGCAAAATGCGCAGACGGGAGACAGTGCCAAACCAGACCTGTAAAGATAGAAATTTAAAGGTGGGATACGGCATCGCAGCCTTGTTAGTGAAATCTCAAGTTGCCGTGAATGACATAATTTTCTATTCCAAGAATAATTTAGATGCAGGTAGTCATCAGATCTTAAAAGATGTCCATTTTTCATATTTAATAGGACGTTTCTTCGAAACCTCGCTGCGGTGATGTACGCGGTCGCCGGAAGGATAGATAATGCGGGGCCGTTGAGGGACTCTTTTGCCAAATTGTCAGCATATTCATTTAAGGTCACATTGCTGTGGCCTGGAACCCATACCATATGTACAATTTTCAAATGTCTAGGGATCAGGAAGACAAAGGTTTTTACTATTGCAGAATCCACCGACGAAGAGAGAGATGAACACAAGGATAGAGAGTCGGAAATTACTGCCACTTTAGAAAAAGAGGAGTCTAATTTTCGTAAAGCGAGTACCACCGCCAGAAACTCTGCCTCAAAAATTGGGGTGAAGTCCGGAAGCCGGACAGAAAAAGACCAGTCTAAATGTGGACAATATATACCCACACCCGCCTTTTCATTACTTTGAGATGCGTCAGTAGCTACAACTAAACTAGCAGAAAGACTTCTTAAATGGTCTTCTAATAATCCGTTTAGAATAACGGATGATAAGTTTTTAGCATTATTGGGGAATATGTCGTCAAAGACAATTTTAATAGATGAACCGATGGTTTGTATGGGTAGAATACTAGGAAGGGAAACATTTAAAGGGTCCAGCAAATTTTTGACCATAACAACCTGCGGGGTGTGAAATTTAGACCAATGGACACCGAAAAAGGAGGTCGGTTGACAGCAAAAAATAGACATAGATCGGTGAAACTCTGATTCATATATCCTTAAGTACGTCTGAACGGTTAGAATTTGTAATCTATATATCAAGGGTGGAATCCGGGCTTCAAGGTAGAGCACATTGTTGGCAACAAATTTTGGAAGTCCCAGACACAACCGAAGTGCTTCTCGCTCCAACAGAACAAGCGGTCGAATTTTATAAGTTGCTGATCTAGAAAACAAGACTGAACCAAACTCTAAAATTGGACGCACATACATAATATAAATCATTAAAAGGACATCTCTCCGCATTCCAGACCTGGGACGACTAATTCGGCGCAACATGCCCACGGCCCGAGCCCCTTTCGTAGCAATATGGTTAATGTGGGGCTGCCATGAAAGATTATCATCATAAGTGACCCCTAAATACTTTAATGATTTAACCTGTGGTATTATTTGCTGCTGATACATTACAGACAGACTTACAGAATCTTTTATGTTAAATACGAGGACTGCGCTTTTGTTGACATTTAATGTGAGACGCAAGCCACACAACCAATTCTCAATAGAGTTTAGGTACGTTTGCAAGTGGAGATAAAGGGATTGAATATCCGATGCAGTTGCAAAAAACGCAATATCATCCGCATATACGTAAGTGCGAACGTCATAATTAACTGGTATTGAGCTGAGTAGTATGTTGAAAAGGACTGGTGAAAGGACTGCTCCTTGCGGCACTCCCCTGGCTTGCTTATATCTCCCAGAATGGACGCCATTTAGTGCACAGTAAAACTCTCGGTTTTGGAGGAATTCAGATATCCAGGCTACTAAATAATGTGGAAACTGAAGAGATTTCAATTTTTGCGATAGAATGCTATGCTCAACGCTATCATAGGCCTTGGCTATATCTAGCGTTATCAAGGCAGCGTACATTTTTTGGCGCCGCGCTTAGAGAACACGACTTTCGAGATCAGCATGCGCATTCCAGATGGAACACTTTTGACGGAAACCAATTTGGCAAGGGCTGAGGATATTTTCTTTATTCATGAATTCCGAAACACGTATAAGTATGACTCTTTCAATTAATTTTACAATGTTTGATGTTAATGCAATTGGTCTAATATTATCAATGGACAAGGCACCGCCTTTATTCTTAAGTAAAGGAATTATTTTGGCAAGTTTCCATTCTGGGTGTATCCAAGCATGTTTGATGGAATAATTTACTAGCTCTAATAATGTCTGAGGTGACTCGTCAAAAAGAATTTTTAACATTTTTGAAGTTACTTTATCAGGACCGGGAGCAGCGGCTGGTAATCTCATAACTATAGGAGAAAGCTCAGAAACAGAAATTTGGGGATCATAATTAACTGGTTCCATTGGCATTACAGGTATCGAGCCCGAAGGAAGTGTAGACGAGAAACGCTTCTCCAGTCCTTTGGCAATTGTTTCAATTGTGTCTATTGCTTCATGTGGAGTCAAAATAAAGGAATGTAGATTTTGTGCTTGCGGAATCTTTTTCCGCGAGCGTAAAAAACCAAAAAGAGCAGTTCGATTGCCAGATTTAGAGAAGAAATCAAAATGCTTAGCATCATACTCGTCCTTCGCTTTTGCAACTGTACGTTTAAAAGTAGCTGCAATGAACTTGTAATCCTGCCAGTTTTTCGGGCACTGGTTGTGGAGAAGCTTTTTCCATGCCGCCTTTCTACGTCTGTAATCTCGGGAACAATCAGCATTCCACCAAACAGCTGAAGTATTCCCCTTTGAGCTCCGTACCAAGATCTCAGACTTCTTACGGCAATCCTCAATCACCGAGCATAAGCGTTTTGATTTTTCTTCTTCATCCGTGTTAGTCAATGACTCAAGATTAGAGCGTAACGTTGACTGAAAGTTATTATAGTTGATAAATGACTTCAACTGAGAAGTCGCTGGAGTTACAGGGTGATTAACCTCAAACGCAATCGGTATGTGGTCACTAAAGGTGCCACAATCAAGTGTCGACCAATTATTAACGAAGAGACTGGGAGAGGTAAAAGTTAAATCTAACACAGATTGACTGTGTTTTCTTATAAATGTGGCTGAACCCGAATTTCTACAGGAAAAGTTATTATTTGTTATCCAATCCCAAAGACGCTTGCCACAACTATCTGTCTTGTAGCCCCATGACACATGATGCGAATTAAAATCACCAGCCAGAAGAACTGAGTTTCGACAATTAACTAATAGCAGATCTAGAGGTTTTGTATCTTGTACACCGCTAGGGAAATAAGCATTCACTAAGGAAAACGGACAGTGCCCTGGAATGTCAAAGTCTAGCGCCAATAACTCACAATCTATAGAAGATAACTGGAAAGAACTCTTAGCCCTGTGACAGAATTTTGTACAGACAAATATAATTAAACCTCCTCCTTTTGATTGGCGATCTTGTCGGAATGAATGATAATTTTGTAAATAGAAATGCTTTTCGGCTGTTAGCCAAGTTTCTTGCAGAATAATTATGTGTGGATTATATTGAGAAGAAATGTAAACTAAATCTGTTGAAGCTGTTAGAATTGAACGACAGTTCCACTGGATAACTCTTAGTGCCCCTATGATTGTGAAATCTTGGCAGCCGCAACTGCCTGCCCCAAAATATTATCCTTTGGCTTTAATGTACGCTGATGTTTCTTTGATTTTGGTTGGGACCGCGGAGAAGAATGATTTGACATGGGAGACCCACACCGTTTTAGAATTCTTACATCTGATTCTACCATCTCTGCGTCATCAATGTTTTCATCGTCATCTGGGAGAGCAGCCCTGTTAGGCGAAGCAACAGTAGTGCTTTCAAGCAGTTGAAAGCTTTCAGAGGGCATATTTGCTATGAAAGGGGCTGTTCCTGACTGCAGGGCTTGCGTTAGCTGAACTGCCAGAACGTTAGAAAAACACTCTGTGACAGTAGCAACTATTCGGTCGACCATTTTATTCATTGATGCTTCCACTGCAGTCATTATCGCCTTTGAGATTGATGCATCCAGAGGCACACCTGATCGGGCTGACACACCTGCATAACCGTGTAATCGGTCCTTAACTTCTATTACAGCGTCACGACGCGAACAGCGTTTTCTATATATTACCTCTAGAATTTGCAGCTCCTGTTTTCGAGATGGACACTCCAAGGAGTTTGCAGCGTGGGCTCCACCGCAAAGGCAGCATTTGTCGTGTTGTTGTGAACATGATGACGAATGATGACCATCGCCACATTTGGAACACCGCACGGAGGACTTACAACCACGAGCACTGTGACCATATCGCCAGCAATTAGTGCACTGCAGTGGCTTAGAATCAAGAGGATCCACACGGAAGATCAATGGTCATGCTTTTATCTCTGACGGGCATGAAGTTCCCGCAAATGTGGCAATCACCGACTCTGTTGGTACCCGCGTATTATTAACCTCCCGGCTGCAACGGTACACCGCTACCACACCAGCCGCCGAAAGAAGGTCGAGGGTCTCAGCTGGAGTTAAAGAAGAGTCTACTCCTCGGACTAATCTTTTTGTGCATGCAAGATGAGTAGGGATAAAGCTGCTCACCTGAAGTGATCCAAATGAATTGCATTTAAGCAGATCCTTCACGCAATTGAGGTCTGGAGATCGGCACAGTATCCCGCCACGCCCAAACTGCCTCACTTCTGTGATCGAGTCATACAGGGTAGAGGCTGCCTGGAGAGCAGCTCGAACAGTCCCAGGGTTATTCATTTTAATAAATCCGCCATCCTTGGGCACCAGTGCCACAGGAATGTTTGGAACGCCAGATCGTTGGAACGTTTCCAGAGGTAGATCGTGAGGAGTAATGAAAGCCGACCAGGGGGAGCGCCCCTGGCCGGGAGACTGCGTATACATCACTTTACAGTTACAATCTCTCTGCGAGCGTTATCAACACGGTGAAAAGCGAAAATGCGCAGGGGAAAACAGAAAAAAGAGGACTAGCCGCCCAATACTTAGCCGATTCACGCCTTCTGCTCGTAGCGGTGCCCTAATACTAAGCCTCTTCGCATCAAAGAGGCTTATAGCCACACAAATAAACCTTGCATTTTTCTCTCCAGTTCTCCTCGTTTTCATATCGTTCATATCGATGCTTAGAATGGGTGACGTATCTTTATCGCATCACGGCACTGACGGAATAGGTTTAGGGCTACTGACCTTCCTAAATTATCTGCTGAACAGCAAAAATTTAGGAAGATCAACAATTTAAGTGTTTAGCAGAAGAATAAAGCGCATTCTTTTTTTTATTTGCATACTGTTAATGTTGGATTCAGGCCAGCTGACAATGACCGTTGAACGTGAGGTGACAGCTACGTATGGATGTACGTGCATTTTGTTCTTGACCAGATTGTTTCAATGTAACAATGTGAGTAGTTTAAAAAGAAAAGACATGATTCCATGAAGTGGTTATTTTATGCTATCGTAGACACCGTTTTATGTGGTTCTAACTTTTTCAATATCTTGTTGTGCAATATGTGCTCGGCGATTGTCATTGACGTCACGAATTACTGATTAATAGCTCCTTTTTTATCGGCGCGTATGTGGTGAAATATCGTCAGGATGAGACGTTAGAAGAATGGCAAATATGATTTATCGGGGTAATGACAAGCGACGTGCCGAACATCAAGTACATGTCAAGACATTCGCTCCCGAAAAAATGTTACTTAATAAAGTTACAGGGTAATATAAGGGCATCAAAACATCATCGTCAGCAGGCCTGTAACTAGCCTATCACTACGATTCGGGTGAAATTTAAGAATACGCAAGTGGCTTTCAAATTTAATGTGAAATTTAAACGATAAGTGTCGATAAGGAAGCGTCCACGAAGTATGCATGTTCGCGCTATCGAGGTGGACGATATCACAAGCCGCGTTTATATGAGTGCGACAAGAGCACATCGTATTAACTTTCTAGCGCATCGCCCTCGTGTAAATCAGCACAATGTGCCAGGAAAGCGCATCGCATTAATTCGTCGGACTAGGGTAGACCGAGAGGGGAGAGTCGCTTTTAAGATGCATGTAAAAAAGCGACGCATCGTATTGCGAATGGTGGGAATGCACGCCAGTGCTCACTTCTGGTGAAAATCAGTCCGCACTGGCGGCGTACAAACGGGCAGATGACACACAGGATGTCGGAGTTCGGGGCGTGCCCTGGACGTATTCTCTATCTCGCGAGGAAATAACAGCATTTCTCGCAATCATAAGCAATATTAGCATCGGTCAGCTACTCGATTCAAGACGGCATCGCAATCGAACGCATTTTCAAGTCATCCAACAGAAAATTAAAGAGTTCGGCCGCAGCGTTCCGGTTAGCGTAAGTGCATCGCGTAACCTCCACAGCGCTTCTAACCGCCTTTGTAACTGCAAATTTTGGCTACGCGTACCCCGATATTACATGCTATCTCTGGTTATAATCGCGGCCGGTAATCCGGCACGTCTACCTTTATGACTCGTGTATGCCAAACGGAACCTTACCGTGTGATACGGCACTCTTGTGTCGATAGACGGGTAGATATTTCACACGGCACAGTTGTCTAGGGCTCTGAATAAGTAAACGGTCGGTATAAGAGAATGTTTTTAAACCAGGTATTGTTTTAACACTTATCTTCCTTCACACAGCCGGGCATTGTTCGAGCGCTCTGGGCACGCTTTTTCAAGCCTGCACTATAAAACAAAAATGCATTTTAAAATCCACTCCTTGTTTTAAAACCTATTCGTTGCTAGTCCTCCCTCCAGAACGTCCGGTAGCCCGCAACGGCGCCTCGCTGCAGGCTGTCGTATCCGAGGGCAACGCTGTATAGTTGTAGGTAGGACTAGGACGTGAGCTAGGTGTACACCATGTCGCGGCGCTAAAGTAATAACAAAAAATGTATAAACGAACTGCTGCGGTGGGATGCTTGACGCAGGTATATTCTAGGCAATATAACGCAGGTATCACAAGACCGACAAGAGATGCTGTGGTGCCGTGGGAACGCAACCAGAACAGTGCAATCAGTTTCGCTCTCACTCAAAAATGCGACGCTGAGCGGCGCCACCGACTTCACACGGAATAGGTAGACGATAAAACATCGTCTTATCGAGATGTGCTAGGAAATACGATGCGCTGCCGTCTCATTCATTTAAACGCGGCTACAGCTAGGGATGTCAGCATATAAATCGGAGTTGGTCAACACACACACACACACACACACACACACACACACACACACACACACACACACACACACACACACACACACACACACACACACACACACACACACACACACACACACACACACACACACACACACACACATATATATATATATATATATATATATATATATATATATATATATATATATATATATATATATAGTCGTATTCATTACAATGCGTAATAACACATGACTGCTGAGATACGTAGAAGAAATTTATTTATACCTGGTTTTCAAGCTCCAAGCTGTTGTACCACCGCGTTCATAAGGCGGGAATCATACCAGTTTTAAGACTATGCCTACTGCTATTTATGGGAAGTTTGGTATAATTCGCACGGTTTTTTTTTTTTTTTCTCACTAGGAAAATTCCAGCCGACTAAGTGCGGAACCGGGTCGTAGAGATGTATTCAAAAAACACTGCGTAAAGAGTTTTAAGAGTGTTGGCACGCGACCTGACAGCTTTTTGAGTATTCAAGAGATCAAATTTTGCAATTATTGGCCTATCTTTTTCTCGTCGTAGCGACTCCGTCTGTGGGTTTCATCAATTTATTAAGGTAAATGGTTATGCCAAAGTATTTTTACAAACCTTGATATTCCCCTCAAATTCGCTCCATGTTCTCCATGGGGTATCTTTTAGGTTGAAGACAAAGAGAAGTGGGCTGTATCCTCATATCCGTCTATTCTAGGAGATATTAGAGTACTTAGTTTCGAGTTCTCCTTCACAACAGCACTTATGCCCGCAGCTTCAGCCTTTATAGTAACATAAGAGCAAAGTTCTTCATCTTTATTGCGATAGCGTTAAATTTCCCCTTCACAAAAAATGGTGTAGGAGGCTGTCCGCCGGCGTTGAATTTGCGAGAGGAAAATCACGAGCGTTGCGCCTCAAGGCGGTAACCAGCAGCTGACATGTCCCAGCACTAAACGGACGAACTCGGGCCTCTCCTTTCTAATGGGAAGGTGATATCAGAATCAGCCTAAATGGAGCCTTCCATTCACGTTACCTCTAGTCTACGTATACGTGTTCATGCGGCTTGGTTAAAGCGGGCCTGTGTATGTGGATTGGCGGCCTGCGCTTTCGCGTCATACCCTTAAAGGCGAACCCCAAGAGTGCCGATAATTTTAGAGCAAGCTTTCTTTAGCCAATCGACTCTTTTTAGCCAGTTTTCTTTACACAGTTTCATTTCATCAATGAGATCGAAGAGTGTACCTAAATCATATCTCATATAAGGTGGTTAATATAAAACAAAAGTGCCTGGGGGCATGCACATGGAAGCTACATACGGTCTGAGCTTTTCCTTGATATCGATACATGGGGTCAAAAGACGAAAAACGCGAGAAAGGTCGTATACAAGATATTAACCGTAACACAAATTCGCAGAAGCTTGTTAACCACAGCAGCGAGCCAATGGGGGATCTAAAAGCTCGTTATTGAGCTGCACAACAAGACATTATCAGTTAGCATTCTACACACCCGATCCTCAAAAACCGGTCCTTTCAGTGACATCACTTTCTGAGTGCCCATACTTCAAATTCCGCTTCTGGCAACGGCAGAAATGCCGATTATAAGGAGTACCACCGGACGCAATTATCCACTCAACCTTCGGGCTTTCTCCACACCCATGATTCGCAACGTGTCACTGCGCCAGTATTTCTGATCACGACAACTGTGAACAAATATTCATTCAAAATGCCCGGTATCCCGAGAGTTGCACAGTTCAATCTTTTTTCGGTGATATCAATTATGTTTTTGCCAAAAATTAATAAAGCAAAGTTAATTTCCGAGTGTTGTGTTTCCCGCGGCCCCACTTTTCATTCACCACAACGCTGGTATTTTATGACAGCCGCCGCTGAAAGCACAATGACCTCCTCGGAGACAGCATCCGGTAGCATAGCTCAGCCGAAAATTTCTTCCACACCAGGAACGTTCAATCCAGGATAAACTAAAAACAACCTTAATTTATGCATTTGCCTTCCGGAGCATGACTCTGTTTTTCCACAACACTGGTAGTGATGGCAGCCGAGATCACAACGACTAAGTCGGCAACAGCTACCGCCAGCACTACCGAAACGACAACTCCTCCAAAAGGTAAGTTTTAGTCAACGTACACAACACGCTTCATGTTACACATTCCGCGATGGTGCCACTTTGTTTGATTTGCCACAATATTGGTATTGATGGCAGCCGAGGTCACTACGCTCTCCTCAACCACAGATTCCGCTAGTACAACCGAACCGACAACTACATCGACATCAGGTAATTTTGATATAGTTTTATATTCGACGCTCAACCATTGTTTGATTTGCCAAAATATTGGTATGATGACAGCCGAGGTCACCACGCTATCCTCAACCACAGCTTCCACTAGTACTAGCGAACAGACATCTATTTCGACACCAGGTAAGCTTTAATCTAGTCAATGCGCAAAACACGCTTCATTTGGTATTTCGTGAGATGGTGCCCTTTCCTTTGATTTGCCACAATAATGGTATTGATCGCAGCCGAGATCACTACGACCTCCTCAACCCCGGCTTCCGCTGGTACTATCGAACCGACAACTACATCGACATCAGGTAAGTTTGATATAGTTTTATATTCGACGCTCAACCACTGTTTGATTTGCCAAAATATTGGTATGATGGCAGCCGAGGTCACCACGCTCTCCTCAACAACAGCTTCCACTAGTGCTAGCGAAAAGACATCTATTTCGACACCAGGTAAGCTTTAATCTAGTCAATGCACAAAACACGCTACATTTGGTATTTCGTGCGATGGTGCCCTTTCCTTTGATTTGCCACAATAATGGTATTGATCGCAGCCGAGATCACTACGATCTCCTCAACCGCGGCTTCCGCTGGTACTACCAAACCGACATCTACATCCACTTCAGGTAAGTTTGATATAGTTTTATATTCGACGCTCAACCATTGTTTGATTTGCCAAAATATTGGTATGATGGCAGCCGAGGTCACCACGCTCTCCTCAACCACAGCTTCCGCTAGTACAACCGAATCGACAACTACATCGACATCAGGTAAGTTTGATATAGTTTTCTATTCGACGCTCAACCATTGTTTGATTTGCCAAAATATTGGTATGATGACAGCCGAGGTCACCACGCTCTCCTCAACCACAGCTTCCACTAGTACTAGCGAACAGACATCTATTTCGACACCAGGTGAGCTTTAATCTAGTCAATGCAAAAAACACGCTTCATTTGGTACTTCGTGCGATGGTGCCCTTTCCTTTGATTTGCCACAATAATGGTATTGATCGCAGCCGAGATCACAACGATCTCCTTAACCGCGGCTTCCGCTGGTACTACCGAACCGACAACTACATCGACATCAGGTAAGTTTGATATAGTTTTATATTCGACGCTCAACCATTGTTTGATTTGCCAAAATATTGGTATGATGGCAGCCGAGGTCACCACGCTCTCCTCAACCACAGCTTCCACTAGTACTAGCGAACAGACATCTATTTCGACACCAGGTAAGCTTTAATCTAGTCAATGCAAAAAACACGCTTCATTTGGTATTTCGTGCGATGGTGCCCTTTCCTTTGATTTGCCACAATAATGGTATTGATCGCAGCCGAGATCACTACGATCTCCTCAACCGCGGCTTCCGCTGGTACTACCGAACCGACAACTACATCGACATCAGGTAAGTTTGATATAGATTTATATTCGACGCTCAACCATTGATTGATTTGCCAAAATATTGGTATGATGGCAGCTGAGGTCACCACGCTCTCCTCAACCACAGCTTCCGCTAGTACAACCGAATCGACAACTACATCGACATCAGGTAAGTTTGATATAGTTTTATATTCGACGCTCAACCATTGTTTGATTTGCCAAATATTGGTATGATGACAGCCGAGGTCACCACGCTCTCCTCAACCACAGCTTCCACTAGTACGAGCGAACAGACATCTATTTCGACACCAGGTAAGCTTTAATCTAGTCAATGCACAAAACACGCTACATTTGGTATTTCGTGCGATGGTGCCCTTTCCTTTGATTCGTCACAATAATGGTATTGATCGCAGCCGAGATCACTACGATCTCCTCAACCGCGGCTTCCGCTGGTACTACCGAACCGACATCTATTTCGACACCAGGTAAGCTTTAATCTAGTCAATGCACAAAACACGCTTCATTTGGTATTTCGTGCGATGGTGCCCTTTCCTTTGATTTGCCACAATAATGGTATTGATCGCAGCCGAGATCACTACGGTCTCCTCAACCGCGCCTTCCGCTGGTACTACCGAACGGACAACTACATCGACATCAGGTAAGTTTGATATATTTTTATATTCGACGCTCAACCATTGTTTGATTTGCCAAAATATTGGTATGATGACAGCCGAGGTCACCACGCTCTCCTCAACCACAGCTTCCACTAGTACTAGCGAACAGACATCTATTTCGACACCAGGTAAGCTTTAATGTAGTCAATGCACAAAACACGCTACATTTGGTATTTCGTGCGATGGTGCCCTTTCCTTTGATTTGCCACAATAATGGTACTGATCGCAGCCGAGATCACTACGATCTCCTTAACCGCGGCTTCCGCTGGTACTACCGAACCGACAACTACATCGACATCAGGTAAGTTTTATATAGTGTTATATTCGAAGCTCAACCATTGTTTGATTTGCCAAAATATTGGTACGATGGCAGCCGAGGTCACCACGCTCTCCTCAACCACAGCTTCCACCAGTACTAGCGAACAGACATCTATTTCGACACCAGGTAAGCTTTAATCTAGTCAATGCACAAAACACGCTTCATTTGGTATTTCGTGTGATGGTGCCCTTTCCTTTGATTTGCCACAATAATGGTATTGATCGCAGCCGAGATCACTACGATCTCCTCAACCGCGGCTTCCGCAGGTACTACTGAACCGAGAACTACATCGACATCAGGTAAGTTTGATATAGTTTTATATTCGACGCTCAATCATTGTTTGATTTGGCAAAATATTGGTATGATGGCAGCCGAGGTCACCACGCTCTTCTCAACCACAGCTTCCACTAGTACTAGCGAACAGACATCTATTTCGACACCAGGTAAGCTTTAATCTAGTCAATGCACAAAACACGCTTCATTTGGTATTTCGTGCGATGGTGCCCTTTCCTTTGATTTGCCACAATAATGGTATTGATCGCAGCCGAGATCACTACGATCTCCTCAATCGCGGCTTCCGCAGGTACTACTGAACCGACAACTACATCGACATCAGGTAAGTTTGATATAGTTTTATATTCGACGCTCAACCATTGTTTGATTTGCCAAAATATTGGTATGATGACAGCCGAGGTCACCACGCTCTCCTCAACCACAGCTTCCACTAGTACTAGCGAACAGACATCTATTTCGACACCAGGTAAGCTTTAATGTAGTCAATGCACAAAACACGCTTCATTTGGTATTTCGTGCGATGGTGCCCTTTCCTTTGATTTGCCACAATAATGGTATTGATCGCAGCCGAGATCACTACGATCTCCTTAACCCCGGCTTCCGCTGGTACTACCGAACCGACAACTACATCGACATCAGGTAAGTTTTATGTAGTGTTATATTCGACGCTCAACCATTGTTTGATTTGCCAAAATATTGGTATGATGGCAGCCGAGGTCACCACGCTCTCCTCAACCACAGCTTCCACTAGTACTAGCGAACAGACATCTATTTCGACACCAGGTAAGCTTTAATGTAGTCAATGCACAAAACACGCTACATTTGGTATTTCGTGCGATGGTGCCCTTTCCTTTGATTTTCCACAATAATGGTATTGATCGCAGCCGAGATTACTACGATCTCCTTAACCGCGGCTTCTGCTGGTACTACCGAACCGACAACTACATCGACATCAGGTAAGTTTGATATAGTGTTATATTCGACGCTCAACCATTGTTTGATTTGCCAAAATATTGGTATGATGGCAGCCGAGGTCACCACGCTCTCCTCAACCACAGCTTCCACTAGTACTAGCGAACAGACATCTATTTCGACACCAGGTAAGCTTAATCTATTCAATGCACAAAACACGCTTCATTTGGTATTTCGTGCGATGGTGCCCTTTCCTTTGATTTGCCACAATAATGGTATTGATCGCAGCCGCGATCACAACGATCTCCTCAACCGCGGCTTCCGCTGGTACTACCGAACCGAAAACTACACCGACATCAGGTAAGTTTGATATAGTTTTATATTCGACACTCAACCACTGTTTGATTTGACAAAACATTGGTATTGATGGCAGACGAGATCACTACGGCCTCTTCAACAACAGCCTCCGCCACCACCACCAAACCTAAAACTCTTACACAAGGTACGTTCCATGTAGTCAATGCACAAACACACTTCATTTATCACATTCTGCGATGATGCCACTCTGTTTGATTTGCCACAATATTGGTATTGATGGCAGCCGAGGTCACTACCGCCTCCTCAACCACAGCTACCGCTAGTACAACCGAACCGACTACTTCGACACCAAGTAAGTTTGATCTATTTTTTTTTATGGTCAGCCATTGTTTGATTTGCCAAAATGTTCGTATTGATGGCAGCCGAGATAACTACTACATCTTCAACAACAGCCTCCGCCACCACGACCGAACCGACACCTCCTACAGAAGGTACGTTTGATCTATTGAATGCACACAACTCGCTTCATTTCTCACATTCTGCGATGGTGCGCCTTTGTTTGATTTGCCGAGGTCACTACACTCTCCTCAACCACAGCTTCCGCTAGTACAACCGAACCGACAACTACATCGACATCTGGTAAGTCTGATATAGTTTTATATTCAACGCTCAACCACTATTTGATTCGCGAAAATGTTGGTATTGATGGCAGCCGAGATCCCTAAGACTTCTTCAACAACAGCCTCCGCCACTTCTACCGAACCTAAAACTCCTACAAAAGGTACGTTTTATCTAGAATGCACACAACGCACTTCATTTCTCACATTCTGCGATGGAGCCACTTTGTTTGATTTGCCACAATATTGGTATTGATGGCAGCCGAGATCTCTACGCTCTCCTCAACCACAGCTTCCGCTAGTACAACCGAACCGACAACTACATCGACATCAGGTAAGTTTTATATAGTTTTATATTCGACGCTCAACCATTGTTTGATTTGCCAAATATTGGTATGATGACAGCCGAGGTCACCACGCTCTCCTCAACCACAGCTTCCACTAGTACTAGCGAACAGACATCTATTTCGACACCAGGTAAGCTTTAATCTAGTCAATGCACAAAACACGCTTCATTTGGTATTTCGTGCGATGGTGCCCTTTCCTTTGATTTGCCACAATAATGGTATTGATCGCAGCCGAGATCACTACGATCTCCTCAATCGCGGCTTCCGCAGGTACTACTGAACCGACAACTACATCGACATCAGGTAAGTTTGATATAGTTTTATATTCGACGCTCAACCATTGTTTGATTTGCCAAAATATTGGTATGATGACAGCCGAGGTCACCACGCTCTCCTCAACCACAGCTTCCACTAGTACTAGCGAACAGACATCTATTTCGACACCAGGTAAGCTTTAATGTAGTCAATGCACAAAACACGCTTCATTTGGTATTTCGTGCGATGGTGCCCTTTCCTTTGATTTGCCACAATAATGGTATTGATCGCAGCCGAGATCACTACGATCTCCTTAACCGCGGCTTCCGCTGGTACTACCGAACCGACAACTACATCGACATCAGGTAAGTTTTATGTAGTGTTATATTCGACGCTCAACCATTGTTTGATTTGCCAAAATATTGGTATGATGGCAGCCGAGGTCACCACGCTCTCCTCAACCACAGCTTCCACTAGTACTAGCGAACAGACATCTATTTCGACACCAGGTAAGCTTTAATGTAGTCAATGCACAAAACACGCTACATTCGGTATTTCGTGCGATGGTGCCCTTTCCTTTGATTTGCCACAATAATGGTATTGATCGCAGCCGAGATTACTACGATCTCCTTAACCGCGGCTTCTGCTGGTACTACCGAACCGACAACTACATCGACATCAGGTAAGTTTGATATAGTGTTATATTCGACGCTCAACCATTGTTTGATTTGCCAAAATATTGGTATGATGGCAGCCGAGGTCACCACGCTCTCCTCAACCACAGCTTCCACTAGTACTAGCGAACAGACATCTATTTCGACACCAGGTAAGCTTAATCTATTCAATGCACAAAACACGCTTCATTTGGTATTTCGTGCGATGGTGCCCTTTCCTTTGATTTGCCACAATAATGGTATTGATCGCAGCCGCGATCACAACGATCTCCTCAACCGCGGCTTCCGCTGGTACTACCGAACCGAAAACTACACCGACATCAGGTAAGTTTGATATAGTTTTATATTCGACACTCAACCACTGTTTGATTTGACAAAACATTGGTATTGATGGCAGACGAGATCACTACGGCCTCTTCAACAACAGCCTCCGCCACCACCACCAAACCTAAAACTCTTACACAAGGTACGTTCCATGTAGTCAATGCACAAACACACTTCATTTATCACATTCTGCGATGATGCCACTCTGTTTGATTTGCCACAATATTGGTATTGATGGCAGCCGAGGTCACTACCGCCTCCTCAACCACAGCTACCGCTAGTACAACCGAACCGACTACTTCGACACCAAGTAAGTTTGATCTATTTTTTTTTATGGTCAGCCATTGTTTGATTTGCCAAAATGTTCGTATTGATGGCAGCCGAGATAACTACTACATCTTCAACAACAGCCTCCGCCACCACGACCGAACCGACACCTCCTACAGAAGGTACGTTTGATCTATTGAATGCACACAACTCGCTTCATTTCTCACATTCTGCGATGGTGCGCCTTTGTTTGATTTGCCGAGGTCACTACACTCTCCTCAACCACAGCTTCCGCTAGTACAACCGAACCGACAACTACATCGACATCTGGTAAGTCTGATATAGTTTTATATTCAACGCTCAACCACTATTTGATTCGCGAAAATGTTGGTATTGATGGCAGCCGAGATCCCTAAGACTTCTTCAACAACAGCCTCCGCCACTTCTACCGAACCTAAAACTCCTACAAAAGGTACGTTTTATCTAGAATGCACACAACGCACTTCATTTCTCACAATCTGCGATGGAGCCACTTTGTTTGATTTGCCACAATATTGGTATTGATGGCAGCCGAGATCTCTACGCTCTCCTCAACCACAGCTTCCGCTAGTACAACCGAACCGACAACTACATCGACATCAGGTAAGTTTTATATAGTTTTATATTCGATGCTCGACCACTATTTGATTCGCGAAAATGTTGTTATTGATGGCAGCCGAGATCCCTACGACCTCTTCAACAACAGCCTCCGCCACCACTACCGAACCTAAAACTCCTACAAAAGGTACGTTTTATCTAGAATGCACACAACACACTTCATTTCTCACATTCTGCGATGGAGCCACTTTGTTTGATTTGCCACAATATTGGTATTGATGGCAGCCGAGATCTCTACGCTCTCCTCAACCACAGCTTCCGCTAGTACAACCGAACCGACAACTACATCGACATCAGGTAAGTTTGATATAGTTTTTTATTCGACGCTCAACCAATATTTGATTCGCCAAAATGTTGGTATTGATGGCAGCCGAGATCCCTACGACCTCTTCAACAACAGCCTCCGCCACCACTACCGAACCTAAAACTCCCACAAAAGGTACGTTTCATCTAGTCAATGCGCACAACACACTTCATTTATCATATTCTGCGATGGAGCCACTTTGTTTGATTTGCCACAATATTGGTATTGATGGCAGCCGAGATCACTACGCTCTCCTCAACCACAGCTTCCGCTAGTACAACCGAACCGACAACTACATCGACATCAGGTAAGTTTGATATAGTTTTATATTCGACGCTCAACCACTATTTGATTCGCCAAAATATTGGTATTGATGGCAGCCGACATCCCTACGACCTCTTCAACAAAAGCCTCCGCCACCACTACCGAACCTAAAACTCCTACAAAAGGTACGTTTCATCTAGTCAGTGCGCACAACACACTTCATTTATCACATTCTGCGATGAAGCCACTTTGTTTAATTTGCCACAATATTGGTATTGATGGCAGCCGAGATCACTACGCTCTCCTCAACCACAGCTTCCGCTAGTACAACCGAACCGACAACTACATCGACATCAGGTAAGTTTCATCTATTCTTTTTTTACGGTCAGCCATCTCTTGATTTGCCAAAATGTTGGTATTGATGGCAGCCGAGATAACTATGACCTCTTCGACAACAGCCTCCGCCAGCACTACCGAACCGACAACTCCTACACAAGGTAAGTTCGATCTAGTCAATGAACATAACACACTTTATTTATCACATTCTGAGATGGTGCCACATTTCTTGATTTGCTACAATATAGGTATGATGGCAACCGAGGTCTCTACGCTCTCCTCAACCACAGCTACCGCTAGTACAACCAAACCGACAACTACTTCGACACCAGGTAAGTTCGGTCTAGTCTTTTTTATGGTCAGCCATTGTTTGATTTGCCCAAATGTTTGTATTGATGGCAGCCGAGATAACTACGACCTCTTCAACAACAGCCTCCGCCAGCACTACCGAACCGACAACTCCTGCAGAAGGTAAGTTCGATCTAGTCAGTGAACATAACACACTTCGTTTATCACATTCTGAGATGGTGCCACATTTCTTGATTTGCCACAATATAGGTATGATAGCAACCGAGGTCACTACGCTCTCCTCAACCACAGCTGCCGCTAGTACAACCAAACCGACAACTACTTCGACACCAGGTAAGTTTGGTCTAGTCTTTTTTTTATGGTCAGCCATTGTTTGATTTGCCCAAATGTTTGTATTGATGGCAGCCGAGATAAATACGACCTCTTCAACATTAGCCTCCGCCACCACTACCGAGCCGACACCTCCTACAGAAGGTAAGTTCGATCTAGTCAATGAACATAACATACTTCGTTTATCACATTCCGAGATGGTGCCACATTTCTTGATTTGCCACAATATAGGTATGATGGCAACCGTGGTCACTACGCTCTCCTCAACCACAGCTACCGCTAGTACAACCAAACCGACAACTACTTCGACACCAAGTAAGTTTGGTCTAGTCTTTTTTTATGGTCAGCCATTGTTTGATTTGCCCAAATGTTTTTGTTGATGGCAGCCGAGATAACTACGACCTCTTCGACAACAGCCTCCGCCGAACCGACAACTCCTACAAAAGGTAAGTTCGATCTAGTCAATGAACATAACGTACTTCGTTTATCACATTCTGAGATGGTGCCACATTTCTTGATTTGCCACAATATAGGTATGATGGCAACCGAGGTCACTACGCTCTCCTCAACCACAGCTACCGCTAGTACAACCAAACCGACAACTGCTTCGACACCAGGTAAGTTTGGTCTAGTCTTCTTTTATGGTCAGCCATTGTTTGATTTGCCCAAATGTTTGTATTGATGGCAGCCGAGATAACTACGACCTCTTCGACAACAGCCTCCGCCAGCACTACCGAACCGACAACTCCTACAGAAGGTAAGTTCGATCTAGTCAATGAACATAACATACTTCGCTTATCACATTCTGAGATGGTGCCACATTTCTTGATTTGCCACAATATAGGTATGATGGCAGCCGAGGTCACTATGCTCTCTTCAACCACAGCTACCGCTAGTACAACCAAACCGACAACTACCTCGACACCAGGTAAGTTTTGTCTGGTCTTTATTTATCGTCAGCCATTGTTTGATTTGCCCAAATGTTTGTATTGATGGCAGCCGAGATAACTACGACCTCTTCAACAACAGCCTCCGCCAGCACTACCGAACCGACAACTCCTACAGAAGGTAAGTTTGATCTAGTCAATCCACACAACACGCTTCATTTCTCACATTCTGCGATAATGCCCCTTTCTTTATTTGCCGCAATATTTGTATCCATGGCAGTCGAGGTCACTACGCTCTCCTCATCCACAGCTACCGCTAGTACAACCAAACCGACAACTACTTCGACACAAGGTAAGTTTGGTCTAGTCTTTTTTATGCTCATCCATTGTTTGATTTGCCCAAATGTTTGTATTGATGGCAGCCGAGATAACTACGACCTCCTCAACATTAGCCTCCGCCAGCACTACCGAGTCGACAACTCCTGCAGAAGGTAAGTTCGATCTAATCAATGCACACAACATGCTTCATTTCTCACATTGTGCGATAATGTCCCTTTGTTTATTTGCCGCAATATTCGTATCCATGGCAGCCGAGGTCACTATGCTCTCCTCAACCACAGCTACCGCTAGTACAACAACACCGACATCTACTTCGACACAAGGTAAGTTTGGTCTCGTCTTTTTTATGCTCATCCATTGTTTGATTTGCCGAAATGTTTGTATTGATGGCAGCCGAGATAACTGCGACCTCTTCAACGTTAGCCTCCGCCAGCACTACCGAGCCGACAACTCCTACAGAAGGTAAGTTCGATCTAGTCAATGCACACAACATGCTTCATTGCTCACATTGTGCGATAATGCCCCTTTGTTTATTTGCCGCAATATTCGCATCCATGGCAGCAGTGGTCACTACGCTCTCCTCAACCACAGCTACCGTTAGTGCAACCAAACCGACAACTACTTCGACACAAGGTAAGTTTGGTCTCGTCTTTTTTATCCTCATCCATTGTTTGATTTGCCCAAATGTTTTTATTGATGGCAGCCGAGATAACTACGACCTCTTCAACATTAGCCTCCGCCAGCACTACCGAGTCGACAACTCCTGCAGAAGGTAAGTTCGATCTAGTCAATGCACACAACATGTTCATTTCTCACATTGTGCGATAATGCCCCTTTGTTTATTTGCCGCAATATTCGTATCCATGGCAGCCGAGGTCACTACGCTCTCCTCAACCACAGCTACCGCTAGTACAACAACACCGACAACTACTTCGACACAAGGTAAGTTTGGTCTTGTCTTTTTTATGCTCATCCATTGTTTGATTTGCCCAAATGTTTGTATTGATGGCAGCCGAGATAACTACGACCTCTTCAACATTAGCCTCCGCCAGCAATACCGAGCCGACAACTCCTACAGAAGGTAAGTTCGATCTAGTCAATGCACACAACATGCTTCATTTCTCACATTGTGCGATAATGCCCCTTTGTTTATTTGCCGAAATATTCGTATCCATGGCAGCCGAGGTCACTACGCTCTCCTCAACCACAGCTACCGCTAGTGCAACCAAACCGACAACTACTTCGACACAAGGTAAGTTTGGTCTAGTCTTTTTTATGGTCATCCATCGTTTGATTTGCCCAAATGTTTGTATTGATGGCAGGCGAGATAACTACGACCTCTTCAACATTAGCCTCCGCCAGCACTACAGAGGCGACAACTCCTACAGAAGGTAAGTTCGATCTAGTTAATGCACACAACATGCTTCATTTCTCACATTGTGCGATAATGCCCATTTGTTTATTTGCCGCAACATTCGTATCCATGGCAGCCGAGGTCACTACGCTCTCCTCAACCACAGCTACCTCTAGTACAACCAAACCGACAACGACTTCGACACCAGGTAAGTTTGGTCTAGTCTTTTTTATGGTCATCCATCGTTTGATTTGCCCAAATGTTTGTATTGATGGCAGGCGAAATAACCACGACCTCTTCAACATTAGCCTCCGCCAGCACTACCGAGCCGACAACTCCTACAGAATGTAAGTTCGATCTAGTCCATGCACACAACATGCTTCATTTCTCACATTATTGCGATAATGCCCATTTGTTTATTTGCCGCAATATTCGTATCCATGGCAGCCGAGGTCACTACGCTCTCCTCAACCACAACTACCGCTAGTGCAACCAAACCGACAACTACTTCGACACAAGGTAAGTTTGGTCTCGTCTTTTTTATCCTCATCCATTGTTTGATTTGCCCAAATGTGTGAATTGATGGCAGCCGAGATAACTACGACCTCTTCAACATTAGCCTCCGCCACCACTACCGAGCCGACAACTCCTGCAGAAGGTAAGTTCGATCTAGTCAATGAACATAACACACTTTATTTATCACATTCTGAGATGGTGCCACATTTCTTGATTTGCCACAATATAGGTATGATGGCAACCGAGGTCTCTACGCTCTCCTCAACCACAGCTACCGCTAGTACAACCAAACCGACAACTACTTCGACACCAGGTAAGTTCGGTCTAGTCTTTTTTATGGTCAGCCATTGTTTGATTTGCCCAAATGTTTGTATTGATGGCAGCCGAGATAACTACGACCTCTTCAACAACAGCCTCCGCCAGCACTACCGAACCGACAACTCCTGCAGAAGGTAAGTTCGATCTAGTCAGTGAACATAACACACTTCGATTATCACATTCTGAGATGGTGCCACATTTCTTGATTTGCCACAATATAGGTATGATAGCAACCGAGGTCACTACGCTCTCCTCAACCACAGCTGCCGCTAGTACAACCAAACCGACAACTACTTCGACACCAGGTAAGTTTGGTCTAGTCTTTTTTTTATGGTCAGCCATTGTTTGATTTGCCCAAATGTTTGTATTGATGGCAGCCGAGATAAATACGACCTCTTCAACATTAGCCTCCGCCACCACTACCGAGCCGACAACTCCTACAGAAGGTAAGTTCGATCTAGTCAATGAACATAACATACTTCGTTTATCATATTCCGAGATGGTGCCACATTTCTTGATTTGCCACAATATAGGTATGATGGCAACCGTGGTCACTACGCTCTCCTCAACCACAGCTACCGCTAGTACAACCAAACCGACAACTACTTCGACACCAGGTAAGTTTGGTCTAGTCTTTTTTTATGGTCAGCCATTGTTTGATTTGCCCAAATGTTTTTGTTGATGGCAGCCGAGATAACTACGACCTCTTCGACAACAGCCTCCGCCGAACCGACAACTCCTACAGAAGGTAAGTTCGATCTAGTCAATGAACATAACGTACTTCGTTTATCACATTCTGAGATGGTGCCACATTTCTTGATTTGCCACAATATAGGTATGATGGCAACCGAGGTCACTACGCTCTCCTCAACCACAGCTACCGCTAGTACAACCAAACCGACAACTGCTTCGACACCAGGTAAGTTTGGTCTAGTCTTCTTTTATGGTCAGCCATTGTTTGATTTGCCCAAATGTTTGTATTGATGGCAGCCGAGATAACTACGACCTCTTCGACAACAGCCTCCGCCAGCACTACCGAACCGACAACTCCTACAGAAGGTAAGTTCGATCTAGTCAATGAACATAACATACTTGGCTTATCACATTCTGAGATGGTGCCACATTTTTTGATTTGCCACAACATAGGTATGATGGCAGCCGAGGTCACTACGCTCTCTTCAACCACAGCTACCGCTAGTACAACCAAACCGACAACTACCTCGACACCAGGTAAGTTTGGTCTGGTCTTTATTTATCGTCAGCCATTGTTTGATTTGCCCAAATGTTTGTATTGATGGCAGCCGAGATAACTACGACCTCTTCAACAACAGCCTCCGCCAGCACTACCGAACCGACAACTCCTACAGAAGGTAAGTTTGATCTAGTCAATCCACACAACACGCTTCATTTCTCACATTCTGCGATAATGCCCCTTTCTTTATTTGCCGCAATATTTGTATCCATCGCAGTCGAGGTCACTACACTCTCTTCATCCACAGCTACCGCTAGTACAACCAAACCGACAACTACTTCGACACAAGGTAAGTTTGGTCTAGTCTTTTTTATGCTCATCCATTGTTTGATTTTCCCAAATGTTTGTATTGATGGCAGCCGAGATAACTACGACCTCCTCAACATTAGCCTCCGCCAGCACTACCGAGTCGACAGCTCCTGCAGAAGGTAAGTTCGATCTAGTCAATGCACACAACATGCTTCATTTCTCACATTGTGCGATAATGCCCCTTTGTTTATTTGCCGCAATATTTGTATCCATGGCAGCCGAGGTCACTACGCTCTCCTCAACCACAGCTGCCGCTAGTACAACAACACCGACAACTACTTCGACACAAGGTAAGTTTGGTCTCGTCTTTTTTATGTTCATCCATTGTTTGATTTGCCGAAATGTTTGTATTGATGGCAGCCGAGATAACTACGACCTCTTCAACGTTAGCCTCCGCCAGCACTACCGAGCCGACAACTCCTACAGAAGGTAAGTTCGATCTAGTCAATGCACACAACATGCTTCATTGCTCACATTGTGCGATAATGCCCCTTTGTTTATTTGCCGCAATATTCGCATTCATGGCAGCAGAGGTCACTACGCTCTCCTCAACCACAGCTACCGCTAGTGCAATCAAACCGACAACTACTTCGACACAAGGTAAGTTTGGTCTCGTCTTTTTTATCCTCATCCATTGTTTGATTTGCCCAAATGTTTGTATTGATGGCAGCCGAGATAACTACGACCTCTTCAACATTAGCCTCCGCCAGCACTACCGAGTCGACAACTCCTGCAGAAGGTAAGTTCGATCTAGTCAATGCACACAACATGCTTCATTTCTCACATTGTGCGATAATTCCCCTTTGTTTATTTGCCGCAATATTCGTATCCATGGCAGCCGAGGTCACTACGCTCTCCTCAACCACAGCTACCGCTAGTACAACAACACCGACAACTACTTCGACACAAGGTAAGTTTGGTCTTGTCTTTTTTATGCTCATCCATTGTTTGATTTGCCCAAATGTTTGTATTGATGGCAGCCGAGATAACTACGACCTCTTCAACATTAGCCTCCGCCAGCACTACCGAGCCGACAACTCCTACAGAAGGTAAGTTCGATCTAGTCAATGCACACAACATGCTTCATTTCTCACATTGTGCGATAATGCCCCTTTGTTTATTTGCCGAAATATTCGTATCCATGGCAGCCGAGGTCACTACGCTCTCCTCAACCACAGCTGCCGCTAGTGCAACCAAACCGACAACTACTTCGACACAAGGTAAGTTTGGTCTAGTCTTTTTTATGGTCATCCATCGTTTGATTTGCCCAAATGTTTGTATTGATGGCAGGCGAGATAACTATGACCTCTTCAACATTAGCCTCCGCCAGCACTACCGAGCCGACAACTCCTACAGAATGTAAGTTCGATCTAGTCAATGCACACAACATGCTTCATTTCTCACATTATTGCGATAATGCCCCTTTGTTTATTTGCCGCAATATTCGTATCCATGGCAGCCGAGGTCACTACGCTCTCCTCAACCAAAACTACCGCTAGTGCAACCAAACCGACAACTACTTCGACACAAGGTAAGTTTGGTCTCGTCTTTTTTATCCTCATCCATTGTTTGATTTGCCCAAATGTGTGAATTGATGGCAGCCGAGATAACTACGACCTCTTCAACACTAGCCTCCGCCACCACTACCGAGCCGACAACTCCTACAGAAGGTAAGTTCGATCTAGTCAATGCACACAACATGCTTCATTTCTCACATTGTGCGATAATGCCCCTTTCTTTATTTGCCGCAATATTCTTATCCATGGCAGCCGTGGTCACTACGCCCTCCTCAACCACGGCTACCGCTAGTACAACCAAACCGACAACTACTTCGACACAAGGTAAGTTTGGTCTGGTCTTTCTTTATGGTCAGCCATTGTTTGATTTTTCCAAATGTTTTCTTGATGGCAGCCGAGATCGCTACGACCTCTTCAACAACAGCCTCCGCCAGCACTACCGAACTGACAACTCCTACAGAAGGTAAGTTTGATCTAGTCAATGCGCACAACCCGTTTCATTTCTCACATTCTGCGATAATGCTCCTTTGTTTGATTCGCCACAATATTGGTTTTGTCCAAGCCATAGTGGCTTTGTCGCAATGACTTGGCTGACGATGCTGCTCTATCGGCTCACCATACAATCAACATTGTCCAGATACCACCGGCAAGAGCCGATGCAGCAAAGCACTTACGACTGCTGGCCCGAAACACGACTATGCAGTCGTAGTCTACCCATGGAATCTGGATATCCAATTCGCCCAAATTTGACCCCTTTCTTCGATTGAAAATACCGTTCGACCACCCTAGCTGAGATGATATATTCTTGTTTCGCCTGTGGCTGGTAGTGACGTTTACTAAAGCCCATTCCCATCTCGTCGCAATGGTGTGCTCTCCAACGTGTGAGCATTGCAGATGTCACAAACTACTGAGCCATACTATGTGACTGAATTAGATTTGAGCTAGAGCGTGCCCTCGTGGCTGCTACACTCCGCCGCTTGGACCCTCATCCCCTTACAGAAGCAAACAGTCTGGGACATGAGGAAAAAAAAGTACTCGTGGTTTAGAAACTTCAGGAGCGCCTTCACAGCGGAAAATGTGCTTTTGCCTCATTCTTGTGAAATCATAACTGTTACATTTACTTGCAGGTATATGCAATGCAGAGACTGTCAAAATGTGCGAAGAAAGAATGAATGAGGAATGCGATGTTCAAAACGGTCAATGCGTCTGTCGAAAAGGAATGATCAGGAACAGTGATGGTGTATGCAAATTAAGTAAGTAATATAGTGTATCGTCTCTCTATTCATCTTCGTTTACTCTTGGTTTTGTTTTCTCTTTTCACCCCCTTTTTATTGTTAGGTTAGAGCAAGTGCGCTTTATTTCCTCCTACGATTATACAATTTGATTATTAATATAGAGCGCTCTTCACCCTTTACAGTCTTAACGATTTTTCAATATAGGCTTTTCAAGCCTAAAAGCGCCTTTTCTTAAATTTTTATTTTCTGTAATAGCGTAAGTTCAAATATAGTCACGACATGTTAACTACAAGGCTGATTCTCGCTGCAAAAGGAGCACATGACAACCATGACTTTGTGTGACAGGCCCTTGTATGTCTATGTGCATATTCTCTATGCACTGTGCGGCTGTGGCTATGGGCTTGAGCCAGCTCAAAATTTCTTACGTTGAAAGGGCGACGAGAATCGTATTTTCTAAAATCTAAAAAATCTCTTGAAGTGAGCTAGAAACCTGTAAAACAAATAAGCCTAGTGTAACAGTCCAAATTTTAACTTTTACATGGAAGGTACGTAGCCTGTCTAGTGATATCTACTGAATAGCATATGACAGATGGTCAGGAATCCATTGCAATATACTTATACGCGTCACCACTGAATAAAATCTTCCAAAGAATGCGCTTTCTTTTTTTCTTTTGCTCGACGCTTACCTACTGAATAACTAATGTCAATATTAAGTCAACAATCATCTCAATGTTAACTCAACATTAATGAATGACAGAAAGGAAAAACTTGCTTAAGCCAAGTATTTGTGTAACTGGTGGACTTGGACGAAACTCGCTTTCTTTTTTTCTTTTGCTCGACGCTTACCTACTGAATAACTAATGTCAATATTAAGTCAACAATCATCTCAATGTTAACTCAACATTAATGAATGACAGAAAGGAAAAACTTGCTTAAGCCAAGTATTTGTGTAACTGGTGGACTTGGACGAAACGCAGTATAAATGGCACATGCAGGCTGTGTCGCTAAATACTGTAATTTTAATATCAGCTTTGTCAGTTTAAAACCATTTCAGACTCCACTGTACTAGTATTGTCACCACAGGCGGGTATCATTTAGCTGATGACACGCAGCTACTAGAAAGATGATCAGCTGAAATTTAGCCGCGAAGTACTGTGCTCTCTGACGCAAGATGCCACTATGTTTGGTTTGAATGACCGCAGCAGCCCATAATGCTTCCCGTTTTGCTTTTGTGATTATGGTCTATTTCAGGCACGTTATCGCCAAAATGCTTTGTCAGCTTCAGACTGAGCGCCGCCAACAATAAAACTGATTTTATTCTTCCTGCTGTTGTGCCGCCGAATTAGGGCCTCGGTGGTGCAAGTTAGACGAAATGTTTTTTTTTTAGGAACCCCTTCAGTTGTCGGCATGATTGCTGCACTGCGTCGTTACAATTTTTTTTTAACTTTCATGGCACTTTGGCACCTCACGCTCTTGGTTAGATACGTGCTGCTCACCACCTGTGTTACGAAAATTCGTTTTAGGTCATGCCAGTCCCGTGGGGTTCGAAATCAAACAATTTTATCTTTCCGTTGCCGTTTGGCGATCCCAAAGCACGGTGAGAAAAGGCTGAATCACACTTGGCTTGAACACGGACTGCGAACGGCACTGCATTTAACCCAGCTGCGAGTCAAGGTTGGGAGGGCGTACGAGGAGTAACGTGGGGCTTCGTGTTGCCTGCCAATTTGCATGAGTTTGCTATCGGGTTGGGTGCAACGGCGTTTCGTGGAACCCAAGTGGAGCTGTGCTCATCCTAAGTGTGATTCACCAAGATCACGCACTACTCGGTGCACCGACGCTTGTCTGCACTTCCTCACTTCTCCTTTGAAGGTGTGGCGGGTTTAGTCCACTTGTCCAACCTAGCGCTGAAAGCTTACGCTGTAATCTCTCAAAGATATTTTTCCTCAGTGTAACTGAAAACTTTACCGTAATTTTAGGAGCTGTTGAAGTTCCGCGTACACATGCTCTGGTTGCAATGCAATTTCGGCATTCTAATAGCACATTCGATTGGGGGGACAAGAGCAGAGGCGCCGAGCATTGCAGAGCAATACAAGAGCACGCCGATCGAGGGTGTAACTGTCCTCCCACGGGGAAAGCTCTCTGCGAGTCGAGAACAGCGCGGCACGACCACGTCACCGCACTTCTCTCCCCAGAATTATCCGCCTGCCCGCAGTGGCGGCAGTTGAAACCCGAGTAGAGGCCAACGCTCCGTGAAGAACCACTTGTTTTGTATGCCTTTGTTCTTACAGCGCAGCGATCTGCCTTCTTTGGGCCTTTTGACGATAGCAGCGACTCTCAAACATGCACACAACACCTGAGCAATGCTTTCCGCTTGCCGAGCGCCGGCGGTTTGCAGCCACCATTTTGAGCGTCGCCGACTCAAGAGAAAAAAAAAAAAAGATGGCACGGATATGAGCTTTATGCCATGTGACTTCCTCTGCACTCGCTTTAGACGAAAGAGCAGCCGAGAGTGTACTCAGCTGCTCTGAGCGGAGGAAAAGCCCTCCTCCTCTACCATTGGAAGCGAGTGATTCTACTCCTGCTCTTCCACTGGAGGGCGCCCACTTGTCTGACAGCAATTTCGCAGTGCTCTCAAGTGCACTTACTCTCCCATTCGAACTCGCCATAAGAGACAGTAGTGCGCAATGAACTGCATGTGATGCTGCAGCAGGCAAGGGTGTGTGATATGATGGTTGTGATGTATGTCCGACACCTCTAGTGACATGGAGGACGTTTTCCAATATAATGTGTCTTTCGTGTATCGCAATCAGAAACCTTTTCTCGTGACGGTAAAATCGAGCGGATCAAGCCAGTGGGCACTTGAGAGAATGTAGGCAGGAACATAGCGTTTCAGTTTGCACGTCGCCATACAGGGCGGAGTATGTATAATGCGAGTGTTTCTCCCGAATGAAAGAGGCGAAAAGTGTGCGAGTTCTTGACTGCAAAAGGCATATAAGCATGGTTACGTTTTTACAATGGTGTTTCCCTTCATTCCTTGCAGCTCAGAAAACTACAGTCAGATTTAGGGTCGTCCGTAAAGCTCGTACTGACACATACAGCGAAGAAAATGTGGAGTGCGATCTTCCCCTTCCGCAAATTATCAAAGCGGTGAGTTTGTTTTTGCTCGCTATTATCACAGAATGGCAAGTGTTTCAATGTGCCTCCGGTGGAAGTAGATTTTTTTCATGTCCCATGTTCATATTTTTTGTTCCGGCCCGGGTATGAGTAGGCAGCAGATATTGCAGCTTCCAGTACATTGCAGGAGCAGCCATATAGGGCTGCTTGTCACCACTGTAAATTCAAAATAATAGGGAAGCGATAACCATACTTCTGGAACGCCAGGACATAGAAACATAAAGCTTGGTTTGCTTTGGACAACATTTAAAAACCATGTACGATTTGAAAAACAAATCCACAAGCATCAAATGCCGAGAAGTCTACAGGGTACGTGTGCTGAACTCAAAAAGTAGTGCCCGGTGCAATACCTTCTCAAACGCCACGTAACAGCCTAGAATTATGCGGACGACACTAGTCCATAGGTGCCGAATGCTGTGAAAGGAACACCTGAATGGCACCTGCCGCTTATCACTTGCGTGAAACACCGTCGAGTATTGTACTGAAAATTATGAAACAAGAAATGCCCTTTGACGTTGGTGATAATTTGAGTGGATTGGCTCAAAATTTCATAGGGGACGCAAGAACAGGGCTTTTACGACAACGTTGTTTATGAGATTTAAGGATTGGAACCATCTTCCGCGCCGTCAAGTCTGAAGCAGCGAAACCAAATTTAAAGATTGTTCAAATATTATATGTGACATTATCGACAGAATTAGATGGTTTGCAGAATTGTTTATCTAGTCGGCGCTAAAATAATATAAAAACCCCAATGCGTGCCTTAGGAACACCGACTGTCGAAAAACACACTCAAAATAAATGCGTCAACTTCGCACTGCTAACCTGGGCCCGTATTCCGAGTTTGCGTCGTTATCGAAGTGTCGCTATCTCACGTGACCTCGAGTCATCTTCTTGGTCAAAACACCGGAACTGAGTGTTGCCACTACGGAACCGGAAAAAGGGGCAAAATCATGTTCCGACGTTTCCACCAAGGTCACGTGAGATAGCGACACTTTGATAACGACGCAAACTCGGAATACGGGCCCTGGTAACGATAACCATCAATTGAGTTAACGAAAAAATCAAAAAGCATCACTCTCTGAGGGCCGTTCATACTTCGGCAACATTTCCTGTGATCAGTATGTACTAACACGTTGAATGCGCGTTGGATAAATTAGTTCTTTGAATTAACTAAGACACAATATCGGCCGCATATGCGATGCATTAAGCCTGCAGCCATTATGGTGTAATAATAGAAAATATAACTCTTCTACATTAGGGCTCCTTTTTTTTTTTTGCTGGTATTAAAATAAGCCTTTTTTATAGCAATGCTTTAAAATATTCAGTAAATTGAATGAGAAAGTACTTATTAACAATTCGGGTACCTTATTTTCAAATGCATATTGGATTTGTTGTAAGTTGCGATGCTCAAACTTTTCAGGCAATTCATTACAATGCAAATGTTAAACCGAAATACGTGCGCCTCAGTATCTTTTTGCCGAGCTTCAAATTATGTCAACCAGTTAATCAACACTTGATATTTGCAAAATTATGAAATCCAAGTCTCTCAAGCTGAAAAAAAACACTCTCGAAATTTGTTGTGGAGTGGACGCTTTGTTGCAAAAGTGCGTTCACGGAGCAATTCGCTCATTTGGGGGAAAAGGGGTCATTTGAGTGAAATGAGAAATTTAGAAAACTCAATAGAAATTTCGTTACAAAATCGCAGTATTCGCAGGGACTATA
Organism: Amblyomma maculatum; assembly: GCF_055883805.1. NCBI lineage: Eukaryota > Metazoa > Arthropoda > Arachnida > Ixodida > Ixodidae > Amblyomma > Amblyomma maculatum. The sequence goes on along the minus strand of NC_139349.1, from coordinate 63,444,186 downwards.
TACGTCATCCAAGACTTGTCACTTAAATTAAAAGCACGAAGGTGAAGAGTCTGGAAATAATTTTCGCTCTAATGAACAATAACACTTTCCCGTTGTAGGCGTAATACCTCCCATGTTTAACAAAACAATTCTTTTTAATTAATCGCAACGCCAACTCGGTTACACCGCACTTACAGTATTGTGGTCTCAATTCTTATGTCAAAATATTTACCTTTTTTTTACAATCAACGATCTAGGGTGACGTACCTTAAGGCTTGGCGCCGCGTACATCACAGCGGGTGGCCATAGCGGCGGGGTATGCGTTGGTCGCAGAGGTTATATCCCACACTCACAGTCTACTTCCTGTTGAACATCTCGGTGATCTGGACCGCACCAAATTCCGCGTGGTAATCACTGCGCCTGACATATTTCGAAAGACAAGTACTAGGAACTTAAAGTGTGATTGCATAACGAATCTATTGGAGATTAATGTATTATTGCGTAAGCAATACTACGCCATGTTTTAGCCCCTCGCGTAAACCCGGCCGGTAGCCACGTTTGACCTTTAGAGCGACCGCAGATGGGGCCCCTCTTCAAGCCGTCGGGTAAACCCGCAGCCCGCAGCTACAGCTGCGACGCTGCCGAGTGGAGGCGCTGGCGACGCTGAGGGAGAGGCGCTGCATTCTCGCCAGATGTTTCAGAACGTGGAGAGGAGGTGGAAACTGAGTATAAAAAAAGCGCGTTTTGCCGGACCATTCGCCATGCTGTCTGATAAACAGAAAGAGAAGCTTCGTCGGCTTGCTGCTGCCACAAAGCAACCACGGGCTCAAGAGACGGATGATTGGTTGGTTGTTTTGTGGGGTTTAACGTCCCAAAGCGACTCAGGCTATGAGACACGCCGTAGTGGAGGACTCCGGAAATTTCGACCACCTGGGGTTTTTTTAACGTGCACTGACATCGCACAGCACACGGACGCCACTCCGTTTCGCCTCCATCGAAACGCAGCCGCCGAGGCCGAGATTCGATCCCGCTTCCTTGGGCACAGTAGTCGAGCGCCGTAACCACTGCGCCACCCCGGTAGGGCTAAGAGACAGATGAACAACGCCGATGAACGAATGGGTTTAATGCACTATTGCTTACGCAACCTACCAGGTTTAACTAGAGCTAAACCCAGCTAATTTTATATTATACATTTGGTTTTTTAATTACTGGCGCTACGACCATTATCTTTTTTCTAGAACAGCTTATGCCCAGGTAAGAGGCGTAGTGTCCGTTAAAGAAATAAATACGACTAAATAATCTAACAATATATGCTATTCATACGACGGGCGCTCAATGGAAATACAATTTCCGTATCGTCTGTCGGGTTAGGATTTCCGCCGGCATGTGGTACCTGCATCACTGCCGCAGTGTCTACTTAAACAACCTGAATTTTGTCTTGTGATCTAGAGCGTCAAGCACAAAAACCTCGTTTGTTTCGAGCAAGGCTGGATTGCTATTGCGTTCTTCTTTTTTTTCGCGATCTCCTCGGCCGCTACATATTAACGCACAAGAGACGTTAAGTGCAGCTCACTTGCAGATTTCGCTTAGCATCTGCCAAAAAGGAAAAGTACGATGGTACTCCGCCCCTAGAAGCAGGCAGAAAATGAACCCATGAGAGATGAGGAGAAAACGCTGGCGTGATTCTGCGTGCTATCGCCTGTACTGGGTAAGCGCGTGAAGCTGGCAATACGGATACTCTACATTTGGCTTACATGCTGTTTAATCCACTGGGAGCACTGCACTGCTGTAATGGTACCCGACAGCGCGAAGCGCAGTAGTCACTGATGTATTCAAGGGCAGTTGCATTTATTAGTTTCCTGTGCGTTTAGCTGCCTAATTAAGAATCGCATCCTCACGAATCGCATCATTTTATTGCAATCACAACTACAAGGGACTGTGAGTGAAGAAAGTGAAAAAATATGCGTTTATATTCAATGTACAGTGTGTATACGGAACGTAATGAAATCTTCTCAGCAGAAAAAAGTATTCAAAATATCAATCAATCAATCAGTTTTTTATTTTCTCTAAGCTACAGAAGGCGAGACTAAAAGCTCACATTTCAATATCGTTACAAACGTTTAATATTCCTTGAAGTAATCCATTTATGCCATGTGTAGCCATGCAATGCACTCATCCTGGAAGGCGTTCACACGAGCCTCGTTTAGCGTCTTGTCATGGCGGTCTAGATCACTTCGATGTGCCAAAATAGACTACTTTCGGACACTGTTGACTATCGAAAAAAAGAGTATGCCTGCCGGAACCAGGTCAGGTCAGTAGAGGGGCTGGGGCAGCGTCGCCAAGTTGTGTTTCGGCAGGAACTCCCCTACGCGCAGAGAAGCGTGCCTGCGTGCGTTGTCGTGGTCCAACTGCCAGGTATCGGCGATCTCCTTTCGCGCTCGGAGGACCCTTTTTCTCAATCTGTCGAGCACAAACACGTAGTACACAGCGTTGTTGCCAGTCCTTGAGGTACGAATTCTTTACGAGCCACAGCCTTGGCAGAAAAAAAAAAAATACAATTTGCAATGTTTCAGTTTCGACTGGCTCATTCTTGTGCTTTTGCAGCGAGAGGACTCTGAAGCGTGCCATTCGAAATTTTGGCGCTTCATATCTGGGTCGTGCTCAGTATTGTTTCATCACCGGTAACGACACTGAAGGCTCAATTTGAAGATTCAAATAAGGTCGAAAAGTTCGGTAGTGGTCACCACTCGGTTCTCATGGTCATCAGTCAACAACTCGGCGACCAGCTCGGCGCACACTTTCCGCATGTTCAAATTGTCAGGATGTCGTGCACGGTAATGTTTTGAATATTGAGAGTCTCTGCTATCATCCGCTCACTCAATTCGACGATCAGTGTTCAAAATATTGCGAACACGAGTCACATTTTCGTCACACGGTCGTCTAGAGCAGGATTCATCATTGACATCTTCCCTGCCCTCCTCACACGCCTTTAACCACTTTTAAAGAGGAGAGTATGACAAAGCAGGTTTCTCGTAGGTTTGCTGAATCGTTTGGCACGCGTCATCAAGACTCTTACTAAGTTTATAAGAAAACTTGATCGCGTACCGCTGTGACCAATCCGAGCTCAGTAGGGCAGACAGCAGCGCCCTAAAAAAATTACGAAGGACTTTAGCGACTAAAGTAGTGAAAGGCGAAAGCCTGAGAGCCGTATTCTGCTACGCAACTGGCACTAATTGGCAATTAATTAGATAGACATAATTTTTATTTATAATTCAGTTCAGTTCAGTTCAGGCGTTCAGTCGTGTCCGACTCTTCGTGACCCTATGGACCATGTCACGCCACGCTATTTATAATTATGTATTCATAATTATTAAAATAATCTATATTAATAAATGACGATTTCATTTTACTCAATTAGTAATTATTTATTAATCAGTAATTGAAAAATGATTGACATATGCACGCATTCGCGCATACTGTGGTGCTTCTCTGACTGTTCGAGACCTCTATGACGTCATCCCGCCTCGGCCAATCAGAGTCGCCGAAAAAGTGGGACACATTTTGTCCATGACAGCATGAGCCATTAAAGGCGTTCGCCTTAAAAAATAATTCCATTATTTCCAAACCCACCCTGTATTGACTCAAAGTCAATACTCATCATCCATGTAGCACTGTTAGCATGCACCATGTTTTCTAATCCCCATTATTCAGAAATCATGTGTTTTGTTACGCCTATTGGATGTAATGAATGAAACAGCGAACACTAAATTTAAAAGCTGGGTGCCATCAAACGCAACTTAATTTTATTGCTGTTTTCTTAAGCTTTCTACGTCACCTCCTTCGCTCCTGTTGCAACATATATTATTGTGTTTGTTTACGATATGTCTTTATTACAGATCAAGGATAAGGTTCCAAATTTTATCAAATCAAGCATACGCTGCAAGTAAGTGCCAACTTTTTGCTGCTTACCGTAGCATAAATTTCATTTTGGCATTGGTAGGTGGATACTCCTAAAAAAAGTGAATCAGGAATAGGTAAATGCATAGATAATGTATTTCAAAGACAGAACAGATTGAACCTCCAAGGTAACGTTCTAGAGAAACGCCATCAATGTTACTAAAAATTCTGCATTATTTAAGCTCGCCATCACGTTTCCCATACCTTAACCGCAACAACTGTAGAGGTAATTTTCTCCAGACTAGATTTCGGAAGCGTCGTCATTATTGTAACATATCCCTAAGAAAAACAACTCCTTTGTTGCACGTTCGACGACATATGTGCCATCCAGGTAATCTTGAAGCGCGCGCTCTCTAAGCAACTCCCGTGCGCTTGTCTGGTATGGTTGGCTTACGCGAAGAATGCACCACCTGCAGTGCTGGGTGTCCACAGGAATGCAGCCGCGTAAGCTAAATTCAATTCTACTTGCTAAATTAACACTGTGTTCTACTTGTCATGCCTTAGTGGAAGGTAAATAACAATTTTGACCTTCTGGAATACCTTAATGTGAACAGATCTCTTTGACTCTGAGTATAAGGGGTCTGTCACAGTGCTTCCCTTCCATGCACCAACTGGTTCATTTTGCTCGAGAGCCAAACACTACAACCACCAGTCCGCGACACTACAGCCACCAGTCCACGACTAGGGTGTATTACCATGTAGGAGCTGTACCAGCTGTGATCTCGAAATCAAAGTAGCCCAGGAAGAGAGCGCTGTCCCCACTTTTCCGCTGTGGACGGAACAAATTTAGGACACATCTTAAAGCACAACTGTTCCTAAAAACAAAAAAAAAAAACATTGTATAGCATTAAGGTAATTCACTTGGACACGGAACAATATGGACATTATGAGCCATTTTGGACATTATGGGCGCGTGGAGCTGTAATTTTTGTCGTACAGCCGAACTTCAGGAGGGCCACCGTGGTGACTTCACTGGTGCCCTACAAACTTCGCTGTCATTCTATCGTCGGAGAGTAGCGAGGAAATCTTGATATATTTGCTCACGCTGTACGTCCCTTCAAGACGTCCACACTTTCTGGGTCAGAAACAAATGCAAGCCGTTTTATTTGCATGTGTTATCATGAGATGATAACTCCCTTGATCTAAGGTGCAATCGAGCACCCAACTAAGCTCGTGTTCTACTTCCTCTGGAAACGCAATTTTAGCCCGTAGGGCGGATAACTATCCGTGCTTAGAAACACCATTCCCAGTTTTTCGTGAGTCTGCGGCTTCTCAATGTTTAGTAATTGAAAATGCATGTGTAGGGCATTTAAGCACATTCAGAACTTCTCTATCCATTTGGCCATGCTTAGCAATGACTCAACAAGAGCTTCGTTAGACTCGGTTTTTAATAACTACTATTCATCGCGCCGTTTATTTCAACTGCATGATGGACTGTGCACTTTTGTAACCGATTGTGCTTATTTGTACATCACTCAAATTTCCATGAAGTGCATACATTATCTGTCATTGTTTTTACCCACTGATCGTATATACGAGAAATCGTTTGTGGACATGTTCGATAACTTGCATGGTTACTTATTAATGATTCTTGCGTGGAAAACGTAAGCAAAACTTGAGACGTTATCCCAATATCGAATGTCATGTAGAGCAGACCACAATTCTCACACACAAAAACAAAACCTCGCTTAAGGTCCGTTTATATTCTGTTCATCAACTAGCCCAAACATTGATGTACCATGAGTCATGAGTACAATTTCATGTTTAGATATTGTCACGGAGTAAGGTCTCAGCAAAAGTCACCGAGTACCCCAAAAGCACCAGCGAGCTAGGTAGCGTGAGCGGCTCAGCGTCAGAACTTCGGTTTTCTCGCATTGAGGAGGCACACGTTCGCAATAAGCGCAGAGCGAAGACAAGGAATGTACCGTGCCAATATACGTACTGATTTAAAGAATTTCTGTTGCCTTTCTCTGCATAGGAACATATATTAGAACCAGTGCGGCTCAGGCGTAGCCTTCATGTGGTCGGACAATAGGACGATTATGATTCCATAAGCATGAATACAAATAGAAAGGAAAATCCCGCACTGATGATCACGAAAGAACACAATAAATGCGCGCCACCAGGCACACATTTGCTTCGTGGCCGAAGTCGGGGCACGTAAAACAAGCAATTTACCGCAGCAGTTGACGCGTTGCGGCATGTGAATAGTGATAATTTGACTGTAATTTCAAGGCGTCGTGGTGTCTGTAGACGCGCATATTGCACGCAGTCAAACTTCAGAATTGTCTGGTTCCGCTGGCAATAAGGTTCAGATCCCCCAAACGTTGTTGAGGCTTCGTGGTGTCTCGAGAGAAACCTCCGACATACACGAACCTTCGTTCGATAGAATGGATAGTGACTAAATGGGGAAAGGCTCATTTGTTTTGCTGTCCCGCCAGTGTCAGCCCGACTTGGAGCCATAGAGGATAGGTGGATGCTGGGGAGAAATAGCTCTGTTGAGGGTCAAGTAAGGCGCGGTAGAGCTCTGACCACCGCTGCAGACCGGAATCAGCAGGCGCTCGCACAGGAGTTATTTAGTCGCACCACTCTGTGTGCACCAACCTTTGTTTGTGCACGCGCATCTGCTGCTGTCTGCTGTCGGGCTGTTGTGGACGCCTGGCGCATAGTAGCCTAGAAAGAACAATAAAGTGCGGGGTTCGTATCGTATTGTTCTGCGGAATAAATGCGTGTTCTGTGAATGTCGCCAATTCTTAGTGAGAGCGCACTACCGCGGCCAGAGCAAAGGGACTCATTTGCGGGGAGTCTCTTCACACGCTGCCGGGACACGTATACAGAAGCCCAATCCTGGGCTGCGTGCGGACACAGGGCGCGGAAAGATTTAAGTAGACACCCGCAAAATGTCGGCAGAAGTATGCCCTGAAAGCAGCGCCCCTACACTGCCGCAACGCAGGCATGTGCAAGACACTAGGTAGAAAAAGGTTGTACCACTCCGAAAAATTTAAATATATTTGCGGCTACTTCCGAATTGTTCCAAATGCTACGAGTGGGACTAGTCAGCAGACAATGAATTATCACTGCATGCCCACGCGGTTTAGTTTGATTGTTTTTTTTTTTTTTTCAAGAATCATTCATAGCGGTTAGGCTGCAGTTCATTCAGGTAAGAAATCGGTGAACTGCGTTGGAGTTTCCAGTGTTATGTATAAATCTGCTGTCATCTCGCGTACTGAATCACAAAATTATTACTGGCGAATGCGCGACTAAAGAAAATCCTAGCGCGCAAGCTTACCGCTCGCTCCTCAAACAGCCTTCGGATTCGTCTTTTCGCTTTTTCAGTCGAACTGAAGTGGAGTTTGATGTCAGTACTGAAAACGACGAAGCAGTTAGAGCTCTGGAAGAACTTTTCGCCTTCGCCAATTGTGAGCCCGCATCGAAGAGTGATGGCTGCTTACTCGGAAACGACGTTTATTTGGAGAAAGAGAGTGTGCAGAGTAAGTAACAAGTGCAATTTTGCAGTCATAGCAGCGTAAGATGGCCTCTGCAATGAAAATGTGTTGGCGTCATGTTTTGTAACGACACGCCTTCACGTTCTCCCTTCAGACGATAAAAACGTCACCTGTCTGGTCGGTGAGCAGAGTCCTATTGAGAATACGTTGCATAGGCCGTGCCTTACTGGTGTACTTCATGAATGACCGATGGTGTCGGAACGGGTAGTGGTTGTTGAAGTACACTACAGTTGCGACACTGCTCAGAATAAGATAAATGTCCAGGATTCTAAATATTATCATGTCCATGCCATTTCTATAATAATATAGAGCGTTTCGAAACAGAACAAAATATCTAGTAATTAGCTCGCGCCAAAGAAACGCTGCCCTTTAGATAAGATAACGCAATGTACTCTTGTAGACTATAATCTACAGCCGTTCTAGCGTGCGGTTATTTTGGGCCCACTGACGAGCCGTCGCACGGGTCGCTTCTTTGTGGATTATGAGGCTGTGATTGCTCCACGGCCACACCTGTTAAAAAAGCCGCGATTTTCTGCTCTTCTAGCACTGAAAAAAATGCCGAATTATATTTCCACACCGCGGTTATTTTCCAGCAAGAATTTAGCTCTATGATATATATGCGATGGATGTTTTAGACAATGTAATTGGTTTGACGTTTCTGCCATCTGCGTCGTTATTCAGCACGCGTTTGCAGGAGAAAGCTCGTTTTTCTTTTTTTTTTTTTTTTTTAGAAATTGCAAGCCATATGTGAATGTCTTGTCCGCAATCTAAATTCCATACAATGCGCTCTTCCCCACTTCCTGACCGCCATAGTAATACTCACTCACAGGGCTACATTGTTGCAGGAGTGATGGACAGCCACCCACATCAACAACTTACCATTCCACTCCGAGCTAATACGTTGCAGGGCTAAAACAAAAGTTTTGTGTTGTTGCCTAATTTTATAAATACGGCATTGTTAGAGCTCGTGTTTTTCTTCCTTTCTTTTTGCTTACCGAACCTAGCAGCTATCGAGCTTGTGCACCTACATGCTATAACTTTTCAAAGGCTGAAGACACATTATTCCATAAACCAAAAAAACAATTACATTACTGCGCTTAAGCCTGCTTGTGAGCGGAAATGGTAAAAGCCACTTTACCCGACTATTTTCACTAACTTCATCGTCATTGTCATCCCTACTACCATCATCATCTCCATCTCCATCATAGTACGTACTAAAATGCATATTCTTGCTAGATGCATGTAAGATACTTATGCATTTCTTGCACACTAAAGGCACTAACAAGCTCCATCGTCTGGAAACTTATGTGTGAACGAATGTATGCGATAGGAAAAGAACTTTTCAATTTAATAGAGTACGCCAGTTATAACATTGTCAGTGAGAAATGCACTTTGTGACCTGTAAGAAATGTTCATGCTTATAATTTGAATTTCTGCATAAATATAGCCTCAAACATAGCATGTTACCGTGTTATGTTGGTTAGAGCACTGCAGCTTTTGTAAGAATGCGTTTTCATAGGAACACTTTTTCAACTACATTTTATATCTCACCATGTTATATTGATTATAGTACTGCAGCTTCTGCAACTACATTTTATCGCATTTCCCTTCATTACGTTGCTTGTTATTCGTATCTTGTTTTCAAATGAAAGCAATCTGCGCGTCTTTCTACCCACTGAGCTAACCAGAACAACCAGCTATGAGGTAGTAAGGCTAAATCAAATAGGTCAATCCGAAGCTCATAAAGCACTTTCCTCGTAAAGCCTGGGTTCGAACCACGGATCTGGACACAGTTTTGTCTAACTACCAAGTTTTTGAGAAAGCTGCAGAACTTTCATATGTATGCCTATGGGCGCGCTTGGGGGAATGTCAACGTATAATTACTGCCTCATTACAAGGCTGCTGCACCTTGAAGTATTCCTCTAAACTTTGGATGATGGGATGTTGTTAATTGAATAAAACGAAAAGGAAAGAATGAAGAAATAATCTGCTGAAGTAATTGACAATGTCAGTGAGGAAAAACCTTAGTCAAGGTGTGCTCCACATTTCAGCCGACTATTTAGCGTTAGTTTGTAGACGACTCTAGGCGCGTATATGTATTAGTTTCGTCCGCATTACTACACGTCCTTAAGGTTCTCCCTTGTAGATAAAGTAGCCCATTTTCAGCGGCAGGCTACAATTGAAGAAATCGGCAAGAACTTGCCAAAACAAGACAATGGTAGCTGCTAGTTTGAGCAGTTCTCGCGGCAACGTATGAAGAGTGGCAGCTTGTCTCCTGGGCTCACTTTTGAAAATTTTCGCTACGCGGCTTTGAGTGGATCCCGACCCTATAGCGGTCACTAGATCTCTTCCTGCTTTTCCAAAAAAGAGATATGTTGATGAGCCGAAGATTATGGTAGCACGTTCATGTCACATTCTGCTGTCGCAACTTATATTGCGAATGATTTCACAATGTCTGAAGAAGCGAATCGCTAAGCATGCCGGTTTCTCGAAATTCAACCTTGGAAGCACATATTTGAACACTATACCTGTCTCTTTTTGGTGGCAACTTTCTTGACAATAGCGGAAATACTTGCTGCTGTCAAGGTTACTTCTAGAATGAAGAGTCCTTCTGGTCTTAACTCTATAAATAGTGTCATTACATTTCACAAGCCCAATGTATGCCATTGAGACGCACTTTCTTCAGGCAGACGTTACATGACAAGCACAGTGCTTTTGGAGTCTCTATATGTAATATTTACAATGCGCAAATGTATGGCTAATTCATTCGTGCTAATCATGCAAATCTGGAAAACATAAACTGCTCCACAATAAGTCCCGTGACTTCCAGCCGTCTTCAGCTCTTTGGACTTGGTACGTCGTTATATTGAAAAGTTCGGCTACCTTCAGCTGTGACCCATAGTACATATTACAGCCCTGCCAATCCAACAAAAGTTGCTTTAAAAAAGGTTGTGAGTTCGGCCTGTCAGGGCGGCGGAGATGAATGCAACCCATTTTGAGATAAGAACTCTCCACGGACATCGCGCGTTGTATCAGCGACAAAGAGTGCGAAAAATAGAAGACATGGAGCGAAGTAAACAAACATAAAACACCTGCTACGAGGTATGCTTTAAGCGTTTGACGGCAGGTTACTTTGTAAACTCTCAACCCTGCGGTGCAAGCTTAATCTACGTTGTAAAAGGTAAAATATTTCCGATGCAGTAACAAGCAATAATTGTTATTGGTCATGCCAATCGCTAGAATACAGTCGGTTAATTGTATATGACAGTAATTCCAGGCCTACGCAGGCATTGTTATAAGAGCTCTCAAAATCCTTCCCTTAACTCTACTTAACAAGATTTGCGCAGCTGCAGAGGGTATAACGTGAAGCAGGCGAAATCACGGCATCGGGATTCAAAAACTGCCAACAATGTGCAGACGATCGCAGCCTATCCTTAAGCTCGCAAAGCAGCAATTAGAGCACCCGAACATACGCTCTCTAATACGGATGGCAAATCATGATTGCTCGCATAATTAACTGTAGATATTAAATGTTCTTGGCACAGCGCGCGCTTCGAAGCTTGGGTGCTACCAACCCCGAAGCTAAAGAAACACTGATGACAGTTTGGCGCTCTAAACACCCTGAATCTTATCACTCATAAGTTTAAATCATAGCTTCTTACTCTGGCCATTTTCAATTCAGAGTTGTTTACTCTATTCGAAAAGGTTCAAACTAATTTTTACGCGCGTATTGAAACATGACAGCTCGGCCTGTGTCAGAAGAATATTCAGATGGTTAGTCTGTTAGGTTTTAACATGAGTACGCTTTCTGTTTTCGTTACTAATCCCCCCCAAAAAAGAAGAAACGGTCATTTAACTTCTACACAAGAATTATTCAATGAAACTCAAATTTTCCTGTGTTCTCAGTTACGTGTTTCATTGAATAACTTTGTGTTTTTTTTTTTTTGCTATTTTTCTACCAAGTTATGCTTTCGTGTTTACATTCTATTTCTTTTATAGTATGAACTGATCCGTCCGTGGAAAATAGAAAACTTTTCCGGATAATTTTTCCTACTTGAGACACATTCATTCCTCTCTTCGAGCTATGGACCCATTTCTTACTATTCCTAACTTCTTTTTTTCAGTAAGTCCTACTCAGATGTGCGGTGAACTCACGCATCTGACTGAACATTCACATCTGGTATGCAGCTACGATGAAAACAACAAAACTGTTCTACTTTGCAACAAGGACACATCTAGGGCTGTTGATAATGTGACGTCCGGAGGAATATTTATGCAAGTGTGCAACCGTGAGTATTCAGCTCCAAGTTACATAAGTGGGAAACCATTAGAGTTGGCTCCAAGTTGAATGACATCTGCTGCAAAAAATGCTGACCAGTTTTGGCGCCAGTTACCTCGCGGACATCTGTATTAGTTTTGCCACTGACTGAAAGATATTCGGCTAACTCAGTACGGTAAATGTTCTAATCACTTCGAAATATGATTAAACAACAGCAACATACACTTGCCGCAATGTGACCGTTGGTAACAGCTTCTTGTTAACGTCTTTCCCGCTTTGCCGTAGTCCATTTAGACGCAGCTGAATATATCATGCATCAAAATGGACGCTTCACGTGCTCCCTTCCTTTCCTTGTGGTCATACTGCTTTTGTTGAAGTCCTTCAGGAACAAGGGGTACGCCCCATTATAAACATATAAAATATACCGCAGATTTTTTTTTAAATGTTAGTCGGCTTCTAGTGTAAATTTGGGCTAACTTGCAATTTAATTTAATTTTGAAAAAAAAAACTATTGTGGATTCCATAATTTTGAATGTTCGTTTTGTAACTTCAGTAACAGCGCAGGTATAAAGAAGGGACGGGATAGAACACAAGATAATAAGAACACTGACTTCCAACTCTATTTTTAACCAATCGTTCCACGTATTACGTGGCACGGCCCAGAACGGCCCAAAGAAAGGCCCATAACTTTGAGCACGAGAAATAAAATATACACTTTGTACTCTGCACATCGCCATTTTCTTATTCACGTTCGCCGCTTGTTTTTAAGTATATAACTAGGTTCCTCCTGCAGCTTATGGTACATCCAGTGCATATTGGATCGATAAGTTCTTTCGTTTCCTTCTAACTTCTTAATAACCGTGACCACAGTCGCATTGATTACTGTACGGTGCTCCTACCAAAACTAATTAATGGTGTCGCGAGCACATGTCCAAGGCCGGAACACCGTCGCGCCAAAATATATCGCGGCTAAGCGGAGCAAAAGGCAGTATCAGCGGCGCATGTCAACGGCAAGGCGATTTAAGCGTGATTTACCTGATTACAAGTTCTAAAGAGCTCTATTATTATCGTCAGATAGCAAGTGCCACCAACAAGCCCTTCCGCCTTATATGATTCTTTCTTAACCTAGTCGACTACTGATAGCATATGTGGTTTTAAACTAAGACGGCGGCAGGGACATAAGCGTCCGTAAAACGATTATATAGATTGCACTAAGCCCGAAAGATACCTGGAAAATTCATCATCATCATCATCAGCCTGATTATACCCACTGCAGGGCGAAGGCCTCTCCCATATTTCTCCACTTAACCCGGTTTTGGAAAATTGTTTCACGTTTAAGAGATATTATCAATTACTTTGATTAATAAGCTAAAAAACCAGCTACTACTTCAAAACCTGAAAAACAGCAAGTCTATTATAGTCTAGGATATTCACGCCTTCAATACTTTTTATCCGTTTGGTGAGCGACGAAAAACTAATTTTACAGAAGCGAACAGCCCTTAAATTCACCTTAAAGGACTCACCCTTCTCTGCTTTTCAAGAAGAACAACACATTAAGAATCGGAAACATGTGGACAACAAAGAAAAGAAAGCCATTGTCGTATTCCATGCAGTGAATCTTAATTAAAGAGAATGTTTTTTTTTTTTTTAAATATCTCCTGGAGGAACCCAAAAACAGCACAAGAAACACAACTTACTGCAAGGGTGAAATACGTACAAATTATGACATGTAAAGGCAATTTTACGCTATACCAGATTTGATATGTCGCCACCCTACCATAATGACTATTGTAAATAAATCATCTTCCATGGCAGTCTTTAAACAATTTTTCAATTCGCAGTTATTCTTCCTTTTGGAAGCACTTGGCTTAATACAAGTTCTGATTGCTTTGAGGGCCTGCATTATATTACCACTTTAGTCCTTCAATCGCTTAATAAATAAATGTGTGTATTATGCTTGCCACTCTTGTTTACAAATGCGTGTAACTTATTCATGTCTTCTTTTTACGCCGCGTACTGAGTTGCTGTTTGTATTGAGAGGCTGACAATAGACAGGCATTCGCGTCTTTTTTCGTTTTTGTCAGCCTCTTTGGCAGACCTGTACTTTGGTCCCTCGTCTGCGTGAATCAAACTTTCATTCATTCGTCCATGTTTCCCAAATTGATTCCTCGCTCTAGCTTACATGAAAACTTCGATTTCTATAGAACGCTCTAACTGCAAATCTCAGCATAAAATTGGCTAAAACACCATTGAAGGCGATAAGGCTGCGTTTTAAATTCAAATGATGTTTGATGCGTATTTTTGAATGCCATTTTCAGCACTGCCCTGCAGCAAGATATGCACGGATGAAAGGAAGCACTGCATCCTTGAATCATGTGTTTGCAAGCCCCAGTACAAGCTTAATACCACTACGGAGGAATGTCAAAGTAAGATTTTTAACAGGACGGCTATTCGTGCGGAAAATAAGCTAAATTTAATTGCTTCAAAACCTTAGCCGCCATTGTGCTTTCCTTGTATGTATATGTGCGTGTTTTTTGGGTCTTAATTTGTAAAAGCCTGAAGACAGACACAATAAGTTTCCTCACATGTCGAGCCCGACGAATATGAATCTCGAGCTGGTGGGAATTGACAGATGGCAGCAAATGAGAATATTGAACAATTTAAAAACAGGACGTAAAACAAAACAATAGTAAGAGGACGGGGTTTACTTTCAGAAAGTATCACACATTAAGCAGCTATTTCGCACGGAAATGAAAACAAGCCAGCAGCGGCATAGAATAAGAAAGGGCACAATTCGGGTGCATGGGATTGCACATAAATCTCAGGCGTGATGTCAACCTACCCAAAAACGCATAGGAATGAAAGGGCGAAGTGAGGGGGCTAGGTCCTGGAGTCTCAGCGCCTATTTTGATTATAATAATGGCGGTGGTTGTGAATATACTGCATGACGAATTCAATGAGACCCACCATGTTGCAAGGAACGCATGAGACTACCATGGCTAACGAGGAAGGCTTGCATGTGTAACCTGTCGGCAAACAAATTTGAACTTTTCTTGTTTATTCAAAACCTGGCTCGTTAACCCCCCATCGTAAGTTCGACTTGCATGAAAACACCTGACAAAATGTGTAAATTCAGCGTAAAAACGTTTCAAAAATGCACACAAGAACGTTTTGCAGAATCCGCTGCGGAGTCTCAGTAACTGTGGCATTCGGTTGCTAAGCCTAAGTCGCGGTGTCAAATATTGTACACAATATCGGCCTCTCGTTGAAACCAAATTATGAATGCATTCGTGTGTTGGCCGGCTTCACAGTGCGTCAGTGATAATTATCTAGTTTACATGCAAATATCCTCAGTAGTAAAGCAGGACTGCAAAATGAAAGAGGTCATGCTGGAGTTTAAGTATGCTCGCGGACTTTATTATGCACCTTGTGATTTCGTACCAACAAAAGTGAACCTTGAATCACCTAAGTTAAGCTATAAATTTAGAGCGAAGTTATAACTGCAGCCCACATGCTGCCTGTGGCGTGCTGCACATGGCATCTTGGGGACCCGCATAGAGAGCAACGAAGTTTCCAGATGGAGACCTCATAGCGACCAACCATCAGAAAAAAATTGAAATCAGTAATAGCCTCGCCACACTTCACAATGCTGCATCGAGAGCTAGCGTGGCTTTGAATTTCACTAAACAAGTTCTATCCAAACTGTCAATGTTTCGTCGTAGGGGACTCCCGGTACCGCTTTTCCGTGTTCTATGTGTCCTTTAATCGCAACAGACGTACCGCATTTGTCAAAAGTAACCAGACTGCGTGTCCAGCTTCTCAGTCGGGTAGCAGAAAATTTGTGCCACTTCTGAAGCTGTAAATATGTGAAAAGTAAAGGCGAGCTCCTGTCCTCACGTCTTACCAAATGTGATCTTCCGGGAATCCGTGTTGGCTTTAAAACACAAGCTTGAAGCAAACCATGCAGCCTGGTTGCTTTTGGCAAATACGGCACGTTTCGTCAAATGGATTTGATGACATCAATAGCATTGCTGCATAACTCTAACAGAATGTAATTGATAATGCACTTCGCTTACGAGCTAAATTTATCTAACAATTCGTTAAACATGATGTTTGCAAGAGTTTATTCGCACAATTTAGAAAAAGGTGTCTATAAATTTATTAATTATTTTAAATCAGTCATAACTCGACCAGAAGCGAAGCGCTATTCATAAGTAAGGAGTGGCTAGCGCGAGTATTTATTCAACCCCACTGAACTGGCAGTGAATGTGGTCTATGCGGTGCCACCCGCGGGAATTATAAGGTTCTCAAAGTCAAGAAACGTGTTTAATTATTTCTCTTATTCAGATTCACGCCAGAATATTCCACAGTTTTTTATTTGAATACCTTGCTGACTGGTCAAATGATGACGTCAGTGCTGAAGTAAACGCTAACCTACAGCCTTGTCGCCAGCCGATGTTTTTACTGGAATGACAACAAATTATGCAGGTGTTAAGCACCCAAGAGACGATGTCATAGCATGTTATAACCTCGAGGAAAATGATTTTATATATAGTGGTGGTTTGTGACACTTTTACAGTGCATTATACGTATTTATCAGCTAGTGGTAACCAAACGGCTGATCACTTTCCCAATGAGGTTAAAGGGGATTGAACAGCCGAAGTGAAATTGAGCACTCAGAGATATACCAGTGCAAGTGTTGCCAAGTGTGAGTCACGGGGTTCCCGTCACGCAAGAAATATGTGACATTTGTCCTGACTGGGAAAAGCGCTCCCTCATAACTCGGCCCAAAAAGCCATATCACTAGTTCGGCCTCGTATTTGGATTCCTGGTTTAGGTGTCAAGATAGCGTCGCCATGTGATACCCTGTACGCCCAGCTATGCCAAAGAAAGGACATGACAGTGCTGCCGGTTAGTTTGGCTCATGACTTACACACGTGAGCCGCTGAGCACTCGCTGTACAAAAATGGTAGGGGTAACATTAAGAGATAGGAAGCGGGCAGAGTGGGCCAGAGAAATAACTCAAGTTACCGACATTCTAGTGGAAATTAAGAAGAAATGGACATGGGCAGGACATGTAGTGCGAATAGAGGATACCAGATGGTCACTTAGGGTAACAAACTGGATTCCAAGCGTAGCAAGGGGCGGCAGAAAGTTAGGTGGGCGGATGAGATTAAGAAGTTCGCAGGGGTTAAGTGGATGCAGCTAGCACAGAACCGGGTTAAGTGGAGAAATATGGGAGAGGCCTTCGCCCTGCAGTGGGTATAGTCAGGCTGATGATGATGATGATGATGATGATGATGATGATGAAGCCCAAGAAGGTCCCACACCTCTGACGGAAGCAGGGGTGTTTTCTAGCCATTACGCCACCTGCAGCATTCGTAGCAATCCTTGGCACTGCTACTTTTTATCGGTATATTTATATACAAAGCGCCTACTTTGAAGAGCCCGTCCTCCAGAAAATCCGGCATGGGCGTTGTCGCCGTTGTGAGTGAAAAATCTCGAGCATGCCTGTGGCATTTACTAGATATTATGCAGGGGATATGGGCTGAGAATTGCTTGCTCAACGTGGTTTGCGTGACGTCCCAAGGCCCCGTGATATGGCCGGATTGGTAGAAGCTGTCAACTCTGGCAGTTATTTTCAGAGGGAGGGTGAGGTTGGAATTTATTCCATGTGCTTTCCAGTCATCAACGCAAATTTGTGCTGTTTGGCTAAATGAGGACCTTATATTGTCACGTGGTGGTGACCAGGGTCGATGACACAAATGAAGACACAGGCTTGATGGTACGGAAATTAACTCTTTATTGGGCTGACTTGCGCCCGCAAAAGAACTAAGCAACTCGACGGCGGCGATAGCAGCAAACGTGTTGGTCGATCGTCGAACAAAGAATGCTCGTCACACTCGTCAATGCTCAATTTAAAGGCTGCACAAAACAATCTAGATAACGTCGTCGCAAACAGCTACCAGCACGGGCTGGAACATTGTGGAAAGACACACGAGTGGCCGGAATCTTCGAGATAGATCTCGGTGCATCTTGCGCTACAACGAAACTGATAAAGGTGTGACTCGCGACATCGAGCATTAACAAACAAAGATTACGGAACTGATACGCGATCCAGAATCAGAGTGATAAGCCTGTATGCCGGCGACTGTTGAAAAACAACAAATACAGTTTTGAAGCTTTCGCGGCAATATCTATGTCCGGTGGCCTTTCACACAGTCGGGCAGATTATAACTGTATGCTAAGGACTATGCGTTGTGCAACATAGGCTCAAATTAAAGAATAAGCGATTGAGTCAGCAGAAAGTACATGTAAGCGAACGTGGATCCGAAAGGGCCCAGCCACAGATGACTTTCATTCACTCTGTTCTGTCATTTAAAGGCGGAGTTAAGTTTCTGCCCTATGTCCTTTCTATCTATTACCATGGGATCATTACCATGGGAGGACCCACCTGCGATACTGTCCCATGGGACCTCTCGCTATGTATTCCTGTATGTTGTTTTTGTTTTTTATTTGAAGATAAACTTTCAACTTCAACTTCAACAGCATAAAGCAAACCTTAACATTTCGATGCATACACTGCAGCACAAAAAAAAATGGGAAGCAAAGTATTGTATAATTTCTCTATATTTCTATTAGACAGTCATAGTTCGCGTATGGAAACATTTCCGCTATGAAAACATATCTCGATATATTTTTCTAGGGTCATAATGGGGGGGGGCGGAGGGGGGGGGGGGGGAACCAAATTTTTTCCACTCGACAAGCAATGTAGAGAGCGCTATTTTCATGCTCTATTTCGCCCGAGGAATGCTCCCGGGTCTAAACCTGAAAGTAAGAGCGCAAATTACCAGAAATGACGTAGAGAAACAGGATATTTTTTTATTATTATTTACAGGAAGAAAACGCACATGACGTTTTTCCTCCACCTGTATCTCAGCGTATGAACTAAGCTTTTGACCTAATAAAACTGCCGTAATGATTTAGATGAAGATTTGCTGTCCTTTATGCATGTTTGTTAGCTCCTAGGAACGTTTGTTGAGCCAGAACAAGTATCCTTATTTTAAAACGAAACTTGTAACCATTTGCAATGCCTTCCACAGAGCACGGGGTTGCACAGCACACTATGTCTGGTCATTGTTTTGCATAATTATTTGTTGGAATTATATTTTCACAGGTTACTGCACAATCGAGCCGCCAGTCTGCCCTGGGAAAGCGAAATGCATTGAAGGAACGGGCAACGAAAGCTTTTATTGCGAGTAAGCAATGAAAATTTTGCCAATAATTGGAAAAACAGTGTACAACTATCTTGTTTCCTTGTATGTTCTTGCTTTCCGTGTGAGGGCTGATATCGGGTGCCAGCTAACGTTTGCTTTCATGATACTTTTCTGTGTGAAGGGCGAGCACAAACCTTTCTTTGCATCCGCCGGGGGGGGGGGGGGGGGGGGCGAAATCGAGCGGCCGTGGTGGGCCCTTCACTGCTGTGCCCAGGGATGCGGAATCGAATCCCGGACGCGGCGGCCACTTTCCGCTGGAGGCGATAAGCAGCGTGCACGTGTGCTGTGCGATATCAGTGCACGTTAAAGAACCCCAGGTGGTAGTAATTTCCGGACCTTCCACTACGGCGTCTCTCGGAGCCTGAGTGGCTTTGAGATGTTAAACCGCACAAACTTTTTTGTGTGTCCAAAGCACCGGTGGCCTAACAGTGAGTGAGTGAGTGAGTGAGTGAGTGAGTGAGTGAGTGAGTGAGTGAGTGAGTGAGTGAGTGAGTGAGTGAGTGAGTGAGTGAGTGAGTGAGTGAGTGAGTGAGTGAGTGAGTGAGTGAGTGAGTGAGTGAGTGAGTGAGTGAGTGAGTGAGTGAGTGAGTGAGTGAGTGAGTGAGTGAGTGAGTGAGTGAGTGAGTGAGTGAGTGAGTGAGTGAGTGAGTGAGTGAGTGAGTGAGTGAGTGAGTGAGTGAGTGAGTGAGTGAGTGAGTGAGTGAGTGAGTGAGTGAGTGAGTGAGTGAGTGAGTGAGTGAGTGAGTGAGTGAGTGAGTGAGTGAGTGAGTGAGTGAGCGAGCGAGCGAGCGAGTGAGTGAGTGAGTGAGTGAGTGAGTGAGTGAGTGAGTGAGTGAGTGAGTGAGTGAGTGAGTGACTGAGTGAGTGACTGAGTGACTGAGTGAGTGAGTGAGTGAGTGAGTGAGTGAGTGAGTGAGTGAGTGAGTGAGTGAGTGAGTGAGTGAGTGAGTGAGTGAACTGTGGATCATTCGGAGACGTTAGTCATATGGAGTTTAATGGCACATAAGCAGCTATGGCTATCATGCGCAATGGGGTGTAATTGATGTATTGATGTACGCAGCAGTTTAAACTATAATAAACTACAGAAATTAGTGTTAGATTTTTATGGGTCACATAAAAAGGCGTATTCCTCACATCACACCTAACAAATCAAATTACTAAAATGAGGTAAATACCATTGTGATCGCAGAAACGTTTCGAAGGTGTGCACCACGAGAATACATGATTATCCCTATTTCTAGAAACGCAGCTACATACTGAGCACTTCTTTGTTGGCGTTTCTGAGGAAGCTTACAAAACCAGTGATAAAAAATTCTGAATACTTCCTGGTGCTGTAATTAGTGCATATGTGGAGCCCAGGATCGCATAGAGGATAAGGGTGATAGAACACTCAACAAAAGAGTCATCAATACTGAAAATTGCGCATTCTGCAGTGTGCTATGGCTCTCTTTATGTGCAGTGCGCTCCAGAGCATTTATCTTGCACTCTAAATATATATAACTCAATTTCACTTGATTGTAGAAAACCGCACCTGATATTCTTCTAGGCCACCGGTAAATATGCTGTACTGGTTTCGCTCTAGCAATGTTTGTCGCTGATATGGCATTGAAAAAGTTATCAATCACTGGCACTTCTATCCTTTTAATGGGCATAAACATGTTTGAGTTATTGTGATGACACTTCAAAATTCACCATGACTCACCATTTGGACAAGCCTCAATACAAGTGCTAGATGGCGGTATTTCTAATAAATAACCTGTTGATGACTGAGTTTTGTTTTCAAGTGCCTTACAAGGTATACCTGCTGCAATTGTACCATGTACATGTATGATGAGCATGTATTTTTCTGAATGCACCTAGTGCTATGCATAACTTGAAAAAATCATGCCATGCACAGCTACGTGTATATGAGCATTTGTCATCATGCACGCCCCATGGTCTCTCGTATCGCAGCCCATTAAAGTTTGCAGGCTCGTCATCCAGTCAAGCCGCATGACACACGTTTACTGTTGTCGTAACTGGCCAGAGTCACATGTATCGTAAGTTGAGAAAAAAAACGACAGTCATGGCACACTGCCATAGTCTTTAAAGAGGAGCCGATAACCTGAAACAAAGTCGGTGGCTTTTTTGTAAACGTATCTGACCTATATGAACCTCAGACACTGAAAAATAAATAATGCTAGGTAAAAACGCGGATTTAGGTTAGCTTGGACACGGTGCAAATTTTCTAGCATCCATCTTCAGTTAATAGCATTTACATACTATTCACCAAACTTTGCATTTTTTCCAGACTGCCGGACAAAAGATCTCTGAAAGGTAAGTTTTTCGAGAAATTCAATCTCTTTTCCTTAGAATCTCGCTAAAATAGGCCTGAAGGAGAGGGTGAGGCGAGTCAGGAGTATAGCTGTCTAAGAAGCCCCAAATGTCTACTACTTCTTAAGGCCTTCGGCAGTTCACCAGAATATGATTTTGTTGCGCTCCTCACACCGCGGTTTTATCTCAAGCCATGGCACGGCGCTGGACAAAGAAGAAGAGGTTGGCACTAGGCGCCTCAGGACGAGCAGTGCAATAAAAAAAAAAAAACACTTCAAACCAGAACGCTGTCGGAGCTGGCTATTCCTAGTCTTAGTTGCGACATATATGGTGAACCGGACATGATCCCCAACACGGTCCGCGAGTTCGGCGAGCTTGTCCAGAGGGACATCACCCGCAGCTGCGAGGACGAGGACCATGTTTTGGGGAAGTCGCTGTATAAACAACTTACGTAGTAAACTGTCGTCCCCGAGGGGAAATCTCCAAGTAGCTATCGCATGCGACAGAGGAGCTGCGAAGGACGGTTATCACCGAGTTCTGAAGCGGTGAGGAGCTGCTGGAGTCGGCTGCGCTCGGACGCTGATTTGCGGTCAACGAGAGCCGCCTTCAACGTGTCAAAAGGTCGGGCCTTGTCCGGCGAGGCAGTAATGTCCGCTGATTCCTCGGCAACGTCAGGAGGCAGGGAGGACACGAGATGGAAGAACTTTGTCTCTTGGCTAGTGATACGCCGTTAGTGGAAATGCGCCTCAACCTGGAGTAGCCAGGCACGAGGGCTGTTGGGCCAGAATGGTGGCAGGCTGACTAGTTGAAACGCGGCCAACGAAGCGCCGTTGTGCCGAGCGTCCTGGGTCCGGTCGACGGCTTTAGGAGGGGTGGAAGAGCCAGCGGAATTCATGTAGGAGGGTGGGGTGGTGTGGTCGATGCCGGATTCCCAAATATGCGACGCGCTCTTATCGCAAGCCACGGCACGGCGCTGGACAGAGAAAAGGTTGGCACTAGGCGCCTCAGCGCGAGTAGCGCAATAAAAGTAAAAGAACAGTTCGAACCCGAACGCTGTCGGAGCTGGTTATTCTTCGTCGACAATTTCATATAAGCCGATGCTGATTACACAACCGTGAAGAGAATCCTACTTCCAAGGCTTCAGGAGGACATTTTCAACTGTCGCGCCATTAATTACAGCCATTAACCTTTTAGGTCAATACTAGACATCTCCAGACAAATTGACTTAGTATATCTCAATTTCAGCAAGACTTTCGATAATGTTCCCCACAGCAAACTACTTCTGAAGCTGAAAATCATTGGAGGGAGATTGAAGGATACTGTTCCGTTCCACTTGATGCTATTTCCCGTATTCCGCAAGGGGGCATGTTGGGTCCTTTTTTTTCTTTTGGTTTATATAGATGACGCTTTATTTTATTACTGCAATTTTTATAGAGGACGTTTTGCTGATGACTATATGTTAATCAAGAAAATGCGCTCTAGTTCAGATCAAACATGCTATATACAGTTTTAAACAATGTTGTGTGTTGGTTTAACAAATGGGGAATGTCACTTATCGAGAAAAAAGCATTCATGTGTATTACAAAAAAAAAAGATGTCTCAAACTTTACCCACTCGCTCAATAATAAACATCTAAGTAAAAAAAATACAAGTATTTAGGCATTATAATTAACAACCAGCTAACCAGCAGTGATCACATTTGCTCTATAACTTCATCTGCAGTGAAAACAATTTACTTTCATCACAGAAGTTAAAAGGTGCTCCAGGCAGCGTGAAAACATTAGCTTATGAATAAATTACTCGGTGAAAGCTCAAGTACGCTGCATTGGTGGGACCCTCATACGAAAAAGAACAACGCGCAGGTAGAAGTTCAAAGGCTATCTGTGCGCTACATCTATAATAAATACCGATATTCTGATTCTGCATCGCTCCTTATGGTAACCAACCAAATAAAGCAGCTCTGTACCCGACGAAAGATTGCCATGTTAGACTTTTTACACTTCCTAATTCACGCAAACCTCGGAATATCGGCAACACCTTATGTCACACCTTCCTTAACTGAAAAACATGACATGCGCACAACTTTAGCTTAACTCCCCATTTTGCCAGAACACACATCCACAAATTCTTTCTTTTTTTCGCGAACAATCAGTGATTATAATTCACTGCCAGAAGAGGTTTATATTTCTGATAATTTCAAAAATGCCATTGACAATATTTTTGACCACTAAGAGAGTTTTGAATCAGCTGTATTGTGCGATATTTTTGGAAGGGACGTAATCAAAATGGCTTATATGTGACCCTATTCGGGCTTGAATGTTATTTGCATTAGTGCTATCTGCACTTAACATGTAAAAGTGTCCTTTCTTTTCTTCTTCGATTTTTCCCGTCTTGCTTGGACCAAAACGGTCTGCAGTATTATGTTAATAAAACACAATTAGATATAAACCTATAAACCATTACCAGCATAAAGGTCGAGTATGTTGTGGAAATCCAGTGCCATCTGCATCAATTTCTTCCAGTTGTGCATATATTCGCGATTTCCATTGTCAGATTTTTTTATGCGGATAGGCTTACCTTGAAACAAGCACCCATCGAAACTGTTCTGTTTATATTAATCGATATTATTCCGGGCTACAGCAACTAATTTGTTTTGCGACACTTTTTCAGCCGCAGAACTGAACATCGTCATTGTTGGTGTGGTCCTTTCGTCCTTGTTATTGATGTGCTTCGTCATCGCTGCAACCATCATTTCAAGGTGCGAGAATTTTATTATAAGATCTTTGTCGCAGTCTCTTCGATTGCAGTTATGCGGGCTCCAAAATTTAAAAACCGTTCTAGAAAATGTTGTTCCTTTTAGATTTAACGTACTTTTGGACAGCTGCCACAGAGTGCCCTCTTAAATCAGTATTATAGATTTTTGTTCTGCACTCGTTAGACATCTTTTCGGCAGCGTAAATATGCCTAAGAGAGGAAAGGGGACGACAACTATTGTATTTTAGTTTCAAAAAACTGAGGTAACCTTGTGATATTTATTGTTTGCTTGTATGAGAAACACATTTAAACGCGCTAAGTGTCATTTCTCATCTTATGCCATTCATGCCTCGCACTATCATTGAATAGAATACCTTGCCATTGCACATCGCTACAGAAACTAACATAAAAAAAAATTCCAAGAGCTACTTCGCTGTGACGGAAATGTGTAGAATATTTTGCTGTTGTTTTTCTTTCCTCTTTTGATGTTTTATTTAATGTTTCTTATTGTAATTGTTGCTAATTGCATCGTGTTTTTCACAATAATATCCCCCCCCCCCCGCCTATGTAGTACCCTCCTTTGGAGGGCCTTTAGGGGTAGCCTAAATAAATAAAATAAATATAACGAAACGAAACCTACCCAAGCGTATAGGAGCCCGGCTGAAGGATCGGAGATGACGCAGAATTCCGGAATTCCAGTGAGCTTCCTAGCACACTAATGGCTTTGTAAATGTGACTCAACATAACAAATTAACGTATATACTATAGAACTGAGTTATAATACAAACCTGCCTCATTTTTTTGTTGCAACTAAAATTTATCTATTTATTATACACTTAATAATTTTTGCCAATCACTGTTCCTTGTTACGTCCTCACTGTATGAAAGTTGCATATAAGTTCAGATACATAAAGGAATCATTTGCAGTTACTGCGCTAGAAGTAAAAGCGGAAATATTCGAAACCGCTTGTCATACAAAGAACTTCGTTCCAAAAGAAACGCACTCTAGTAAATGCTGAACGATTGCGGAAACATTAAATTAGGTGCCGGCTCAGTTTAAAAGAACAAAGAATCATTTTACTTTTAATATATTCAGAGTACCTTGGGAGCGCTTCTGCATACACGTACCTTCAACATAGGCGATTGCCCTTGCTTCCAAAAACGTTTCACATCACAGGTATAATATTCTGCCAGCCAGCATATATCGGTAATTCTATTTACTTCATGTACTGCAGAAGAGTGTTTTATATGTAATTTTTACCTCCTGGAACGAAGCCTCCCGGAGGACGGAGTAAGAAGAAATTTCTATGTTTAGCTACAACGTGAGTGCAGCTTCTATGTCACCTACGCCTTCCCTTATTCACTGAAACTTTTCATTAGAGCTATATGCAAGAAGTGAATTATAAAAATCATACTGCACATTAAATAGAAATTTACTTGATCACCTGACAGCGTTTGCTTCCTGGCACAGACTTTCTGCGTTCAAAGTTCAAATTCTCTTTTTTAGGTTGAAGAAAAAGGCTCGAGGACTCAACTTTTGTAAAGATGTGAGTGAGAAATCTTGATTATAACACGTGGGCGTACCAAATTACGAAACTTCTATAAAATGCAAAAAGCGCGGGTGAATAGTATACCTGTAGAGCTTGTAGCCGTATGCTCAGAGCTAACGGGTCTATTTTTCAAAGTACTATCGCTTGTTTGATTTCTACGGGTTCAATCTCGGGAACAGGCTACCTGCTGAGGTTCACAGCTGTGTAAGCGCCGACTTGATGTTGGGTAAATTCTAATAAACCAATGTACTATCATGCCTCATGTCCTGCACCTTGACTAAGGGCTTAACTTTCTAAATGGAGCGCTTCAATTGCGCCCCCCCAGTTCATAGTCAAGGGAACCGTCTGCTTAGCGACGAAAAAAAGGCGACCGCTTTCCTTTCGGGGTGAACACATTATCGAATATCAGGGAGACATTCGCATAGCCCCCTAACCCCGAATCTGAACGTCGGGGTCAGCGAGCTGAACAGCAAAGCAAAGGAGTCCGCGACCAGGAGTCGACCGAGCCGAAGGAATTAGCGAGCTAGCAAGCTGAAGCACAGCGGTGCACGGAGGCAGCATATATGTGAAAATAGAATAGTAGAAAAAGTGCCGAAATACTGAAGGCAGCATATACGTGCGAAACGAAGTGCCGGAATAGTAGAAAAAGTACCGAAGTGCCGAAATAGTAGATCCCTCAAGGAAGCGACGAATGATGGGGTCAGAGGCTGCTGATCGGAATAAACAGCTCGAAGCGCAACGAACACGTTAGATAGCTTGCCGCATGATGAACGCCTTGAAGAACTTTCAGAAGCGACCCTGATCTTCAAACGGGGCTTCTGGCTACCTGTATTCGCTATGTGACCGACTGTGGACGAAGCTTATTAAATACAGGCAAGATCAAAACGTGCTCAAGTCGCGGCGTTTAACTTGGCCAATTACATCTAGAGCTATTATTCCCGAAACGAAATCTTACTTTTCTCCAGCTGGCTTTCATTCGTCGCCTTAGTAACTGATCGGTTACAAATGGCTGAAGCCTGACCGTGCGATAGCTTACTTGACGTAATAAATAATTTTTCTTCTTTTCCAATTAATCTGATATCGGCAAGACGTCAAAGAGAGTACGAAAAGCAAAGTCAACCGCCTGCGTCTGGTGACAGAAGATGTCTGACTTGTTTTTTGTCAGCCTAAGCAAATGTCTAGTAAAAGTAATATGCTTCCTCTAGCCCAGCTCTAATTTTCAATGTACATAACAGTGAGGAGTTGCAGATGTGTAACGTGAACTTTGAACAGGGTAAGGGCAGTGTTTGCCCTCATCATTCTGCAAAACAGTAATGGATAAGTGAACTTATCGTTCCAGGTATTTCAAAACTTTGCTCAGAAAAGCTGTAATTGTTCGGACAAATTCTGCAGAGCAAGCAATGTATATTTTTTTCTCTTCATTATCACACAGGTTGAGCAGCCACCTGAGCGCGAGCTTCGCGGCTACGACGGTCCATACAGGGCATCGGATCCGGCTTCACTGCACAAAGCCAGGGGTCACACGTCTTTGTGATGAGGTCCGCTTCCTGTGCCTTTCATCACTTGCTGAGGGTGTTGATTACTGACTTTCATTTCTTCCCTAATTCACATTCCATAATTTCATTCCGTGTTTCATCAGATATCATGCGCGCTGATTCACTCGCTGCAGTGTCACTAAACAAAGTTACTTGTGCGCTGCGAAGAATACGTGGGTAGCCAACCGAAATCATCTACGGTAGAACGGGGGCGGAAACAAAGAAAGGTCTCCAGCATGCATCATGCTGAGACCATGAGGCCACAAGTAACGTATTCATGAGGTCTGAATCCAGTCACCATCTATTTGAATGCATTCGTGAAAAGAAAATAAAGTTTTGGTGAATGATTATGCATCGTCTTTTTATCCCCTGCAGACGCTCAGTCTACATTTCAAGACATGTCCTGCACACGACTAAATTGCCATGTACAAGGTTAAGTTGCAGTAGGGGAGAATAATAATTCAATACGTGCTGAAATTCGAGAATCATTGTGCGGCTTCTAACAAGTGAGAGAAGTGAAAACGTTAAAGACCTATTCAAAGGCGTTTATAAGAACTCTTTTCGTCACAATCTGCGCGATCTAAAATATTTGCCTTAAATTCACTGACAAATTGAATGGCTATCTACATGTTTTTTTGTCTTGTTAAAAAGACTCAACAAGCGATAGACTTTAAGACACCGGTTGTAATTCCAGCAAATTAAAACGTAGCATGTGCAAAGTTGTGTTTATTCCTAGGCTGGCTGCAAAACGTCCGAAAGATGAATCTGTGCTCTATCATCACTTGGGCTCTAAGCTTGTCTTGGCCTTCCGCATTTACTGTTTTCGCAGCATCGTTCCTGAAGGCCGCGATGAATGAGGTGTCTGCGTAGTGGTATTAAACCAAGACAAGTCACAGTTGTCGGAAGGAAGGTAGCGAGGAGTGGTCAGCGGCTCCTGGTAGCTATCGTCACCCAGTTATGGCCGTATAGAAATCCTTGACGAAAGCAGAATAGTTCTCAATGGCAGTAAAGGTTAAGGTACAAATAATTCGATAAAGCAGTAGGAAGGAGTGGTAGAGCCAATCTAGATATCTTTCTACGGCTCAGAGGCTGTGTTGGCGATGTGGAGCAACTAAAAGTAGCAAGTATAAAAATAGTAATAGCGATTGTAATGAAGAGGGACTAACATGGCAGCGAAGAAGGGGTGAGGATTTCAATGTCGGCGTGCTTGAGGTAGGGGCAAGGGAAGGGAAGGGAAAACAATTTCTCTCTTTCCCATCGGTGACTATCAGGATTTCTTTGCCGTGAGAACTTGGGCGGTGGGTAAGTATTCATGGTAAACGAGCGCGAAAAGAAGAACACGGTAGAGAAGACAACGTCCCTCCCCGAGGAGGTGAAGAAAGAAAGCTACCCCCGTTTTGCTGCTGCAGTATCGGCCCTCAGAGACGCTGGCGTCAAGTTCCTGCAGTCGGGCAAATAGGGTGGTTTTGTCTTCGTGACTAAAGGCGTCTACAAGGTGAAGGCCCAAGCCGCAATTTAAGCCAACTTCAAGGAGATGAAATCGGTAAAATCATAGAAAGAGCAAGAGCAGTCAGTTCAACTTTGTGAACGCGCTGGCCTATCAAGAGCCTCTCCTGTGAAGCGTTCCAAGGCGTCTAGCCTAACCATCTTCGCCAGTGCTGCCAAGGCACACAAAGAAAGCTGTCCTTTCAGGGTTATTTTGTCCGAACGAGGTGCTTGGCAGCGCGAGGCAGCGGTGTTTCTGCAGAAATGCATGTCGCAACTAACGTTGAAGACCCTTTCTTCATCACAAAGTCTGAATAAATGTCAGAGTTCCTGCAAAGTGAGTGTACAGTCCATGTTAGCGCTTTTTCTGTAGATGTTAGGGACGCATTATTACCCTACCACAAACCGGTCTGATCTCCGAAATAAGTGATTGCATTTATCGTCACGATGTCACAAAGTTTCACAACCCTTGTGTTATGAATGTTTCCATGTTTCCAGAAATGCTTGGCTTTTATTTACAGCCCACGTTCGCTAGAGTAGACTACAGAGTTTTGATCCAAAAACAAGTGGCTTGCATAGGATTCAGCCTCACTTTCTTCTTAGTGACCTGTTTTTAGCCTCGTGCAAGAGACGACTCCAAGCCAAGCTTGACTACAACACCATTGCTAAAGTTATGCTTTACGTTGATGATTTTTTAGTTCTTTTTATCGCGAAGGTGACGACCAACAACCTGCTGCTCAGATATTTGACGCGTTCAGCACTGAACTTAATGACCTACAATTGACCACAGAATTCCCTACTGACAACAAACTAAGGTTTCTGGATCTGGAGCTTGTGCTATCGGATGACCATGTATGTTGCACGTACTATCCTGGCTCCCGGGAGAGCCTTCTGCCGGCCCACTCAAAGATAGTTAAGCGCGGGAAAGTCGAAGCCTGCATGAAAGTTGCTTTGTATAGGTCATGCATACATTAAACTCAAGCCAGCTTTGACGCGCAGATCACTAGGCTTACCGCTGCAGGCTAGCCGACGAAGATCCTTTCAAGTGTAGCAGAGTCGATACCAGCAGAAAGCAGGGTTAGAAGGTTGCACGCAATTCAGCTAATAAGAATGTGGCGTATATACTATATGTTCATAAAGTTTCGCACAACCTGAAGAAGATCGTGAGCAAAGCTGGCGTGAAGCTCCTTTTCTCTGCCAAAAATAAGTTAGGAGGGTTGTGCAACAGCTTTTACCAACAAATTATAAAAAAGGCATGTGAGAAGAAATGCCTAAAATATTTGTCAACTGTTGCTGTGGTGTAGTATATAAGATTCCGCTGTCGTGCGGCCGATTTTACATCGGGGAAACTGGACGGTGTGTTAAGGAGCGAATACGCAAACACGCGAAAGGCATAGAAACCCAGTCACGCCTAAAGACCATAGTCATCCATTCCACCGATTGCAAGGACTGTGAGGCGTTTTTAAACGAGAGCACAATCATGGCCAATTATAAATATCAGACCTCACGCCTCATATCAGAGGCTTTTCACATACACAGATTTGGTGACACTTGTGTCAGCCAACCGTGGGTAGCTCTATTCCCACAAGAGCTTACCTATTTTAATCAGGGACGGTTTTGATAATCAAGCCCCCGTGTGTATCTCACGACCATGAATGTGCCGCAGTTTGTTTTTTCATATGTGCTTTGGCTCCATGCTTTATATTGCTGCATTTTATTTTTTCGAGATAAACCATTTGGGTGTTCGCCAGTGCATGTGTTTGTCTCGCTTTCCCACCAGTCCTTTCGCTGGGTAGCGGGTTGAGACACCGGACGGTGGGGTATGGAATTCCCTCCCGATAGCTCAAATAGAAGTGAGGCACGGAGAATCCTTGGACAACATCGTGCCACTGTAAAACGTGGGTACCGCAAGCTCGAACTGCCACCGGTGTGACTTAGTGCTGTGCTCTTCCTGGTTTGCGGTCCAGCGAAACAGAGTGCCGCCTTCACACTGCTGCTGCAATTTCTAGCAGCGACAAACCTCCGGTTCCTACCTCTAACTATCCAGGCGTGTCTGAACACTTTAACGAACTTCCTTCCCTTTCGCCTACAGTGGACCCGCCTCCACTACCCAATCCTATAAAGCTCCCTCTCCCTCCGCAGCTCAGTTT
Source organism: Amblyomma maculatum (assembly GCF_055883805.1). Taxonomy (NCBI): domain Eukaryota; kingdom Metazoa; phylum Arthropoda; class Arachnida; order Ixodida; family Ixodidae; genus Amblyomma; species Amblyomma maculatum. The sequence goes on along the minus strand of NC_139349.1, from coordinate 63,413,401 downwards.
CGATGTCGCTTAGCTCAATTAGGAGACAGTTATAGGGTTGTTCACCTCTCGATTCATTATACCGTCCCAAGCACGTCCATTCCTCACCCCCCCCCCCCCCCCCCCCCCCCCCCCCCCCCCCCCCCCCCCCCCAATCCCCCAAGAAAAAAAAAAGAAACCTCACGTATCTGCGTGGGGCCACGTATTTCGACACTCGACTAAATAGAAGTACGAGACGTTTTATTTACTGTCGCAGAGAAAGAAAGCAGAACTATTTATTTAAACCAACGGATGAAGGAGCTGCGGCACTTTGCGACTAGCTGCGGGGGCCCTTTAAACCCAGATCTGTAGGCGTTGTTGGCCGACGGCGCCCAGGCCAGCTGGACGCAGTCTGCTGAGCAGCGGTCTGCCAGATTTTCGACGTCAATTTAGGCCCCTCCCAGAAGAAAAGGGGTAGTCCCAGATGATGTGCTAAATGGTTCCTTTCAAGTCGCACTTTGTATATAATTCTGATCATTCTCCTCCGAGCATACAGATCACCAGGAGTGGCTATGGGAATGTCCAGGGCTGGAGGCGGTGCCAGGTGACGGCCTGCCTGCATTTCAGGGAAGGAGCTGGCGCAGTAGCCACCTGCGTACCTAGTTCATAATCTCCAGGATTTCGCTGTAAGATTTATCCCACTCGATACTTCCCGCTCCAAGCCCTCCCCACCCTCTTTGCTACCGGCTCGGTGGTACAGCCCTCAAGCCATGGCGTAGACCGATTCGTTGCCGGGTAAGCCAGTGTGCGCTGGAGTCTAAATTGCTTGTCTGTTCGCGAGATTGAAATAGATGCCTGACTACTGTTCCGAAGTACACGGGTTCGAACCAGACCGCATGTGGCTGTGTATCAATGAGCACTGAGCGGAAAGTCGTTCATGTGCTGTGCGATGTTAGAGCTCGTTAAAGATTCCCAGGGGGTCAAAATTACTCCGCCACCGTCCACCACAGCCTCTCTTTCTATTTCTGCTTTAACTCCCGCCTTTCTCTCTTCCCCTGCGCCGCGGTTCAGGTTCAAATGTACACAGGAAAAAGTGCGACAGATAGTGCGTCTTACCTTTCCCGTAAACCAGTTACCGTTAATATTCGACCCGCAATCAATTCATGGTTGTAATTTCGTATAGCAGTTTTGCTGTGGCAGACCACAAAACGCTCCTTCGTTTAGGTGCGGGCTAGAGCTACAGCTGCTTCCTGAACTAGCTCCGGAAGTCAAGTTTTCAAGGTGAAGGCGATTTTATGTCTACCCGGCCCACTCGTTAGCGCTGCAAACAAAGAGGCAAACAACCATAAGACGACAGGCATGTGTTTTTCGTACTAAGCATTTGAGCCCTCTTTTTTCAGCGCTTCTTATAATGTTCTTTTTGGAGCTTTCTTTTTTTTTTGGGGGGGGGGGGGGGGGGGCAAGCAGCCTTATCTATAGGCTGTCCCGTACAGCCTTGTATATTTCAGATTTGAGCTGGGTGCCTTCGCGGGTGTCAATCCTTAGTTTTTTCAGTATGGTTCTGCCTGTAGAGACTAGGTGCAGCCGCTCTACCCATCAGTCACATCTTGGAACCAGTTCCTAGCCTGCGTATCCTAGACGCCCCCCTGAATATGATGATCCTTAGGATAAGAGTTCCTTGTCCTTAGGATCCGTAGGATAAGTGCTACTAACCTATGTGGAACTAGCATTTCAAGGCATAGTCGACAGCGACTTGTTCTGTGACCAGGATTGGAACAGCGGCAAATTACTTGGCTCACCATCGGGCAGCATTTGCCGCCGTAAGACCAAACAGGGAATAATGCAAAACATGTTGTCTACATAAGTCTGTCCTGAATTAAAAACACAGCTTAAGTTAGTATAACAAAGATTTTGCTTTCATAACCGGGCTTAGCCGAGCTAAGCCGCAACAATTTTTGTTTCTTTTATTGTCTACTGTTGTATATTTACAGGGGCACTTAATTCACCCAATTGCCTAATCAATACTGTTTTCCTTTCTTCTTCACTTGAGCGCCTCAATAGCTTCGAGCGCTACTGCACAAGCAGTATTACTACTTATAGGTGTTTCCTGGAATAAACAGGGCTTTTTTAGAGCGTGTACACTGCAGGCACCTCTTAGCTTTAAAGTTTCTCTCTCTTGGTGGCGGAGTTCCTCCACTTGCACATTAGTGCACTTTTTCTCGACAGGATGAGGGAAGGAGACGGTTATCCCACACCAATCGTGCCCTCAAAGCGGGTCTCCTCATCAAAGCTCTTCTGACTCGGAGACAACCAGCCGCTTCTGCGGTTCAAAGAAATCATAAAGTATTATAGCGACAACCACCGCCTTTTCCCGGCTCCTGCAAAGGGGCTGAGTAAGGCGGAGGAACGAACTTTAAGGCGCCTGCAAACAGGTACTCTACTCTGTCCTGCAATCTTAAAACATTATGATCCTAACACGGATGGGCGATGCCCGCACTGTGGAGAGACTTGTGATGTCTTCCACATGGTGTGGGCATGTACTCGAAATCCTCACCTCCCCCCTTCCCCTACCCCTTCCCGAGAGGCATGGGAGACTGCCCTCCTCAACTGCTCCACACTGGAGTCTCAACGGGCTCTGGTGAAACGGGCGCGAGACGGGGCCTCGTCATGCGGTGTCCGACTAGGGACGCCGACCATGTAGCGGGGCCACTCTGTGGCTCCCAAACTCCAATTAACCAATAAACGTTTCCACCACCACCACCGAAGAAGGTCGGACTTCGTCAGGCTCGCTACTCGCTGGGGCTGAAATGACATATACAGCATGTGCCAACAGTATATCAAAGGCCCATTTTTCTAAGCGTCTCCCCGTGATATTACCTTATCCGCCGCTCGCGCTGATATGTAAGTGATCCTGATAGCCCGCGATATCTCTGGTGCCACAGAATACAGAGTCAAGAAAAGATGTGCAATGACAAAATGGTTGACATGGTTTAATAATGTAGTTAATTAGACCCAGTAGCAATAATAATCAGTTCACAGAAAAACGAAGGCGCAATGTCTTTGTGTGGACACCATAACAGCGCCGTAAAAGAAGGAGGAACATGGCAGTGAAAGCGGAAAGAGTGAAAGGAGTGCCGTAGTAGAGGGTTTCGTAGTAATTATAACCATCTGAAGACCTTTAGCGTGCACTGGCATCGTTCAGCATGCGGACGCCTCTTCGTTTCGCCTGCATCGAACTGAATTAGAGCCAGTTAAGTGGTTTACAGGAAAAGAAAGCCTTGTATCTGTCCCTCGAGGAAGAGGAACTAGTGGTATGGAATATGAGTGAAAAATAAAAGTTGTCTTTAATAGATGTCTTGCTCGAATCTATCGAAAAGCTGAAACAGCTGATAAGCGGCGCTCAAATTTTGCATCCGGAAGTAACGTAATCACAAGCAATTTTTAAATAATTTTTCATTTTTAATTTATTTTATTAGGTAAGTGATCAATACAAGGATAATTTTGCCTTACCAATCATTAGTTTCTCATTATGAGCACTTCGATCCCTTTGAAGCGTCATTTCTGCAATCTAAATATTTATCTTTTTAAGTTATTTCAACTAACCAGTTGATCAATTGCACATCTAAATTTTTTTGAACAAAATTATCAAGCATTGCCTTTTCTTTAAGAGCATTTTGACACCACTGAATCCCCTTTGTCTGAGTTTTCATTTTTGTTTTAGGTTTTTCACTCAGTTCATTCATAAATTTACACACATATCTTAAGTAGCGGCATCAAGGAAGACTTTCATTTTGAGCAATATGACACCTTTGATCCTTTTTTTTTTAACTGGTTCACAGGTAGGGAAAGGCACTGTATCTGTCACACTTGTTTCTGTGGACAACTGAACCACGCCGTAAGGAGGGGAGGAAGGTGGAAGTGAAAGTGGATAGAGAGAAAGAGGAGCCGTACTGGAGGGCTACGGAGTAATTTCGACCATCTGTGGAGTTTTAAACATGCGCTGACATCACACAGCACATGGACGCGTCTTCGTTCGCCTCAATCGAAACGCAGCCGCCGAGGTCGGGATCGAATCCGGGTACTCCGGCACAGTAGTCAGCCGTCTTACCATCCCGGCGGGGCACCTTTGATCCTCCCTTTTTTTTCCTTTCTTTTAATCTATTTAAATTCAAAAACAAATAATAATTGATACAATTAATTAGTCATAGCCTTTCACACCAATCAAGCATCCATAGCTACAACCACAAATTACTATTGTACAATTTTTTTACTTGCACTCGACTATTTCCGACACGCGGCGTCGACAACTGCCGGCTTCTATAGCGACTCTGACGGCTTTTCGACCATGTGAGCTGTATAAGCTATTGTTTAATACATAAAACCAGGTGTCATTTGTCCCTTGTTCTGTTATAGCATCCAGAAATGTAGGAGGTGTTGTATTTTCCCAGTGCACTCTGGCATACAGACGAACTAAAATTCATTCGCAAATGCGGCATGCAGACCCTCCGGGTGCCTGGAGCGGCCTGAGACTACGTGTACCAGCACACACCGTGGCTGCGGTGACGTCGTGAAACCAGCTGGTGGGATCGGTCTATTCTCCTTGTATAGCGTATACATAGAGGCCCGAAACACGCTGAAGAAAAGGACAAGAGCTGCGGTAACGTAACAACAAATGAAGCAAAAAAAAACAACAAAAAGCGAAAGAAGTGCAAACAAAAATAAAGAAATATTAAAACAAAATACGAAACATTACAAACCCGTAAATTTAGAAGTCAGACTAAAAAGAAATGCAGAACGAGCTCATATCGGAACTAGGCACGAAACTCGTCATTCTTTCGCATTTCCGCATGTAAGAATAATTAAGTTTAATTCACCCCAGACATGTTTAGGCTGGTGCCATGCCACCAGCCAATACATACATTAAATAAAATTAAAGCTATAAAATGCAATTATTTTGTTCTCATTCTCAAGGATGAGACACAAAGAGTAAAAGATTACGCATCTAATTAGATGCTGATAACATCGCCGTGAAAGGTACACTCAGAAAAGGGCATGCAAATGGATACCAGGTATGGTCGAGGGATCTCAGAATTTAAGGTCGGATTCAACATTTGATGCCGATAATGTTGATTGTCCGCCTAATTTCTGTTTCTAGCATTCCCGCTGGGCACAAGCAGGAATAGGAATTAACGGCATCATATCTTGAGAGACCACTCAATACCGATATGAGTCGTCTCCTCTGCTTCTTCATCTGCACATTTTCTTGTTTATACGCTGCCCGAACCCTAGCCATATCCACTTCAAGTTGATATGCTGGTCCTGTTCTGATGCTCGTGAATGTATGTCACGAAAAATTTTTTGCGATCATGGCACTGATACCTACTAAATTACTCTCCTATTTTCTTTTTTAATAACTGTGCAGTTCTTTTTTTCACTGTACACCGATATGACAGTACACGGAGGCTTTTCATCTCGCCTTTACCACTATACAGCCGCCACTGAGGAGACACAACTCACGAGCTCCCGTTCTGCAGCGAGCGCCACTGACACGTAGTCGCAACCTTGGCCTAGGAAAAGAAATATTAACACCTATTTTAACTGTGGAGAGGGCGTTCCTTAAAAATATTGAAAAAATAAAGCCATATTAGAAAAAATGTGAAGAAAAGAAAGTAGTGAAGAGCCTGCAATGAAGAAATGCAAAAGCCTGAGCGTTGCTGCTGCACAAGGCAAGCTACCAGGTTTCTTGGCCCTACGGTGCTGGGGCGGTAGGTCGGCGCCGCTTGCGGCGGGGGTTAGCCACCCACCGAATTTTTATTTGTTGCAGTCCGTCATTGCACCCGCCACCGCTTAGGTGGTGGATGACGGCTGTTGTTGCAGCGCGCGTCTTTTCTCCTTCTTTTTTTTCCTTCTCTATTTCTTCTTCTGTCCGCACGGGTGCAGTGGTAAGACGCCCGACTACTGTGCCGAAGTTCTCGGGTTTGAACCCGACCTCGGCGGCTGCGTTTCGATGGAGGCGAAACGCAGTAATTTCGTAATTTCGAAACGAGTAATTTCGACCACCTGGGGGTCTTTAACAAGCATTAAAGACCCCAGGTGGTCGAAATTACTCCGTAGCCTTCCACTACGGCTCCTCTTTTATGCGAAGCATATTGCTTGAGGTAAACCACAGCCACCCCGCCGGGGTGGTGCAGTGGTTACGGCGCTCGACTACTGTTCCCAAGGACGCGGATCGAATCCCGGCCTCGGCGGCAGCTTTTCGATGGAGGCGAAAGGCAAGGCGCCCGTGTGCTATGCGATGTCAGTGCACGTTAAAGAACCGCAGGTGGTCGAAATTCCCGGAGTCCTCCACTCGGCGTCTCTCATAGCCTGAGTTGCTTTGGGACGTTAAACCCCACAAGCCAAACCAAACCACAGCCCTTCGTGACGGTTACCCGCCGTGCAAACAATGTGGAATGCTACGTCATACCACGTGATACGCTAACGTCACGATAGAGGAGAGACGGGGATCCAGCTCGCGCCGCCGTCTGCGGTTGCACGCCGGTGTGGACCACGTTGGTATGGTGACCACACCACAAGATACGCTGACGTCACGACACAGGAGAGACGGGGGACAGGCTCGCGCCGTCAGCTGCGGTTGCACGCCGTGCGGACCACGTGGTAAGGTGACGCCACAACACGTGATACGCTGACGTCACGACAGAGGAGAGACGGGGGACCGGCTCAAGCCGTCGGCTGCGGTTGCACGCTGTGCGGACCACGTGGAATAGCGCAGGTTTATATGTAAAGGGGAGACGATTGCGCTCTCCCGATGGGGTTGGTACAGGTGGGTCACAGCCGCTTGCGGCGGGGGCTAGCCTGGCACTGAATTTTTATCTGTTCTAGGCCGTCATTGCACACGTCACCGCTGGTGGTGGACGACAGCTGTGGTTGCGGCGCGCGTCTTTCTTTCCCTCTTCCTTTCTTTCCTCTCTATATTCTCTTCTATCTGCACGAGGCAGCGGAGGTGCCCCGCCGGGGTGGTGCAGTGGTAAGGCGCCCGACTACTGTGCCGGAGTACCCGGGTTCGAACCCGACCTCGGCGGCTGCGTTTCGATGGAGGTGAAACGAAGAGGCGTCCGTGTGCTGTGCGATTTCAGCGCACGTTAAAGATCCCCAGGTGGTCGAAATTACTCCGTAGCCCTCCACTACTGCTCCTCTTTCTCGCTTTCCACTTTCACTCCTCCCTTCCCTTACGGCGCAGTTTCGGTGTCCACAGAAAACAAGTGCGACAGTTGCCGTGCCTTTCCCTTCCTATAAATAAATCAGTTTTTTCAGTCCGCAGAAATCAAGTGAGAAAGTTACCGCGCCTTTCCCTACCTATAAAGCAATCAATCAGGCAGCGGAGTCGGCTCAGCTAGAGAGCCAGTAGCAGGCACGCACATTTCCTTTTCCTTCTTCCTACAGCCACAACAAAAACAACGCAGCGACGTCGCGCGCCTCTTGTCAAATGGAACCAGCGTTCCGTTAAACGCATCAGTCTGAGCCACTTCCGCTGCCTCGTTGCAGATAGAAGAAAAGGCGCGGTAACTGTCTCACTTGTTTTGTGCAGACACCACAACCGCGCCGCAAGGGAAGGGAGGAAGGTGGGAGTGAAAGTGGAAAAAGGAGCGGTAGTGGAGGGCTGCGGAGTAATTTCGACCACCTGGGGATCTTTAACGTGCGCTGACATCGCACAGCACACGGACGCCACTTCGTTTCGCCTCCATCGAAACGCAGCCGCCGAGGTCGGGTTCGAACCCGGGTACTCCGGCACAGTGGTCGGGCGTCTTACCACTGCACCACCCCGGCGGGGCAGATAGAAGAGAAAATAGAGAAGAAAGAGAAAATAGAGAAGAAAGAAAAGGAAGAGGGGGAGAAAGACGCACGCCGCAACATAGGCCGTCGTCCACCACCTAAGCGTTGACGGGGGCAATGACGGCCTACAACAGATTAAAAATTCGGTGGTAGGCTAGCTCCCGCCCAGGCGGCGGTGACCGACCTGTCCCAGCCCCCCATCAGGGGAGTCTAACAACAACAACAAATGCCTCAAAGTTCATCGGCTTTCTTTAATTGGTTTACAGGAAAGGCCAATGTCTCTCACTCGCGGACTCTCGCTGACACATCTCGCGTCCAAATCTCGCCGACGCTAGATTTTCACCATAAGCCTAGAAAGGCTTTCACCAAAATTGGTTCACAGGAAGCGAAAATCGCACTCTCTCGTTTCTGTGGACATTTGAACTTGTTTTGGGGTAGCGTCGAGTCCACAGGCCGGCGGCCAGATTTTTGCGTAAGGCGGTCAGAAATTTTTTGCTTTAAAAACGTTTCACAGAAACCACGAACCCAAACCATCAATGTGCACCATCACTGGTGTCTTTTAAGTAAAAACTGTCCTCAAGCATATAGTAGAGCACCAACGTGCATAGTGGCACCGTACGGCGGGGAAGTTTTCAGACCATGTGGGGCAAACTCCACAAACTTGCGACCTACATAACGCTAAGATTATCATGTGCTTGGGTACAAACTACCGGAGAATGGGGGCGACCAGGGCGACAATGAGGGGCGCATTCTTGACCGGGGTACAGTATTTGTTAGCTCGCTGATTGACTGATTTATTTATGGGAAGGGAAAGGCACGGTAACTGTCTCACTTTTTTTCTGTGGACACCGCAACCGCGCCGTAAGGGAAGGGAGGAAGGTGGGAGTGAACGTGGAAAGAGAGAAAGAGGAGCCGTAGTGGAGGGCTACGGAGTAATTTCGACAACCTGGGGATCTTTAACGTGCGCTGACATCGCCCAGCAGACGGATGCCTCTTCATTTCGCCTCCATCGAAACGCAGCCGCCGAGGTCGGGTTCGAACCCGGGTGCTCCGGCACAGTAGTCGGGCGTCTTACCACTGCGCCACCCCGGCGGGGCGTGTTAGCTCGCTTGTGTGTGTGGGCTTCCAAAGAAGTGAGTGAATGAGAGTGAGTGAGTGAGTGAGTGAGTGAGTGAGTGAGTGAGTGAGTGAGTGAGTGAGTGAGTGAGTGAGTGAGTGAGTGAGTGAGTGAGTGAGTGAGATAGAGTGGAGTGAGTGAGTGAGTGAGTGAGTGAGTGAGAGTGAGGGCAGTGAGTGTGTGAAAGTGGGCGCTTGCACACGCGTGCGTGTGGTTGTACGCATGCGTGTGCTGTGTACATCCAAGTGTTTGTCGTCGCGGAATCGAATTTCAGCCCCGGCTGCCGCCTTTCGATGGAGGCGAAAAGCAAGGCGCCCATGTGCTGTGCAATCTCACTGCACGTTAAAGAACCCCAGGTGGTTACAATTTCCGGAGTCTTCCACTACCGCGTCTCTCATAGCCTGAGTCGCTTTGGGACGTTAAACCACACAAACCAAACGAAACCAAACAGCAAATATTAAGGTGAGAGCCTTTATAGGCTGATAGAACGAAATCCCGTGCGCGAGATTTCTCATCAGGCCTTGATCTGTGCGCGAGACTCCACAAGATGTGCTCCCCTGGTCTAGCGTTTCTACCATCTGCAATCCCAGACTTGAGTGCATGCCATTAAAAGCCACGCGACAGGAGCGATGGTGTACCGTCCCAACTCACACTTGCCGGAGAAAGTATGACAGATTCCGTGCTTTTCCTGGAAACCAGGTATAATTATATCTGGATATAATTATATTATATAGTTATAGCACTGCAACGAACGCCGATAAGAGGCAGACGGTGAGAGGCAAATGATTGAAGAGGAAAAGTAGGCTTTCGTCATTCTCTTTAGAGACATCTAGGAGATCATCTAATTTTTTTAGAGGCTTGTTTGATTTTTTGTATATTGTGTGAAAAAACCCAGTTCACCTCGGCATCCATGAGACACCTCTGCTATTGATTCCAGTCTCTACAGCCAGTCGATTGATAAATAGGGAGGCTATTGAAAATAATAGAGGGCTGGATATACGATCATTTTACTGAGTGCAAGAAAGGTGACATTCTGATGTTGTTCCTCTTAAGAAAAAACTCGAAGTCCTGCAGCGAAAGGTAGAGCTCTGAAGTTCGAAAGAGAATCATAAACCTAAAAACACTCACAATGGTGCCACATTCTTCCAGCTGTCTGAGACCTACCGTTGGCGTGCTCAATTCTTGCATATTTCTGCCGATCAATCTGCAACTACATGCGCGCGCAGTGTCGTTGGTGTCTCTTGTGTTGTCGTGTGCATGATGATGCACACGACGTCACAAGTGCATCAGTGCGGAGACACCGGCAGCATGCTTTGGAGTGGGTGTGAAGGCAGGGCGCACCATACTGCAGTGCTCTCCATTACGCAGTCAGTTGTCACAGTCCGTACTTATTTCTTGCAAATTAAGAAGTCCAAGTTCTTATCATCGTACGTCTTTTTTGGCAAAAATTTAATTTGTCAGCTATTTTTCAAGCTGCTACTTTATTACCACAAACTCCAGCTTGACAAAAGGCGGCCCATGAAAGAGGGGCTCCTATACAATGTTTTTGAAGGCAGCATCATTAAATCCCATCCACACAAGAGCTCTTACAGAACGGATTTAGAGCAATGGACCCAAAGTAACCATACAGTTTGACTTGTCTCAACACAATAAGCATTTGCACAGTTGGAATCACCACCCTTTGTTATTCGAGAGCAAAGAGCTCTACAAGCCCAAGATTCAAGTCAACCTTTTTCTGTTGACCTCCTTTGTGGTTATGACCTCAATAAAAGGCGTTAGCATTGCAGTGCAAAGATACCGGACTGAACGGTTTTAGAACGTGAAGTATATCGTAAAGAAAACGCTCTCCTTTATCAGCAATATGGCAGTGAACCAGACGAAATTAATCAGCGCTGAGAGTGGGAGGCGTTTGAGGCTTATGTAGTGATAAAGAAATTCCTAAGCATACGTCGTTGAAGACTGTCACCTGAGATATGACGCAAAGCCACGGTTAATCAGGGTTTCAATAAAGAGCGTCCTATTTGACCTATGTGAACGTCTGTGCTTCAGCAGCTGTTGATTGAAATGTCATTGAAGCTATTTATAAGGCAGGCCGCGGGCCATATTCTGGTTTCAAAGCAATGATAAATGTTACAGTGCATGGCATAGCGCATCGAAATGAAAGTTATTTGTATTATTTGGGTCAACACACCTCCATAAACTCTGTCTTTTTGTTTTTGCTGAGATGTTCAGTTCGGCTGCTATAAAAAGATGCACAGAGTGATAAATGACTCTAACAAGACTACAGTAGACGAAACAGCAAGATAACTAAATGTTACCAAAAGAAAAAGAGCCCGCTAGCATACTTCAGCTAGGTGTTGTGAAGACCGTGCGTCGAAATGTACATACAAGGCACACGTAATTTGACTTCCGCTATGTATAATATGTTATTTGTAATTTTATTGCAAGGTATTAAATAGCCTTTTACCATTTTGTTTGATGCTGTCAAGGGAATATCACGCTCTTTTTCTTGAAGTAACAGCTTGAGTACCCATCCGATTAACGCAGAAAACGATTTGGCGATGTGCGCAGCGGTGCAGTAAACTGCGCGATTACCATTAATTAAATATAATGACTCAACTATTATAATGCACACCTGCATGTTGATATACGCAAGCTATGGGGAATGACAGTATCTGTGCCTTTTAATGAACAGCGGTAGTAAGCCTTACTCAAAAGAAACAATTTGAAAAATATTACATGTGTTAATTTGTTTGCGCATACGGCAATTATGAATTCTGTCTAGAGCTTTTGTTCTTCGTTTCGACGCGGCCGAGGGTAAGGAAGCATAGATAGCCGTAGTGGCTACCTTAAGCGTATTATCTATTGCAGACAAATGCGCAAAAACTGCTCTGCGTCAGCTTTTATCTGGACTTTCCACGAGAGGTGCAGCGGAAAGAATCTACATAGCAGCGTGCATGCAGAACAAACGATTGCATCTGTGATACCTGACACCCTTCAGGTTGAAGGGAGGCTATAGATTTGAGTGAGTGAGTGAGTGAGTGAGTGAGTGAGTGAGTGAGTGAGTGAGTGAGTGAGTGAGTGAGTGAGTGAGTGAGTGAGTGAGTGAGTGAGTGAGTGAGTGAGTGAGTGAGTGAGTGAGTGAGTGAGTGAGTGAGTGAGTGAGTGAGTGAGTGAGTGAGTGAGTGAGTGAGTGAGTGAGTGAGTGAGTGAGTGAGTGAGTGAGTGAGTGAGTGAGTGAGTGAGTGAGTGAGTGAGTGAGTGAGTGAGTGAGTGAGTGAGTGAGTGGAGTTAAGCGAGCGCTTAAACATGCGTGCTTGTGGTTGTGCGCATGCGTGTGTTGTGTACATCCAAGTGTTAGGCCACAAACCAAACCAAACAGGAAATATTAAGGCCTTTCTAGGCTGATGGAACGAAATCTCGTGCGCGAGCGTTGTGCGCGAGATTTCTCAACAGGCCTTGATCTGTGCGCGAGACTCCGCGAGATGGGTTCCCCTGGTCTAGCGTTCCTACCACCTGCAATCCCACACTTGAATGCGTGCCATGGAACGCCACGCGACAGGAGTGATGTTGTACCGTCCCAACTCACACTTGCCGAAGAAAGTATGACAGATTCCGCGCTTTTCCTGTAAACCAGATATAATTATATCTAGATATATATATTATATAATTATAGCACTGCACTGAACGCTCATAAGAGGCAGACGGTGAGAGGAAAATGCTTGAAGAGGAAATGTAGGCTTTCGTCATTCTCTTTAGAGACATCTAAGAGACCCTCTAATTTTTTTAGATTTAAAAGTTAAATTGGTTCACAGGAAGGGAAAGGCGCTGTAACTGTCACACTTGCTTTGTGGACACCCGAACCGCTCCGTAAGGGAAGGGAGGAAGGTGGGAATGAAAGTGGAAAGAGAGAAATGGAGCCGTAGTGGAGGGCTACGGAGTAATTTCGACCACCTGGGGATCTTTAACGTGCGCTGACATCGCACAGCACACGGACGCCACTTCGTTTCGCCTCCATCGAAACGCAGCCGCCGCGGCCGGGTTCGCACCCGGGAACTCCGGCACAGTAGTCGGGCGTGTTACCACTGTTTGATTTTTTTCTATATTGTGTGAAAAAGCGCAGTTCACTCCGGCATCCACCAGAGACATCTGCTATTGATTGCAATCTTTACAGGCACTCGATTGATAAATAGGGAGGCTATTGAAAACAACAGCGGGCTGGATGTACGGTCATTTTACTGAGTGCAAGAAAGGTGACATTCAGATGTTCTTCCTCTTAAGAAAAAACTCGAAGTCCTGCAGCGAAAAGTAGAGCTCTGAAGTTCGAAACACCCACAATGCAGCCACATTCTTCCAAGCCGTCTGAGACCTACGGTTGGCGCGCTCAATTCTTGCATATCTCTGCCGATCAATCTGCAGCTACATGCGCGCACACAGTGTCGTTGGTATCTCTTGTATCGTCGAGTGCATGCATTTCTCTGATGCATGCACACGACGTCACAAGTGCATCAGTGCGAAGAAACCGGCAACATGCTTTGTAGTGGGTGTGAAAGCAGGGCGCACCATATTGCAGTGCTCTCCCTTACACATTTAGTTGTCACAGTCCTTACTTATCTCTTGCGCATTAAGAAGTCAAAGATCTTATCATCGTATGTCCTTTTTGGCAAAAAATTTAATTTGTCGGCTGTTTTTCAAGCTGCTACTTTATTGCCACAAACTCCAGCTTCACAAAAGGCGGCCCATGAAAGAGGGGCTCCAATACATTGTTTTTGAAGGCAGCATCATTAAATCCCATCCACACAAAAGCTCTTACAGAACAGATTTAGAGCAATGGACCCAAGGTAACCATACAGCTTGACTTCTCTCAACACAATAAGCATTTGCAAAGTTGGAATCACCACCCTTTGTTATTCGAGAGCAAAGAGCTCTACAAGCCCAAGATTCAAGTCAACCGTTTTCTGTTGACCTCCTTTGTGGTTATGACCTCAATAAAAGGCGTTAGCGTTGCGGTGAAAAGATAACGGAATGAACGGTGTTAGAACAAGTAGTATATCGTAAAGAAAACGTTCTCGTTTATCAGCAATATGGCAGTGAACCAGACGAAATCAATCAGCGCTGAGAGTGGGAAGCGTTTGGGGCATATATGGTGATAAAGAAATTCCTAAGCATACGTCGTTGAAGACTGACGCATGAAATATGACGCAAAGCCACGGTTAATCAGGGTTTCAAAAAGGAGCGTCCTATGTGAGCTATGTGAACGTCCGTGCTTCAACAGCTCTTGAATGAAATGTCATTGAAGCTATTTATAAGGCAGGCCACGGACAATATTCTGGTTTGAAAGCAATGATAAGTGTTACAGTGCGTGCCATAGCGCATCGAAATCAAAGTTATTTGCATCATTTGTGTCAACACACCTCCATTAACTCTGTCTTTTTGTTTTTGCTGAGATTTTCACTTTGGCTGCTATAAAAAAGATGCCCAGAGTGATAACCGAGACTCACAAGACTACAGTAGTCGAAACAGCAAGGTAACGAAATGTTACCAAAAGAAAAAGAGCCCGCTAGCATGCTTCAGATAGATGTTGTGAAGACCGCTGCGTCGAATTGTACATACAATGCACCCGTAATTTGCCTTCCGCTATGTATAATATGTTATTTGTAATGTTATTGCAAGGTATTAAATAGCCTTTTTCCATTTTGTATGATGCTGTCATGTGAAATGTAAGGCTCTTTTTCTTGAACTAACCGTTTGAGTACCCACCCGATTAACGCAGAAGACGATTTGGCGATGTGCCCAGCGGTGCAGTAAACTGCGCGAGTATCGTTAATTCAAAATAATGACCCAACTATTATAATGCACACCTGTATGCTGTTATACGCACGCTATGGGGAATAACAGTATTCTCATGTGCATTTTAATGAACAGCGGTAGTAAGCCTTACTCAAAAGAAACAATTTGAAAAATATCACATGTGTTAATTTGCTTTGAGCATACGGCAGTTATGAAAGCTGTCTGGAGCTTTTGTTCTTCGTTTCGAAGTGCCCGAGGGTACGGAAGCATAGATAGCCGTAGTGGGTACCTTAAGTGTATTATCTATCGTAGGCTAATGCGCAAAAACTGCTCTGCATCAGCTTTTATCTGGACTTTCCGTGAGAGGTGCAACGGAAAAAATCTACATTGTTGCGTTCAGGAACAAACGATTGCATCTGTGATACCTGTCACCTTTCAAGGTGAAGGGAGGCTATAGACATGCACGCCGTCTGCCGTGTACATTTAGAGCGCTATCTCCACAGGTAAATGTTGGCCGGTTTCACAAAGCTAGCTTCCTGATATATTATGACCTCCCCAAATCATTACGTGCCTAGTACGTGACGAATTACCATGGCGTAATTGACCGGACGCAGCAGCCACACCATAAAAGATAAAACTACTTTGGAAACGTCGCCACAAAGGCAAACGCAAGAGACGAATGCGCCAAGATAAGGCTATCGTAGTTTGCCTCATCAAACGGAACCTGAGAGTAAGAGGCGACATTCTCCTCACCTGGAAAGAGCGCGTCTTGGAAATGAGATAAGTGTGTTCGAATCAGAAAGCGAGCGCCTTACATGTCGAGTCACCAAGCACAGAGACATGCGAACCCCGATGGTCTGATAGGATATCTAACCGTCGCTTTATCAGCCCCTTCGTCATCACAAATTTCGGTCCGCGATCGGCTCTCAGAAAACGTACTCCCGGGCATCATTGGTAGCTGTACGTTTAGTAACTTCATTCGTCAGCATCATGAGAATAAATTGAATTTTAACACCTGGCTTTCGCTACGATTAGTAGCAACAACCGCGATTGCTTTGCGGGTGTCTCATTCCTTTTTTTTTTTTTTTTACACTGACCGCGCACTTTTCTTACCGTGCTCAAGGAGCAATCTTCAAATCAGATTTCTCACATCCAACTTTTTCTTATACCTCCCTCCTGATAGCTGCTTTAAAATGAAAACGTGATTCTTTTTTTATATTTTCTTATTGGCTTTCGCTCCCTCGAATAACCTCAAAACGTCTTCCTTCATCTTAATGAATCTTTTGGAACCCCATCGATCCTCTATGGCAGATTCACGCTCTGGACGGGCTCAATATACAAAAAGCGTTTGACGATATCGACCATGCTTACATACCTAATTCCATTCATCAAACACGCCGTGCACGAAATATATTCACATATATTTGCAATTTCTTCTAAGGGTGTACAGAGCAATTCGGATTGCACGATACTTCCTTCAAACTCATAACCCTGATAATCTTAAGAGTATGACACTCTCAGGCGGGTCACCGACTCTTTCCACAATTTACGTCACATATTTTATATGCTGAAATATTACACCACTCTACGTTGCACCCATGGGTAACCCAGTGAAATGGAGGACACTCCGGAGGCAGGGCTTGAATCTAATATATTCCTTCCTCTTGTCTTCAGTCGGGGATGAAAATGTCTGAACTTCGTCTATTACGGGTACTTGCTATCAGCCCTCTAACAAACCTTCATATCACTACACCTATACAATCAGTTCATTACAGCAGGCTGTACACACCTTACTCATCAACTTTACAGTAAAACAAGCCATAAAAACATGCCAAAAATGTGACTCACTTGTTTAGACAGGGGGCAGACATCATGCAGGTCTCATCGAGTACTGAGCTGTACAGCTACTGTAAGCACTGGCTCTGAATATGATCCTCAAATTTCCTTCTTACCTTTCTCTTGCACGAAAATGCACCGCAAATATTTTCTGCCCTGGTTATTACATGCAAGGACTGCCTTCGAGTTCCTGTTTACATATTGATCCAAACATTTAGGACGTTGGTACCATCATCCTTCCTGCCCTAATCTATCTTTAAAGAGAGCAACAAGTCGCCCGCCTGTCCTGCAACTGCCAGGGACGTCGGATGTTGCGGCCGGCCGGCACCCCCTCCTATAAACTTGCGCCTTCACATAATATTCTGTCCCTACCCTACAACCGTCGCATCGTGCGCATCCCTCGCAACATGTAGCATAGATGTCATGACGGTGATATGACGATGGAGGCCTACGGAGTAATTTCGACCACATGGGGATTTTTAACCTGCGCTGACGTCGCACAGCACATGGACGCATCTTCGTTTCGCCTCCATCGAAACGCAGTCGCCGAGGTCGGAATCGAACCCGGGTACTCCGGCACAGTAGTCGGGCGTCTTACCACCCAAGTGGAGCACCTTTGATCCTTCCTTTTTTGATCTAAATTCAAAAACGAATCAATAATCAATTCATTTAATTAGTCATAGCGTTCTACGCACCAGTCAATCATCAATAGCTACAACCACATATTACTATTGTGCGATTGTTTTACTTGCACTCGATTATTTCCGACGCGCGGTGTCGACAACTGCCGACTACTATAACTACGTCAACGGCTTTTCGACCAAGCGAGCTGTATAAGCTATTGTTTAATACATAAAACCAGGCATCATTTGTCCCCTGTTCTGTTGTTATAGCATCCGAAAATGTAAGAGGTGTTGTATTTTCCCAGTGCATACAGACGAACTAAAATTAATTCGCAAATGCGGCATGCAGGCACTTCGGGTGGTCTGAGACTACGTGTACCAGCACGCACCGTGGCTGCGGTGACGTGGTAAAACCAGCTGGTGGGACCGGTCTATTCTCCGTGTCTAGCGAATACATAGAGGCCCGAAACGCGCTGAAGAAAAGAAGCTGCAGTAACTTAACAATAAATGAAGCAAATAAAGACAACAAAGAGTGAAAGAAGTGAAAACAAAAATAAAGAAATTATAAAACAAAAATACGAAACATTACAGACCCGTAAATTTAGAAGTCAGACTAGAAAGAAATGCAGAACGAGCTCATATCGGAACTAGGCACGAAACTCGTCATTCTTTCGCATTTCCGCATGAGAGAATAATTAAGTTTAATTCACCCCTGCAATGATTCACCCCCGCTTTTAATTTGCCCATGCATTAAATAAAATTAAAGCTATAAAATGCAATTATTTTGTTCTCATTCTCAAGGATGAGACACAAAGAGTAAAAGATTACACATCTAATTAGATGCTGATAACATCGCCGTGAAAGATACACTGAGAAAAGGGCATGCAATTGGATACCATGTATGGTCGAGGGATCTCAGAATTTAATGTAGGATTCAACATTTGATGCCGATAGTGTTGACTGTCCGCCTAATTTCTGTTTCTAGCATTCCCGCTGGGCACAAGCAGGAATAGGAACCAACGGCATCATATCTTGAGAGGCCACTCAATATCAATATGAGTCGTCTCCCCTTTTTCTTCATATGCACATTCTCTTGTTTTTACGCTGCCCAAACCCTAGCCATATCCACTTCAAGTTGATATGCTGGTCCTGTTCTGATGCTGGTGAATGTATGTGACGAGAATTTTTTTTGCGATCATGGCACTGTAACCTACAAAATTACTCTCCTATTTTCTTTTTAATAACTGTTCAGCTCTTTTTTACTGTACACCGATATGTCAGTACACGGAGGCTTTTCATCTCGCCTTTACCACTATACAGCCGCCACTGTGGACACACAACTCACGAGCTCCCGTTCTGCAGTGGAGCGCCACTGATACGTAGTCGCAACCATGGCCTAGGAAAAGAAATATTAACGCCTATTTTAACTGTGGAGAGGGCGTTCTTTAAAAATATTGAAAAAATAAAGCCATATTACAAAAAACGTTGTGAAGAAAAGCAAGTAGTGAAGAGCCTTCAGTAAAGAAATGTAAAAGCCTGAGCGTTGCTGCTGCACAAGGCAATCTACCAGGTTTCTTGGCCCTACGGTGCTAGGGTGGTAGGTCGGCGCCGCTTGCGGCGGGGGCTAGCCAGTCACCGAATTTTTATTTGTTGCAGGCCGTCATTGCACCCGCCACCGCTTAGGTGGTGGACGATGGCTGTTGTTGCGGCCCACGTCTTTTCTCCCTTTTCTTTTTCTTTCTTCTCTATTCCTTTTTCTGTCCGCACGGGTGCAGTGGTAACACGCCCGCCTACTGTGCCGGAGTTCCCGGGTTCAAACCCGACCTCGGCGGCTGGGTTTCGATGGAGGCGAAACGAAGAGGCGTCCGTGTGCTGTGCGATGTCAGCACATGTTGAAGATCCCCATGTGGTCGAAATTACTCCGTAGCCCTCCACTACGGCTCCTCCTTCTCTCCACTTTCACTCCCACTTTTCTCTCTTCCTTTACGGAGCGTTTGACGTGTCCGCCGAAAAGCCCCGCCGGGGTGGTGCAGTGGTAAGACGCCCGACTACTGAGCCGGAGTACCCGGGTTCGAACCCGACCTCGGCGGCTGCGTTTCGATGCAGGCGAAACGAAGAGGCGTCGTGTGCTGTGCGATGTCAGCGCACATTAAAGATCCCCAGGTGGTCGAAATTACTCCGTAGCCCTCCACTGCGGCTCCTCTTTCTCTCTTTCCACTTTCACTCCCATCTTCCTCCCTTCCCTTACGGCGCGGTTGCGGTGTCCACAGAAACCAAGTGAGACAGTTACCGTGCCTTTCCCTTCCTATAAATAAATCAGACGGTGTCCGCCAAAAACAAGTGAGACGGTTACCGCGCCTTTCCCTACTTATAAAGCAATCAGTTTTTTTACGTGTCCACAGAAAACAAGTGAGAGAGCTACCGCGCATTTTCCCTTCCTCTAAATCAATCAATCAGGCAGTGGAGGCGGCTCAGCTACAGAGCCAGTAGCAAGTCCGTACGTTTTATTTCCTTCTTCCTACAGCCACAACAACACAGCGACGTCGCGTGCCCCTTGTCAAATGCACCAGCGTTCCATTAAACGCATCAGTCTGAGTAACCTCCGCTGCCTCGTGCAGAGAGAATAGAGAAGGAAGAAGAGGAAGAGGGGGAGAAAGATGCAAGCCGCAACAACGGCCGTCGTCCCCCACCTAAGCGTTGACGGGTGCAGTGACGGCCTACAACAGATAAAAATTCAGTGGCAGGCTAGTTCCCGCCGCAAGCGGCGATGACTGACCTGTCCCAGCCCCATCAGGGGAGTCCAACAACAACAACAAACGCCTCAAAGTTCATCGGCGTTCTATAATTGGTTTACAGGAAAGGCACAATGTCTCTCAACCGCGGACTCTCGCTGACACATCTCGCGTCCAAATCTCGCCGACGCTAGATTTTCACCATGAGCCTAGAAAAGCTTTCACCAAAAATGGTTCACAGGAAGCCAAAATCGCACTCTCTCGTTTCTGTGGACACCTGAACTTGTTCTGGGGTACCATCGAGTCCACACGCCGACGACCAGATTTTCGCGTAAGGCGGTTAGTAAATATTTTGCTTTAAAAAGCATTCCACAGAAACAACGAATGCAAACCATCAATGTGCACCATCACTGGTGTCACTGTCCTCAAGCATATAGTAGAGCACCAACGCGTATGGTTATACTAAACACTTGGCACCATACGGCGGGGAAGTTTTTCAGACCATGTGGGGCAAACGCCACAAACTTGCGACCTACATAACGCGAGGCACATCTGCATGCTTGCCTCTTCGAAGTGGCCGTATTGCGGGTGCTGCTGGCCGAGCCGGCAACGAACCGCTTTCGTCGTGGGACAGTTATGCTGCTTCTGCTGCGCAAGGCCTTTTTGGCGGCGTATACGTGTCAAGCTTCGGAGTGACGTCAGCAGAGCCCACGTCACAGGCCTCCTACCTGTCTTGATATAAAGAGGACTGAACCACCACCGGCTCATTTGGCAGCAGTGACAGCGTCTTGCCGCTCGCTAAAGGTTACTGCATTTCGCATGTTAGTGATGCGCACTTGCTTGTTTTCAAGCATTTCTCTTTCCCGCTGCCACTACTGCCACCATTTTTCTAACCCAGACTGACTGAAATGCCTCCTCCCGAGGATTCCGTATGTTTTTCCTGTAACGAGGAATGCTCAAATGAAGGAGTGCCGTGTGTTGAGTGTGGTTATTGTTATCATTTTGGTTCTTGTTCTGGAGTAGCCGAGTCATCGTTCAAAAGCAAAGGGGAAGCATGGAGGAAAGCCTGGCGCTGTCCAACATGCCGTACGACAAAATCTAGAGGTAGCCAGAGTAGCAAGTTGAGGCCTCAGGATGTGGACGTTGCTGACATGCTGGTAGGCATCAATGAAAAACTGGACACTCTAATCACTCTTAAGGACACAGTTGAAAGCATGCAGCAGTCCGTTCAATTAATGTCCGACATGTACGATGAAATACTGAAAAACGTGCGCACGCGCGATCAAAAAATAATTGACCTATCAAAACGGGTTGCCGAAATCGAAGCGCGAGCACGAGACACCGATACGGATGCGATAAGGCAAGAGATTGATGCACTCGAGTGGCAAAGCAGGAAGCTCAATCTTGAGTTTCACGGCATCCCTATGTCTGACAATGAAGATATTCTATCCAAAGTCAACGATGTAGCTGCTGAACTAAGCCTTCCTGTCCTCAACGCCGCTGACATTGTCACGGCGCATAGGCTGCCTGCCGCGAAAGATAAGATTCCGGGCGTGATAGTTCAATTTGCAAGGCGCGCTGTGAAAGAATCGTTTCTGCAAAAGAGAGCAGAATTAAAAGATTCTAAAAGCAACTGTCACATTCTTGAAAACTTGACCAAGAGGAACAGGACACTGCTGGCTAGGACAAAAAAATGGGCTCGGGAACACCAGTACATGTACGCTTGGAACAGGAACGGAAGGATATACGTCAGAAAGAGGGATGGGGCGAGTGCGTTGCAAGTGCGCAACGAAAAGGACTTGGACGATGCCATGTAGTTTTTGTGTGTGTCAGAGCAACGGTCGTGTAGCCCCTCTTCTTGGTCATGGACGGCACGGATCATATCTTTCCAGCTGATCTTAGAGATATTTGTCAAGCAGAATATAAGAAATTCTTCAAATTGTTCCACCTGAACACCCAGTCAGCAAAAGTAAGTGTGCCCAGCTTGAGGTACTTTTCAGTCAGTTTCACTTCATGTTTGGTATTATTATGCTAACGGAGACTTGGTATACCGAAAGAGCTGATATAATAGGTTGGCCAATTAACAACAATTATTTCCTAAATTGTACTTCAGGTCGTGGAGGAGGAGTTTCGGTAATGGTTAAGAAGTATTTTTCTGGTGAAATACTGCCCGATTTTACATGCTCACACAAAGACTTCGAAGTTCTGTCTTTGCTAATCATAGCAGTTGTTTATCGTCCTCCAGATGGTAACTGTAAAAGTTTTTTTCAGTTTTCTCGAGTCTCTTCTCGGTTTTGCAGATAATAAGCTCAGTGTTGTCCTTGGTGGTGACTATAACATAAACATGCTTTCCGACACGCTAGCAAAAAAGGAACTAGAGCAGCTAATTGAGCCTTTTGGATGTGAGAACGTTATAAAAACTCCTACGCGGGTAACTCACACGTCATCGTTTTTAATTGATATGTTTATAACAAACATTCACCGGAATGGCCATAAAGCAGGAGTAGTATGTACTGATATTAACGATCACTATGGCATATATCTGTGTCTTCCAAATATTGCACACATTAAATACAAACCGGAACCGCGACTGTTTCAATTGATTTCGAAGCGGACTTTGAGCATCTTCAGAGAAAAAATATGGGACATAAACTGGGAAGACGTTCGTCAAGAAAGCAATGCAGATTCCGCTTACAATGTGTTCATGGATCATTTCTTGAAAGCCTACAGGGAGTGTTTTCCGTATAAAGTTCTTCAAAACAGAAAAAAAAATTAGGAAACCCTGGATTACACCTGAATTATTTAGCAGAATAAATGCTAAAGATAACCTGTACAAACAATTCCTGAAGACGCGTGATCTTGAAACTCTGCAGTCGTACAAGTCGCTTCGAAATAAATTAACAAAAGAAGTTAGACGTGCAAGAGAACAATACTTCTATAATCAATTCTCTTCTTGCGGAACCAGAACTGACCTGACATGGAAAAAGCTCACTTATTTATTAAATCCTAGTCCTGGCCAAAGTGAACCAATGAAAATTAAATGGAAGAATGTGCAGCTAAGTGGGCGCTGTTTAGCTAACACGTTTAATGATTATTTTGTTGAAGTAGGGTCACCTAATAGTGATAACCACTCGCTGAGCTATATTAGTCAGCGAATGATGAATCCATT
Source organism: Amblyomma maculatum (assembly GCF_055883805.1). Classification (NCBI taxonomy): domain Eukaryota; kingdom Metazoa; phylum Arthropoda; class Arachnida; order Ixodida; family Ixodidae; genus Amblyomma; species Amblyomma maculatum. Next base: position 63,390,343 of record NC_139349.1, on the reverse strand, counting down.
TTCTTGAGTCCTGTGATTGACGTTGAAGTGATTTCAACCTTCGCAGGGTTAAACAACAGTGCTAGCACCGATGCCGATGGTCTAAAAATCAAGCCTGTGAAATTTGTACTGGATTTATTATCACCATGCCTAAGCCACATTTTCAACCTTTGTTTGTCTCAAGGCCGATTCCCCAAGCGAATGCAGATAGCTAAAGTGACAGTTTTGCACAAAAAAGGGATAAAAGCGATATCGCGAACTACGGACTGATATCTGTGTTGTCCGTTTTTTCTAAAGGGCTGGAAAAGATAATATTAAACAGAATGTTAAATTTCAGCAATAAGTACGGGATACTGAACTCTGCACAGTTTGGTTTTCGCAAACATCGATCAACGGAACTTGCTCTATGACACAAAAAGAGTTTATAATGAAAGCGTTCGAAGAAAAACAGTTAGCTTTAGGAATGTACGTAGAGTTTTCCAAAGCTTTTGATTGCATAGATCACAATATACTTTTAAAAAAGTTAGAAATATATGGTTTCCGTGGAACTGTCCTCTCACTTTTAAAATCTTACTTGGCTAGCCGTAGACAGTTTGTTCAACTTGGGCCCTATCTTTCTGACACCAAGTCAATCTTATCTGGCGTGCCTCAGGGTAGCATCCTGGGGCCATTTTTATTTAATATATACGTAAATGATATTGTTGACATAGATGACCAAGCAAAATTTTTTTATTTATGCAGATGACACATTACGTTTTTCGGCGACTTCGCCTAATCATTTAATTGACCAGGCAAACAGAGCGCTTATAAGGCTTGAAGAATTGTCTGAACGAAGCAAGTTAACAGTAAATGCCAATAAAACTAAAGCTATTCTCTTTCGTCCGAAAAATAGAAACGTGTTTATAAATAAATAAATAAATCTTTATTTCCATCAGGTGCTATACAGATGGAGGGCTAAGGAAAAAAAGCTGCCACTTGGCGGCTTGACGAGTCCGCAGCCCCACATATAAGGTAGCGTCTAGGCAACACCTAAGGATCAACACGCGATAAACAAATCAACACTTATCAATGCGGAATAAAAGAAAAGGTCCTGAGCCAGGTAAAACAAACACCGTCAGCACAAAAAGTAAACAAGCGATAAGCATATCAAGACACTTGTTCTATGCAGAAGAAAAGAAAATGCTACATAAAACAAACACCAGAAAAGATGGTCAGCTTATTCAATCAGCAAACATGTCTCTGAGTTTAACAGTGGAACAGCTAAATAAATCAAAATTCAGTGATTGATAATAGTTTATAAGAGATGGCAGAGAATAACACAAACGCTCCATACCAGAATTCAAGTGTGGTGCAGCAACCTTCCATTTTTCTCCACGTCTAGTATTATAACACTTCTCATTTGTTTCTAAATGTGCCAAGGCGTCCAGGCTGTGAATATTTTTTTTTTTTTCACTTCATATTTATACCGAGCACTCAAACGGTAGCGGTATAGCTTGTGAGCTGTAATAACATGAGCACTGTGAAAAAATTCTGCAGTGGTTGCATTATAACCAGCATTGTACACGTGGCGCAGATACCGTTTTTGCATACGGAATATTTTTTGTGTGTTAGAGAATGCAGTTGTGCCCCAGACAAGTTGGCAGTAGTTGGCGTGCAAATAGAAAAGAGAGTTATAGACCAATAGTTTTGTTTTACCGACTACACCGGTTATCCGAGCAAGTTTGGCTAATACAAAATTCACATGAGTTTCCCAGGACAGATTGGCAGTGAATATCACACCTAGACATTTGAAATGATCAACAATGTCAACAGGATGAGAGTTTAAAACAATATCGGCATGAGGAGGAACGGGTTTATTTTTCGGCCGGAAGACAACAGCTTTTGTTTTATTTTCGTTAATCTTCATGCAATTGGATGAGGACCATTGGTGCAGTTGAACTATGGTGTCATTACAATCAGAGATGAGTTTATCGATATTATTGCCAGAAAAAAATATGCTAGCATCATCTGCGTATATAATAAATTTGGCGTTCTGATTAATGTTAACAATGTCATTAATATACAGGATAAATAGCAAGGGGCCCAATATGCTGCCTTGTGGAACACCACAAAGCAGTGGCAGGACTCGTGACCGCAAGTTGTTGATTTGGACTACTTGACATCGATGGGATAAATATGATTGTAATAACTGTAGTCCACACCCACGTATACCGTAAAAGTCCAACTTCTGCAGCAGAATGTCATGATTCACCAGGTCGAATGCCTTGGAAAAATCTACAAATAGGCCGACTACTATTGCCTTGCTTTCAAACTGCGTTAAAATATACTCTTTCTGGTGAAGCAGGGCTAACTCTGTAGACATATTCTTCCTAAACCCAAACTGGTGTTTCCTTATTAATTCGCAGTGATCAGCAAAATTTGCAAGCCTGCAGTGTATTATTTTTTCGAGAGGTTTAGAAAATATAGGTAAGATAGACACCGGACGGTAATTGCCCAATTCATTTCTGCTTCCCTTTTTAAAAAGCACGACTACTTTTGCAGTTTGCATTTTCACGGGAAATGTCGATGTCGTCAGACATTTATTAAAGATATGCATTAGAACTGGTGCTATGACATCTGCGACATACTTTACTGGTTTTATTTGAATTTCGTCGATATCCCTACTGCTGCTGTTCTTTAAATTTTGTATTGTTGAAATTACTTCCAGTACACTCACTGATTGTAGAAATATTGTTTTTTCATTCCCCGTGCTGATATACCGACACGCATTTGAGAAGCTGCCTGGCGTACTCATGCTTGTAAAGGAATTATTGAAAGCATCAGTCAGTTCCGCCTCGTGCAAAACTTTGCCATTAATCGTTAGTTTAGAAATGCAGCTACGTTGGTTATCGCGACGCAGTAGCGTGTTTAATGTGTTCCAGAGCAACTCACCCGCCACATTTTTGTCATCCAAAAAACGTGAGAAGTACTCTTTACGTGCATTACGTAGTTTTTTCGTTAGTTGGTTCCTATATTGTTTAAAAACGGTCAAGTCATCAAGATGGCGGGTGTTAAGAATTGTCTGTAAAGCTTATCTTTTGCTCTCATTTGCTTGTACAGTTCATGTGTGACCCATGGCTTTTGAATTTTTCTACTCTTTTTGCGTCTCTTAACAGGAAAATGAGCATTGTACACTCTTTTGAAGGTATCTAAAAAAACACTGTAGGCGTTGTTAGCATCATGTATGTTCAGGACTTCGCACCAGTCTATTTGAAGCAGCTCATTTCTAAACGCGTTAAGAGCCGTATCGGTTACTGCTGGTAAAGACTGTCAGCAGACGAACAGTTTCGCCTGGGGGCAACTTGTAAACAAAGGAACACGGGAAGATTGTCACTAATGGAACATGATAGGGCACCAGCTTTTATATCTTGCGATGAAAGGTTTGTTATGAATATGTCTAGCAATGATTCACATTCAGTTGTTATTCTGGTCGGTACATTAATAACATTTTAAAACCCATATGACAAGAGAATATTGTTGCAATTTGTACTAATAGGAGTATTAACACTCATATCAATATTATAATCACCTGCGGCGATCAGGTTATACCTATTCTCTACAACAAATGAAAGAAAGCCTTCATAAAAATCACAATATGCCCATTTGGCGGCCGACAACAGACCGAATATATTACCTTATCTGCCATTAAAGTTAACAATTCATAGTCTAGTGCAACTATGCTAAATGCATTAAGCAGTTCACAGTCCATTTGCTCCAGCGTGAGAATTGCAGTGCCACCTCCGCGACCACAAGGGCGGTTGATATAGTACGTATTGTAGCCTTTCATTCTGAAAACATCACTCTCGTTCGTGCTCCACGTTTCGCTGAACATAATAACAGAAAAGCTAAAAGAAAATTTACTGAAGAATTCTTCTAAAAAAAATGTTTTCTTGCGGACAGATCTTGCATTTAGGTGTACACATTTTAGTACGGAAGACCTAAAATTAGATACTGTAATGTTCAGGTCGTCTGGAGAGTAAAAGGTGTGTTCAAACATCTTTGCCCTTTTCACTTAGGTATAACACACAGCGCATTCTTCAATTTCCCTTAAGGCGATCAAGGTCCTCGAGACATTCAATATGAATTGCATTTGCCCCATCCGTCATCCGTACAAGAACCTTTCCATGGGTATACCATACATATTTGAATTCGGCCTCTTTCGCCCAATTTTTTGTTGCTAGAAGCAGTTCTCGGTTGTGTCTCGTTAGGTTTTCTTGGATGACGATGTTTGGCTTACTGTCTTTTAGTTTGTTCTTCTTACTCAACCACCATTCCCTGACCACCTGCCTTGTGAAGCGCACGCTTATGCCGGGTATCTTATCTTTCTGTGCGGGCAGCCTGTGTGCCGAGGCAATGTCATGTTCGACGAGATGAGGCGTTTCGAGCTTATCTGCAACTTCATTCAATATTGTGAGCAAGTTTTCAATTTTCTGAAAAGGAACACCATGAACTTCCAAATTAAGCTGCCTATTTCTTACCTCAAGCTCATTCACTTCCCGTCGAAGCTGTACCTGAGCTGATAGGTTGTTTTCATCCCTTTCCTCCAGTTCTTGCACCTTCTTTCTGAGCACCTTAATCTCATTTTCTTGCACACCGATCGTTTTTTTTTTGTTTTTTTTTCAAATCTTCAAAAATGGCAGACATGTGCGTGACAGATTCTTCCATGGCTTCCACTCGAGGCTTTCAAGCTTCAGATTAATAGATGTAAGGATAGCCTTTATATCTCCATCGGTCTTGCTTTCATCACTGCAGCTACCATGTGACGCCGAGCTTCGACAATTTTGGCATCGCCACGCTTTCTTGGCAGCGTCAGATCTTCCCTTGAATGATTTTCCGTTATTCCAGCACATTTTCCGAAATGGTACTCCCGTGCGCACTCTGAACAAAGCCATGCATCCTTCGCTCTCAAGAAACACCACATTACAAGTGCAGCAGACGTTAGACATGGTTTCCGAAGATATCCGATATAATAATTCAACAGTAGATATCGTTCGCTCACTTAAAATACTTGGTGTCGTTTTCACAGAACAGATGTCATGGGCCGCCCAGGTAGATTACATTGTACACAAGTTGTCACGTGCTGTTGGCTTGACTAATATCAACAAACACACCTTCCCTACTCAAGTTAAAGTTCCTATATACAATGCACTGTTTCTCTCGCGCATAAAATATTGTCATTTGGTGTGGGGAACGACAACCCTAAGAAACATGCATAAAATACATCGACTGCAGAAAAAAATGTTAAGAATTATATCTGACGTTCCTTATGACCATCCATCTCTTCCACTTTTCCAGAAACATAACATAATAGCGATGCACGATATGTACGCTTATCACTTAGCTTTAGCCTATAAAAAGGAAATACCTAACAATGTCAGCTTTTTGAGAGAACTGGCTTGCCTGCAGAGAAAGGAAGTGCATTACCCTACTCGTAACTCAGACATATGGAACGAATTTCAATGCCGCACAAATTATGGTGAGCAGATGATTCAATGTCGCCTTCTAAACTTTTTAGACTTACTGCATAAGCATCGAAAGATGACGTCAGAGTAGTTTTATCAGCGACTGAACCTGTTTGTCTTTGATATGCTATCTGAAGCCTTCAAAGTCGTTATCTTGATGTACTACCTTTGTGACGGGAATTGATTGCGATTGTTTTTCTTTTGTGTAAAAACTCAATTTTTAAATTTTTTGCTGTCTTTTCTTCTTCTTTTCAGTGTGCGACAGTTTGACACTGCTATTATTATCACTGTTACTGCTGCATTGCTGACACTGCTATTATTACTACTGCTATATGGAAAGAAATTGGTCCTCTTCTGTTGTTTTACTTTGCCTGACCCTGATCATACTGCGATCTCGCTTTTCTTTTCTTTGTTACCGACTCTCTGTTCATGTCCAATAAGGTGCTGGTGCTTGTCAATTTTTTATGCGCTATCACTGAACGCGATGTCTCGTCGAATGTACTTCTATTTATTTTATTTTACGGTTTTTTGTGGGCGCTACACTGCTCTGCATATGTATTTTTACTTTGTATTTTCTTCGGGGGGGTGGGAGCTCGTCAAGCCGATTGCTCGGCTTTTTCTCCCTGCCTCCCCCATCACCTTGAAAATGAAAGTATTATTATTATTATTATTATTATTATTATTATTATTATTATTATTATTATTATTATTATTATTATTATTATTATTATTATTATTATTATTATTATTATTATGCTGGTGAATGTATGTCAGGTGAAATTTTTTGCGATCATGGCACGTAGTCGCAACCTTGGCCTAGGAAAAGAAATATTAACACCTATTTTAACTATGGAGAGGGCGTTCCTTAAAAATATTGAAAAAATAAAGCCATATTAGAAAAAAAGTTGTGAAGAAAAGAAAGTAGTGAAGAGCCTGCAGTGAAGAAATGTAAAAGCCTGAGCGTTGCTGCTGCACAAGGCAAGCTACCAGGTTTCTTGGCCCTACGGTGCTGGGGCGGTAGGTCGGCACCGCTTGCGGCGGAGGCTAGCCAGCCACCGAATTTTGATTTGTTGCAGGCCGTCATTGCACCCGCCACCACTTAGGTGGTGGACGACGGCTGTTGTTGCGGCGCGCGTCTTTTCTCCCTCTCCTTTTTCTTTCTTCTCTATTTCTCCTTCTGTCCGCACGGGTGCAGTGGTAAGACGCCCGACTACTGTGCCGGAGGTTCCGGGTTCGAGCCCGACCTCGGCGGCTGCGTTTCGATGGAGGCGAAACGAAGAGGCGTCCGTGTGCTGTGCAATGTCAGCGCATGTTAAAGATCCCCAGGTGGTCAAAATTACTCCGTAGCCTTCCACTACGGCTCCTCTTTCTCTCTTCCCACTTTCACTCCCACCTTCCTCCCTTCCCTTACAGCGTGGTTGAGGCGTCCACATACTACAGTGCCGAAGTACCCGGGTTCGAACCCGACCTCGGCGGCTGCGTTTCGAAGGAGGCGAAACGAACAGGCGCCCGTGTGCTGTGCGATGTCAACGTACGTTAAAGATCCCCAGGTGCTCGAAATTACTCCGTAGACCTCCAATACGGCTCCTCTTTCGCTCCACTTTCACTCCCATCTTCCTCCCTTCCCTTACGGTGCGGTTGCGGTGTCCACAGAAATCAAGTGAGACAGTTACCGTGCCTTTCCCTTCCTATAAATGAATCAGTTTTCCGCAGAAAACAAGTGAGACAGTTGCCGCGCCTTTCCCTACCTATAAAGCAATCAGTTTTTTTAGGTGTCCACAGAAAACAAGTGAGACAGTTATCGCGCCTTTTCCCTTCCTATAAATCAATCAATCAGGCAGTGGAGGCGGCTCAGCTACAGAGCCAGTAGCAGGCCCGTACACTTTTTTTCCTTCTTCCTACAGCCACAACACAGCGACGTCGCGCGCCCCTTGTCAAATACAACCAGCGTTCCGTTAAAGGCATCAGTCTGAGTCACCTCCGCTGCCAGCTGCCTCGTGCAGACAGAAGAGAAAATAGACAAAGAAGAAAAGGAAGTGGGGGAGAAAGACGCACGCCGCAACAACGGCCGTCGTCCACCACCTAAGCGTTGACGGGTGCAGTGACAGCCTACAACAGATAAAAATTCGGTGGCAAGCTAGTTCCCGCCGCAAGCGGCGGTGACTGACCTGTCCCAGCCCCATCAGGGGAGTCCAACAACAACAACAAACGCCTCAAAGTTCATCGGCGTTCTATAATTGGTTTACAGGAAAGGCACAATGTCTCTCAACCGCGGACTCTCGCTGACACATCTCGCGTCCAAATCTCGCCGACGCTAGATTTTCACCATGAGCCTAGAAAGGCTTTCACCAAAAATGGTTCACAGGATGCCAAATTCGCACTCTCTCGTTTCTGTGGACACCTGAACATGTTTTGGGGTACCATCGAGTCCACACGCCGACGACCAGATTTTCGCGTAAGGCGGTTGGTAAATATTTCACTTTCAAAAACGTTCCACAGAAACCACGAATGCAAACCATCAATGTGCACCATTACTAGGCACTGTACCATTACTGGGGTCACTGTCCTCAAGCATATAGTAGAGCACCAACGCGCATGGTTATTCAAAACACTTGGCACCATACGGCAAGGAAGTTTTAAAACCATGTGGGGCAAACTCCACAAACTTGCGACCTACATAACGCTATGATTATCATGTGCTTGGGTACAAAACACCGGATAATGGAGGCGACCGGCGAGACAATGAGGGGCGCATTCGTGAGCGGTGTGCAGTATTTGTTAGCACGCTTGTATTTGTGGGCTTTCAATTGAGTGGGTGAGTGAGTGAGTGAGTGAGTGAGTGAGTGAGTGAGTGAGTGAGTGAGTGAGTGAGTGAGTGAGTGAGTGAGTGAGTGAGTGAGTGAGTGAGTGAGTGAGTGAGTGAGTGAGTGAGTGAGTGAGTGAGTCAGTGAATGAGTGAGTGAGTGAGTCAGTGAGTGAGTGAGTGAGTGAGTCAGTGAGTGAGTGAGTCAGTGAGTGAGTGAGTCAGTGAGTGAGTGGAGTGAGTGAGTGGAGTGAGTGAGTGGAGTGAGTGAGTGAGTGAGTGAGTGAGTGAGTGAGTGAGTGAGTGAGTGAGTGAGTGAGTGAGTGAGTGAGTGAGTGAGTGAGTAGGTGAGTGAGTGAGTGAGTGAGTGAGTGAGTGAGTGAGTGAGTGAGTGAGTGAGTGAGTGAGTGAGTGAGTGAGTGAGTGAGAGTTAAGCGAGCGCTTACACATGCGTGCTTGTGGTTGTGGGCATGCGTGTGTTTGTACATCCAAGTGTTAGGCCACAAACCAAACCAAACAGAAAATATTAAGGCCTTTCTAGGCTGATGGAACGAAATCCCGTGCGCGAGCGTTGTGCGCGAGATTTCTTAACAGGCCTTGATCTGTGCGCGAAACTCCGCGAGATGGTTTCCCCTGGTCTAGCGTTCCTACCATCTGCAATCCCACACTTGAACGCGTGCCATTTAACGCTACGCGACAGGAGTGATGGTGTACCGTCCCAACTCACACCTGCCGAAGAAAGTAATGCAGATTCCGCGCATTTCCTGTAAACCAGATATAATTATATCTAGATATAATTATATATATATATAATTATAGCACTGCAACGAACGCCCATAAGAGGCAGACTATGAGAGGCAAATGCTTGAAGAGGAAACGTAGGTTTTCCTCATTTTCTTTAGAGACATCTAAGGCACCCTCTAGTTTTTTTAGAGGCTTGTTTAATTTTTTGCATATTGTGTGAAAAAGCGCACTTCACCCCGGCATCCACGAGAGACATCTGCTACTGATTCCAATCTTTACAGGCAGTCGATTGATAAATAGGGAGGCTACTGAAAACAACAGCGGGCTGGATATACGATCATTTTACTGAATGCAAGAAAGGTGATATTCAGATGTTGTTCCTCTTAAGAAAAAACTCGACGTCCTGTAGTGAGAGGTAGAGCGCTGAAGGTCGAAACACCCACAATGGAGCCACATTCTTTCAAGCCGTCTGAGACCTACGGTTGGCGTGCTCAATTCTTGCATATTTCTGCCGATCAATCTGCAGCTACATGTGCGCACACAGTGTCGTTGGTGTCTCTTGTATCGTCGTGTGCGTGCATTTCTCTGATGCATGCACACGACGTCACAAGTGCATCAGTGCGAAGACACCGGCAACATGCTTTGGAGTGGGTGTGAAGGCAGGGCGCACCATATTGCAGTGCTCTCCTTTACACATTCAGTTGTCACAGTCCGTACTTATCTCTTGCGCATTAAGAAGTCAAAGATTTTATCATCGTACGTCCTTTTTAGCAAAAAATTAATTTGTCAGCTGTTTTTCAAGCTGCTACTTTATTACCACAAACTCCAGCTTCACAAAAGGCGACCCATGAAAGAGGGGCTCCTATACATTATTTTAGAAGTTTAGAAGGCAGCATCGTTAAATCCCATCCACACAAAAGCTCTTACAGAACGGATTTAGAGCAACGGACCCAAAGTAACCATACATTTTGACTTCTCTCAACACAATAAGCATTTGCACAGTTGGAATCACCACCCTTTGTTATTCGAGAACAAAGAGCTCTACAAGCCCAATATTCAAGTCAACCTTTTTCTATTGACCTCTTTGTGGTTATGACCTCAATAAAAGGTATTACCATTGCGGTGCAAAGATAACGGAATGAATGGTGTTAGAACATGTAGTATATCGTAAAGAAAACGCTCTCCTTTATCAGCAATAGCGCAAAGAACCAGACGAAATTAATCAGCGCTGAGAGTGAGAGGCGTTTGGGGCATATGTGGAGATAAAGAAATTTCTAAGCATACGTCGTTGAAGACTGACACCTGAGATACGACGCAAAGCCACGGTTAATCAGGGTTTCAAAAAGGAGCGTCCTATGTGAGCTATGTGAACGTCCGTGCTTCAACAGCTCTTGAATGAAATGTCATTGAATCTATTTATAAGGCAGGCCACGGACAACATTCTGGTTTCAAAGCAATGATAAGTGTTACAGTGCATGGCATAGCGCATCGAAATGAAAGTTATTTGTATCATTTTTGTCAACACACCTCCATTAACTCTGTCTTTTTGTTTTTGCTGATATGTTCAGTTCGGCCGCTATAAAAAGATGCACAGAGTGATAAACGAGACTAAGAAGACTACAGTAGTCGAAACAGCAAGGTAACAAAATGTTACCAAAAGAAAACGAGCCCGCTAGCATGCTTCAGATAGATGTTGTAAAGACCACTGCGTCGAAATGTACATACAATGCACCCGTAATTTGACTTCCGCTATGTATAATATGTTATTTGCAATGTTATTGCAAGGTATTAAATAGCCTTTTTCCATTTTGTACGATGCTGTCATGTGAAATGTAAGGCTCTTTTTCTTGAAATAACCATTTGAGTACCCACCCGATTAACGCAGAAGACGATTTGGCGATGTGCCCAGCGGTGCAGTAAACTGCGCAAGTATCATTAATTCAAAATAATGACCCAACTATTATAATGCACACCTGTATGCTGTTATACGCACGCTATGGGGAATAACAGTATTCTCATGTGCCTTTTAATGAACAGCGGTAGTAAGCCTTACTCAAAAGAAACAATCTGAAAAATATCACATGTGTTAATTTGCTTTGCGCATATACGGCAGTTATGAAAGTTGTCTGCAGCTTTTGTTCTTCGTTTCGACGTGCCCGAGGGTACGGAAGCATAGATAGCCGTAGTGGGTACCTTATATGCATTATCTATCGCAGACAAATGCGCAAAAACTGCTCTGCGTCAGCTTTTATCTGGACTTTCCATGAGAGGTGCAGCGGAAAAAATCTACATTGCCGCGTTCAGGAACAAACGATTGCATCTGTGATACCTGACACCCTTCAGGTTGAAGGGAGGCTACAGACATGCATGCCGTCTGCCGTGTACATTTATAGCACTATCTGCACAGGCAAATGTTGGCCGGTTTCACAAAGCTAGCTCCCTGATATATTATGACCTCCCCAAATCATGACGTGCCTAGTACGTGACGAATGACCATGGCGTAATTTGCCGGACGCAGCAGCGCTGGCTCACCATAAAAGATAAAACGACTTTGGGAACGTTGCCACGAAGGCAAATGCAAGAGACGAATGCGCCAAGATAAGGCTATCGTAGTTTGTCTCATCAAACGGAACCTGAGAGTCAGCGGTGACATTCTCCTCACCTGGAAAGAGCGCGTCTTGGAAATGAGATAAGTGTGTGCGAATCAGAAAGCGAGCGCCTTACGTGTCGAGACCAAACACAGAGACATGCGAACCCCGATGGTCCCATAGGATATCTAACCGTCGCTTTATAGCCCCTTCGTCATCACAGTTTTCGGTCCGCGATCGGCTCTTAGAAAAAGTACTCCCGGGCATTATTGGTAGCTGTACGTTTAGTAACTTCATTCGTCAGCATTATGAGAATAAATTGAATTTTAACACCTGGCTTTCGCTACGATTCGATTGCAACAAGCGCGATTGCTCTGCGGGTGTCTCATTCCCCACTTTTTTTTTTTTTTTAAACTGACCGCGCACTTTTCTTACCGTGCTCAAGGAGCAATCTTCACATCAGATTTTTCACATCCAACTTTTTCTTATACCTCCCTCCTGATAGCTGCTTTAAAATCAAAACGTGATCATTTTTTTATATTTTCTTATTGGCTTTCGCTCACTCGAATAACCTCAAAACGTCTTCATGCATCTTAATGAATCTTTTCCTCGATCCTCTATGACAGATTCATGCTCTCGACGGAGTCAATATAGAAAACGCGTTGACGATATCGGCCATGATTACGTACCTAATTCCATTCATCAAACACGCAGTGCACAAAATACATTCACATATATTCGCACATTCTTCTAAGGGTGTACAGAGCAACTTGGATTACTCGATACTTCCTTCAAACTCATAACCCTGATAATCTTAACAGCATGAAACCCTCAGGCGGGTCACCCGACTCTTCCCACAATTTACGACACATATTTTATATGCTGAAATAGTACACCAAACTACAGAGGAACTAGGGACTAGAGACCAGATAGCCAACCTTCGCTAGATCATGGAAAAAGCAAGAGAGTTCCAGAAACCCATCTACTTCTGCTTTATTGATTATGCGAAAGCGTTTGACTGAGTAGATCACAGCAGGTTGTGGCAAGCTCTCCAAGAGATGGGGGTTCCAATTCACCTCATCTGTCTACTCAGGAACCTGTATGAAGGGCAAGAGGCCACAGTCAGAACTGGGCATGGTCTTACTGATTGGTTTCCGATTGAGAAAGGAGTGTGGCAAGGCTGCATATTGTCGCCCTGCCTGTTTAACCTATATGCAGAGTGCATCATGAGAAAGGCCGGTCTGCACGAGTCTTCAGCTGGAGGGAAGATTGCTGGAAAACGTATCAACAACCTTAGATATGCGGATGATACCACTTTAATGGCAGAAAGTGAAGTGGAACTCAAGAGACTTCTGATGCGCGTACAAAAAGAAAGTGAGAAGTTTGGGCTTAAACTGAACATTAAAAAGACAAAGATCATGGCATCTTGCCCTATCATGTCCTGGAGCATCAAGGGACAAGAAGTGGAAGCTGTGACAGATTTTCTCTTCTTGGGCTCCAAGATTACCCCGGAAGGAGACTGCAGCCATGAATTTTTAGGAGACGCCTGCTTCTGGGAAAGAGAGTCATGGCTAGCCTTGACTGCCTAGTAAAGAGCAGAGACATTAGTCTGCCAACCAAGATCCGTATAACTCGTGCTATGGTTTTTCCAATTGTGATGTATGGATGCGAGAGTTGGACTGTGAAGAAGTCTGAACGCCGAAGAACTGACGCGTTTGAATTGTGGTGCTGGCGGAGACTCTTGAAAGTTCCTTGGACGGCCAGAAGATCAAATCAGTCGATATTGTCGACCATAAACCCTGACCGCTCATTGGAGGATCAAATTCTAAAGTAACTATTTTGGTCATCTGATGAGAAGAGAGGAGTCGCTGGAGAAAGATTTGATGTTGGGAAAGGTAGAGGGTCACCGAAGAAGGGGTAGGCAGCGAACGCGATGGTTAGATAGCATCCTCGAGGCGCTGCAGATGAAGTTATGTGATGTTAGGAAGATAGTGAGAGACCGGAAAGCATGGCGTGATATGGTCCATAGGGCCACGAAGAGTCGGACACGACTGAACGACTAACTGAACTGAACGGTGCACCCATGGGTAGCCCGAAGAAATGGAGGACACTCAGGAGGCAGGACTTGAAATAATATATTCCTTCCTCTTGTCTTCAGTCGGGGATGAAAAAGTCTGAACTCCGACTGCTTCCGCATACTTGCTCTTAGCCCTCTACGCAAACCTTCATATCACTAGGCCTATATAATCAGTTCATTACAGCAGGTTGTACACACCTAACCCATCACCTTTACGGTAATACAAGCCATAAAAACATGCCATAAAATTGACTCACTTGTTTAGACAGGTGGTAGACATCATGCTGGTCTGATCGAGTACTGAACTGTACAACTACTGTAAACACTGGCTCTGAATATAACCCTCAAATTTGTTTCTTACATTTCCCTTGCACGAAAACGCACCGCAAATGTTTTTTTCTGCCCTGGTTAATACATGCAAGGACTGCCTTCAAGTTCCTGTTTACATATTGATCCACACATTTAGGACGTTGGTATCATCATCCTTCCGGCCCTAATCTATCTTTAAGAGAGCAACAAGTCGCCCGCCTGTCCTGCAACTGCCAGGGACGTCGGATGTTGCGGCCGGCCGGCACCCCCTCCTAAAAACTTGCGCCTTCACATACATATTCTCTCCCTACCTTACAACCGTCGCATCGTGCGCATTCCTCGCAACATGTAGCATGGACGTCATGACGGTCACCGTAAAGTCCAGGTTGCTCTTCATACATGACCCACCCTCCTCAGCTCACACAAGGTAGGGGGACAGGTCTAGCGTGTGTCCTGTCCCCCTACCTTCTGTGTGCGTCTTTCCCTTGCGCTAGCCACTGTGCCAGAATCATTTCACCAACTAGCCTAATAACAGCATTATCACACTGTATTATTTACCGTTGCCTGATTCTTACTCTTTCGGAGACTAATGCGCCGGACCGCACGTCATCTATTCTCCTATACTGGGCTAATCCCATCACTGAGACGTGCGGCCTTTCTTCAACATTTTTAATTCCACCTCACTTAATATTGTCCACATCGTGCACGATATGCAGAACTTTGCGCTTCTATCATATACACAAAAGTACGCAATATGTACATAATATGATTGAGCTCTCTGTTCTACTCAGAATCACGCTCTTTCTTTTTATCTCAGTGATGACCTTGATGGTTCCCCCTTAACAGCAGGTACCGTTGTATATATCTAGTCATCCATGGATTGCCGGAAATGAACGGTTGATAAACCTGCACGCAGTTTCCACAGCCGGGCTCCGGAAATCGTCTGGGTTAACTGACCACTGAGTCACGAGGCGGATATTTACAAGCACTACTGCAGGCAGCTTCAGGATGATCTTACTCGTATCCGGTGCTGTATCCTTCCCTCTCTGCCATTGAATCCGTAACATCCGTAACAATTAAAGGCCTTCATCACACCGGCAGATATTCTTCGTTGCCACTTCCGTCTAGGTCTGTCTTGTCCCAGCTTTCCCTCTATTATGCCTACCTATAACATATCCTATTCGTTTGCCCCGTCACATTCATTCCCTCATTCTTCTGAGCATTCTCCTGTTTATTGATGCACCTAGCTGCCGTCTTCATCACCGGAGCATCACCTAACTCCAGTCTTTACCATTCTTTTTGGCACTTGACTTTGCAGCCAAATAAGTTTTGTTTCTACTACTACTTGCGGATTCAAACAAGAACTGTTGCCTGTTTCCTGCTATTATCCCTGCCACCAGCATAATTTTTTTTTCTCTGAATATAAATTTTGTGAATGACCTCAGTCACCCAGAATAACACGTAATACCATATGAGGCGCTATCATCATAGCCCCAGATGTCAGCAACGCTAAGAAGGTGCAAAAGAATCGTTTGTCACTCCTCCCCAGCCGTACGCTTCCATATAATATTAGTGCGGAATCAGTAATAGATTCGTCTGAGCCGAGCACAAAATTACTTGCGCATCGCCGTTCGTCATAGCAAACGTGACGCCGGCCGTATTCGGGCCACTGAAGCTGATCGGTGGCAGGGCACCCTCCTCACTATTGCCGCGTCATCTGCTAGTACGGCACCTCTAATGGACCTCTATGCGTCGTCAGAGTTTCCTACATGGCGTCTGATTTCCTCTCCTTCACATCAAACCTGTGACGCTACCCTTCTCTACACCGTTTAGAGTGGACTCATGCGCCGCCAGATTGCCTCTGTCATCACATTTGTGACGCAACCGTTCCTGTGCAGCGTTCAGGGTGACGCCATACCATTTCGCTACCCATTTAGCATTCATCTGCTACTCAAGTTGGAGGCTAGTTTGCGATGGGGGATACGAGCCCACGACATATGCATCTCCAATAGTAAGCCATGCAATAAAGACGTTTAAACGTTTTCCAAGCTCCCCGCCGGACTCTCGATGTTTAAGCTCGAAGCAAAGCCGTGCTAAACACTGCTTTCTTACGCCTTGATAAGTTTAAGCGTAGTTCGACCCCGGCTTGATTTTTGCTGAAACCGCGTCCCTTGGGAAGGGCAAAGATGCGTGCCTTCAGTTATGAAAGTTAGTTTAAAAAAGCCTATAGCCCTTTTAAAGCCGACCAAAGACACCGAACGCGCGATTTGGCATGCATTTTTTTTTTCTTTTTTTGCTATTTAACCCAAACGGAAAGAAAGAAGTGAAATTTATGGATACTAAATCTCCGCCCTTAATCGTATGGGGCAAAAGCGCTAATAGTTCCCGTCGGCTGCAAACCAGAATATCGCGACACACAGGCTCCCCGGCTTGGTTTGGTTTGGTTAGGTTAGGTTTGATTTGATTTGATTTGGCTTGTGTGTGTGTGTACGGGGGGAGGGGGGGGGGGGGCGGGGTAGCATCCCAAAGCTACTCAGACTATGACAGGTGCCGTGGTGGAGGAGCACCGGACATTTCGACCACAATGGGTTCTTTAACGTGCACTGGCACCTCACAGCACAAGGGTGCCTTGCTTTTCGCCCCCATCGAAAAGTAGGTGCCGTGGCCGGGATTAGGTCCCGCATCCTTGGGCACGGCAGTCGAGCGCCCTAACCCCTGTACCACAGCGGCGGATTCTGACCTCTCCGCTCATTGAGAACTTAAAACGGATGAAGGGTTCGATTCTGACTAATGACCCCAATTTCATACCAAGCCAATTTTGCAGTAAGCGCAATAGGAAACTCAAAGCAAACATGTGGATACGCACTGCCTAGTTTGCACGAACTCCATACCTTGGCGTTCTTTCTTTCTTTTTTTTTCCCTATGTTTTCCTCCCCATGAGTAGGGTAGCCTACTGGACATGGCCTAGTTATCCACCCTGCCTTTCTATTCTACTATTTCTCTATCTCCCTCCCCAGGACGTCAGGATGCGGCGAATGCTGCTCTTTCCTCTTCCCTTCTTTAAAGCTCGGTTCAACTCTTGGCGTTAGAAGCTCGTCCGTGCTCAGTGTTCGGAACTAATTTTTTCAATGTTTTTTCTCTGAGCCTCGCCCGTTCCTTACTCCACAAAGAGCCCTAGTGCTATCGGTGTTATCGCTGCTCGCAGAGTCAGGTAGGCCGCAGTTGAGCGACCGCATGCCTCTCTTATCATACGGTCCGTTCCGTTCGAGAGCTTTCCTAGGATCGGTCTTTGTGCTTTTCTTTCGTGTTACGCTACCCTCGCACACTTAGAAAGCGACGCCCACCTGTTTTTCCGAGCGTACGAGGTTACGATACCGCGCACTATTTTTGCTTCGGCTTGCAAGTGACCAGCCATCATACGACTTCCCAAAAAGCAGATCAAGCCGAGGTAATTTGCACTCCTGTTCGACACCGAATATTCCGTAAAATCGATCTTCACACATGGCTTGTCAAAGCTTTGTCTTTTTTAGGCGTAAATCAAATCAGTTCTTTACCTTGAGCATAAGTAAGACAGAATGTTATTAACTTCTTGATGATAAGTTTATTATTAAGCCAGTATACAAATAAGAAAACGAAGAGGTGTAATTTTATAATAACATGAATTTCCTTACTATTATGCAACATATCTGAACAGATATTCCGAAGGCCCAAAATAGATAGATTTATTGAAAGGAAAGGCGGAGAGGTCGGTCGGAATGATTAAAATTTGGCCTGCTACTCTGCACTGGGGATTCGGAAGGGGAGAAGAAAGAGGATTATGATGCAAGACGATGTAGGAGAAGGCATATGAAAATTTATAGAGCACAAGTGCGAATCAAGTTCAGTGGTGCAAAAAAAAAAAATGGCAAAGAGCCCGTACTGCCTGGATACCCTTCCCCTTGTCCTGACAAGCGCCCAGCAGCAGTTCCTCCTACAGATGACTCTTGTCCAAACGCTTCAAGGAAACGGCTAGCACTTTTCTTTCACGTGCCTACATTGGGCACACCAGTAATATATGATCCACATTCTCGGGGCCGAAGGCCCAAAAAATAATCTTACGATTACCAAACTATTCGCAGTAGTCGTTAGTGAGCCCGCAGATGTCTAATGAAATCAGTTAAAAGTCACTATAAACTAAACCGCTTTCGTCATTATAAACAAATATTACTGACGTCACCTTATATGTTTTAAACGATGTTGAAACAACGACAACATTATTTAAATACAAGCATGAGTGCTCATATGCAGTTATCATAAAAGATTCATAGGAGGCACGCAAAATAGGTAAGCATACTGTATGACTGACGTCATCGAAAAGGAAGCAACCATTGCTGACTTGCATAGAGACTGCAACGAACCTTTAGAGAGCGGTATTAAAACGATTGCTCAGAACGGCCATCTACATCTATAGAAATGCCGCCGCAGCCACGGGGCAAAATGGGTTTGGCTCCAGTTTGAAGAAAAATTAACTCCTTCGTCAATGCTAAGTTTTTACGGAGAAATTTTGAATATGGAAACATATGAAGTAAGATCACCTGAGGCGAACAATCCGGCTTCTGAAAACAATTGAGATTTTGAGCACTGGCTTTGGCAAGACATTCTTGCGCATTTAACAAAAAATAAAGTGCTTGTCTCTCCCTTTTATCTCCCTTTCTCTATCTGGGGCGTGTGGGCTTACCCGAGGGCCTCATGAGCTCCGGCAGCTGCTCGAGACCCCCTGTAAAAAAAAAACGTTGCGCGTGCAACAAAGATTATAGTGATTCTCTCTCCCTTTCTTCCTTTCTGTTGTTGTCTGGGGCCACTGGGCTTACCTGAAGCGCGTCATGTACTCCGAAAGCTGCGCGAGGCAGGGGAATTGCTTTTGTGTGTGTGTGTGTACTTCTAAAAAGAAACCGTCCCCCAAGAAAAAGTAGAAACTGATGATAAAAGGCAGCAGAGGAAGTTCTCCTCAGACAAACAATATATTGATCAGCGTATATTGATCATGTGTAAATATTAAAGTCTTAAGCGTCTAAATGTATTAAGCCTGTTAGTTTCGAGTGAAGCCCATAAATTTCCAGTGGGCAGGAAGTGGTTCGATTCGATTACGTTCTGCTTCGTCATCATTGCTGGACTTTCTTCTCGATGCAAGGCTGTGGAAGAACAGAGCGAACATTTAACGCCATATATGGAAGTCCGCAATGTATGTATAGCCTTTGTCAAAAATATACGGCCCAAGGGGTTCGCTTCTAAGCACTCTAGCTAAGCCCCTGGAAGCAATACTGGAATATA
Organism: Amblyomma maculatum; assembly: GCF_055883805.1. Lineage (NCBI taxonomy): Eukaryota > Metazoa > Arthropoda > Arachnida > Ixodida > Ixodidae > Amblyomma > Amblyomma maculatum. Next base: position 63,371,032 of record NC_139349.1, on the reverse strand, counting down.
TAGGTAATCATAGAGAAGAATGGGGAGTATCCTTTTCGTCTAATAGATTTCGAATGGTGCACATGCGTACTGAGCCCCGTTACGGGGCTTAGAGGCAAAACCCTTGGGCTGTATATTTTTGACAAAGACTGTACATGATTCGCGTTTTCGCTCCTCATATCGCATGCGGCCACAGTAGTGATAGCGACTTCTCTTTTTCATTGAATGAAAAAGTATGGCATGATACCGTATTAATATAGTCATTCCTAATGTTTTGTTGCAAATAGGTAAATGTCGTGGCATAAGAACCATCCTGGCAACCAACATTACATAATCCTCAATAAAAAGGAACCATTCGAAAAATACTCACACATATATAACTTCATTTGTCCCAGCTTTAAAACTTTCAAACCCTAACTTAGTGCACTATGATCCTCCCCGATTTGTTCCTCCTTTCCTCAGCTGCTTTTACGAAAACAGCATAGCTAGCATGTAACTCCCAGCTATTGTCCTGGTAAGCAATCAAATGAATCGCCAAATATACCTGTTTATTTGAAAAACATAACAACCGCATAACAGATTTTGAATATGAAGCATAACAACAACCACATAACTTATTTTGAATAGGAATATTGATGATGAATAAAAGACAGCAAATATTTATGAGTCGCCGATTGATTATCTTGATGGATGCCGTGATAACTGAAAGCCCCCAATGAGAAAGCCAATGGATGACACCTAATCATGATGTGATAATGCGATGGCATAAAAGATTCACTGTGAACTGTCATACCACGCATAACATACGTACCACGTATGCTATGCAGTACTGGACACACAATGCATGACTGCATATGCAATCTCTCAGTGCACTCCCTTTTGAAGTCATTTTTGTTCTTGTTTGAGGCGATCGGGTGCACATGCAATCTATCAGTACATTCCCTTTTGAAGTCATTTTTGTTTTTGTTTGGGAAGATAGGGTTCAACGTGTGACAGCTGCCTTCCACTCTCTCTCCGCAACCCTAGTAGGGGAAGGGGTGAATTGGGGATTGTTCCTTCTCTCTTTGCCCCCTGCTCACCGGAGACGATGGTAGACTGCACCTGTTAAAGTGAATGCGCTATTTCGCGGAATAAACCAGAAAGCAAAGTGGTGTAGCAGAAGCCTCGACATTTGACCTTCCCCGAAAAATAAATCCGTAGATGCGGATTCAAACCCACGAATTACTCGTGAGAAGCAAGTGCGGAACCTCCTAGCTATCGCAGCAGCCGATCATGCCGCAGATTTTGCTTCCAGTCTCTCTCGCAGTGAATTTCTTGCCGCCTCCTTCAACAGTTGCCCTCCGTACGATATGCAAGCAAGCACACCGCTACCGCATCTCCTTCTCAACTTGCGTTAAGGGGCCCGAAAATGTTGTGGTGCCCTACCACTAAGGTCGTCACACCGCTGTTTGGATGACATTTGCCTGAAGTCTTGCCTCAGCCTGTTCTCCAACTGAAAGCGAAATGAAACGTGACGTGCTTGCACACTTATTCCGCATCTAGCCGACGTGATTAAATCCGCTGCAATTTTTGTTCGTTCGAGAAGCGGGCCACAAGGTATAGTGAGAAAGGAGGAGAAAATGCGGAAAAAAAATTTTAAAAAGGACCGTTGAGCCGGCTTGGGTTGCGGGTAAATCGATTGCCCTTGCCTGCTTTCGTAAGTCACATTTGCAGCTCCACCGTAAAACTACGTCTCTTAGGCAGCCTCTTTCCACAGAAGCCAGGACTAGGAGAATGCGCTTCCTAAGGAAGAGACGTCGCACTTCGCTTTTTCGTTTACCAATGTTCCAGGGTAATAGGTTGCCCTTGCCACCATGAATATCATCATCCTTTTTACACAGTCATTTTTTTTCTAGGTCACTAAATTCGATTGATCATTGATTAGCGCCTTATTCGATGAGCTCAGGCTCCCGGTTAAGCACAATAGTTAGCGGGAACTGATTGGCTTTGGCATATATAGGCCCTCCCCCTTCCACCTTAACCACCCTTCTAGTTCCTGCCCTCAGGCACTCTCAATCTAGTTTGTCTACCACTCTGATAAATCTACGAGTAGTTTACTACTTTGCTTATTCTGCTCTGCCTACCAGCAGTTCTCTAAAAAAAAGCATATTTCAACAACGAACCTAAAGAGTACCGAAGCGAAGCAGGCGCAGAATGATGCCGCCATTATGTTAATTTACACTTTCTATTTGTCGAAACTATACTTCGCCGAAAGCTTTTGCCGAAAATATAGCGTGCTGCAGATAAAAAATCGCTTTCCAGATAACTTTTCTTTCAAACTCAGTAGCTTTTGTCAAACTAGAAAATGTGGGAGTCGACATCAAAGGAGGAGTCTTTTTGGACTTCAGCACAAACTAAAGGTGACACGAGCGAGGTGCCGTTGACAGGTCTAGCCTCTAATCTCCGATAGCGAATGGCTGCCGGGCAACCCATTGTATGTGAAAAAGCTCTCAGCGGTAACGCACAGGGCAGATAAGGAGTGCTCGGTGCAGTCGCGCGGACTTGGGCTGCATAGAAGTAGAGCACGTGCAGTCGCTCTTTCCAAGTGCCAGGATGCGGACGTTTTTTCGCTCTGCGTTTCTCTGCGTGCTAGTTTTGCTTGCCGCAGAATGGAGGTGCAGTGCTGCGTCCGCACCTGACTTGGACACAAACTATGACCATCGATCATCATCACTGACTGAGAAAACTGAGGAATTAACGACAGAATCCAACGGTACGTTTCCTTTTTTTTTCTTTGCTTCAAACGTTTAAGTGGTGTTTTTTTTTTTATTTCCTTATTCTTTCAATCTCAGATTTTCCACGTGCACTAATAGCATTTGTTCTGAAATGCTATATGGCTGAGAAATAAATTGTAGCACACAAAATGGAAGCACAATGTCCGAAGTCGGTCTTACCACTGAGCTAAATCGCACTGTATGGAATATTGCTGCTTCTATTTGCAACTGAAATTCATACACATTTTTTAATACACGGCACAATGCAAGTAAGTTCAAAAACGAAAACTAAGATAGCACAAATGCGCGCTGAGGCTACTTGTTGATACCAAAAACTAAACCTGAGCCGCGCGAGAGTCATCTATTCGTCTTCTCGTGTTTTGTTTTTCCTGTAGAATGCGACCCAACTGAGGTAAGGTATTGTTTTCCTCGAGATAATTTATAAACGCATCTTAACTAGAGGTACCACATTCTTCTGACAAGATGCAACTTGCATGACCGTATTTGAGATTACTTCAAGTTTGTTCATCAGTGGAACAAAACCGTACAAAATAATACCTTTTACCAATATTTAAATATTCAGAAAGGTTTATGGCGAGAACTAGATGTATAATATTCTACTAGCCGCTCGTGCTGGAAAATACATATTTCTTCTATAATCTGAACTCGCCCCTCCGTGCTGGTGCAATGGTTAAGGCGCTCGACTACTGTGCCCAAAGATGCGGGATCGAATTCCGGCCGCTGCGGCTGCTTTACGATGGAGGCGAAAAGTCAGACACCCGTGTTCTGTGCGATATCAGTGCACGTTAAAAAAGCCCAGGCGGTCGAAATTTGCGGTGCCCTCTCCTACGGCGTCTCTCATTGATTGAATAGCTTTGAGATGTTAAACACCACAAATCAATCCAAACAAACATAACCATAATTTGAACTCAAATACGGCGAGCTTGCTCATAAAACGAAGGCGTCTCAAAGATAATTACACATTAATTAGGTATGACTCCCAAATAGCATTTTACATATATATCTGACAAAATGAAGAACCTGACGTCAAACTACAGTTATAGTATTCAAATATCTCTAACAAGAAAAGAGAACCAGTGGCCTGCGATGTGCATCAACGTTAACTGGACGTTTACTTAATACATGCATAAAAAACCAGGGTATGGTAAAAAGCAAGACCAGAAATTTGGTTGAATCGTCAAGCTTGAATCATAATAGAAAATTAATACAAACCACATAGAGGCAGAATAAAATGTTTCCCGGTTCGAGCTTATTCTGCAGGGAAAATTTGTTTTGATCTGTCTTATTAAAATGTTTTGGGCGTTTGTTCATTTCCAAACCCGTAGATAAAACCGAATACAGGAAGCAAATTACAAAACCAAAGCGGCTGAGAGAAAAAAAAAAATCGTGCAAATATATTCATTTGTCGAGCCACTCAATGATTGGCACTCAAATTTCTGATGACTGCAATAGCTATAAGCTATAGAACATTACGTCCCCGATAAGCTTCCTAGTAAGCTTTAGTGGTATACTTAAGACAGGATGAGTATGGCAATCTAGCTCTATATCAGGCGTTTGGAGGAAGCCGGCCACAATCTAAATATATGAAGGCCGCGTGTGCGGCACAATTTTGCCTGTATTGTCAGACATACATAAGAAACAGAGTAATAAAATTAGTTCTAAAATAGTTCAGTAAAGCACCCAGTAGCGAATAGGGATTCGCAGCCGGCCATTCGTGGCAGCTAAATCAGTTTTTAAATTCCTAAAGAACGATTACCCTCGCCTCTGTGACTACAAATTTTGGCTAACTTGCGGCAAAAGACACTCGCTGTCGAAAAAGAAGCACTCTAGGCTATATATGCCCCAAAGTGCCGTCAATCAATGTCCTAAGTGCCACGACACCTCCTCTGGCCCGCCTGGGCTGCAGCAGCGAGCGCCGCAGCGTAGGCGATACAGAGGAAGTGAACTAGCATTTGCCACAATGATGGCTCACGTTAAAAATAAAAGTTCAACACGTACAACGCACAGCCTCAATCGCGATAGTGTTACACCAATTGAGGCGAGAGATATGTCCGTTCAGCTTCTCATAACTCGGCTCAGATGCTTCTAACGCGATAGCGTTAAAGGTCTTGTTCATCGAAAATCCGGCGTCGGTTTTGGCGTTGTAAGCGAAGAATCACGAGCATGGCACTGCCAGGTGGTAGCTGGCAGCTGAAATGGACGAGCACTAACTGGACGTAGGACTTCATGACGTTAACTTTGGCATGAAGTCTCTCAGGATAGTTGCCTTCCCGTTAAGCATAGGAGACGCAAGCACATCGTTCATATGGCTCGGTTAAAGCGGGGCTTTATATGTGGGCTGGCAGCCAACGCTCTCGCGACATAACCTTAAAGGCAGAGCTTGTGTCCTCCATAATTTTTCTTACTTGCGCGTTGCCGAGCGAAATGGTCGGCATAGTGTTGTAATTTTCACGAATAAAAATTAATTCAAAAAATGTCAACACTAACGAATGCCTAAATTTGTCGAGCATTAAAGAAAACCGCGGCCAAAACTAAAATGACGTAAAGTGAATACCTCTCCCCGATATCATCCCAATTCCAACGAATGTTTCATGATTTTCTTTCGTCTTCTCGTCACACATGACAGGCGTACAAAATATTAGAGCACTGCACGAACCCGGCCCGGCCCGAGCCCACGCTAACATGGAGCAGGCCCGAACTGGGCCCGCTCTTGCGAGACTCGGCCCAGGACCGAATAAGTCCGTCCGCGCGGACTCCTTAAAAATGTACAGTTAAGGTGAATAAAGAAGCGCGTAACGCTTTTCTGTTCCTTCATAAACGATCAAGTCCTGGCTCACATGCAACAGTCTTAAAAGAGTCCACATCCCTAATAACGCGTAGCAAGAGGTTCAAGCATGTAGAAGAAAAAACATATTTCAAAAGACTGCCTGAAGAATGTCGTCTTTTAAATGAAAGACTACGAGAGTTGCTAGTTGGTTGCGAGATTCAGATGCAGTGGCTAGCGTACAAGGAACTGTCCACTTACCTTCTGTATGCGTCTTCTACGTGCGTTTGCCACCATGTCGGATGCGAGATTGTAATGACATTACCAATTATCTTGTATATGCTAAGATCCGTAAGCAATTATCTCCGTTATCTGAATTGCTGAATTATCACTTTAAGATATGCTGTTCAATAATATTTTTTGTTTGGTCATGACTGTATTTCATGTGTAAATTTATAGTTTACTATCATGTGTATAATTTTTATGTAACCAACCCCCTCATGTCTTACTCCTGAATATGACTGAGAGTATTGTTAAAATAAACAAAAAGTAATACGGCCTAAATACATAACAAATCAAGATGGGTGAAAAAGCTTACAAAATATCCTTCTCAGCAGAGGATATTGTTAAAGTATCAGCCCAAGCAAATGCTTGGTCAGAACATTTTTGACATCGCATTTTAATTAAATCTATTGTGCTCGATGCGCGTTTAAGGGCTATGAATTACAGGAATTTTAAATATAGCTCCTTATTAGCAATTACTTATAAGGGTACGTTATTTGCTTCACCACACACGAAGAGACTGTCTCCGGCAACTATGCCATAAGAACCTGCGTAAGTAAGGGTAGGAAAAGAAAAAATATACATTATCTTGTGAAGAATTCATAACAGCACTTCACATCTCTATAAAGACGAAAAGTAAAACGCCTGTTTATTGTGCATATGTATGTGTATTGAATACCCGAAGATTCCTAAAGCAGTACGCTCTTATTCAGTGGCGTTTCTCGAAGCGTAGAGAAGTTTCCTCTCTACTTTTCGGAATGAGGGGGGGGGGGGGGGGGAGGGGGGATACGAAGTGAGGCGAAAGCTATCTTTGAACAGATGGCTGCATGTTGAGCAGTGGATTAAAGCTCCTCCTTCAGCGGCTCTTACAAGGCTTCAAATGTCCAGTCGTTAACAGTAACAGAAAATCGAAAAGGGAACAAGAGCGCCATCTGCTCGATCCGACGGAGTGGGCTCACTAATTGTTGCAAAATCCCAACTTGGCGCTGCTGTGTAGTTTAGTAAGTGAATGCTCATTTAAGTCAGCCGTGTTTTAACTATTATGCTATTCAGAAATGTGGCGCAACAAACACAAACACAAGAGAAGAGGCACAACACACGCGCACACTACCAACTGTAATAACGATCTGAAAACACTTCCTCTTCACCACTCCTCTTCTTCTACACTCAAGTACATCTTCTCATCTTCCTCTTCTTTACCAAGGGAATATTGGCACTTTCTTCCTCGCAGAACATAAACATCGTCCAAGCATGGAAGTCACCAATTCTACACTGTCTTGTTTCTCCACACCTCTGCTTTGCCCAGAAACTCATACCATGCTGGACAGTCACAAAGATCACCACATAGTCACATAGTCACACACATTAATAACCACCACCACACATGTACATTAGGACATGTCCATCCACAACACATCACTTGTGAATTCCCTATTATTGAAAAAAAACTTTAACCTGCTACCGTCTACGAAGCCACGAAGTCCATGTACTTGAGGGAAAAGATTCTTAAAACTACCATGGCCGCAATACTTGAGAGGTGTCCAAGAATAACAGCTTTAGGCCAAGAATAATAGCTTGAGGCCCGATAATAAACTCGTTCTATGCATTTCTCACGAGGAAGAGGAAGTGTTTTCAGATCGTTATTACAGTTGGTAGTGTGAACGTGTGTTGTGTCTCTTCTCTTGTGTTTGTGTTTGTTGCGCCACATTTCTAAATAGTATGCAGCACCAACTAGCCCCTCAAGCCGTTATTTTGAGATAACCATTATATTTTCAGTGCTCCATATGACCTGCACTGTAGTAGAGCATGCTGCAGGGTTTTGCGCTTTTTCAACTTTTTCGCTGTGTCATTCAACGCGATCAGGCGTGGGCGCCCAAAGTTACTTGGACACACAACTGAGTGCCGCTGAATAAACTCGGTCTACAAGTGATCTTCCTCTCATTCGGCGTTAACAAATGCGTTAGTTGTGGCTTATTCGTAAACAACTTGAACGATTTTAGCGCCGTATTTCGTTCATTTCCGACAAAAGCCGTACACAACTAGACCCAGCCCGACCCGGGCCCGCCACTCCAGGTCCGCACCTAACCCAGGTCCACAACTACAAGGCCAAGCCCGGCCCGGGCCCTGCAAAACAACAATTTTCAGGCTTATCCCGGGCTTTCGGGCCGGCCCGAGCACGTGCAGTGCTCTACGAATGATATCATCATACCATCTTCGCGAACATAGCCATCAATCAGACAGGCTGTCGAAACAACCAAGCACCCCCCCCCCCCCCCCCCCACCCCACCGGTACCGCAAGTACAGTACCTAGAAAGAGGAAGTATTTTCAGGGACCTTACCGCAAGGCTAGCGCAGGGACGCATGAGAGCGCCCTCACCAGAAGCGCGCTGCATTGTCCTATCGGCAGGAGCACGCAAAGAAACCATTCCGATGCAGTAGAAGAGCGCCTAGCAATTTACATCTTCCCTTCTAGCCACAATAGCCAAGCTAAATCGCTGCTTATTTTTTTTCTCGTCGACGCAGAAGCATTCCGCATTTTTTTACTTACGCCAAGGAGGCTGTAAACCTACTTCCAACACCATCTTAAAAACAATTCTGCAGAGATACTTAAGATTGCCTTTGTGTAGGAATGAGAAAGGAAACGAATGTATCCCATAGATGTTTTCGACGTGTAGTGAGTACTTTCAGCAACTCTGCTATTACTGTATTCGGTCGGTCCATCCGTCCATGTGTGTGTGTGTGTGTGTGTGTGTGTGTGTGTGTGTGTGTGTGTGTGTGTGTGTGTGTGTGTGTGTGTGTGTGTGTGTGTGTGTGTGTGTGTGTGTGTGTGTGTGTGTGTGTGTGTGTGTGTGTGTGTGTGTGTGTGTGTGTGTGTGTGTGTGTGTGTGTGTGTGTGTGTGTGTGTGTGTGTGTGTGTGTGTGTGTGTGTGTGTGTGTGTGTGTGTGTGTGTGTGTGTGTGTGTGTGTGTGTGTGTGTGTGTGTGTGTGTGTGTGTGTGTGTGTGTGTGTGTGTGTGTGTGTGTGTGTGTGTGTGTGTGTGTGTGTGTGTGTGTGTGTGTGTGTGTGTGTGTGTGTGTGTGTGTGTGTGTGTGTGTGTGTGTGTGTGTGTGTGTGTGTGTGTGTGTGTGTGTGTGTGTGTGTGTGTGTGTGTGTGTGTGTGTGTGTGTGTGTGTGTGTGTGAGAGAGAGAGAGAGAGAGAGAGACAACATGACCGTTTACCACTATATATAAAAAAAAAAACAAGCCAGTATAACCAAACCCGGAGGCTAACAAAAAGGTTTTAACTCAAACTGAACACAACACAGCGACCTATGGAACAAAAATGGTAGGTGTAACGTTAAGAGATAAGTGTGCAAAGTGAGTCATATCTTTTTGTCGCACAGATGCTTGATAGCCTCTGCTGGGGACCATCTGCCCGCACACATGCGCCGCGGGATTATCTCGTAATGGAACCACTAATGGCAAAGCTCACCCCCAATCTGTTGCGAACCAACACTAACAAAAAGAGATCAGCTACGCTCAGATTCCTGTCGATGTGCGTGTATATAACATTTGTATATATATTTTACCAGATCAGGAGACTGTACCGCGGTGTTGTATTGCATTTTATATTAGGAGTGCTTTCTTCATTTCTGAGTATACATTTGTTTTTCCCTCCCTGTTATGAGCCTCAAATGAGGGATGACAATATCCTAAAAAAATTATATTTTATTTTACAAGTGCGTGTAAAACCCTCCTTTCTCTTTCTTTCTCTTTCATCTTCCTGTTTCGCTCTACGCCCTGCGCTGGCATTAGGGCCCACGAAAGACATGGACCCTAAAGACACAACAGCCCCCACAAAAAGTGATGCTGACCAAACGACGCCTTCCATTATCTCAGGTAACGTTTTTGAAAATTCCTGTAATGGAGTGCATTTTATGCGTTTCACTTCCCTTCTCGCCTATCTTCCCGCCTCAACATTGAGTTTACAATGTGCCATTGACAAAACCGGCTTCGGGCACCTCAGCGACCACAAATCACACGGAAATTGGCCAGCCGATCACTCCTTCGGCGACAAAAAAGTAAAGGCAAAAAATACTGTACCAAATAATCCACGGAGAAATGAACATAAATAAAGGAACATATATGCAGCCTCCAGGTAGATTAAGCTCCCGCATTAATCATTACAAAACAACTCGGCCTTATATAACCAACACTAAAGCATTTCTCTGCTCATTCTTTCCGGATGCTAATGAGCGCTAGAACAAGCTACCCACTCATGTTGCTGAGCTTACGAGTGTAGCTGCATCTGTGAATACACTAGGTAGCGGTGATTAAATGCCTGTCGATGTGCATGTATATAACATTTGTATATATATTTTAGTAGAGCAAGTGACATTACGACGGTGCTGTGTTGCGTTTTTATGCTCTCTTGCTTATTATATTGGGAGTCCTTTGTTCATTTCTGAGTATATACATTTGTTTTTCCCTCCCTGTTATGAGCCTCAAATGAGGCTTGACAGTATCCTAAAAAAAATTTAATATTTTATTTTACAAGTGCGTATAACACTCTCCTTTCTCTTTATTTCTCTTTCACTTTCCTGTTTCGCTCTTCGCCTTGCGCTGGCATCAGGGCCCACGAAAGACTTAGACCCTAAAGCCACAACAGCCCCCACAGAAAGTGATGCTGACCAAACGACCCCTTCCATTATCCCAGGTAAGGTTTTGAAAATTCCTGTAATGAAGTGCATTTTATGCATTTCACTTCCCTTCTCGCCTTTCTTCACGCCTCACCATTGAGTTTACAATGTGCCACTGACAAAACCGGCTTCGGGCACCTCAGCGACCACAAATCACACGGAATTTGGACAGCCGATCACTCCTTCGGCGACAAAAAGTAAAGGCAAAAAATACTGTACCAAATCATCCACGGAGAAAATAACATAAATAAAGGAACATATCTGCAGCCTCCAGGTAGATTAAGCTCCCGGATTAATCATTACAAAACAACTCGGCCTTATATAACCAACACTAAAGCATTTCTCTGCTCATTCTTTCCGGATGCTAATGAGCGCTAGAACAAGCTACCCACTCATGTTGCTGAGCTTACGAGTGTAGCTGCATTTGTGAATACACTAGGTAGCGGTGATTAAATGCCTGTCGATGTGCATGTATATAACATTTGTATATATATTTTAGTAGAGCAAGTGACATTACGACAGTGCTGTGTTGCGTTTTTATGCTCTCTTGATTATTATATTGGGAGTGCTTTGTTCATTTCGGAGTATATACATTTGTTTTTCCCTCCCTGTTATGAGCCTCAAATGAGGCTTGACAGTATCCTAAAAAAAATTTAATATTTTATTTTACAAGTGCGTATAACACTCTCCTTTCTCTTTCTTTCTCTTTCACCTTCCTGTTTCGCTCTTCGCCTTGCGCTGGCATTAGGGCCCACGAAAGACTTAGACCCTAAAGCCACAACAGCCCCCACAGAAAGTGATGCTGACCAAACGACCCCTTCCATTATCCCAGGTAAGGTTTTTGAAAATTCCTGTAATGGAGTGCATTTTATGCATTTCACTTCCCTTCTCGCCTTTCCTCACGCCTCACCATTGAGTTTACAATGTGCCACTGACAAAACCGGCTTCGGGCACCTCAGCGACCACAAATCACACAGAATTTGGACAGCTGATCACTCCTTCGGCGACAAAAAGTAAAGGCAAAAAATACTGTACCAAATCATCCACGGAGAAAATAACATAAATAAAGGAACATATCTGCAGCCTCCAGGTAGATTAAGCTCCCGGATTAATCATTACAAAACAATTCGGCCTTATATAACCAACACTAAAGCATTTCTCTGCTCATTCTTTCCGGATGCTGATGAGCGCTAGAACAAGCTACCCACTCATGTTGCTGAGCTTACGAGTGTAGCTGCATTTGTGAATACACTAGGTAGCGGTGATTAAATGCCTGTCGATGTGCATGTATATAACATTTGTATATATATTTTAGTAGAGCAAGTGACATTACGACGGTGCTGTGTTGCGTTTTTATGCTCTCTTGCTTATTATATTGGGAGTGCTTTGTTCATTTCTGAGTATATACATTTGTTTTTCCCTCCCTGTTATGAGCCTCAAATGAGGCTTGACAGTATCCTAAAAAAAAATTTAATATTTTATTTTACAAGTGCGTATAACACTCTCCTTTCTCTTTCTTTCTCTTTCACCTTCCTGTTTCGCTCTTCGCCTTGCGCTGGCATCAGGGCCCACGAAAGACTTAGACCCTAAAGCCACAACAGCCCTCACAGAAAGTGATGCTGACCAAACGACCCCTTCCATTATCCCAGGTAAGGTTTTTGAAAATTCCTGTAATGGAGTGCATTTTATGCATTTCACTTCCCTTCTCGCCTTTCTTCACGCCTCACCATTGAGTTTACAATGTGCCACTGACAAAACCGGCTTCGGGCACCTCAGCGACCACAAATCACACGGAATTTGGACAGCCGATCACTCCTTCGGCGACAAAAAGTAAAGGCAAAAAATACTGTACCAAATCATCCACGGAGAAAATAACATAAATAAAGGAACATATCTGCAGCCTCCAGGTAGATTAACCTCCCGGATTAATCATTACAAAACAATTCGGCCTTATATAACCAACACTAAAGCATTTCTCTGCTCATTCTTTCCGGATGCTAATGAGCGCTAGAACAAGCTACCCACTCATGTTGCTGAGCTTACGAGTGTAGCTGCATTTGTGAATACACTAGGTAGCGGTGATTAAATGCCTGTCGATGTGCATGTATATAACATTTGTATATATATTTTAGTAGAGCAAGTGACATTACGACGGTGCTGTGTTGCGTTTTTATGCTCTCTTGCTTATTATATTGGGAGTGCTTTGTTCATTTCTGAGTATATACATTTGTTTTTCCCTCCCTGTTATGAGCCTCAAATGAGGCTTGACAGTATCCTAAAAAAATTTAATATTTTATTTTACAAGTGCGTATAACACTCTCTTTTCTCTTTCTTTCTCTTTCACCTTCCTGTTTCGCTCTTCGCCTTGCGCTGGCATCAGGGCCAACGAAAGACTTAGACCCTAAAGCCACAACAGCCCCCACAGAAAGTGATGCTGACCAAACGACCCCTTCCATTATCCCAGGTAAGGTTTTTGAAAATTCCTGTAATGGAGTGCATTTTATACATTTCACTTCCCTTCTCGCCTTTCTTCACGCCTCACCATTGAGTTTACAATGTGCCACTGACAAAACCGGCTTCGGGCACCTCAGCGACCACAAATCACACGGAATTTGGACAGCCGATCACTCCTTCGGCGACAAAAAGTAAAGGCAAAAAATACTGTACCAAATCATCCACGGAGAAAATAACATAAATAAAGGAACATATCTGCAGCCTCCAGGTAGATTAAGCTCCCGGATTAATCATTACAAAACAATTCGGCCTTATATAACCAACACAAAAGCATTTCTCTGCTCATTCTTTCCGGATGCTAATGAGCGCTAGAACAAGCTACCCACTCATGTTGCTGAGCATACGAGTGTAGCTGCATTTGTGAATACACTAGGTAGCGGTGATTAAATGCCTGTCGATGTGCATGTATATAACATTTGTATATATATTTTAGTAGAGCAAGTGACATTACGACGGTGCTGTGTTCCGTTTTTATGCTCTCTTGCTTATTATATTGGGAGTACTTTGTTCATTTCTGAGTATATACATTTGTTTTTCCCTCCCTGTTATGAGCCTCAAATGAGGCTTGACAGTATCCTAAAAAAAATTTAATATTTTATTTTACAAGTGCGTATAACACTCTCCTTTCTCTTTCTTTCTCTTTCACCTTCCTGTTTCGCTCTTCGCCTCGCGCTGGCATTAGGGCCCACGAAAGACTTAGACCCTAAAGCCACAACAGCCCCCACAGAAAGTGATGCTGACCAAACGACCCCTTCCATTATCCCAGGTAAGGGTTTTGAAAATTCCTGTAATGGAGTGCGTTTTATGCATTTCACTTCCCTTCTCGCCTTTCTTCACGCCTCACCATTGAGTTTACAATGTGCCACTGACAAAACCGGCTTCGGGCACCTCAGCGACCACAAATCACACGGAATTTGGACAGCTGATCACTCCTTCGGCGACAAAAAGTAAAGGCAAAAAATACTGTACCAAATCATCCACGGAGAAAATAACATAAATAAAGGAACATATCTGCAGCCTCCAGGTAGATTAAGCTCCCGGATTAATCCTTACAAAACAATTCGGCCTTATATAACCAACACTAAAGCATTTCTCTGCTCATTCTTTCCGGATGCTAATGAGCGCTAGAACAAGCTACCCACTCATGTTGCTGAGCTTACGAGTGTAGCTGCATTTGTGAATACACTAGGTAGCGGTGATTAAATGCCTGTCGATGTGCATGTATATAACATTTGTATATATATTTTAGTAGAGCAAGTGACATTACGACGGTGCTGCGTTGCGTTTTTATGCTCTCTTGCTTATTATATTGGGAGTGCTTTGTTCATTTCTGAGTATATACATTTGTTTTTCCCTCCCTGTTATGAGCCTCAAATGAGGCTTGACAGTATCCTAAAAAAAATTTAATATTTTATTTTACAAGTGCGTATAACACTCTCCTTTCTCTTTCTTTCTCTTTCACCTTCCTGTTTCGCTCTTCGCCTTGCGCTGGCATCAGGGCCCACGAAAGACTTAGACCCTAAAGCCACAACAGCCCCCACAGAAAGTGATGCTGACCAAACGACCCCTTCCATTATCCCAGGTAAGGTTTTTGAAAATTCCTGTAATGGAGTGCATTTTATGCATTTCACTTCCCTTCTCGCCTTTCTTCACGCCTCACCATTGAGTTTACAATGTGCCACTGACAAAACCGGCTTCGGGCACCTCAGCGACCACAAATCACACGGAATTTGGACAGCCGATCACTCCTTCGGCGACAAAAAGTAAAAGCAAAAAATACTGTACCAAATCATCCACGGAGAAAATAACATAAATAAAGGAACATATCTGCAGCCTCCAGGTAGATTAGGCTCCCAGATTAATCATTACAAAACAATTCGGCCTTATATAACCAACACTAAAGCATTTCTCTGCTCATTCTTTCCGGATTCTGATGAGCGCTAGAACAAGCTACCCACTCATGTTGCTGAGCTTACGAGTGTAGCTGCATTTGTGAATACACTAGGTAGCGGTGATTAAATGCCTGTCGATGTGCATGTATATAACATTTGTATATATATCTTAGTAGAGCAAGTGACATTACGACGGTGCTGTGTTGCGTTTTTATGCTCTCTTGCTTATTATATTGGGAGTGCTTTGTTCATTTCTGAGTATATACATTTGTTTTTCCCTCCCTGTTATGAGCCTCAAATGAGGCTTGACAGTATCCTAAAAAAAAATTTAATATTTTATTTTACAAGTGCGTATAACACTCTCCTTTCTCTTTCTTTCTCTTTCACCTTCCTGTTTCGCTCTTCGCCTTACGCTGGCATCAGGGCCCACGAAAGACTTAGACCCTAAAGCCACAACAGCCCCCACAGAAAGTGATGCTGACCAAACGACCCCTTCCATTATCCCAGGTAAGGTTTTTGAAAATTCCTGTAATGGAGTGCATTTTATGCATTTCACTTCCCTTCTCGCCTTTCTTCACGCCTCACCATTGAGTTTACAATGTGCCACTGACAAAACCGGCTTCGGGCACCTCAGCGACCACAAATCACACGGAATTTGGACAGCCGATCACTCCTTCGGCGACAAAAAGTAAAGGCAAAAAATACTGTACCAAATCATCCACGGAGAAAATAACATAAATAAAGGAACATAACTGCAGCCTCCAGGTAGATTAAGCTCCCGGATTAATCATTACAAAACAATTCGGCCTTATATAACCAACACTAAAGCATTTCTCTGCTCATTCTTTCCGGATGCTAATGAGCGCTAGAACAAGCTACCCACTCATGTTGCTGAGCTTACGAGTGTAGCTGCATTTGTGAATACACTAGGTAGCGGTGATTAAATGCCTGTCGATGTGCATGTATATAACATTTGTATATATATTTTAGTAGAGCAAGTGACATTACGACGGTGCTGTGTTGCGTTTTTATGCTCTCTTGATTATTATATTGGGAGTGCTTTGTTCATTTCTGAGTATATACATTTGTTTTTCCCTCCCTGTTATGAGCCTCAAATGAGGCTTGACAGTATCCTAAAAAAAAATTTAATATTTTATTTTACAAGTGCGTATAACACTCTCCTTTCTCTTTCTTTCTCTTTCACCTTCCTGTTTCGCTCTTCGCCTTGCGCTGGCATCAGGGCCCACGAAAGACTTAGACCCTAAAGCCACAACAGCCCTCACAGAAAGTGATGCTGACCAAACGACCCCTTCCATTATCCCAGGTAAGGTTTTTGAAAATTCCTGTAATGGAGTGCATTTTATGCATTTCACTTCCCTTCTCGCCTTTCTTCACGCCTCACCATTGAGTTTACAATGTGCCACTGACAAAACCGGCTTCGGGCACCTCAGCGACCACAAATCACACGGAATTTGGACAGCCGATCACTCCTTCGGCGACAAAAAGTAAAGGCAAAAAATACTGTACCAAATCATCCACGGAGAAAATAACATAAATAAAGGAACATATCTGCAGCCTCCAGGTAGATTAAGCTCTCGGATTAATCATTACAAAACAATTCGGCCTTATATAACCAACACTAAAGCATTTCTCTGCTCATTCTTTCCGGATGCTAATGAGCGCTAGAACAAGCTACCCACTCATGTTGCTGAGCTTACGAGTGTAGCTGCATTTGTGAATACACTAGGTAGCGGTGATTAAATGCCTGTCGATGTGCATGTATATAACATTTGTATATATATTTTAGTAGAGCAAGTAACATTACGACGGTGCTGTGTTGCGTTTTTATGCTCTCTTGCTTATTATATTGGGAGTGCTTTGTTCATTTCTGAGTATATACATTTGTTTTTCCCTCCCTGTTATGAGCCTCAAATGAGGCTTGACAGTATCCTAAAAAAAATTTAATATTTTATTTTACAAGTGCGTATAACACTCTCCTTTCTCTTTCTTTCTCTATCACCTTCCTGTTTCGCTCTTCGCCTTGCGCTGGCATCAGGGCCCACGAAAGACTTAGACCCTAAAGCCACAACAGCCCCCACAGAAAGTGATGCTGACCAAACGACCCCTTCCATTATCCCAGGTAAGGTTTTTGAAAATTCCTGTAATGGAGTGCATTTTATGCATTTCACTTCCCTTCTCGCCTTTCTTCACGCCTCACCACTGAGTTTACAATGTGCCACTGACAAAACCGGCTTCGGGCACCTCAGCGACCCCAAATCACACAGAATTTGGACAGCCGATCACTCCTTCGGCGACAAAAAGTAAAGGCAAAAAATACTGTACCAAATCATCCACGGAGAAAATAACATAAATAAAGGAACATATCTGCAGCCTCCAGGTAGATTAAGCTCCCGGATTAATCATTACAAAACAATTCGGCCTTATATAACCAACACTAAAGCATTTCTCTGCTCATTCTTTCCGGATGCTGATGAGCGCTAGAACAATCTACCCACTCATGTTGCTGAGCTTACGAGTGTAGCTGCATTTGTGAATACACTAGGTAGCGGTGATTAAATGCCTGTCGATGTGCATGTATATAACATTTGTATATATATTTTAGTAGAGCAAGTGACATTACGACGGTGCTGTGTTGCGTTTTTATGCTCTCTTGCTTATTATATTGGGAGTGCTTTGTTCATTTCTGAGTATATACATTTGTTTTTCCCTCCCTGTTATGAGCCTCAAATGAGGCTTGACAGTATCCTAAAAAAAAATTTAATATTTTATTTTACAAGTGCGTATAACACTCTCCTTTCTCTTTCTTTCTCTTTCACCTTCCTGTTTCGCTCTTCGCCTTGCGCTGGCATCAGGGCCCACGAAAGACTTAGACCCTAAAGCCACAACAGCCCTCACAGAAAGTGATGCTGACCAAACGACCCCTTCCATTATCCCAGGTAAGGTTTTTGAAAATTCCTGTAATGGAGTGCATTTTATGCATTTCACTTCCCTTCTCGCCTTTCTTCACGCCTCACCATTGAGTTTACAATGTGCCACTGACAAAACCGGCTTCGGGCACCTCAGCGACCACAAATCACACGGAATTTGGACAGCCGATCACTCCTTCGGCGACAAAAAGTAAAGGCAAAAAATACTGTACCAAATCATCCACGGAGAAAATAACATAAATAAAGGAACATATCTGCAGCCTCCAGGTAGATTAACCTCCCGGATTAATCATTACAAAACAATTCGGCCTTATATAACCAACACTAAAGCATTTCTCTGCTCATTCTTTCCGGATGCTAATGAGCGCTAGAACAAGCTACCCACTCATGTTGCTGAGCTTACGAGTGTAGCTGCATTTGTGAATACACTAGGTAGCGGTGATTAAATGCCTGTCGATGTGCATGTATATAACATTTGTATATATATTTTAGTAGAGCAAGTGACATTACGACGGTGCTGTGTTGCGTTTTTATGCTCTCTTGCTTATTATATTGGGAGTGCTTTGTTCATTTCTGAGTATATACATTTGTTTTTCCCTCCCTGTTATGAGCCTCAAATGAGGCTTGACAGTATCCTAAAAAAATTTAATATTTTATTTTACAAGTGCGTATAACACTCTCTTTTCTCTTTCTTTCTCTTTCACCTTCCTGTTTCGCTCTTCGCCTTGCGCTGGCATCAGGGCCAACGAAAGACTTAGACCCTAAAGCCACAACAGCCCCCACAGAAAGTGATGCTGACCAAACGACCCCTTCCATTATCCCAGGTAAGGTTTTTGAAAATTCCTGTAATGGAGTGCATTTTATACATTTCACTTCCCTTCTCGCCTTTCTTCACGCCTCACCATTGAGTTTACAATGTGCCACTGACAAAACCGGCTTCGGGCACCTCAGCGACCACAAATCACACGGAATTTGGACAGCCGATCACTCCTTCGGCGACAAAAAGTAAAGGCAAAAAATACTGTACCAAATCATCCACGGAGAAAATAACATAAATAAAGGAACATATCTGCAGCCTCCAGGTAGATTAAGCTCCCGGATTAATCATTACAAAACAATTCGGCCTTATATAACCAACACAAAAGCATTTCTCTGCTCATTCTTTCCGGATGCTAATGAGCGCTAGAACAAGCTACCCACTCATGTTGCTGAGCATACGAGTGTAGCTGCATTTGTGAATACACTAGGTAGCGGTGATTAAATGCCTGTCGATGTGCATGTATATAACATTTGTATATATATTTTAGTAGAGCAAGTGACATTACGACGGTGCTGTGTTCCGTTTTTATGCTCTCTTGCTTATTATATTGGGAGTACTTTGTTCATTTCTGAGTATATACATTTGTTTTTCCCTCCCTGTTATGAGCCTCAAATGAGGCTTGACAGTATCCTAAAAAAAATTTAATATTTTATTTTACAAGTGCGTATAACACTCTCCTTTCTCTTTCTTTCTCTTTCACCTTCCTGTTTCGCTCTTCGCCTCGCGCTGGCATTAGGGCCCACGAAAGACTTAGACCCTAAAGCCACAACAGCCCCCACAGAAAGTGATGCTGACCAAACGACCCCTTCCATTATCCCAGGTAAGGGTTTTGAAAATTCCTGTAATGGAGTGCGTTTTATGCATTTCACTTCCCTTCTCGCCTTTCTTCACGCCTCACCATTGAGTTTACAATGTGCCACTGACAAAACCGGCTTCGGGCACCTCAGCGACCACAAATCACACGGAATTTGGACAGCTGATCACTCCTTCGGCGACAAAAAGTAAAGGCAAAAAATACTGTACCAAATCATCCACGGAGAAAATAACATAAATAAAGGAACATATCTGCAGCCTCCAGGTAGATTAAGCTCCCGGATTAATCCTTACAAAACAATTCGGCCTTATATAACCAACACTAAAGCATTTCTCTGCTCATTCTTTCCGGATGCTAATGAGCGCTAGAACAAGCTACCCACTCATGTTGCTGAGCTTACGAGTGTAGCTGCATTTGTGAATACACTAGGTAGCGGTGATTAAATGCCTGTCGATGTGCATGTATATAACATTTGTATATATATTTTAGTAGAGCAAGTGACATTACGACGGTGCTGCGTTGCGTTTTTATGCTCTCTTGCTTATTATATTGGGAGTGCTTTGTTCATTTCTGAGTATATACATTTGTTTTTCCCTCCCTGTTATGAGCCTCAAATGAGGCTTGACAGTATCCTAAAAAAAATTTAATATTTTATTTTACAAGTGCGTATAACACTCTCCTTTCTCTTTCTTTCTCTTTCACCTTCCTGTTTCGCTCTTCGCCTTGCGCTGGCATCAGGGCCCACGAAAGACTTAGACCCTAAAGCCACAACAGCCCCCACAGAAAGTGATGCTGACCAAACGACCCCTTCCATTATCCCAGGTAAGGTTTTTGAAAATTCCTGTAATGGAGTGCATTTTATGCATTTCACTTCCCTTCTCGCCTTTCTTCACGCCTCACCATTGAGTTTACAATGTGCCACTGACAAAACCGGCTTCGGGCACCTCAGCGACCACAAATCACACGGAATTTGGACAGCCGATCACTCCTTCGGCGACAAAAAGTAAAGGCAAAAAATACTGTACCAAATCATCCACGGAGAAAATAACATAAATAAAGGAACATAACTGCAGCCTCCAGGTAGATTAAGCTCCCGGATTAATCATTACAAAACAATTCGGCCTTATATAACCAACACTAAAGCATTTCTCTGCTCATTCTTTCCGGATGCTAATGAGCGCTAGAACAAGCTACCCACTCATGTTGCTGAGCTTACGAGTGTAGCTGCATTTGTGAATACACTAGGTAGCGGTGATTAAATGCCTGTCGATGTGCATGTATATAACATTTGTATATATATTTTAGTAGAGCAAGTGACATTACGACGGTGCTGTGTTGCGTTTTTATGCTCTCTTGATTATTATATTGGGAGTGCTTTGTTCATTTCTGAGTATATACATTTGTTTTTCCCTCCCTGTTATGAGCCTCAAATGAGGCTTGACAGTATCCTAAAAAAAAATTTAATATTTTATTTTACAAGTGCGTATAACACTCTCCTTTCTCTTTCTTTCTCTTTCACCTTCCTGTTTCGCTCTTCGCCTTGCGCTGGCATCAGGGCCCACGAAAGACTTAGACCCTAAAGCCACAACAGCCCTCACAGAAAGTGATGCTGACCAAACGACCCCTTCCATTATCCCAGGTAAGGTTTTTGAAAATTCCTGTAATGGAGTGCATTTTATGCATTTCACTTCCCTTCTCGCCTTTCTTCACGCCTCACCATTGAGTTTACAATGTGCCACTGACAAAACCGGCTTCGGGCACCTCAGCGACCACAAATCACACGGAATTTGGACAGCCGATCACTCCTTCGGCGACAAAAAGTAAAGGCAAAAAATACTGTACCAAATCATCCACGGAGAAAATAACATAAATAAAGGAACATATCTGCAGCCTCCAGGTAGATTAAGCTCTCGGATTAATCATTACAAAACAATTCGGCCTTATATAACCAACACTAAAGCATTTCTCTGCTCATTCTTTCCGGATGCTAATGAGCGCTAGAACAAGCTACCCACTCATGTTGCTGAGCTTACGAGTGTAGCTGCATTTGTGAATACACTAGGTAGCGGTGATTAAATGCCTGTCGATGTGCATGTATATAACATTTGTATATATATTTTAGTAGAGCAAGTAACATTACGACGGTGCTGTGTTGCGTTTTTATGCTCTCTTGCTTATTATATTGGGAGTGCTTTGTTCATTTCTGAGTATATACATTTGTTTTTCCCTCCCTGTTATGAGCCTCAAATGAGGCTTGACAGTATCCTAAAAAAAATTTAATATTTTATTTTACAAGTGCGTATAACACTCTCCTTTCTCTTTCTTTCTCTATCACCTTCCTGTTTCGCTCTTCGCCTTGCGCTGGCATCAGGGCCCACGAAAGACTTAGACCCTAAAGCCACAACAGCCCCCACAGAAAGTGATGCTGACCAAACGACCCCTTCCATTATCCCAGGTAAGGTTTTTGAAAATTCCTGTAATGGAGTGCATTTTATGCATTTCACTTCCCTTCTCGCCTTTCTTCACGCCTCACCACTGAGTTTACAATGTGCCACTGACAAAACCGGCTTCGGGCACCTCAGCGACCCCAAATCACACAGAATTTGGACAGCCGATCACTCCTTCGGCGACAAAAAGTAAAGGCAAAAAATACTGTACCAAATCATCCACGGAGAAAATAACATAAATAAAGGAACATATCTGCAGCCTCCAGGTAGATTAAGCTCCCGGATTAATCATTACAAAACAATTCGGCCTTATATAACCAACACTAAAGCATTTCTCTGCTCATTCTTTCCGGATGCTGATGAGCGCTAGAACAATCTACCCACTCATGTTGCTGAGCTTACGAGTGTAGCTGCATTTGTGAATACACTAGGTAGCGGTGATTAAATGCCTGTCGATGTGCATGTATATAACATTTGTATATATATTTTAGTAGAGCAAGTGACATTACGACGGTGCTGTGTTGCGTTTTTATGCTCTCTTGCTTATTATATTGGGAGTGCTTTGTTCATTTCTGAGTATATACATTTGTTTTTCCCTCCCTGTTATGAGCCTCAAATGAGGCTTGACAGTATCCTAAAAAAAATTTAATATTTTATTTTACAAGTGCGTATAACACTCTCCTTTCTCTTTCTTTCTCTTTCACCTTCCTGTTTCGCTCTTCGCCTTGCGCTGGCATCAGGGCCCACGAAAGACTTAGACCCTAAAGCCACAACAGCCCTCACAGAAAGTGATGCTGACCAAACGACCCCTTCCATTATCCCAGGTAAGGTTTTTGAAAATTCCTGTAATGGAGTGCATTTTATGCATTTCACTTCCCTTCTCGCCTTTCTTCACGCCTCACCATTGAGTTTACAATGTGCTACTGACAAAACCGGCTTCGGGCACCTCAGCGACCACAAATCACACGGAATTTGGACAGCCGATCACTCCTTCGGCGACAAAAAGTAAAGGCAAAAAATACTGTACCAAATCATCCACGGAGAAAATAACATAAATAAAGGAACATATCTGCAGCCTCCAGGTAGATTAAGCTCCCGGATTAATCATTACAAAACAATTCGGCCTTATATAACCAACACTAAAGCATTTCTCTGCTCATTCTTTCCGGATGCTAATGAGCGCTAGAACAAGCTACCCACTCATGTTGCTGAGCTTACGAGTGTAGCTGCATTTGTGAATACACTAGGTAGCGGTGATTAAATGCCTGTCGATGTGCATGTATATAACATTTGTATATATATTTTAGTAGAGCAAGTGACATTACGACGGTGCTGTGTTGCGTTTTTATGCTCTCTTGCTTATTATATTGGGAGTGCTTTGTTCATTTCTGAGTATATACATTTGTTTTTCCCTCCCTGTTATGAGCCTCAAATGAGGCTTGACAGTATCCCAAAAAAAAATTAATATTTTATTTTACAAGTGCGTATAACACACTCCTTTCTCTTTCTTTCTCTTTCACCTTCCTGTTTCGCTCTTCGCCTTGCGCTGGCATCAGGGCCCACGAAAGACTTAGACCCTAAAGCCACAACAGCCCCCACAGAAAGTGATGCTGACCAAACGACCCCTTCCATTATCCCAGGTAAGGTTTTTGAAAATTCCTGTAATGGAATGCATTTTATGCATTTCACTTCCCTTCTCGCCTTTCTTCACGCCTCACCATTGAGTTTACAATGTGCCACTGACAAAACCGGCTTCGGGCACCTCAGCGACCACAAATCACACAGAATTTGGACAGCCGATCACTCCTTCGGCGACAAAAAGTAAAGGCAAAAAATACTGTACCAAATCATCCACGGAGAAAATAACATAAATAAAGGAACATATCTGCAGCCTCCAAGTAGATTAAGCTCCCGGATTAATCATTACAAAACAATTCGGCCTTATATAACCAACACTAAAGCATTTCTCTGCTCATTCTTTCCGGATGCTGATGAGCGCTAGAACAAGCTACCCACTCGTGTTGCTGAGCTTATGAGTGTAGCTGCATTTGTGAATACACTAGGTAGCGGTGATTAAATGCCTGTCGATGTGCATGTATATAACATTTGTATATATATTTTAGTAGAGCAAGTGACATTACGACGGTGCTGTGTTGCGTTTTTATGCTCTCTTGCTTATTATATTGGGAGTGCTTTGTTCATTTCTGAGTATATACATTTGTTTTTCCCTCCCTGTTATGAGCCTCAAATGAGGCTTGACAGTATCCTAAAAAAAATTTAATATTTTATTTTACAAGAGCGTATAACACTCTCCTTTCTCTTTCTTTCTCTTTCACCTTCCTGTTTCGCTCTTCGCCTTGCGCTGGCATCAGGGCCCACGAAAGACTTAGACCCTAAAGCCACAACAGCCCTCACAGAAAGTGATGCTGACCAAACGACCCCTTCCATTATCCCAGGTAAGGTTTTTGAAAATTCCTGTAATGGAGTGCATTTTATGCATTTCACTTCCCTTCTCGCCTTTCTTCACGCCTCACCATTGAGTTTACAATGTGCCACTGACAAAACCGGCTTCGGGCACCTCAGCGACCACAAATCACACGGAATTTGGACAGCCGATCACTCCTTCGGCGACAAAAAGTAAAGGCAAAAAATACTGTACCAAATCATCCACGGAGAAAATAACATAAATAAAGGAACATATCTGCAGCCTCCAGGTAGATTAACCTCCCGGATTAATCATTACAAAACAATTCGGCCTTATATAACCAACACTAAAGCATTTCTCTGCTCATTCTTTCCGGATGCTAATGAGCGCTAGAACAAGCTACCCACTCATGTTGCTGAGCTTACGAGTGTAGCTGCATTTGTGAATACACTAGGTAGCGGTGATTAAATGCCTGTCGATGTGCATGTATATAACATTTGTATATATATTTTAGTAGAGCAAGTGACATTACGACGGTGCTGTGTTGCGTTTTTATGCTCTCTTGCTTATTATATTGGGAGTACTTGGTTCATTTCTGAGTATATACATTTGTTTTTCCCTCCCTGTTATGAGCCTCAAATGAGGCTTGACAGTATCCTAAAAAAGAAATTTAATATTTTATTTTACAAGTGCGTATAACACTCTCCTTTCTCTTTCTTTCTCTTTCACCTTCCTGTTTCGCTCTTCGCCTCGCGCTGGCATTAGGGCCCACGAAAGACTTAGACCCTAAAGCCACAACAGCCCCCACAGAAAGTGATGCTGACCAAACGACCCCTTCCATTATCCCAGGTAAGGTTTTTGAAAATTCCTGTAATGGAGTGCATTTTATGCATTTCACTTCCCTTCTCGCCTTTCTTCGCGCCTCACCATTGAGTTTACAATGTGCCACTGACAAAACCGGCTTCGGGCACCTCAGCGACCACAAATCACACGGAATTTGGACAGCCGATCACTCCTTCGGCGACAAAAAGTAAAGGCAAAAAATACTGTACCAAATCATCCACGGAGAAAATAACATAAATAAAGGAACATATCTGCAGCCTCCAGGTAGATTAAGCTCCCGGATTAATCCTTACAAAACAATTCGGCCTTATATAACCAACACTAAAGCATTTCTCTGCTCATTCTTTCCGGATGCTAATGAGCGCTAGAACAAGCTACCCACTCATGTTGCTGAGCTTACGAGTGTAGCTGCATTTGTGAATACACTAGGTAGCGGTGATTAAATGCCTGTCGATGTGCATGTATATAACATTTGTATATATATTTTAGTAGAGCAAGTGACATTACGACGGTGCTGCGTTGCGTTTTTATGCTCTCTTGCTTATTATATTGGGAGTGCTTTGTTCATTTCTGAGTATATACATTTGTTTTTCCCTCCCTGTTATGAGCCTCAAATCAGGGGTGGCAATATCCCAAAAAAATTTATTATTTTATTTTACAAGTGCGTATAACACTCTCCTTTCTCTTTCTTTCTCTTTCACCTTCCTGTTTCGCTCTTCGCCTTGCGCTGGCATCAGGGCCCACGAAAGACTTAGACCCTAAAGCCACAACAGCCCCCACAGAAAGTGATGCTGACCAAACGACCCCTTCCATTATCCCAGGTAAGGTTTTTGAAAATTCCTGTAATGGAGTGCATTTTATGCATTTCACTTCCCTTCTCGCCTTTCTTCACGCCTCACCATTGAGTTTACAATGTGCCACTGCCAAAACCGGCTTCGGGCACCTCAGCGACCACAAATCACACGGAATTTGGACAGCCGATCACTCCTTCGGCGACAAAAAGTAAAGGCAAAAAATACTGTACCAAATCATCCACGGAGAAAATAACATAAATAAAGGAACATATCTGCAGCCTCCAGGTAGATTAAGCTCCCGGATTAATCATTACAAAACAATTCGGCCTTATATAACCAACACTAAGGCATTTCTCTGCTCATTCTTTCCGGATGCTAATGAGCGCTAGAACAAGCTACCCACTCATGTTGCTGAGCTTACGAGTGTAGCTGCATTTGTGAATACACTAGGTAGCGGTGATTAAATGCCTGTCGATGTGCATGTATATAACATTTGTATATATATTTTAGTAGAGCAAGTGACATTACGACGGTGCTGTGTTGCGTTTTTATGCTCTCTTGATTATTATATTGGGAGTGCTTTGTTCATTTCTGAGTATATACATTTGTTTTTCCCTCCCTGTTATGAGCCTCAAATGAGGCTTGACAGTATCCTAAAAAAAAATTTAATATTTTATTTTACAAGTGCGTATAACACTCTCCTTTCTCTTTCTTTCTCTTTCACCTTCCTGTTTCGCTCTTCGCCTTGCGCTGGCATCAGGGCCCACGAAAGACTTAGACCCTAAAGCCACAACAGCCCCCACAGAAAGTGATGCTGACCAAACGACCCCTTCCATTATCCCAGGTAAGGTTTTTGAAAATTCCTGTAATGGAGTGCATTTTATGCATTTCACTTCCCTTCTCGCCTTTCTTCACGCCTCACCATTGAGTTTACAATGTGCCACTGACAAAACCGGCTTCGGGCACCTCAGCGACCACAAATCACACGGAATTTGGACAGCCGATCACTCCTTCGGCGACAAAAAGTAAAGGCAAAAAATACTGTACCAAATCATCCACGGAGAAAATAACATAAATAAAGGAACATATCTGCAGCCTCCAGGTAGATTAAGCTCCCGGATTAATCATTACAAAACAATTCGGCCTTATATAACCAACACTAAAGCATTTCTCTGCTCATTCTTTCCGGATGCTGATGAGCGCTAGAACAAGCTACCCACTCATGTTGCTGAGCTTACGAGTGTAGCTGCATTTGTGAATACACTAGGTAGCGGTGATTAAATGCCTGTCGATGTGCATGTATATAACATTTGTATATATATTTTAGTAGAGCAAGTAACATTACGACGGTGCTGTGTTGCGTTTTTATGCTCTCTTGCTTATTATATTGGGAGTGCTTTGTTCATTTCTGAGTATATACATTTGTTTTTCCCTCCCTGTTATGAGCCTCAAATCAGGGGTGGCAATATCCCAAAAAAATTTAATATTTTATTTTACAAGTGCGTATAACACTCTCCTTTCTCTTTCTTTCTCTTTCACCTTCCTGTTTCGCTCTTCGCCTTGCGCTGGCATCAGGGCCCACGAAAGACTTAGACCCTAAAGCCACAACAGCCCCCACAGAAAGTGATGCTGACCAAACGACCCCTTCCATTATCCCAGGTAATGTTTTTGAAAATTCCTGTAATGGAGTGCATTTTATGCATTTCACTTCCCTTCTCGCCTTTCTTCACGCCTCACCATTGAGTTTACAATGTGCCACTGACAAAACCGGCTTCGGGCACCTCAGCGACCACAAATCACACGGAATTTGGACAGCCGATCACTCCTTCGGCGACAAAAAGTTAAGGCAAAATATACTGTACCAAATCATCCACGGAGAAATGAACATAAATAACAGAACAAATATGCAGCCTCCAGGTAGATTAAGCTCCCGCTTTAATCATTACAAAACAATTCGGCCTTATATAACCAACACTAAAGCATTTCGCTGCTCATTTCTTCCGGATGCTAATGAGCGCCAGAACAAGCTGCTCGCTTATGTTGCTGAGTTTACGAATGTAGCTGCATTTGTGAACACACTAGGTAGCGGTGATTAGATTCATGTCGATGTGCGTGTATATAACATTTGTATATATATTTTAGTAAAGCAAGTGACTGTACGGTGATATTGTGTTGCGTTTTTTTGCTCTCTTGATTTTTATATTAGGAGTGCTTTGTTCATTTATGAGTATACATTTGTTTTCCCTCCCTGTTATGACCCTCAAAAGAGGGTTGACAGTATTCCTAAATACATAAATCTTTTATTTTACAAGTGCAAGTAATACCCTCCATTCTCTGTCTTTCCATTTCACCTTCCTGTTTCGTTCTTCGTCTCGTACTGACATCAGTGCCGACAAAAATCATAGACCCTAAAACCACAACAGCCCCCACTGAAACTGATGCGGACGAGTCGTCTATTAGCGTTATGCCAGTTAAGCTTTTTGAAAATATTTGTATTGATGTACATTTTCTGCATTTCACTTCCGCTCTCCCCTTTCTTTCCGCGTCGCCATTCCATTTATATTCTGCCAGTGACCAAAACTCCTTCAGGAAGCTCAGCGACGTGACGCG
The DNA here is from genome assembly GCF_055883805.1 of Amblyomma maculatum. Lineage (NCBI taxonomy): Eukaryota > Metazoa > Arthropoda > Arachnida > Ixodida > Ixodidae > Amblyomma > Amblyomma maculatum. The sequence continues at coordinate 63,342,447 of NC_139349.1, read as the reverse complement.
GAAATTGCCCAGCCGACCACTCCTTCGGCGACACCAGATACATTTACTTTTACAATTGCTTGTAATGCGTTCCATTCCCTGCCTTTCTCTTTAATCTTCCTTTTTCTTTCTTCTCCGTACGCGGGCATTGGTGCCCAAAACAAACATAGTCCCTGAAAACACAGTAACCGCCCATGACAGTGATGTTACCGTGTCGACCACTCCTCCAGCCATCCACGGTAAATTTTCTTTGAAACTTCATCGAATGCGTTCCTTTTTGGGCTTTTCACTTTCGCTCTCGCCTTGCTTCCATCCTGACGTTGCGTTGACAATCGTGTCACAGACAAACCTTCAGCAAGCTCAGTGTACACAAATCACACTGATGTTGCCAAGCCGACCACTGTGACCTTAGGTACGTTTTCTTTTATAATCGCATGCAATACGCTCTGTTCACAGCCTTTCTCTTTCTACTTGTTTCCCGCCTCCCCATCGTGCTCATAATGCGGACGAAAAGGTCAAAGTCTCTGAAAGCTCAGCGACCAGCGAGCAGAGTGGAAGAACGGGCTAGTTTGTAGTTCCTGTTTGGAAAAACAGTGCACCCTTAAGACGTGGACAGTGCAACATAGGACGACACAATGTTCTATCTGTTATTTTCCACGTCTTAAGGGTGCGCTGTTTTCTACACTCTGCTCAAATTAACGTGTCATTTGGCGATCACTGTTAGTTGTTCATCTGCAAATATGTGCAAGTCGCTCAATTTCTATAAAGCAATTGGCTGATGATAAGTACTCGATAAATCAAAATTTGAGCGCATGTCTAGTGGTAATTTAGTTTTGCAGTATTCTAAGGTAATATACTTGGCCGAAAGTATTTTATACATGTTCGGTTTGAACTTACTTTGTCTTTTTCATGATAACGATAATTCAACCGGCTCTCAAGCCTTCCTGACTTCTTGGTTGTTATTATGGTATCGCTTTCATGGCATCAGCCGGCGGCACCAGCTTTCTTTTCACGAGTTCACCTCGGCATCATGAGGGCTATGCAGGCGAGTGTCTGATCTGTGCCATCATATTTTCCTGCAGATAGTTTGAGCTTTGCTTAACATCCGCCTTTGAGGGCGCGATATTTACTCCGTTATGAGGCTCGCCTTTCCGACGTACACTCCCATTTATCCATATACTTCTTACTAAATCAGTGCTCTCTTAATATATACCCCTCATATATTCCCTTAAATCTCAAACGCACTTAATATACAGTCGTAAGCTACCGCATTATATGAAAGACCAGCCGACATACAGAGAAACATCCGCTTTAACCAAGCCGTCCGATCGACCGTGCGGGACCTAGAGTATGCATGACTGACTCGAGATTAAAAGGTCCCGATTCCGTTTTAGAGCGCAGCTCTTTGGCGCCCATTCCTGGATTTCGCGTCGGCGTCGGCATGCCTCGTAACCAGTTCCGGCTCCTTTCAGCCCCTTAGTTCTAGCATGCGCTTCGGCAACCGGAGCCTCGCAGGAAGAGAGGGGGGGGGGGGGGTACACTTATCGGCGAACGATGGCAGCAGGAGCGCGCGCAGCAACCAGAGAACACGAGGAGGGGGGGGAGGGAGGGGGGTCGCCGAAGGCACCGCTAGCAGCGACCTGATGCCGCTGACGCCGCTATCGAATCAAGACTCCGTGCTGGGTAGAACACCGTCGCCGTCATGCAGACAGAGGAAGAGGGGGTCCCCCCCCCCTCTTCCTTCGTGGCGGCGAGGGTGCTCTCCGGTTGCCGAAACGGCGCGGCTCACTATCAGCGGATCACGGTGCGTGCATCCCGTTCTCACTCACTTCACTCGCTAACTGCATCAGCGGCATCAGCTTGACGCTGCTATCTGTTCATCGCGCAACGTTCCTATGGACCCACGCGCTGCATCCCGCAACCTCCCATTAACTCAATTGCTCTCTTCATTTATCCGACCACAAAGCTTCTTTCTTGACAGCCATGAACTGTTAGTGGAGTGTTTCTTGAAGAAATACGTGTGAAAAATTAAATAAAAGTTGTCTCTGATTGTACATACGTGTCTTGCTCGAAATCTTTGCCTCAATCTATTGAAAAGATGAAACAGCTGATGAGCTGCGTTCAAATTTCGCTTTGGGAAATAATATAATAGTGGGCAGTTTTTTTTCTTTCATGTTACCGTCGCATATTATCACTACGGAGTTTACAGCTGGACACTCGGGTAGCAATTTATACCAGCTTCAGGTCTACAATCCATATAACTGGAAACCGTCACATGTTACATAAGGTAAGATGGAGTCCAAAGTCAGACTCCGCCCGCACCACGGGGACGTATCGCGGGGACGTCACATGTTACAGACATAATCGAGATTTTTGGTTCACAACGAACACTGCCGCCGCCTCCACTTTCCACCTTGCACTTACACATTAGCCTTTTACGCCGCAGCCTAACTTACTCGTCAGGTGCCACTGCAGTCCTCCATTTACAATGCTTGCAATAGGTTCTAATGCCTGCAATTTCCCTGGTACGCTTCAGCGTCACCTTTAGGGGTATGACGCGGATTCGTCAACAGGTGGATAAGGATCTTAACGATGCCATTTACCAGACTGCCCAAGACATCTGTGCTCTGGATACCCATGTCATGTTGCAGGAAACCGAGCAGAAATTCGCGCTTCAGGCTGGCCGCTAACAACTGAAATTGGGTGGCCCGGGGACCAACTTTGAGCTGCACATCAGTTACGCCGTTGCATTTCAAGTCACGAACGGGCGCCTTAAGCTGGACCACCTGAGAACCTGCTTTCTGTTTTTTAGCTACCTGTGTGCGTACTTTACACCGATGCACCTCGAAGTGGCGACTCTCATAATGTTTGCCAGCGGCATACAGTGTTTCCGAAACGGCAGTATTGGCTTTAATGGGGATGTTTTGGTGTGAGGGAAGAAACACATTTCGTTGAGTTTGCATAATAATGAAATTACATGGGTGTACTTAAGTCTTCTTACGTGCGGAAATGCAAGAGCGTCGCGAGTTCTTTTTTGCCTCCACATGTAATTGCCCGACACTACGCTCGCTGTCCTCGTCCGCACTCACCAGATGGCGTGCACGTATGCTTATTCACCTAGGTAAAACGAAGGAGCGACGCAGATAGAACTTCATGAAGATAACGGTGTTCACTGCGAAGGAGGCAAGTGGCTGAAGCTAGATTATGATGTAGACGACGATGCTTACTGTAGAAAGTGAGAGTGCGTTGCAGTTTTACACGAGGCGTAATCGGCTGTGGCGAGAGTATAAAGCTCTCGGGGCTGGGCCAGGGAAGCTCATCTGTCCGCTTTGAAGCGGGTTCTAAACAAAGCCGCGGCTGTGTTTTCTATCTGTCGACAATTTGTGCGGCCTACACAACATGTCCCCAATTCCTGCCCACGCCATTCATGAGACAAGAAATGTTTTGTCACCAAAATATGCTTCCTTGAAAGAGATCTTGTTCTCTGGTTCCCTGTCTAACCTAATGTATGGGCCAACTTATTCGCCAGTTCTCTGTCATAGCGACCACCTATCAAATGTATTTCACAGTGCTGAACATATGTGGACTCAATACTCCACACATGCACAGCTGCACGTGCTGTTTTCCGGTGGCTTACTTGATTTTGCCGCCATAGAGGAGGTCGAGATATAAGGTGGCGATGCAGCTGAACGAGCCCTGCAGCAGCCTTTTAAATACGATTACAAAGTTTGTGCGTCACACTCGTGGGTGTTTTGCATGTTGTGTTCTATTGCTGAAAAACGCTTCCCCTTTCCGACCTTATATAATGAGTAGATATAGAGGGGCGTTTAATATGTTGCGACTCTTGGATGTATAGTAAACCATGGAGGTAAGTACGTATCGTACAAAGTAATGTGAGCAGATTACTGCGCTTAGAGTGTGGGCCATAGAACAAATGCAACCTTAGTAAATAAGAAACACCTACGCTGCTCTGAAACCCTTACGGTCTCTGTAGCACTGATCTCATTCACTGCCTTTACTTTGATCGTTTTGTTAATCATAAACCTCTAAATATCTTGAAGCGCAAAACTCTGCTACCATTTCTTTCATTTTAGAGACAACTACAGAGCAAAAATCCTGCTCACCGGAAAAGGAGAAGGAGTGCAAGGATCATCAAAAGCAATGCCAGATGAAGAATGGGGTGGAAACGTGCGTAGGTAAGCTCTGCAGGAAAAGCAAAGCAACTGAACGTTTACTTACAGTACGCGAAGTAGCCGAAAAGAGATATTTCTTTTATTGCATCTATGTCGGTCCACTATGCTGTGCGCATGCGCAGAATAGACATGTGTCGGGCACTACATCTTGAGAAAATAGGCATAAATTTCGCCTTTCTTTAAGACTTAATAATAACCAAAAGTGATAGAGAATGGCGCCATATGATGCCGCCTGGTGTCAAATAAAACGGTCATGGCGGAATACATCGTCCTATATCACTGGCCCCATTGCAACCAGGAAAAACGAGTTCTTAATTTCAGTTCCTTTTTAATATGTTCGCGTCCGGGCTCGGCACACGTAACGTACAACACGCGCTGATGTGGCCTGCCTCCTCTGCACGGCCGATCTCTGACCGGAACCTCTCGCTTGGCAGCAGTTTCGAAGGCACTGATTTCCATATTGCCACAGTTGTTACATTTCTTCGGGGTCACGAAGGTCGAATAGCTGGCTAAGTAATTTTCTGGGCCGCAGCTGAAACAGGATTTTTTCTTCGTGTCAGAGGAATGCGCCCGCTTTATTGTAAATGTCGATGTTGATCCACCTGGAAAAGCTTAGACGCAGACAACTCAAGTATGTCTGTCTATTCCCTCAAAGTTTCTTGTAAGGGTTAGTTTGCATTTCATAGTAATGACCGAACCCTCGATCAAAATGCCTTCACAGCATAATTGGATACCTTCGCAATGACCTCGCGGCGATGAAGTCGCGAGAAGAAGGTAGTCCCCTGAATGTCATGACAAAGCTTTACACCCACTTTGTTTGAAGTTAAACCTGTTGATCCAAAAGGTAAGCATCGGCGGGCGTCACCATCGAGCTTATTGTTTATCGTCTTCTTTATGTACTTTGCCGTATGACTCAAGGCACCGCCCCATTTCCGTGCTCTCTAAACTCGAATACGGCCATAGGGGAGTAAAAAGAATGTAGCACGTGCTCTGGAGCACCCACTTGTAGGGCCACGGCATTCCCGCTAATCTCTGCAGTAACTTTTCATATCTAGAAATAGAGAATACCTATGGTAGGCTACGGAAGCCGATTTTTATTTCAAAACATACAAAGCTCTAGCAGCTGGCAAGATTTGAACAAAGTTTTCATGTCTTCTAATTGGAAGTCTGAAAACAACAATTCAGCCGTTAAAATGCTGTCGAGATTATCAACTGCACCAACTAAATAGGATTTTAGGGAGAAATGTGCCTCTGTTGACAATCGCGCAGTAATCCGTACATTCAGAGGTAAAAATCTACCGTAGAACGTGGAGAGAATGCTGTGGCCCTACAAAGATGTGCTCTAAAGGACATGCTACCCCCTTTTTACTTCCTTGTGGGTTTATTAGTATTTAGGCTTTGGCATATAATCGCAAAGGTTTGTCTGTACCGTCATTGCCAAATGTAACCAGGCACCACATTTCGCTTCTAAGTCTTGTAGTAGAGCATTCGTACCATTTCTGAAGCTGTCAATCTGTGCAAAGTAAAGGCGAATTGAATTCTTGTCCTCACTTTTTAACAAGTTGTGATCCTCGGGGAATCAGTGTTGGCTTTAGAATACAAGTGAGAAGCAAAACATGCAGCCTGGTTACTTTTGGCAAAGACGGTACGTTTTCACCACAATGCCCTTTCTTTTTTTTTTCTTTTTTTTTCTTCTTTTTTTTTTTCCCAAAAGTTAGCTCTACTCAGGAGTCGGACTCAGTAGACTGGACGTGATCCCAGCATCCTCGACAGTTGCCATGTAGCTTATCTCGCGTCCAGCGAAGCCACTTTTAACTCTCCCTCCAACAAAAAAAAGAAAAAAAAAAGAAAAAAAAACCTGCAATGGAAATGTATGGACGAACCTTTGCAATTCAATACTAAGGAACTGTATGAGCTGCGACTTGCGTATTGCGGTCAAGTACGTATCGAAGACAGGCCAACGGGCACCCAAAATGCGACGCCATTGTTTCCGAGGGAGCGGATTTCACGGGCGTTTCCAGAAATCACATTGGTGGATGCACACTTACTAATCTCTACTAATCTACTAAAGCTACTAATCTAAGGAGCGGAACTGTAGCAGGTAGGATAAACAGGTACCAATTAGAGTCGCCAAAACGCTACACCGTGTCAGTATACTGCAGGTCGAGATAATGAGTATAAAGGACGTGAGGCGAACACGAATCATTAAGAAACCTATAATAAACTTATATTAGCCACCATAAAAATGGTGTTGGTATGTGCAATCTGTCTCAACAGAGGATCATTGATAGAAAGTGGCAGCACATGATGTGGCATAACCCCACATATGAAGAGCGCACATGAATACAACAATATCCCAATGCTCTTTCCTTTGAATGAGAACTCCCAGATAGGCTATGAATCAACCCCTGTGAAAGAATGAGAACACAAAAAAAAAAACACCACAAAGTACTGGTGCTAAATGTCAACTATTTATTGATTCATAAGCGAGCACAATATACACCAGGGTCACTATGTCATGGTATAGTTTTCACTGGCATGTCAAACGTGAAACAACGCAGTGTGGCTACGTTTTTGTTTTTGTTTTGTTTTTTAAGTTCAGCAGTTCTGGTACTGGGCCCATTCGAAAAATGCAACCATTATTCTAACAAAGCGTGACTTTAGTCACTAAATAAAATCATTATTTACATACGTGGTTGCGAGAATAATCATAGTGAAGCGTCGTGTATGCGCAAAATAGTAGTACGTGGTTATTTTATTGCATCCAAAAGGAAGAAAAAGATGTTTGCCAGCCCCGGTATCTACTATCCAATATCTGTAGCACGGAGCGGCCGAAATAAAGGGATGGTGAGGAAGCGGTACAGGAAATCAAAGAGGTAAGCGACAGGGAGAAAGGACAGGATAGGTAAAAATAAACATAAACAGAAATATACACACTATGGCACAATATAGATCAGTTTGCTTGAGGCCCGCCCGCAAATGTCTTAGGTCACTACGCCCAAAATAGAAAGTTTTAAAATTTGTGCGGAACACTCATTATCGGTACAGCGTAAAAGCCGAGGACGAGGCGAGTGCAAAGACGAGCCACTGACTGTCTCGACATCTTTCGCGCCGTATCTATAAAGACAAACCAACTTAACCAAGCTTCCACCTTCAATGCATGAATTTAGATTTTAGCTGACATGTCTGTTACTTCAAAAGTAACAAGAGCTGATTTAATTTTGCGTTAACCAGCCTTTTGTCAATGTGTTCATTGTTTACATGAAATTTCGTTTCTCCAAACGGTATCCGAGAGTTTTCAACTGTGTTTGCAGTTTACTGCTTGTTGTCAGACCCGTCAAGTGTGCTCATAAAAGAGCCAGAGACGTCATTTCCTTCAAATGTTTCTCGCGAAAAAATGAGAGCGCCCGATTTGCCCGCAATATTTATTTATTTATTTATTTATTTATTTATTTATTTATTTATTTATTTATTTATTTATTTATTTATTTATTTATTTATTTATTTATTTATTGTTTTATTTATTTATTTATTTATTTATTTATTTATTTATTTATTTATTGTTTTATTTATTGTTTTATTTATTCCTCAAAAGCGCCATTCAAGGGGTATTACATCAGTGAGTGGGTTTAGGTACAAAAACTTTCTATGGATAATTTGAAGAATGATATCTTTTGTAACGTGTTCTAAGAGAGCCTTTAAAAAGCTTCCTAACGGGCTATGCCCTCTTTATCTCCCCACAATATCTTCTTTTGTTACTTTGCATCACATATTGTGCGTAGATGTGAATATCTGAAATTATTTCTTCTACTAAAATCTGTGTTCCGATATTTCACTCTTTGATGCCTAACCACCTGCCGCTGAGGCCAAAAGTTTACTTTTCAGCGCCTAGCAGTACGGCTTCTGAATAGTTCATTGATATATACAGTTTTTATAGGGAAGCACGCAACCACGTGTTTCTTTTTGTAATATCATAGTTTTCCTGCTATTCCAGCTACCTGCGATGCGGAATATTTCAAGGACGATTGCACACAGACTCCGTACAAGGAGTGCAAAGTAGTAGGCGAAGAAGCGCGGTGCGTTTGCAAGCAGGGTCTGAGGCAAAATGAACAAGGATCTTGCGAAATTAGTAAGTACATGCCTCGCGTCTCTTTCTTCATTCGTTTGATAAAATCTCACAGATGCGTCATTTAACTCATCTCCCACTGGGACGCAATGGCTGTGGAGTTCCCTTACTGAGCAGTAACCGCGGGATTGAACCCTGGCCGCATTACCACTCCTGCTTGGTTTAAAGGCAAACACCCGCCTTCTGTGCGATGTCCGTGCAGGTGGTTTGTATCGATGCCCAGCCTTCCACTATGACGCCATTAGAGTCTTATTTGGCATGCCCTTTTAACGCAGACACTTCTACGATCATGCTGCGCTATCAGAATTTTTTGTCTTTAAGTGTTGCGCACATTCTTTGCCATGCGCTTTGAAGAAGCAATAAAAGGAGATTTAGCCGTGCTCATTTTTATCCAATAAAGCGTACTGCCACATAACGAAAATTGTGAAAGCCTCTCGAAAAATTCATAATATACTTCAGGATCGAGAGTAGGTGTCATGAAATGCACTGTGAAGGAGGGGCTGCTGCTCGGACGACTTAGAGGTAGAGGTATACCCCCAAAGTGGCATAGGCCTTGTATTGCTTTATATTACTTGTATTGTCTTTTTACATATTATTATGCAACATATTATTATGCAGAATGCACAGATTGCAATGTAAAAACACCTACACGAGATGGTAGCAATTCTACCTTAGAGCGCGAAAGGTTCTGCTTGATGGTTGTGTCGTCTAGAAGTCAGTAATCGAAGCTTCTTTAACTGCGCCCGATGAGATCAAATCCCTCTCAAGCAATGATAGGATAAAATTCCTCTGACGATTGCAATTCAGAAGGAAAGGGCTGAAATTCATTTGTTTTTTTGTTGTCGTTTTTAATTTGCCGTAATGTTTGGCAACGTGGTTTCAATGGTATGCCCGCATGCGCGTTTGGCTAGAAGAGGAGCTAAACAGATTTCTTCCATAATACTTCCTGCAGTACTTCATGCTTGTGCTGAAATAAAGGTTGTAGAAGTGTACAAATCCACGCAGAATAAAGAAAGCAAAAACTACCTGCATGCAGAAAATATTGTAAAAGGTACGGACATCTCGTATCTCAGTTTTATTACTTACAGCTTTCTTTACAAAAATGAAACTGGAAACTGATCACAAGAAAGTTAAAAGCGCGAAATATGGAGGGAGTGGAAAAGGGAAGAGGAAGATGCACCGTAGGAAAGTGCTCGAAATAAATTGTATCACGTGGGCTTCATTGAAGGAGCACAGAAAATGCGTCTGCCGAGCGTAAGAAATATCGTTGGTACCGATAACTATTCAACTGTCAATTATTATAGCACAACATTTTTCGATCTTGCATATGTAGCACCAGAGACATCGGCAATTAAAACCGGCTTCCGCGTTTTCCTTCTCAACTTCTTCCTCTCCTCCCAACAACCGGCGAGGTTGTTTGACTTTTCTACCGATTACTCCGTTAATGTCGGCAGACCAGCCGTGGCCTTCTGCCCTGCGTGCACTTCGCTCTCTCCGCTGGTGTTTCAGGCGGGCCAATGACAACCCCTTTCCAGCAACGCTACGAAAGGCTTACAATGATCAAGACGGAATTCACACAAACAACCAGCGTTCGGGGTCGCGGTGAGGCGGGAGTAAGAGAATGTTATATTTTTTGCTGACTATCGGCTCAGTTGTGACGACTTGTGCACGACATGCACGGTCACCGGCATTTTCTCAGCAAAATGCACATATATCCAAGACAATTGTTGAACCCCCTTTCAGGGACCCTTTATCGAGCAGCGACGTCACGCAGTGGCAACTCTTGCGTTTTACCTCCATTTAAACTAAGCCACCGCGGCGAAGACTAAACCCGTGTCCACCTAAAAACATTGCTAACTCATATTTCAAACACAGACTTGCCCTTTCGTGAATTGAGGGAAAGTAGTGTCAAAGCTATCGACTCCGAAAATTAAGGCATACAGCAGAGCGACAAGTGACGATAACGGGTGATAAATGCTCCTCAAGCAACTATGTGATTCGAAATAACTGAGCTCCGCCTTTTAAAAGGCTCCTTAAAGCTTCTGTGAAGGGCCGTATTTAATGCCTGAACGTCGAACCAGATGGCACAGAAGTGGCCGAGTTGGCCGCCAGCTGCAGATGGCGTTATCGGTGAAACCAGAAGAAAAGGGAAGATTTGTTGAACGCACTCCAGAAGGCGCGGATGTGACAGCTTTTTTGAATGAATCAGAGCGCTTAATTGCGGCCCATTAGGGCGCATATAGCCAATGATGAAGCGCTATGCCTGTTTCCGTTCTTCTTTTTTTTTTTTTTTTTTTGCTGGCTTTCATTTCTGCAATAAAAAATCTACACTAAGGCTACATCCTCGGGCTTACCTAGGTCTAACCGCTTTTATGCTAGTCGACAACTTTCATGTCCGCACCAGAGCAACTAAAGCAATCTTAAAGATTAATAAATTCTTTTGTAATAATATCTACGCAGGCGAACATAAAAAGAACATGCCTCTGCTTTATAAAATTCCTACTAAAGTTCATTTGGCTTTGGTTAAAAAGAATGCTTTAATTTTGTATTTACTGATTCCTTTAACGCTGTGCACCATATGCTTTTCAATCCACACGATAAGGTGCTCAGTTTCAAACCAATGCAAAGAACTTCCACATGGTTCTAGGTTAGTTACTAGCGCAGTAACATCTTCTCGTGATTCAGAGCGATTTTTTTTTTTTTCCAGAGAGGAAAATAACTTGGCCGGGAAGCAGAAAAAGTTTCAAGCTTTGAGACGATCGAAGGTTCAGGATTTCTGTGTATTGCTTCCCAGCAGCTCGAAGCCAAGTTTAATGTGTTAAGAAAGAGCTCCTGCTGGGTTTAACGCCTGCTCGTGAGACTAGAACCTCTATAGGAACCCTCGCTTTTAACTCGTAGCTTCTACTTCACTTCGACCATGTTATGAGGGCGTAGGGCACCTTAAAATACCGTCCGTCGCTTTCCGCGTCAAAAACAAAAAAAAAAAAAGAACAGAATGTTGATATACCATAATGCACTAATTCGTATATTTTCTTTTCTTTCTTCTATAGTGAGGAAGGTGAAAGTTACCATTAAAATCAAAAAACCAAATAAATTTGCGCAATACAGCACCGAAACTTGCGACTCAGACATCATAGAACAGGTAAGGTCACAGCCATGTTGCTTCGTTCTATTGTATTGCCATCAAAAAGAGTTACACTTTCTGCTTTGTTCCCTGCTATAAACTTAATGCGCTATTAAGCAGAAAATTTAAGGGGAACTAAGGGGCTCGTCACGATACAAGAATGAAAGAAGCCAAGAGTCGACGAGGCTAAGGCAAGTGAGGCGATTTTTTTTTCTCTCTCACTTTTAGTTCCTATTCGCCTGAATTAGTACTGTAACGATTTTAGAGAGAAATGCTGCCAGAACACAGACCCTCGCATGCATACGAGGACCTCGGTTCTGGCTGCCCTGAAGCCAACGGTAGCGCAAGAGGGTTTTTGCACAGCTTCCGCATTCCATGTTGACCACGTTCCACGTGATAATTGTGGTATCACAGGACGTTCTGCGTTCGCCGCTGTGAGTGAGGATGGTGCTTGTGAACACTCTCAATGTTCTGTTACAGGTAACATTAATAACGAAGAAAATAGAATACGTCGCACAGCCGTCGGTGTAGCTCAGTTGGTAAGAACACCGGACACGATATTCTGAGGTCGAGAGTTCGGTTCCCGTCATCAGTGCGTCGTATTCGTATTTAATTATATTTATTCGTGAAATAATTGCGGGGTCTAATTCAGGTAAATAGAAACTAAAAATGAAGAAATCCACATCGCTTTTCTTGACTTCGAAAAACTGTTGGCTTCTTTCATTCCTCTTCGCTATGTGACACAGCAGCAAATTAGTGATTCTCCCGTATTTGGAAAAACACTTGTGTCACGCGTGGGGCAGCATAACTAATGCTAACGGCTATTCTCTTTTGACATGAAGGTGTACACGATGTAAGAACTGGCGCTTTTTTCAACGTATTGTTTTCTTCCCCTAGGTGCTGTTTTGTTTTGTTTTTTTTTTTAACTCCCTGATCTCATATAAGTTACTTGGTTTCATTCACTAACTCAAGAGCAGCCTTCTTTTCTGTATGTTCGTTCCGGTTGTTCATTGCGGTGTCGACTGTAATTTACGGGTCTTTCCAGGGTCAGTTGCGTAGAATTTCACTGAGTTGAAGCCACCTTTTTGCTTGCATTTCAGCTTAAAAAGCAAGTTCCCGACATCGATGAAGCTACCATCAAGTGTACCAAGTAAGTTAAGTTACACATTTTTGTACTGAACAACTAATTCCTAGAACGGCATCAAACATAAAAATGCCGTCGTAACGGTAGCGGATATAAGAAGGGCCACTTTAATTTCAATTTTTCTTTGAAATTCAAAATGATAAAACAAAATGCGCTATGTAAACAAGTTCATATGGAGACCATTTGTGTTTTTGAGAGCTAGTAGCGGACACCAGTTTTGATGTTCCAACTACCGCTGATGTTTCGGGTTCTATGAAAATCTCGCGAAGAGGACTTTTTAAACAATTCGTCTACGTTGTACATTTATGTCAAAGGCCATTCGCAGCAAGTGGCTAAACGGTGGCAGTTGTCCCACCGGTGAAGAAAAATAATTACAGAAGCTTAGCATAGTTAATCAAATAGGAAGTACGTGCGTAACACTGCTTGCGTCGCGGTACCAGACAGCCCGGCTTCATCTACAGCGACGCCAATCAAACGCACCATGTGCGCGGCCGCTGCGTCCTGCAATCTCTTCACACCACCTGCAGCGGTTCTTATCACCGAGCGGCCCGATGAGCAGCTGGAAGCCGAGTTTAAGGGAGCGCTACACGTACACGTCTGCTATCCGTGAAGGTCGAGGAGCGACTGAAGCTAGGGAGAGAGTTCGGATTTGAGGGTGTGTGAGCGACACGTGGATACTCAGTCCAGAGTAACACGCGCTTGCACATCATCGGCCGGTGACGGCCGCAACGGTTTTGTTTGGAATACCCTATGTTCCTTAAGTACATCCTCTATTCTGTAAGAAATTCTCGCTGTGAGCGCATGACATCACCTAAAGTCAAGGTGACGGATATCGGAACATGCCCTATATACTTTGAATTGACTTCTGTAGTATTTTTAATGCAATGCAGAATTTTTAATGCAGAAAAGTGTGCAGTGATCGCGTTTACGGGAAAATGTGTCAGCCGCTACCCGATTACCCTTCATGGAGTCGTAATACCATACGTCTCCAGGCACAGATTCTTGGGAGTAATTATTGACCACCGACTATCTTAGTCGAAACATACTGCTATGGTGAAGAAGAGACTAATTTTTGCCATGTACTTCGTTACATAGCTGGCATCAAATGGTGTCCAACTGAGCGCTCCTTAATACGGCTTTACGAGGCTCTGTTTGTTGGCTACATCCGGTACAGTCTCCCAGTACTCTCTAGTATGAGCATTTCCTGCTTGCGGACTTTAGAGAGCGTGCAAGCGCAGGCACTGAAAATATGCCTTGGACTGCCCAGATGCACCTCTAACAAAGGCACAATTGAAGAGGCACACGCTCGCCCAATGTCCATATACTTGTCACACGAACCACTTCGTGTATATTTACGAGCACTTACAAGACACCGTTTTCACCCACTCAGCAAGATTCTGGATGAGAGGCCGGACTGCAGTTTTACAAGTGCACTCCGCTGCCATCAGTCGCAAGTACCGACAGGATATGCCCTCCCATATCTTCCCACCCAACCACCATGGACGATGGATAAACCTTTAGTGCACCTTCGTGTTCCCGGAATACTAAAGAAATCAATGGTACCAATTAGTGGACTCAAACAACTTACTCTGGTACACATCTGGTCAGAATATGCCAGTTATATTCACGTATACACCGATGGATCTGTGTCAGCACAGGCATCCGCTGCAGCTGTGGTCATACCAGCTCAGAAAACGACTCTGCATTTCCTTTTGGGACATACCTCTACATCAACCGCTGCCGAACTTGCAGCCATTCGGGAATCTATTCGCTATATATGTGGGGAACCACCTCAAAAATGGTGTATATTCACGGACTCGAAGACTGCATTACAAATTTTGGAAAACTTCTTACGCCACACTGACTATCAGTCCCTGGCACTAAACATTATGGAGCTCATCACATCTGCCCAGCTGCAAGGCCACATGATAATGTTTCAATGGATTCCTGCCCACTGCGGCCTCCATGGGAATGAGCAGGCCGATGTTGAAGCGAAAAGCGCACTCATCAATGGCTTCCAAACAGCTGTGCCTTTTTCAAGATCGGATACGACGTGTCTTCTAAAGAGTTATATGAATATTGCTACAGCAGCTTACTGGGCTGAACCAGACGCCCGACACATCCGTCTAAGAAGGCATGATCGAACATTTAAATTTAATGTTCCGCGTGATATTCCGCGTCATCAGACATGCTTGATACATCGACTTCGTTTAAACGTGGCTTTCACGCGCAAGTACTTACATTTAATTGGACAGAGGGACTCTCCGGAATGTTCAACTTGTGGCATCCCAGAGACTGTGGACCATGTATTATTGGTGTGCCCAAAGTATGCGAACGAAAGAAATGTGCTAGCTGCTTCCTTGAAGCGTTTAGACAAGAGGCCTCTGTCGGAGGAACTGCTGCTGGGCGCTTGGCAGGGCAAGGGGAAGGGCGTCCAGGCAGTGCGGGCTCTTTGCCGTTATTTGAGCGCCAGCGGACTTGATTCACGTTTGTAAAGCAAGCTGCTGTGTCTGTATATAAATTTCATATGCCTTCTCCATATATGGCAGTAATTGAATTACAGTAATGGAATGACTGTAATTTAATTACTTTCCTCGTTAATTTGTTTTGTAATGAATTCCTTTTTCAGGTTGGTAATTTAGTAATGTAATGAATTACTTTTTGGCAGTAATTTCTCAGCAAAAGTAATTCTTTTCAAAATTACTTTTACTAAAATGCGCCACTACTCCTTCAATAGACGACGAAGTAGAGTGCCGCGAAAGCAGGAACGGCGTGCGGCAAGCGAAGCCAGCGTAACGGATCGGCAAAGGAGGACAGAGTTGTGCAGAACAGTGCGTCTGAGACCTCAACCATTCTCCAAGCAGCAGGATACAAGGCGTCAAGGGAATGCTGGAGAGATGGTGCAAGAAGGCTGCAGCTGAAAACTAGTTTGGAGCGCGGCGTACCGGCACTCCCTGTTGCGTCGGCTAAGGCACAGTGGTGCCTGGTTACACTCAACACCTCGGGGCGAAGGAGGATTGAGGTTGGGGGAGATAGGCAGAAGGGTCCATGACGTGAGGCACCGTGGCTTGAGCATTACTGAGCAGTGAGCACAAATGTGCCGACATCGATTCTTGGGACTGCGGAAGCAATAAATAACCTAGCTTCAAGGGCGCTTCCAATGGCGGAGACAGCTCCGGGCCAGCAAGACGCTGGGTTCACCGGTCATTTCAGGACCCTTCGACCATGGTTTTTTTTTTTTTTTTTTTTTTTTTGCGGTAGTCTTGTTTTTGTAATCGCACGTACTGTAGCAGAGAGAAGGAATAGCTCTCTGGGACGGAATTTGGCGGGAAGACGAAAGAATGTGGGTGCTTCGCGTCTGGAGAACAAGTTGTTTTGCTTACTAGCTTTGCTTAGTTTTTGCATGGTTGGAAACTAGAAAGTGATTTAAAAGTATATTAATTACTCAGTAGAAGTAATTGTAATGTAATTTCATTACTTTTTGGGAGCAGTAATGAGTAATGTAATTTAATTACTTTTCTGCGAATTTCAGCAAAGTAATTAGTAATGTGATTTAATTCCTTTTCAAAAGTAATTTTGCCATGTTAGGCCTTCTCCCACATCGTCACCCATCATGACCTTCTTTCTTCTCTCCTTCCCCTTCCCCAGTGCAGAGTAGCAGGCCAGATTTGAATTATTCGGGCCAACCTCTCTGCCTTTTCCTTTCAATAAATCCATCTATCTATTAATGCAATAGTCGAGTCCGCTGTTGCTGGGCTTGCACTCCAGTGAAGTGGAATGTGCCATGTAAATGCAGAATTTAGGAAAGGGTGGCGGGGGCTAAGCTCCAAAAAAAATGAATGCTCTCTTTGTAGTTGGAGTCGTTAATGCCCCTTATGAAATTCATGAGTCTGCCCCCCACCCCCCAAAACAATTAGTTGCGGTTTAGCTCTGGTTAACTATAGTTGAATTGCGAAAGCAACGGTGGAAGCTTCTTTTGCCTGCTACATTATTCCCCTATCATGCGCTATCAGTGTAAGTTGCTACGTTATTGGGGACACTTAGTCTCATCCTTTAAGGGTATGACGCGAGAGCGTAAGCTACCAGCCCACATATAAAGTCACGCTTCAACCAAGCCGTATGGACGTGCCTGCGTGTCGTAGAGGTAACAATAATTGAAACGGTTCTGGCAGGCTGATTCTGATATCACCCTCCCATATGAAAAGAGCGACCCTAGTTGTCATGTGTCCCATGGCATATGGGTAACGTGAATTCAAATGTCATGGCAGGCTGACTTTTTTGTGTATTCACGGCGTAGCTACGGCTACCCGAGGTCTCGCTTTGACTGTCGTAGCGTTGCTTTCACAATAGAAGTCGGTGCCATTAAACTGCAGTGGTAGAAGTCATCTAATTAGCTGGAGCAACTGTGGGAGCACAGCTGCTTCTTAGAACAAAGGGAGCAAGTGCTTGGATGCTGAGGACGAAAATTCCTCCTTCGAGCTCATCGAGTTTTCTCTCTCCGTGCTTATGCTGTTCTGGTCAAGCAAGGGCGCTAGACGCATGTTCACTCAACTGAACTTTGTCAAATATAAATAATGGGCCTAATGTGCACTGAGCGGACGAAACTCATTATAACTGTTCGAGCTCAGTAAATGTAGCTGAGGCTTCAATCCACTCACAAACGCAGACCGAAAAATGTCGCGATGTGAAAGTGTAAACTGGCAGCAGGGCAAGAATCATGCCCACAGCAGGCAACAGGAATATATAGATAATCGACTACTGAGGCAAACATTGTGACGAGACAGATGATGTCTTTATGGCAGTGAAAGCACCGAAACCAGGTGGGATATTCCTCATAAGTAAGATATTGGTAGTGTGAAGTTTCAAGTCAAAGGGGTATTAAATGCTTTCTTCTATAATTGTAATAATATTTACAGTGTTTACAAACTGAATACAATCGCGTCTTCAACGCATAGGTATTCATTTGTCCACCATACAACACACTCTGCACAATGGAGAAACGTTGGGTTTAACCTTCGTGCTATCAGCCGATATAAGTAGTTTGAAAATTTTATTTCCTTTTCTGAAGCCACCCCAGAGAGGTGACTGTACCAAGTATCATCGCGATTTTACTCGTGCGATTATTTCTCGTGCTAACCTTTATTTTAAAATGTATAGATCCAACTCACAAAACGAAAATCCTCAACCGGAAGCACTAATAACTGCTAAAAAAACCGCTAGAATCTATATTTTCATAAAAATCCAGCTTTTATGCTTTTTATTGATATTCGGTGTAAATTGTTTACGAACTGAAATAAGCTGAGCCTAGGAAGCACAGTCGGCAAGGTATTTGATCAATGACCCCGACGACACGGGATGAACCCATGGTTGAGTTACGACAGAGGTGAAACGCGAGAGACCCGTCAACATAACCGAGTATTCCAAAACACAAGGAAGAACACTGCCACCACCCCACCAAGCCATTAAAAGTGCCGACGCCATCGTCAAGTGCCAACTCCGGACTCTCACATACCCAAACATTTTTCACAAGCATCTTGGTTTCTTTATGCAATACTCCCAATACTCTCTTCAGTGCAACAGTCCAAGTCTAACACTGTGGCACTGTTCGGCAGTGACTGAACTTACCAAGTGACTAAACACCCATCTCCCCCTTGAAGGTTGTCATGTTTGGCTCAAGCCCGAGCTATCAGTAACTGCGGATCCGGCGGGAACGCCGAATCGAATTATCCACCAGGTCCTTGAGTAAGGACTGGGCCTGTCATGGACGGTTATACAAACACACAAAATAAATGTTTTACCACTACTGCCCACAAGCAATGTTCGATGGCAGTGTGCGTTGAAGCGCTCAAGGTGGTCTAAACGAATTTGGAGCCCTCCCTTGTGGCATCTTTCAGAGCCAGTGTCTCTTTCAGACGTTAAACCCAATATATTCAACCATACCGCAAAATAGAGTGATAAAGCAGACCTTACACCTACTACGGGGCAATGGTTTCGAATTATTGATTTCTGGGTCCTTTAAAGACTGCGATGAATAACATTCTGTGGACAGTTCTGGAGCCCTGCACATTCCAGTTCACAAATAAGCTATAATAAAAAAGTACACGCTATAGGACAAAAACAAAAAAAAAAAGAAAAGCGCGTTCACTCTTTCGCGGGGAAGCAGCTCGCACCAACTATGAGACTGCTAGTTTGAAGGGCGAGTTTTGATATGAGCCACCTCGCCAGTGTGGCTTGTGACTGCGGTTTGGACTGTTGAGCATAAATTCATGGTTTCCATTGCAGTCACGGCGATCCGTACGCATAAAAGCAACTGTTAAAACAAAATTCTCTACTGAGAATTCAGTGCATTTAAAAAAAAATAGTTGCCTGTGTTACACTGAACGATACTTGATTGGATCATGTTTTCTGTTTTCAGCCCTGCAATTCAATTTATAAATTTACCAAAAAATTGCCAATTTGAATAGAGCGTAATACATTGGTATTTATTTATTTTCAGGGACGACCAAGTAACGTTTGAAGTCTACGTTAAGAGCGATAAAGAAGATAAAGATTTGGTAAAGGATTTGTTTAAAGATTGCAAAGAGCAAGGACAGTGCCAGCTGGAAGGCGGATTGTCAATTGATATTAATTCCGCAACAGGTATGCAGCCACTTTTTTGAACTTTTACGTGCTCTCCAGGAATGTTCCGTTAGACGAAACTAACAAACTGAAATCATAGCAGTCACGGTACTCAATCCAAATATAAATAAACATTTTCGAGAAAACTGTGACCTTAAAGCGACTCTCATTCAATGGTTCTGCGGTTGGGGCTCTCATTGTGAGCGCAATCACTGTTCAGTGTCGCAGCTGTGAATGAGAAGACTGGAAATCTTACATGCTGTACAACTAAAGCTAGTGAGAACCTTCGAAGAAGACCTCGGGGGTGAGAGGGGGGGGGAAGGGGGGGGGGGGGGGGTTATATCAAGCGAACGCACATCTTGGCTGCGCCAACTTGAAAGAGATACAAAAAGAGATACTAAACTAAAAACTTGTGAAGTTTTAAAAAAGAGGCACAGTTTGTGAGAAGTTTAGTACGTCTGAAATAATTTTCTACACTCTCCGCGAAAAGCCGAAAGTAAGCGCGTGTTTTAACTATCCAATGTCCGGAAGAACTCACCTTTGGAGAGCCGATGAGCTACTCCTGAGTTGGCGCATTTGCAG
The DNA here is from genome assembly GCF_055883805.1 of Amblyomma maculatum. Taxonomy (NCBI): domain Eukaryota; kingdom Metazoa; phylum Arthropoda; class Arachnida; order Ixodida; family Ixodidae; genus Amblyomma; species Amblyomma maculatum. Next base: position 63,322,681 of record NC_139349.1, on the reverse strand, counting down.
TAACCATCAGAACGTGTGGTCATCCTCATTCTGGCTCTCCTCCGCAGTTACTTGTTTTCATCCCAGGACCTGCCAAAGAAGCTTTGGATGAGGTCATATTCAAGAAATCACATCACTTGCGCGCCGACTTTACTCCAAGCCATTAAGAAGCTTTCCACACTTCAGCTTCCGCTATTTGCGCTAAAGCAAACGTATATCGCGTGTCTCATAAAGTTTTAAAACTACTTTATTATTACCAGAGCATAAATTTTTATAAGCAACAAATAAAATACAACATCAATTTTCTAAGATGATATTGAGTAATACTTGTTCTTTCAGAAGTATTTTCTATCCTAGATCAATTGGCTCTGGCCCCCTGGAACAGCCTGAACATTTTGTGCGCACATTTCTGCTGGTTCTTGAGTGTGCTATTTGGGAAAAGGCCTTCGATGGCTTTTTAGGACTCACACGAGTTCGGGAGCAGAATAGATGTAAAATGATAAGCGATGAAAAAAAAAAAAAAAAGCCTTGCCGTTGAGTGCTTTGCTCGTGAGTTATGTGGGCAGAAGTACAAACAAATCGAAACCAGCGTATATGTGCACATATATTTATGCTTTCATCCGGGGCTGAAAAAGCGATTTTTCAACCTGAAGTATTATATTTTCTTTCTAGAGGGTCTGGAGTTTACGCTGAAAACCAAGCGAGAAAAGAAAATTCAACATTTTGTTTGTTTTTTTTACAAGAAATTGAGGATTAGCAGAGATGACTGGCACTTTTTTTTTTTCCCGAAAGATCACGGCTCAGGTAAAGAGTACCCATTACTTCAAAGGCCAAAAACAAAATGCGAACAGTGAAACCGACTCCGGTGCGCAAAGTCTTTCGTTAGCGGATTCGTATGACCGAATTTTGCGCAATAGCTTCAGGCCTCATGTCGCCGAAAAGCAGACGTCATCAGCGCCGTCAGCGTCGCCAGCATACCCAGCAAATTATTCGAGAACCGAAAAAAACATTCTGAAGAAATCAGGAAAATATTTAAACCAAGCTGAGATCGGTGACGGGATTCCTCTAAAATAGATGAACAAACTAATCACGATATGAATGGAAGTTAATTATGGCGGGCGTTGGGAGGTGGTACCCAGGCTCTCTGTATGCGAAAGCAAGTAGCAATGTAACCGTCCAGTATTTTTCATGTAATTTTTTTCCTGCTTGACCGGCATGCGATAAGTCGCATGTTAGTAACTGTGAAACTGACGCTGGCCCTACATGTCTGCTCTTAATTTGTTGGAATGATATATGTAAGCTGCGTGACGTATTCAAGAACCAGGGTGGCTCTGATGAATTAAGAGTCCACAAGTTTTGACGCTGTAACAACCAACTTCGTTGGGGTTATCCAGTACTTGTCGGAACAGGCAAATAAAAAAAAAAACATTGTACATGAAGTCTTGTTGGCTCAGGTGTGTTAGAAGGGACTTGGCCTATGACCTGGCGGCATGCCTTGAATACCTATACCGATGCTACCTATAATCAAGAGCGAGCTAATTAGGTGTTAGCAATCCGTACGAAGCGGTGTTGCAATCGAAGTCAAACGCCACTGTGAATAACAAAAAAGGATTGCACAGACCAAAACAATTGACCCAATCCCATGTTAAGCAGATGGTAATGAACGATAAACAAGAAAGTTTACAATAAGGTCTATTAGAGCTATAGCGTTTCGTTTTTAAGGTACGGCTTTAGCATCTCCCAAGTTTCTTTTTCCTATATTACCAGAGATTCCTTGTTCGATAATTTACTGCCATCAATGACAGTGGCCACGCTGCGGGCGTTACTCTGTATACTGAATATTAATAAGATAAAAAGAAGGCGGTTTTATCTTGTGTCTGCGGCTGCGTTTTCCTGCATGCTGCATCACTACGCTGTATGCCTCGAGCAATCTCCTGTGATGCGTTTCTCCCAGCGCTACTGCATCATGTGGCAAGAGATACTCTGTTCCGGTCCCCTTAATCGCATGTTGGCTGCTAGTGGCCTTGATTGCCTGGCCTACGCGACATTGTAACATCAACTTCCTTCTTCTGCACTCCCTAAGTGGAGGCGCCAATTTATGTGACAGGTTCCGCTTTTACTCCCACCTTCCTCCATTCCCTTACGACGCGGGTCAGGTGTCCACAGAAGAAGTGGGACGGATACTGCGCCTTTCGTTTCCTGTGAACCAATTATTATTCAGCTTGGGAATACATACGGCGTCATGTTTGGCTAACGCTAGCATGAATTCTAAGTGTCCCGTACGTCGTTTAAGTTTATTGTGGCCATTTACGTGATTTTTCCTGCTATCGATTTTCTGACTCAAAAAATCTGAAAAACCAATTTATTTTTTTAATATTTATACTGTAACAAATACCAACTCGTTATACACCCCATTCCTACTTAAATACTTCGTGTTATGCAGGAAAAACGCACAAATATGTTCCTCAAAGCAGCTGGGGGAAATTTTGTGCATGTTTTCTTTCATTACTTCATACGAAACAGGAGCATAGAAAGAGCGATTATAAAATAACGCAGAAATATTGCTGAGATAATCCAAACTTCTACATACAAAAACAGGTTATTGCAATAAGATTCTGGGGCTTATTAATGAAAATTTTGGTTGTGAGATGGAATATCATTGCTCTGATGTAATCTACACAATATCGACCTTTTCATTATGGTGGTATTTGTTTCTCAACGAAATAATTTCTATGGACCTTATATACTGTTAAACTCTCCTATTTGTATTCAGGCTTTCTTTCAGTGAAACGTTCATTTTAATCATTGCTTTTGTTTCGGTAATCTATTTTGTGTGGACATTTCTTCAAGTGCTAGTCAAAAATATGCGTATAGTTTGACGAATAGGGTTTTGTGGCCATAGAAACTTTTTTCCACAAGTTCCCTCTCCATTTATAATCTAATATGGTACCTTATCGCCATACAGATAAGGATAGATGTATGGCGCAGAATACTTTCGAAGTCCGCTAGACCTGAAGACCGTAGCGCCGCCTGTACTCTACCAGCGACCTTTTCATGTTATCGTTGGCAGAGACGGCTCCGGTTAATAGCGGGATGAGACACTTTTAACCACATGTCATTCCACTGTTACAGTTACTCCCGTAAACCAGTGCAAAAGTTTGAAGTATCTCGAAGATGACTTGGGCATGAAATGTGAATACGACAAGAATACTGGAACAAGCTTTTTATGCAACACCATGAAAACTCAGAGTGTCGGTTCAACAAACTTGAACGGCATCCGATTCGAGATATGCAAACGTAAGTATCTACTCAAGGTATATCTGCTATTAACAAGGGAAAGGTGGATTTTTATTCTCATTGGTTTATAGTTTTGTAACTTCCTCGCTCCTCTGTCGGGATTAAAATATACAAGAATGAGCTTCATTTACCAACTAAAAACATTCATAATTTGTTTTCTTTTCTTGTGGAAAAAAAGGATGGAGATGTTCAACGTAATGAATATTTACCAAAATCTGCAACCGCCATTGAATAATCGATCTTTGAATTTCGCTTTTGTAGTTTCTTTAAGTAGTACATTGTTCTATGTTGCGGTCAAAACTGTCGAATCATTTCACCTCTTTCTGAAAAGCTTGTGTGGTGTTAGTAAATGATCTATAGTCCTTTTTCATCCCCAATTACCTTCTTTATCAGCATCACGGGGTTTACTGATTTTCGCATTGCGTCCGCCTGAGAGTTGCGATGGCAACTATTAATTCTAGCTTTACTATGCATTTCTATACATTGAGTTATTATGGGTGAATATATATGACTATATATATATGTATATATATATATATATATATATATATATATATATATATATATATATATATATATATATATATATATTGTGAGCCTTCTGTGGACCTTCTTTCATTTGTACATGCCATCATCATCTTCTTTCATTTGTACATACCATCATCATCGTCCCGCGGCGCCGGCTCTGGCGCGTGCCTGGGTTGGTGACCGGATTAAAAACGCTGGACAAGGCTTCGCTGTCCTTGCCGCCACGACCTCGCCGTCTTGACCTAGCCTTCTTCCACAAGTGGTGGAGGTGAGAATTGATCCCCTTGCTTTTTTGTGCCCTGCCTCTCGCTGGAGCTACGTTCCGGTCGCTGTTTACCGCCTGCCACCATCGTTATGTCTACCGAGAGCACCCACGATTCGGCAGGACCCTCTACCTCGGCTGCACCACCCCCTCCGACTATGCCCGCACGACAACGCGACTCGCCGCTGTTCGCTGGTCGTCGCGACGAAGACGTCGATGACTGGCTGGACACCTATGAACGCTGCAGTAACTACAACCGGTGGGACGACGCTCTAAAATTTCTGAACGTTTCTTTCTACCTCATTGAGGTCGCCAGAACCTGGTTTATTAACCGCGAACCCCACACCACTAACTGGACAACATTCAAGCAGCAGTTCCGCCAATATTTCGCCGACCCAGCAGTTCGCACTGAGGTCGCGAAGAACAAGCTCGCCTCTCGCCTCCAAGGTCCCGATGAGTCGTACGCGTCTTATATAGAGGCCATACTTGCACTCTGCCGGCGTGTTAGTCCCACCATGCCGGAACCTGAACGCGTACACCACATCTTAAAAGGAATTAATTCTGTGGCTTATAATACCCTGATTGCCCAGAATCCTTCTACTGTTGACGCCATTATTGCGACCTGCCAACGCATCGACCAGCTGCAGTCCTCCCGATTGCAGCCCAGCATTGCTACAGGCCCGACCTATGCTGACCTGGATCTACGGGCACTGATTCGAGCCATCATCCGGGAGGAGCTCCAAGCCCTCAAGCCTGTCTGTCGACACGGGTGCGATCATTCTTCCGTACCTTCTAATGACGCCGGTCTACGCAACATCATTAAAGATGAGCTGGCAACAATCACGCGACCTATGCCGTCCGACCCTCCTGCACCCCGCCAAGCATCGACTTACGCGCACGTCGCAGCATCACCCCCTCCTTTTGTTCCGCCGCCCCAACTGGCATCGCCCTACAACCACATCAACGCCGTGACGACGGCTCAGCCTACGCCACCCTATTACGCACCCTGGCGCCCCTCTCGCCCAGTGTGCTACTACTGTGGAATACGAGGACATATATCCCGCTTCTGCCGTCGCCGTATTCAGAACGAGCGGCGTGGTTATGACGCATTCGAAAGTGACGTACCCTCATATTATCAGCGACGACCTCCTATGTCCAGCCCACCTCGAAGATCATCCCCACCTCCAGAATCCTCGTCTGAGCCTCGTGGAACCCATGCGTCCCGACGTCGGTCCCTATCCCCATACCGCCGCTCAGTTTCCCCTCTCCGACCCGCAACAACTCTCCCTGTCCGCCATCCGGAAAACTAAGCGTTGCAGTTTCCGGAGGTCAAACTGCAGTCTGCGAACTTACCAAAAGTCCTCCAGATCACCCGTATAATGTGATTTCTGTTTTCGCTGAAGGATTACCGGTAGAAGCATTGATTGATACAGGGGCTGCAATTTCTGTCATTCACGCTGATTTGTGCTACCGTTTGCGAAAAGTTACGACACCATATGATGGGCCTGAACTCCGTGGAGCCAATGACGTCCCTTTGCGCCCTTTAGCAAAGTGCACCGTACGAGTTGTTATTGACGGCGTCCGCCATCACGTGCAGTTTGCTGTGCTCTCTCCATGTGCGCATCTGATAATTTTTGGATGGGATTTTTTGTCAACCGCTTCGGCATTAATTTCTTGTGGCGACCGTGTTATCCATATGACAGACAGCGATTTTTCATCTGAAGTTTCTGAACGACATCATCCCTCGTTGCCGCCGCTGATACTGTTCTGCCTCCTCAGTGCGAAAAACTGCTTACCGTTGTTTCTGACCACATCGCTGACGGGGACGTACTCATCGCACCATCTTATCGTCATCTTGAACGCGGTATCGCCTTCCCGTCTAGTCTTGTGAGGTTCTGCAACGGCTCAGCGACAGTAGCGGCCACTAACACTTCACGTGAATCCCTCGTGCTCCGAAAAGGAACTTCTCTCCCCTGCAAGGTGGATGTTCAACCTTTGTCCTTGATGGTGCTCACCGCCCCTCAGTCTCAGCACCGTGTTTCGACAGACGTCTCTCTTTCTGTTCTCACAAAGACTATTAATCCTAACCTCACGCCGAACCAACGCCAAGAACTGCTGACATTGCTTCGACAACACCAAGCCATTTTTGATGCCACTTCCCCACCACTAGGACGGACTAGTGTTGCGCACCATCGCATCATTACTGAAGGTAACTCTATCGTTCGCCGACGGCCTTATCGGGTTTCCCTCTCTGAAAGAAAGGTAATTGAAGAAAATGTAAATGACATGCTCCATCGCAATATTATTCGTCCCTCGACAAGTCCATGGTCCTCCCCAGTAGTGTTAGTTAAAAAAAAGGACGGCTCGGTACGCTTTTGTGTTGATTACCGCGCACTCAACAAAATTACCCGCAAAGATGTATACCCAATGCCAAGAATTGATGACGCCCTTGACTCTCTCCAAGGCGCCGAATATTTCTCGACTTTGGACCTCCGCTCAGGTTATTGGCAAATACCTATGCACGAGGACGATAAAGAAAAAACCGCTTTCGCAACTCCCGATGGCCTTTACGAATTTAATGTTATGCCTTTCGGACTTTGTAACGGACCAGCGACATTTGAAAGGATGATCGATACTGTGCTTCGTGGCCTAAAATGGAGAACCTGTTTATGCTACTTGGATGACATTGTCATCTTTTCGTCAACTTTTAACGACCATCTCACGCGCCTGAATGAGGTCCTCACGTGTCTCGCTTCAGCGGGCCTTCAGCTCAACACCAAGAAGTGCCACTTTGCACAGAAGGAAATTAAAATATTGGGACATCTAGTCAGCCATGATGGCATTCGTCCAGACCCTGAAAAAATTATTGCGGTCTTGAAATTTGCTCGTCCACAACGGACTACAGAGTTGCGCAGTTTTCTCGGCCTGGCGTCTTATTTCCGGCGTTTTATAAAGCATTTTGCAAGTATTGCTGCTCCCCTCCATCAACTACTTAAAGCACGCAGCCCTTTCGTGTGGACTGAACAGTGCGAAGCTGCTTTTAATAACCTGAAGCACGCCCTCACATCAGACCCTGTAATTGGCCACTTCAGTGACAGCGCTCCAACCATCCTGCACACTGATGCCAGTGGTATCGGTCTTGGCGCTGTACTTCTGCAGCGCGATGCAACTTCGCGTGAGAAAGTGATTGCCTTCGCCAGTCGGACTATGACTCCAGCTGAGAAAAACTACACTATTACAGAACAGGAGTGCCTTGCCGTCGTCTGGGCTGTCCAAAAGTTTCGCCCTTACCTATACGGTCGGCACTTCACAGTTGTGACCGATCACCATGCTCTTTGCTGGTTGTCTTCGCTCAAAAATTTGACAGGCCGACTTGGCCGTTGGATTCTACGCCTGCAAGAATACAATTTTGACGTCATTTATAAATCGGGTCGCCAACACCAAGACGCCGACGCTCTTTCTCGCTGTCCACTTTCGGAATCGGCTTGCTGTTTTTCTTCCCAATGCATTTCCACCTATGACCACAGCCGACCATCTCTTTCCCCGACGTATATCACAACAGTTTCATTTGACGACGCAGAGAACAAACACACTCTCCGCTCACAGCAATTAGCCGATGCCTACTGCCGTCCCATCATCGATCGCCTTATTGGCGCTTCGGACCCGCCCAATGCTCGGCTTCGCCGACAACTTCGCAATTTCAAGCTCGAAGATGGCATCCTACTCCGCTTCGTGTATTGCCCTGACGGAACTCGCTGGATACCAGTCGTGCCGCGTGTGCTTCGTCAACGAATACTGGCGGCTCTCCACGATGACGCTGCTGCAGGTCACCTTGGTATTGACAAAACCTACGACCGCGTGAAAAAACGATTCTTTTGGCCTGGCCTATCTTCCAGCGTTGCCAAATACGTCGCATCCTGCCCTCTATGCCAACGTCGCAAACGGCCGACTTCTTCACCCGCTGGCCTTCTACAACCTGTTCCCTGTCCCGCCACGCCATTCGACGTAGTCGGCATCGATTTATATGGTCCCCTACCTCTCTCCGAGGGGGGTAACCATTGGATTATAACAGCTGTCGACCACCTTACACGCTATGCTGAGACAGCACCTGTACCGACCGGTTCCGCTCAAGAAGTAGCAAATTTCTTTTTGCCATAAATTGTATTGCGTCATGGCGCTCCTCGGGTGCTCCTAAGTGACCGCGGGACGGCCTTCTTATCGACAGTCGTTGCCGAAGTTCTTTACGCGTCATCCACCCTTCATAAGACAACCTCGAGCTACCATCCCCAGACTAACGGGCTGACTGAGCGATTTCACCGCACCTTATCGGATATGATCTCCATGTATATCACACCGGATCATCGAAATTGGGACACTATTCTACCATTCGTCACTTTCGCCTATAACACAGCAGTACAACGGACTACCGGTTATTCTCCATTTTTCCTCGTTTATGGCCGTCCTCCCACTACAATTCTCGACGCTTCCTTCTTCTCTACGCCCGACTACTCCACATCGGTACCTACCCAGTTCTTATCTCGTGTGGCCAGATGCCGTCATCTTGCCCGCCTCAACACAGCAGCGTGCCAGGAAGACCGCAAGAGCCGCTACGATTCTACGCATCGCGTGGTCTCTTATCGTCCCGGTGACGAAGTACTGCTTTATACTCCACTGCGCACCCCTGGCCTTAGTGACAAATTCCACCACCGCTACCTTGGTCCCTACAAGATCATCAGCCAAACTTCTCCAGTTAACTACAAAGTCGCGCCTGTTGATCCCCCAGCCGATCGACGCCACCGTGGAACTGAAATTGTTCATGTCTCTCGCTTGAAACCGTTTGTGCGCCGCGGTACATCGGTTAGTTAGGAGCGGCCAGGCTGGCCGCTTCCGACCCCCCGGGCAGATAGTGTGAGCCTTCTGTGGACCTTCTTTCATTTGTACATGCCATCATCATCTTCTTTCATTTGTACATACCATCATCATCGTCCCGCGGCGCCGGCTCTGGCGCGTGCCTGGGTTGGTGACCGGATTAAAAACGCTGGACAAGGCTTCGCTGTCCTTGCCGCCACGACCTCGCCGTCTTGACCTAGCCTTCTTCCACAATATATATATATATATATATATATATATATATATATATATATATATATATATATATATATATATATATATATATATATATATATATATATATATATATATATATATATGATCGAGTACCATATATGACCGTGTATATGCGATGACCAAAGTCAAGGTCAAGGTTAAGCTAATTAGGCCTACACTAATTAACCCTGAGTAAAGCACAGGTTAGGAAATGAAGTCTAAACACGTCTGAACACGCACTGGATTAATCCAGCCCTCCTAAGACTAGCTGAGCGTATTAAGCTTAATAGGTCTAGCTTAGTCTTAAGGTTTAAGTTCACAATACAGTAATGCGTCCTGAGCACATATTTGCCATAATTACAGTTTATTGAGCCTATCCTGTTTGACTACGCTTAGCTAAACCTATTAGGTCTAACTACGCCTTTTTAGTGCGAAAGCAGTTTTAACTTTCATTGAACTTCCGCATGTTCTTAGCTACGGCTAAAGCCCAGTCATTTATTTCTCATTTAGTTTCCAGATTTTCTCAAAAGGCCAGTACTTGAAGTTTACAAAAGAAAAAAAGCGCCGAGGCTGACGTATTCCTGTTTCTACTTCCGTATATGTGCGTGTGTTTGCAGTCCTGTGTTTAGCATAATCTCCTATCGAGTACCCGAGCTCAAAAAAAAACTGTCCGATTGCCTCAAATTCTATTCTTGAGTCACCGGCTGGTTTGTACACACGATTTGTTTCGTCCGATTCGTTCATTCGCTCTTCGCTTGAGATGTAATTGATTGCCCTTTTTCGCTGGGACACTTTCTCTAGCCAGTATTGTTTACACACCACTTGACTGGAGGCTAGTTTGTTCCGTGTAAGCATTAGATAAAATGGTTCATTATCTGGGATCGACTTTAATGGTCTAATAATGGCAAAAATTTATTATGTTCCCTCTAACTATTCTTCACTAGCTCTGGATGCGTCTCGAATTAAAATGTTATCGCCGTGATGAAACATAACACAAGTGGACGTGCACCCGAAGGTGTCGGATATAAATCTTTTCGAGTTTGACTTTCAACGAAATAGTATAATTTGTTTTTGACGTCATTTGTGTATTTGTATCCCATTGTAGGAATTATCAATTATACTCCTGTCAATTGTTGCTACATGGCCATGCTTGTAATTAATGATCTGTAGCCATACCATTATCAGACAAGCTGCCAAAATGCTTTATGTTACAGATAAAGAAGGTTGAGCTCCTGAAAGAAATACTGATGGTTTTTGAGAAACGCTTTTTATTTCCAGCAAAACCATGCAACGATACCTGCAAAGACGAGCGAAAACACTGCGTCCTTGAGGCCTGTGTCTGCAAGCCGCAATACAAGTTGGATCAAGGAGAGTGTGTCAGTAAGTGCCACCGTAATATTATCGCGCAAAATTGTCGCATCATCGCAAAATTTTTATTTTCTGCATTTTCTTTGGGTAACTTGCTGTTAGGTGCAACCCCCCACAGCGAGAACGCATCGGCTTAAAACCAAGGTCCGATATTTGCTAGTGGTAAATGTCTTTCTTTCAGTCCCAGAACAAGGAGCAAAAGCACGCATGACAAGTAACTGAGAAACCGAGAACCAGCTTTTAGTTTCACTTATTTCATCATCTTTTGTAATGAAAGTAATTTGCATTCAACTGCAGTGTTATTCATATATCATAATTATCTCTTTCTGGGACATACAGCTTGCAAAAAAAATTGATTTAAACTAGACTCGCATACGAAGCGAAGCCATTGATAAGTTACAGGAAAAAAGCTTTCGGACATCTGTCGCCATTGACGTATGTCACGCAACAATTTTGTTTTTCGCTCTCGCCTCACTCCCACCCAGGTCTCTGTGACATCACGCCTCGTGTCTGCCCTGCTGCGGCAGTTTGTGAGCCTGGCAAAGATCATCACAGTTTCTACTGCAAGTGAGTGTTGAAAACTTTACTTCCGGTTACCCTTTGCTCACCCGTAAAATGATCAAGATTATTATGCTTCCTGTTGACCGCAGAAAAGACATGTATCGATGGCAGTAAACAGCACTCTTTTCATATTAATATGAACAGTATTTGGTGCCAATACACTATAGCGCAGCAAAAGACGAGCACACAAGAGACGAGAGACGAACACCACGAGCGCTCGTGGTGTTCGTCTCTCGTCTCTTGTGTCCTCGTCTTTTGCTGCGCTATAGTGTATTGGAATCATGTACCAACAAGCCCAAAAAACCACGCTACTGAAGTATTTAGTGGTTTTCTGTTTTTGCGTTCAGTGTTTAGAAATAGCAGGTCTGCCGAAGTAAACGAAGGCTTGTCAGGCCGTTTGCAGCACTCTTGGAAACATCGTTACCCATACGCTGTAGCCCCTGCCGCACAACCAAAAAAAAAATGTGCATACGCGGTAGGATTCAAAATTCGGTCATCCTGCTTTCCTGCTAATACAGCGCACATCAGGGAGCCACTCACAAGGACAGGAACACAGAAGGATTGATATTTCCCGCATCTTGTGCGCATCTGACATTCGACAAAGCACTTACGTCAAAAACTTTCTTATTAATGTGTAAGGACGTCTGGCCCGTATATTCTTTCATTTTCGTTGACATTGGTGTGTGTATAAGCGTGATTGGGCGGGGCCAAAGGAGGGAAGCCCAAGATGACTGAATATGTTTGGATGCCGTTTTCCTCCCTTTCCTGGCTTATTACGTGCATGGGCGAATTATTTTCTTCGAACATAATTGGAAATAAAGGTATGATTAAAATCGATAATGAATTCGGCGTGCGAGGCTATAAAAAAACTTTTTCGCATTGTAAAGCCCCAGAAACACCAAAAAAGCATACGTCAACAGCAGTTTGCTCCGCATAAGATAAAAGTCATTTATACGACATAAGGCTTTATATTATCACACCCTTATTTCTAATTTACACCTTCCACATCCCACTCTTTTCCACAGTTAGTATCATAAACGCACTTGCTTTCTCTCTTCCTCCGGGTATCCCCATAACGGGACTTCTTTTTAATATAAACCTTCCATATCCCACTCATTCTCACATTTCGCACCATGAACAAAGGCCTTAATTATCGTAGTGTAATAAAAAAAAAAAAAGATCATTTTAAGGTTTCCTTGCAATAACATGATCCACACATTGTCGTCACAATTTAGACGTAGCTCCAGACTTAAACAGGCGCCGAGAATGTTTCCTCCCATCGTTAACAAGTTTTACGTAAACCATTATTAAAGACAACATACAAGTCTTTGAATGTCTTTGAAAACATTCCCGAACTCGAGTGTTTATGCGTAAAAGTCTCGTGCTGGCACCATTTTTTTTTATACTGTATGCAATTTATAGGCCTCCTGATGCTGGACCTGATTATCTAGTTAAGTTTGAAAAGCTTGTGTATCAATTACAGAGAAACAAAACTGTTATTGATAGAGAAACTTAACCATAACGTCCTTTATAGACTATGCCTTAACTTGCCAGGCTTTATTTGGGAGCGTTTTCAATCACTTCCCCACGACAAAAGCTACTTAAACTGTACATTTAGCATAATGTTCCCTCACAACCTAATCCAAATACATCAGGAACCAAGACGTGTGCAAGGAACTTGCAAATCTTTACTAGATTTAGTATTTTTCCGATATTGTTAACCGAATATATTGTTCAAGTTGTGGAAAGAATTTCTGATCACGAACTTGTGCTTCCATAAACACTGTCACTTTTAGCAAACCTGTGAAGCGTTCTTTCAAGGACTACTCACATGCCGGCGATGCAGCAATTATAGATCATTTGAAGGAGGACATTATATGTTTTGTCAATAATGATGATGAACACACCTTTATCGCTGTTCTAGATATGTGTGCCGCTATTGTATAAATAAGATTGTGCCGAGAAAACATAAGCTTGTTCGTGGATAAATACCCCAGATAGCGCGGGAAATAATGCACCGAAAACAAAAATAAAAAGGCTGAAGAAAAGGTGCTTGTATTACGGTCATCTAAAAGAATAAAAAGAAAACCTTCCACGTACAGCATACTCTTCGAAAGAAAGCTAGTTTGGTAGAGTATTTCCTAACTTCGTTATATATGAACTAAAATTTTTTTGGATTCTTTAAGCGGAAGAATGAGGCCGGTGTTGCGAATTTCTGTAGATGGTTCTACTGTTACCGATCACGTTGATATTTCTTATCATTTGAATGCCTATATCAAGGAGTGTTTTCCAAATCACGTATATATTCATCTAATACACAGTGTTTAAAACCCTTCGATGCTAATTTTATTTTATACCCCAGCGTAGTTTCTATGCTACTCAATATAAAGCGAGATCAACACGAGGTCCCGACAACTTTGCTAGCGCGTTTATGAAGCGATATATGCTGAATCCGTGGCAAACTTGTTATATATCTTACTACTTCACAGAAAATTACCGAGTGATTGTAATATATATGTATTTGTTACCGTACACAAGAAAGATTACCACGCTTCATTACAAAATTATCGCTCAGCATCGCTTTCATAATTGTGTAAACTAATCGAGCATAGTACCGCCAATCAGACTGACGCATTTTAGGTAAGCACTGAGTCTTCTCCGGTTTGCAAAAAGGATTTATAAAAGGCTACTCAACAATTGCGAAGTTAATGACAGCAGTGCATTCACTCGCGTATCACGCCTAAGTAACAATGGTAATAATTGCAGCATTTCTAGATTTTACCAAAGCTTTCGATAGAGTGCCCCATGACAAACTCATACTAAATATCCGATGCATTAACCTTACGGGAAATTTTGATCACATAGATAACCAAGCATTTAACCAATCGCTACCAATTTATATTAAGAAGCGACATCCAGGTTGTCTTCCAGTCGGCTTCAGAGTCCCTCAATGGAATGTATTAGGGTGCTAGGACCATTTTTGTTTTTAATACAAGCAACGGCATTTTCACTGTAATTGATTCCAACGTGAAAATCAGGTTGTTTGGAAATAATTGTCTACTCCTTCAGTAATTTACTTCAACTAACGATCAGAACCGTCCTAGCTCTTTCCTTGCTAACATTTCTGAAAGGTGCCGAACTTTAGATACCAAGCTTTACACTGATGAAACCATCCTTATTCGTTTGTCTTGGAAAAAAAACGCGCTTTCCTTTACCTGTAGGCTAGGATCGACACCATTGCAGGAAAAGGCTGAATATAAGTACTCAGATGTCACATTTACTAGTACTTTATCATTGAATTTATATAGAGATAAGATCTGCTCTTCCGCGTTACATAAACTGCACTTTTTAAGACATAAGCTGAAAAGTAAGCGCCTAGCGTTAAATTACTCGCTTAAAACTCACTAAGTAGACCGAAACATGAATATACATGCGTCCTTTGGGACTCGTTTATTGAACACAATAATACGGAGAGAACATACAAAAAGAAACAAATATACAGAGGAAAGCTACAAGGTTTATTCGCTACGAACTTTCTTCATGCGACTCACTTCTGAAATAGTGCAAAGAAATGGCATTCAGTGTCTCGATCAAATAATGAAGCATTTGAATTTACAATTTATTTTTGTTTTTGCGTCCGCAACATGATCAAGCAATTAACCATTCACCCTATCTCTCATCTTCACCGTCGAGGCCTACTGACCGCCATCATCATAATTAGTTGACGCCGTATATTGCATGAACAGATTTATGCAAGTTTTCATTTTTAATTCGCACAGTAATCAACTGAAATGATTCTTTATTGCCTTTTGTCACATTTTGATCTTTTATTACACTTTGTTCATGTTTGCTTAGTTTAACGTTTATTGTTTATTGGATTCCTGCATCGCCCTTAGGGCATCACAGCAGGGGGGCTACAAACGTTAACTATGACTTTACATATTATTTCAATGCATGGTAAAAAACATCGTTCATTACCTATCCCACTTTTTACCCTTCCTGCTGGATCCTGTACAAGATTTTTAGTATTAAAAAGATAAATAATAAACCAGACTATTTCTCTCTCTTCACCCCGGTACCTACGTAACGAGAGCCTTGTTTCTGTTTATACCTTTCATGTACCATTCCTTCCCACAGTTAGCCCCTTAAACGCGCTGGTTTTCTCTTCTAATCCCGTTACCGACATAACGAGACCTTATTTGTAATATGAGCCTTTTATGCCCCATTCGTTTCATAGTTAGCATAGTGAACAGATGGTTTCGGGATTTTGTTTTCTTTTTTTTTTTTTTTTTTGTCCAAGCACCCACTTAACGAGACCCTCATTTCTAATATACATTTGCCATATCCTATTCGTTCCTGTAGTTAGCATCGTAAACACAGTAGTTTTATCTCTTCATTAAAACTTCAAGTTGGGCTAGTTGGTAACGGCCGGCTTTCCGGAATCGTTTTCTAGCTGTATATAAAAACAGGCGCAACCGAAAATGACACAAAACGAACATCTGCTATACTTCCACTGTATGTTGTTCACCTTGCTACATGCAGTCAATAAGGCGCTAAGATACTCGCTTACTCGTTTCCAGGTGCCCATCGAAGCTGACAGGTCCGCTCTGCCAACGTGAGAATAAGCCATTGCAGGGTAAGTCCTATATCTACTTCCCAGGTCTTTTGATTTTCCCGTTTATCATGCCTAAACATCACTCAGACCCATTACCTCTTCTGAAAGGACCGAAAATGTGTGTTGAAAACCCACCATTTAACTTCATAAACGGTTCTGCGGTTGCAAGGGCTCCAACTTCGGTCGTCGTCCCGCAAACAGAACCGAGGCCATTTGATTAGATTAAAGCGCTCTACTTGGGAATACAAACCACAGAAGGACAGGAACTGCCTTCTATTCAACATGACAGCACAACAGGGTTTGGCGCTTCCTTTCTAGATGTAATTACGCTGTTCCCGCGGTCCGATGCCCTCCCGCACACTGTTTCCTCCTATCCTGCCAAAATCTCCAAGTAGCGCATTTGAAATTATATAAACTGGCCCCCGTATTAGCATTGTTCGCTTCGTTATCTCCGGTCACACCTGTGGTCATCAAGGACAGCACATCGAGGGATAGCCATCAAGCAGTAACATTTCATTCATGAGCTCCTATAGGACGCCGTTGCCTATACGTAGCACCGGTAAGCGGCTGGCAGCCATGCTGCACAGAAGGGAATGACGTCTCCTTTCTAGCTGCGGTTATGCTACTACCGGCCTTGCATCCTTCCGCATACTCTGCCCTTCTGTCCTACCCGATTCCCATGCAGCGCGTTCGAAGCGATGACCAACCAACTGGTCGCCGTATTAGCACTGTTCGCTTTGTTAGCTCTGGTCTGGGCCATCAAGAACATCACGCCGAGCAATAGCCATCTAGCAGCAATAGTTAATTGATGAGTTTCTAGGGCGCGGTCCCTCAGGGACAGCGTCGGGAGGCTGGCGACCACGCTCCACAAAAGGGAATAGCTTCTCTTTTCTGTGGCTACTGTGGCTACCTACTGTGGCTATGCTGCTCCCAGCCTGATGCCCGTCCGTACACTCTGTCCCGCGTCACTCTGGTGTCTCTCTCTCTCTACACTGCTTAAGAGCTCCACGGGCTCCGACCTGCCCGAAAACGAGGGCCCTCTACTCCGTGGTCTACGGGATAGGTTCAGACCATGCTGCGCAGATTCCCTTTGTACCATGGTGAAGCCCAGGCTTACGGGTAGGAGCCATCTTAGCCCGGGCTGCAGCCTTTGCAGTGCAATTTTTTTTTTTTTTATTACGGGCTGAGTGTAGTCGTTTCAAAAAAACAATGTGGGCTCCCAGCCTCCAGAAAGCCAGCATTTAAAAAAGGGGGACCTTATTTTGCGGCCTTGCCTTTGCTACTTTAGAATATGTAGCATTTTGTATTCATTTTTTTTTATAAGCGCTAATAAACTTCTGTCATTTGCCCTTATTTCGTCGCCTGACCAAACTTTTTGACTGGTCTACTTGTCATTTCACAACAGTAATATGTAAATTTTTGCACAAGGCGAGAAATTCATGTTATAAATTTGTCTAGTTTCGATATGAGAGGTGGTAAGGGATTTATCTGTCCAAGTGTAATTATTGCATTTTTGTGGTTTGTTACATTTAAGATTTGTAGGTAAGCTACTATGCAGTTTTCTTGTGGTATTTTATACAGAATAAGCATTGCGCTCAAATACATTTATAACTGGCCTAATTGAGGGCTATTTATTATTTCGTAACATCAGCTACAAGAAGTCTACGGGTTGCTCTGTCTGTGCACACGTAAGCTGAGAGGGGGGTGTGTAAAGGGGCTTCAGGGGCCAAATGAGTTTTTCGCCTGACTGCAGGCGACTAAGGAAGGGAATAGACGCGGGAAAGGCTGGACATAGGAGGGGGGGGGGGGGGGGGCAGTAGATCGGGCTCGTCTCTAGCAAGACGAGGATTCAGTGAGCCTTAGAACGTAGGACCATGCAACGCTTTACGCCACGCTACCCACTTAGCCTTCAAACACAACAAGGCGAAAGCCAAGAGGAACGTCTACGAGCTTGCGGTGTGTGACGCTATCGCTCGATGTGGACCACTTAGAAGTAGTCCCTGTGTGTTCCTGGTAGGGAGCAAGAAAACGTGTTCAGCGCCTCCGACGAACGATAGATGGAGTGCATTCCCCGACACATTCGTATTTTACTCATGATAACATTAGGTTTTGCTGCATTCTTCACGCCGACGACAAAAGTTATTACCAATTTTTTATTGAAATACACGTTCTGAATACCGGAGTCGTCACATAACAGCACCTGCTTGTACAAATGAATACTTGATGAACAAAGGCCCACAGACTACAATAAGCGTGTGCTATCAGCACTGAAACGCGTCATTTAATTTAGTGAACTTATGGGCCTATGGTAGTTCATTTCAAGTGGCTCTAAGATGACTGCTTTTGTGTTCCAGCTGCTAAGCTGAATATCGTCATCGTGGGCGTGGTTCTGTCGTCCTTGCTTCTTCTGTGCTTTGTAGTTTCTGCCAGCATCATCTCAAGGTGAGGAAATTTCGGGACGTTGCTGTTTGGATTCAATTAGTACCTGTACATTATACCTAAATGCTCTGGTTTTACACTCCGTAGAAAACTTGTTTCTGCCTTCTCCCTACATTAAATATTAATGGCTTAATTTCTGCCATCTCCCCTTGCTCTCCTGACGTAACATAAACCGCGCTAACTGTGGATTTAAACATTCGATCATAACGAAAGCGGAATTATATGAGCATATAGAATAAATGCGCGCTGTCATCTTCATGTTTCAAGTGGGCGTTTGCCTGGATGCAAAGAAGGTTTGAGCATGCACGTGCTGCTGCTCCTAACCGCAGTTAGTGTTTTACAGCATAGGAAATATGAATTCGAGTATTGGGTTGCCTTTACCTCCAAAGCCTTGTCTTCGTATCTCTACTCACTATGCAGAATTTACCTTGGTTTCAGCATGTCAATATGGTGGCTGATATTCGAACGCCGAGAGATTTCGTGAGCATCAGATAAAAGCCGACTTCAACCAAAATATTTCTACTAGCCAAAATAAAACTAAATCAAAGAAATATGCTCTCATAAACAGACAGCAATTCCTGAAACAAACCTGCACTTAATTGGCATTGTTGCTGCGAAGATTTTGGTGCTGATAGCTTCAGGTAATCCTGCCTTACACTTCGAACAATTACTTACACTAATGATTAAAGCCTTCACCTAATCGGTATAGTAAGGTTTTGAATGAAAGCTAGACAGCTCGTACTGCGCTATCTGACTTTTAGGTGGTGACAGGGGAACAGCTGTACGTCGCTTTTCACTCCTTATATAAAAACATGGTATCAGACAATACTACAGCATTTTACATATGAACTATCTCTGTATTTTTCCAAAGATAGCCCTTACGATATCCCATTAAGCTAAAAGATAATTTAGTGGAACAAATAATAAGCATTATTACTTTTCGCTTTTTTTTTTTTCTCTCTTTTACCATAGGATGAAGAAGAAAGCCCAAGGCCCTAGCTTCAGCAAAGATGTAAGTTCAATTATTCCTCACAGTATAGTTGCACTTCAATGCGGCGTCAGCATTTTTCCAGCAAGAAAGCTGCTGATTTACACGAGATTACACACGTCATGGTTTAGCAAAATGGACATCAGTATATAGTTTTGTTTTTTCACGTTCGCCGAATGAAAATTAGGAATGATAAAGCAGTTCAATACCACTGACAACGTTTTACCCAGGCCCAGTAACAGCCATATTTCGAGTGCGTTATACTCAGCTGATTCTGGAATGGAAGGTGTTAAAAACAGAGTATGTACCCTTCACCCGTGTGTTTATGCATGCAGCAATGCATACTAAGATCAATGTCTTTTTAAAATGTGGATGATATGGCACTAATTATTACATGTGAATATATAATATTTTGCGCATAGCTATGGCGATCCTCAGCTCCCTACTGGTAGCTCACATGCCACATGGATGTAAGTGATCGCTGAAAAGTATGACGCCTTCGTTTTCTTTTTTTTTTTTTTTTTAATAACTGAGCTTTGTTGTTAATTATACGCTGCCCTCAAAGAGTATTCGTGTTTAATATGTTCAATTCCTCGGCTCGTACAAGGGTTCTGAACACCTGAATGCTACTGATTGATGTAACGGTTGCCCTTTCTCTCTTTATTAATAATGCAGGCGGAGCGGCGGCCACCGCGTGAACTCCGCGGGTATGACGGTCCGTACAGGGCGTCGGATCCAGCCTCCCTACAACGAGAAAGGGACTACACATCTCTATAAAAAGATGATGTGTTACATTTGTTTTCTGTTTTTTTTTTCGTAAAAACTCATCCGTTTCTCATTTACAACAATCAGCCACCAAGTATTGCCCACAAAAGCGTTTACCACTCATATATACAACACGACACTTGGGCGAAATACATGAGCAAAATGCACAAGGTGGAAGTCTGCAACGTCACCAGCAAAGAACATCGGTGGATTATCATTCTTTTTCATTTATATAGCGTCATCGTGAACTGGTTTGATTGCTGTGAATTTTTGAGATCGTGACAAAGCAAAATAAACGTTATTTCATTGTCTGTTTCAATGCCAACATCGAGATTGAGCGACCAGTCATTCGCACAGCAAGAAACATTCCGCATCTTCAGTAAGTATTGTGAATCGTACAAAATGGGTGTTTTTTTTTTTTTTAATTTTCGCATTATGCCTTGTAGTTCAAACTGTTGATGAAAGTGCGGAATGTTTTGTTCAAATAAAAGTTTCAAATATCATTTTCCCCGCTTTGGTTTTCTTTTAATAACTTCAGCCATATACTACTAGTCTGTGGTTTGTATTCACTACAAGACATATGCCAGGCGGCCTCAACGGCTGAGATAAAACCAAACGCCATATTAAAAGGTATATCTCCGTTTTTCTCCCGCCCCTATCTCCCTAAGCCGTCATTTGGTTGGTAATACTGTAACCAAAACAGCCTCAAAAAATTCAAATATAAATTTTATAGTAGTCCTAGGTGAGTACCACGGCATGATCCCTGTGAAATCGGGAAGGATTTTAAAGAAAAGGCGTGAACAAAACTTTGTTCCGTCACATCAAAGAAAAAAAAAGAGGTTTCAACGCTGCTGAACCGAATGCGGAGCGAAAGCATTAGCTGCGGGTGACGAGACCTTTCTTCTTCTTCTTCTTCGTCTTCTTCTTAGCCTTCTTCGCCTTCTTTTTCTTCTTCATCTTCTTGTTCTTCTTTGTCTTGTTGTTCCTTCTTGTTCTTCTTTGTCTTGTTGTTCTTTGTCTTCTTTTTCTTCGTCTTCTCGTACCTACGCTTCTTCACGCCGTTGCTGCAGTCACCCGAGGTCTCGCTTTGGCATTCGTAGTGTTACTTTCGCAAGAAAACTAAATTAATGTGCTATATAACAATATATTATCCGGCTCTATTTAGTTATGTTAGGTTTGTCTGGCCCCAACAGACATAATTATCGGGTATCAAACTGGGTTTAAATATTCTCCCCACAAATTGATTGGAACTCATTAAACACTCGGTAAAGGATGGGTCGCCGCCATTTAAATCAAATGGCAGCTGAAAATTCCTCTACTATCCGTGCCCAAAATTTATTATCAGGCCAAGAATTTTACTTGAGAAATCAACTGGCCCCGGAGACTATTGTATTTTCATTTTCGGCCTTTTCAATGTCATCAAACCCTTTCTGAAATTAGGTAATGTACTCTATCAATAGAGGCCAATTTCTTTTTGTCTTCATTGGCCCTTTAGGAAAAGGGCGCAACCGTGCAAACATCCACACTTAGAATATGCCTTGAGGATCAAACAAGAGTTATCGCCTATGTTAAATTGTATGCGCGGTTTTCGCAGGTGGGTTTTTACAGCACGGTTATGTACGCGAGAATGCTTACAGCGTATTACAGGATGCTACAGCGTGTGGTCACTCACAGCAGAGATAAATGTGTTCCCGTTTGACTTATAGCAGCTATATTATATCCCAAACTGGAGCTTTGTTCTTCAGTGCTGGATATGTATTTCTACTGAATTTTGAAAAGTAGTATTGCGCTCTTATTTTTCAAAGCAAACAACAATAAACAGTAGAATAATAGCAATTCACAGCATAAATAACTTAACTATATAGGCAATAGCATTAACCAGTTAGCACTGTTAAGGCGTTACTTATTGGCGTTATACCTACATACTCCTCCCATCCAACCTTCGCATAGCTTCTTCCAGCATGTTGTGAATAAGAGCAAGCAGAGGACAGGCATGAGAGAGAATAACATTAAGCACAAAGAGGAAAATTCACTTGACAGGCAATATTTCACATCAGCTTGACAATTTTTTTTCATTGCCCGGCTTTCGAACTTGTGTGTTAGATGCTGATAAAACAAAGTTTCAGTGAAAATGAGCCGTCATTATTCTTTCCTTTGCAAATTTTCAACAACTAATTATGTAATACACATCTCGCCACAATCTTTTCCCTATACGTATTTTATATTTAGTGTATTATTGAATTCTTTCCGTAGCTTGTCCTGCACTAAGATTATGACAAGCATGATAATTTCCAACTACAAACTTATACATACAAAACGCAGAAACACGCTATAGCGTTTCACACGCACGGATGATAATTTTTGTCTTCACTTTCTAAATTTTTTTTTGTTGTTTATTAATTTTTTCTACACCAATTCATAGCATCAGCAAACGTTGACTTTCCATTCTGAGCAATTTGATATTATAAGCAAGGATTCGTATTTGAATAAATAAAATAGGTAATTGATTGATTACCCACCAAACTTTCTTAATTGCCATAACCAAGCATTGGCTTTACATTGTGAGCATATTGAAATTTTTTATACCTCTTCTTTAAAGTTTTCATTTCTTCAACTATGACCATTAATCAATTAAACACTATATTTTCTTATTTAGCCTGATTAAGTATTGGCTTTTCATTCTGAGCAATTTGACAACTTTGAATATATTGTTTCCAATTTTTTTATTATTTTATTGATCAACCAGACAGTCTAAATATTCTTGATTACCATCATCACTCATCGGCTTTTTATTTTGGGCATTTTGACACATTTTAACAGCCCTTTTCAATTTGTTAACATTTTCGTTCACATAATTAATCGATTCGTTATAATGAATTCATTCAATCATCATTGCATATCACACTACAATCAGCCATTGATCAATAGAACGATAAATTACTGCGATACTTTTTTTTTTTTTTTTGCAACGCAGCTCCCGGTAATTTTCGACAAGCGTTTCCGACTATTACAACGCCGACGGCTTTTCTTAAAATTACTTCCCTTGTCTGTTAAAGTTCCATGCGCCACAGGCGAGTGTCCTCATAAAATACACCATCCCAAGGGCAATACTGCGCCTGGTCATGCTGGTCACTAATTTCACAGTGCTTTTGAAGCTACGTGCATCGTCATTCATTGTAGCGGCTTATTCACTGCCCACATATCTTTGCGACAGTTGGACAATCGATTCCTTAAAGAATGATGTTTTAATGACGGACTTCAACGCGATATAAAACATAGGTGTGAAAAATGTACATGACTACATGCGCACAATTCAGCTAATATCAACTTATCAACTAATATCAGACGTTTGATGACGAGTTGTACTTTAGTGGTACATAACCAAGAGAATGGGATCCCAACAGGGTACAATTTAAGCCTACAGACCCAATAGCAAATTAATCAGAGTAAAATGGGCCCAATAGTACAGATAATATCTGCACAATGCCGTGTGTTTTGTCTAATAGAGATTAACAGAGCAACGCGACACAGGCTATGAGGCATGCCTTTGTGACCATCTCAGAAAATTTGGACCATAAGGGGCTCTTTACCTTCCTTCGCGCAGCGCATAAGAGACACGATTTTTGCCTCCATCGAAAAGCGGCCGCCGCGACCAGAATAGAACCTGCGTACTTGCATCCAGCAGCCTTTAGTTCTTTGCTTACAGCAGAGACTTTTAGTTTTTTGCTTGCAGCAGAGCAGGCGAAAAAGTTTGTAACAGCGAGAAAAAAGAAAAAAAGAGGCCGACATGCAACCCACAGCGTATCATGAATGTGTGCGAATGGGATTGGTTTGCGCGAGTTAGGGAAACTGTACTATCTGTTCGCGACTAGCCGTTGCGATTTTAAACAAAGCGCAAAGTTTTCAAGCACTGAGTACTCACCTAGGCACTAGGTCGTCAGCAGGATGTCTTGGCGGCACAAACCTTGCGTGTTCTTGATTCGCTTCTAACTGACATTAATTACCTGCGGCCTTCTGGACTCTAGAAACTAGGTTTTGCAGTAGCCATAGTCTATTTTAACGGAGCTTCGGATTCAGTGAGCTTCCGTCTGGTTTAAACGCGACAAGAAAGAAAGAGCACTGAGGAGCTTAACAAAACAATAATGCGCTCTGATTCGTGGCCATCGGGAAACGTGCCCATGGCTTATCGTGATGAAGCGCTTCGCGTTGCTTTCGTTGTCCCGCGTGTAAACGAGTCGCCGCGTGTACCTGCTGACGCCTACTGCGTGTGAACTTTCGGGTTTCGTTCGATATCTTGCAATCTACGGCGAGGCTAGAGCACGGCGTCACGGAACAAAGCGCACGGTCATGTCTGCCTGATAGTGACAGGTATACTGCATGTTTAGTCTGCTTAGGGAGAATGAGATTTCTGTGACCATCGTCGTGACGACCGTTTTGACAGACGCAGGCTTGTAGCGGAACCACATGATTGCAAAAACTTGTTCGCGAGCGTTCGTTCGCGCAGCGCTGTGAACATGAACATGGGGAATAGAAAAAGTGCATGTTCTCGCCGGCGTTTTTGCGCCAATTGAGTTTATTTGGTTTGGCTTTTGAAGGCTAACAATAAATCAACTTGGCTGGTAAAATGGAGGGCTCCATTTCCACGTGGCGGCTTGCCTTCATCGATGTGGTTAAAGACCGCCGCCGCTGTGAATGTGATATTGAGGGCGTCGTGCACAACTCTCGGAGTGCC
The DNA here is from genome assembly GCF_055883805.1 of Amblyomma maculatum. Classification (NCBI taxonomy): domain Eukaryota; kingdom Metazoa; phylum Arthropoda; class Arachnida; order Ixodida; family Ixodidae; genus Amblyomma; species Amblyomma maculatum. The sequence continues at coordinate 63,298,041 of NC_139349.1, read as the reverse complement.
TCAATATTAGTATCAATTAATGTTTGAACCCAACCGTGATAACCACGTTTGCATATAGAGGAGAAACGTAAAGGACACCGGTGTGCTGTTCCGTTGCCTCCGCGGGACGAGAAGGCACAAGAGCGTCCCTTCTTTCCACCTGCGCTGTTATTGAAGTCATGATTTTAATTTGTGAGTATAACAGACCGCGCAATGTGTCATCAGAGAGTGTTTGCCCGCACCCTCAAAATTCGGTCGATTGGACATCTGAAATTTGACCTCGTTCGAATTTAACGAAAAATGGCTTCCAACCTAAATTTAATATCGGCATTTCACTGGTGGCCTCCAAATGTGGTGGCCCTCCCCCACAGCTTGTCCAACTGGACCTTCGAAATTTGGCCTTGCGCAAATTTGATGAGCGCAAGCTCCGGACAAGCTCACTTTCACTTAATACACAAAAAGAAAAGAGATATTAAAACAAGAAACCCAAGTGCAATGAAGGTAAACAAGCAAACCGGAGTGCGGAAATTATAGTTACGAGGTGCATTTTGTGTTTATCTTAAAGTGTGCTGACTTGAAAATTGATTAATATGCAAGTAAAAAAGATCAATCTAGGCTGATTAGAAATAAAGCTACGCTTTTAGGAGGTGCAAGATGGTCATAATTTAATACATTCGGTAAAGGGTATCACACCATCTAGCGACCATATTAGTTCGTGTGTATGGTACCTACCACGGTTTTGCTTTGGCTGCGTTATCAGCGATGCGGCGTAATTTCACAGCTGCAATTTCCTTGAGTTAAGGGTCGTTTTTGTTTTTGTTTCTTTCATCGCTGTTTGATAGGATGATGCATGTACTGAATTATATCAGTTAGGGACTGGGACCGAGGTTAGGTTCACAAATATTGTCCTCCTGCGTGCGTCACAATCAGCATGTAAATTTACGCGCACGGCTATTTTTTACAATGTGTATATTGGTCATGTTGGCAGCGGTTGTGCCCCAATGTAGGAATAGCTTAGTGGGAAAAAAGGACGTTAAACAATAAATTTGTGTCTTGCAACAAGGCAAATTCTAAGTGCAATAAAGTCAAACGCTCTGATCTCTTTTCCAACTAATGATCTGAGCTCCTCACCTCTAGCACTATTTCGGTAGTGCATGCGATTATGAACACGATTATTTCATCTCTCAATTTTCTCTGGATCATGTATATTTACTTGGCCTTCTTCGACATCGAATCACAGCATTTCGGGTCGTCTGGCAATAATATCGGATGACGACAAAAGTATTTAAATTGCGCTGTCGAAGCGGCTTCTCCAAATGCAGAGTTCCTTTTTCGGTAACTAACAGCCGGAAAAAAATCAAAAGGAAATTTATGTAATAAAAATCTGCAGCCCTGAAGTATACGAGACACACACATCAGTGCTCGAAATTAGAAGCTTGTGCCTATAATCAAGAGAAAAAAAAAACATAATGAAGGCTAATATTTTTCTTTCCTTTGCTATTCGCCGCGAGATCGACCTAAGGATGGCGCCACCGTCACTCCGATAGTGGGGATCGGCAGCCGGCGGCGCCCGCAGAAACGCACGCGGCGTATGTCTGCTTCCGAGTTTACAGCGGATTTGTTCGCGATGAAAACGTATCTTATGCAATGCATTACCGATTTGCTGTTTAGAGTGCTCCAATTTTGCCAATGCAGCAAAAAAAAAAAAAAAAAAAAGGTGCGCAGATTTTAGGAAAACAAGGCACGCAGCAACTCGTCTTTAGATTTACTGGCACCGCTTTGCACGCTTTTTGCGTTGTACGGCGCTCACAGGCCTGATACTTGGGCTTGAACATGACATATCGCCTTTTCAACAGCGTGCGCGGCTCTGATCTGCAGTACTTTAGATTGAATCGATGCAGCCTGGTTCATTATATCGTACTTGACTCGAGGATTAAGCAGGTGAAATGCAGCACTGGCAGTGTTCTGCTCGGCGGGTTGCCGTACACTGAGTGGACATCAACTCTAGCTAGACAACCAGGCACAAATATTCCCCAATAATAAGATTACGCCGACACTGTACAGGAAACCTGGCAGCACAGGAAAGCTGATTGCTGACGTATAGAGCGGTGAGTGGATTGAGTTTGCCGAACTCACAACAAGGCGGATGCTTCTTGCGGCAGATAATCTGGTGTTGCACTGCGAAATGACTCTAAATGATTTCTTGAAACTGAAGGAAGTATAAGGAATTTCTGACATGGTGTGATGTTTATAAATGATAAATTAGTAGTGTAATTATGTTTTTCAATGGACAATGAATTTCACCATGTGACAGAACTTCTACACACTTGACAAAATTTAGGACTATCAACGATTAATTTTCAGCAACGTTAAAGTGCAAGCTATAAATCAGGAGCTGCGAAGGCATCGTAAAAACTGCGGTTGCTGTCATGTTCTGTCAAGAATTTTTAAATGATGATTTCTTTATCATTGTAATTATTGCTGAGCAGTGACTTGGGGCGGTTCTGTCGTTTACTTCCAAAA